>NC_071543.1:0-720000 GCF_026979565.1 Vidua chalybeata
GGGCAGAGCAGCTCCAGACCAAATACCCAGACACCCGTGACACAGAACAAGACAAACAAGGGGACACAACAGGGGGAGAAAGCTCTGAGCGAGAAGAATGCCCTCAGGGAGCCAGAGACTGCAGAATGAGATGACCTAGCTGAGACTGATGGCGAGCCTCTAAGGCGCAGAGAACCCTGCAGGAACAAGATGCTAACTGAATGACCTATTCCAAGCAAGGCAGAGACGGATGCCCGAGAATCCTAGCGTCAGAATGCTCTACGGATCTCCGCATTGCTACGAGTCCTAATCTGCTAGAACGCATCCTTGCCGTCACAATTGTCACAAATCACAGCTGTCGAGAACAGCCCAGAACAAGACCTCAAAAGACATCTGACCGGATGCTACTCCAAGGCCTGTCCGGGCCCCCGAGCCAAAGGTAAGAAGGAATCGGCACGGGGCCGAGGAACACAGAGATGAGAGATGCAAAGATGGACGCCCGGGCTTCCGATAAGCCCCTCTAAGGACTAAGGCAAAAGACACAGAAGGCACGACAGACAAGTGACACAGCGTGCACCGGCACTGCTCTGCCCTGAGCACTTCAGCACTGTGAGGCTTTTCCTTTATGTGGCCTAAAGGGCCACCCCCATCTCCAAAGCTGCCTCCAAAAGCCCTCCCAGCGCCTCGCTTCCACCCCCTCTCAGGGTCCCGGCCCTCGACTTATCTCTCGGACGTCCGGGGACGAGAATCCACGTCCGGTGCCGAGGAAGGCCACCCCGCCCGCTGGCAGTTTCCTAGAGTCACCGACTGTGGCCCCTTGCTCAGCTACAATCAAGAACACCAAACATCACTGCAGGATCTTAGCTGCACAGCGGCCAATAACCAATAACAATTCTGCTACTCACCATTCTCCTAAGAACGTCCGCCTCATCTGGCCGCGCCCGGAGGCCGATGCCCTCGCGGCAGGGTCTGCCTGGGTGAAGAGGAGACGAGGTGACGTGGCATCGCTGAAACTCGAGTGGACCCTGGCTCCTCCTCCCTAGCTCCCCGACTTACAGCAACTCCTCGGCCGCTCCTGAAGGCTCCCCGGGTGACACCTTCAAATGTCAAAGATCAAGGCTTCATCACAGATCGGTGCGCTGCTTCCCAAATTCCCACGAGAGTGACGAAGCGGGGGTCTGCGGCCCCGTTGCTGAGGGGGGTCTCGGCGTAATACGAGCGGACCGCCTAGAGCACGCAAACAAGAACGGAGCCTAAGAGCTGCACCGGGAATTGAGACCGGAGCAAGAACAACTGCTGCCTGCCACCGCTCACTGCTCACCTTGCCCACTTACCTTGACCGCTAGTATCTGGCTTTAGTTCCTAAAAATAACAACAAAGAAAATAGCTGTAATACAGAGGCACCATTTATACTCCCCCTGCAAAGACAAACGGTGACTGACCTTCTCGGGGGACCCCCCTCACCCGGGACGGGGCCCTCTGCCACGGATTCCATCTGGCTGCGTCTGAAAGAACGTTAGGACAAAAGTCAGAGCACTGCAGGATAACTTAACAGCTCCAGATAGCCTTCATCAATCTACAGATCCCATCTAGAGTCCAAATACACCCCACAAATTTCCAGGCCCCAGGACACGCCCCATTCTAGACCTACACCAGGCTATGCAGCAGGGCAGAGCAGCTCCAGACCAAATACCCAGACACCCGTGACACAGAACAAGACAAACAAGGGGACACAACAGGGGGAGAAAGCTCTGAGCGAGAAGAATGCCCTCAGGGAGCCAGAGACTGCAGAATGAGATGACCTAGCTGAGACTGATGGCGAGCCTCTAAGGCGCAGAGAACCCTGCAGGAACAAGATGCTAACTGAATGACCTATTCCAAGCAAGGCAGAGACGGATGCCCGAGAATCCTAGCGTCAGAATGCTCTACGGATCTCCGCATTGCTACGAGTCCTAATCTGCTAGAACGCATCCTTGCCGTCACAATTGTCACAAATCACAGCTGTCGAGAACAGCCCAGAACAAGACCTCAAAAGACATCTGACCGGATGCTACTCCAAGGCCTGTCCGGGCTCCCGAGCCAAAGGTAAGAAGGAATCGGCACGGGCCGAGGAACACAGAGATGAGAGATGCAAAGATGGACGCCCGGGCTTCCGATAAGCCCCTCAAAGGACTAAGGCAAAAGACACAGAAGGCACGACAGACAAGTGACACACCGTGCACCGGCACTGCTCTGCCCTGAGCACTTCAGCACTGTGAGGCTTTTCCTTTATGTGGCCTAAAGGGCCACCCCCATCTCCAAAGCTGCCTCCAAAAGCCCTCCCAGCGCCTCGCTTCCACCCCCTCTCAGGGTCCCGGCCCTCGACTTATCTCTCGGACGTCCGGGGACGAGAATCCACGTCCGGTGCCGAGGAAGGCCGCCTCGCCCGCTGGCAGTTTCCTAGAGTCACCGACTGTGGCCCCTTGCTCAGCTACAATCAAGAACACCAAACATCACTGCAGGATCTTAGCTGCACAGCGGCCAATAACCAATAACAATTCTGCTACTCACCATTCTCCTAAGAACGTCCGCCTCATCTGGCCGCGCCCGGAGGCCGATGCCCTCGCGGCAGGGTCTGCCTGGGTGAAGAGGAGACGAGGTGACGTGGCATCGCTGAAACTCGAGTGGACCCTGGCTCCTCCTCCCTAGCTCCCCGACTTACAGCAACTCCTCGGCCGCTCCTGAAGGCTCCCGGGTGACACCTTCAAATGTCAAAGATCAAGGCTTCATCACAGATCGGTGCGCTGCTTCCCAAATTCCCACGAGAGTGACGAAGCGGGGGTCTGCGGCCCCGTTGCTGAGGGGGGTCTCGGCGTAATACGAGCGGACCGCCTAGAGCACGCAAACAAGAACGGAGCCTAAGAGCTGCACCGGGAATTGAGACCGGAGCAAGAACAACTGCTGCCTGCCACCGCTCACTGCTCACCTTGCCCACTTACCTTGACCGCTAGTATCTGGCTTTAGTTCCTAAAAATAACAACAAAGAAAATAGCTGTAATACAGAGGCACCATTTATACTCCCCCTGCAAAGACAAACGGTGACTGACCTTCTCGGGGGACCCCCCTCACCCGGGACGGGGCCCTCTGCCACGGATTCCATCTGGCTGCGTCTGAAAGAACGTTAGGACAAAAGTCAGAGCACTGCAGGATAACTTAACAGCTCCAGATAGCCTTCATCAATCTACAGATCCCATCTAGAGTCCAAATACACCCCACAAATTTCCAGGCCCCAGGACACGCCCCATTCTAGACCTACACCAGGCTATGCAGCAGGGCAGAGCAGCTCCAGACCAAATACCCAGACACCCGTGACACAGAACAAGACAAACAAGGGGACACAACAGGGGGAGAAAGCTCTGAGCGAGAAGAATGCCCTCAGGGAGCCAGAGACTGCAGAATGAGATGACCTAGCTGAGACTGATGGCGAGCCTCTAAGGCGCAGAGAACCCTGCAGGAACAAGATGCTAACTGAATGACCTATTCCAAGCAAGGCAGAGACGGATGCCCGAGAATCCTAGCGTCAGAATGCTCTACGGATCTCCGCATTGCTACGAGTCCTAATCTGCTAGAACGCATCCTTGCCGTCACAATTGTCACAAATCACAGCTGTCGAGAACAGCCCAGAACAAGACCTCAAAAGACATCTGACCGGATGCTACTCCAAGGCCTGTCCGGGCCCCCGAGCCAAAGGTAAGAAGGAATCGGCACGGGGCCGAGGAACACAGAGATGAGAGATGCAAAGATGGACGCCCGGGCTTCCGATAAGCCCCTCTAAGGACTAAGGCAAAAGACACAGAAGGCACGACAGACAAGTGACACAGCGTGCACCGGCACTGCTCTGCCCTGAGCACTTCAGCACTGTGAGGCTTTTCCTTTATGTGGCCTAAAGGGCCACCCCCATCTCCAAAGCTGCCTCCAAAAGCCCTCCCAGCGCCTCGCTTCCACCCCCTCTCAGGGTCCCGGCCCTCGACTTATCTCTCGGACGTCCGGGGACGAGAATCCACGTCCGGTGCCGAGGAAGGCCGCCTCGCCCGCTGGCAGTTTCCTAGAGTCACCGACTGTGGCCCCTTGCTCAGCTACAATCAAGAACACCAAACATCACTGCAGGATCTTAGCTGCACAGCAGCCAATAACCAATAACAATTCTGCTACTCACCATTCTCCTAAGAACGTCCGCCTCATCTGGCCGCGCCCGGAGGCCGATGCCCTCGCGGCAGGGTCTGCCTGGGTGAAGAGGAGACGAGGTGACGTGGCATCGCTGAAACTCGAGTGGACCCTGGCTCCTCCTCCCTAGCTCCCCGACTTACAGCAACTCCTCGGCCGCTCCTGAAGGCTCCCCGGGTGACACCTTCAAATGTCAAAGATCAAGGCTTCATCACAGATCGGTGCGCTGCTTCCCAAATTCCCACGAGAGTGACGAAGCGGGGGTCTGCGGCCCCGTTGCTGAGGGGGGTCTCGGCGTAATACGAGCGGACCGCCTAGAGCACGCAAACAAGAACGGAGCCTAAGAGCTGCACCGGGAATTGAGACCGGAGCAAGAACAACTGCTGCCTGCCACCGCTCACTGCTCACCTTGCCCACTTACCTTGACCGCTAGTATCTGGCTTTAGTTCCTAAAAATAACAACAAAGAAAATAGCTGTAATACAGAGGCACCATTTATACTCCCCCTGCAAAGACAAACGGTGACTGACCTTCTCGGGGACCCCCCTCACCCGGGACGGGGCCCTCTGCCACGGATTCCATCTGGCTGCGTCTGAAAGAACGTTAGGACAAAAGTCAGAGCACTGCAGGATAACTTAACAGCTCCAGATAGCCTTCATCAATCTACAGATCCCATCTAGAGTCCAAATACACCCCACATTACAAATTTCCAGGCCCCAGGACACGCCCCATTCTAGACCTACACCAGGCTATGCAGCAGGGCAGAGCAGCTCCAGACCAAATACCCAGACACCCGTGACACAGAACAAGACAAACAAGGGGACACAACAGGGGGAGAAAGCTCTGAGCGAGAAGAATGCCCTCAGGGAGCCAGAGACTGCAGAATGAGATGACCTAGCTGAGACTGATGGCGAGCCTCTAAGGCGCAGAGAACCCTGCAGGAACAAGATGCTAACTGAATGACCTATTCCAAGCAAGGCAGAGAAGGATGCCCGAGAATCCTAGCGTCAGAATGCTCTACGGATCTCCGCATTGCTACGAGTCCTAATCTGCTAGAACGCATCCTTGCCGTCACAATTGTCACAAATCACAGCTGTCGAGAACAGCCCAGAACAAGACCTCAAAAGACATCTGACCGGATGCTACTCCAAGGCCTGTCCGGGCTCCCGAGCCAAAGGTAAGAAGGAATCGGCACGGGGCCGAGGAACACAGAGATGAGAGATGCAAAGATGGACGCCCGGGCTTCCGATAAGCCCCTCAAAGGACTAAGGCAAAAGACACAGAAGGCACGACAGACAAGTGACACACCGTGCACCGGCACTGCTCTGCCCTGAGCACTTCAGCACTGTGAGGCTTTTCCTTTATGTGGCCTAAAGGGCCACCCCCATCTCCAAAGCTGCCTCCAAAAGCCCTCCCAGCGCCTCGCTTCCACCCCCTCTCAGGGTCCCGGCCCTCGACTTATCTCTCGGACGTCCGGGGACGAGAATCCACGTCCGGTGCCGAGGAAGGCCGCCTCGCCTGCTGGCAGTTTCCTAGAGTCACCGACTGTGGCCCCTTGCTCAGCTACAATCAAGAACACCAAACATCACTGCAGGATCTTAGCTGCACAGCGGCCAATAACCAATAACAATTCTGCTACTCACCATTCTCCTAAGAACGTCCGCCTCATCTGGCCGCGCCCGGAGGCCGATGCCCTCGCGGCAGGGTCTGCCTGGGTGAAGAGGAGACGAGGTGACGTGGCATCGCTGAAACTCGAGTGGACCCTGGCTCCTCCTCCCTAGCTCCCCGACTTACAGCAACTCCTCGGCCGCTCCTGAAGGCTCCCCGGGTGACACCTTCAAATGTCAAAGATCAAGGCTTCATCACAGATCCGTGCGCTGCTTCCCAAATTCCCACGAGAGTGACGAAGCGGGGGTCTGCGGCCCCGTTGCTGAGGGGGGTCTCGGCGTAATACGAGCGGACCGCCTAGAGCACGCAAACAAGAACGGAGCCTAAGAGCTGCACCGGGAATTGAGACCGGAGCAAGAACAACTGCTGCCTGCCACCGCTCACTGCTCACCTTGCCCACTTACCTTGACCGCTAGTATCTGGCTTTAGTTCCTAAAAATAACAACAAAGAAAATAGCTGTAATACAGAGGCACCATTTATACTCCCCCTGCAAAGACAAACGGTGACTGACCTTCTCGGGGGACCCCCCTCACCCGGGACGGGGCCCTCTGCCACGGATTCCATCTGGCTGCGTCTGAAAGAACGTTAGGACAAAAGTCAGAGCACTGCAGGATAACTTAACAGCTCCAGATAGCCTTCATCAATCTACAGATCCCATCTAGAGTCCAAATACACCCCACAAATTTCCAGGCCCCAGGACACGCCCCATTCTAGACCTACACCAGGCTATGCAGCAGGGCAGAGCAGCTCCAGACCAAATACCCAGACACCCGTGACACAGAACAAGACAAACAAGGGGACACAACAGGGGGAGAAAGCTCTGAGCGAGAAGAATGCCCTCAGGGAGCCAGAGACTGCAGAATGAGATGACCTAGCTGAGACTGATGGCGAGCCTCTAAGGCGCAGAGAACCCTGCAGGAACAAGATGCTAACTGAATGACCTATTCCAAGCAAGGCAGAGAAGGATGCCCGAGAATCCTAGCGTCAGAATGCTCTACGGATCTCCGCATTGCTACGAGTCCTAATCTGCTAGAACGCATCCTTGCCGTCACAATTGTCACAAATCACAGCTGTCGAGAACAGCCCAGAACAAGACCTCAAAAGACATCTGACCGGATGCTACTCCAAGGCCTGTCCGGGCCCCCGAGCCAAAGGTAAGAAGGAATCGGCACGGGGCCGAGGAACACAGAGATGAGAGATGCAAAGATGGACGCCCGGGCTTCCGATAAGCCCCTCAAAGGACTAAGGCAAAAGACACAGAAGGCACGACAGACAAGTGACACACCGTGCACCGGCACTGCTCTGCCCTGAGCACTTCAGCACTGTGAGGCTTTTCCTTTATGTGGCCTAAAGGGCCACCCCCATCTCCAAAGCTGCCTCCAAAAGCCCTCCCAGCGCCTCGCTTCCACCCCCTCTCAGGGTCCCGGCCCTCGACTTATCTCTCGGACGTCCGGGGACGAGAATCCACGTCCGGTGCCGAGGAAGGCCGCCTCGCCCGCTGGCAGTTTCCTAGAGTCACCGACTGTGGCCCCTTGCTCAGCTACAATCAAGAACACCAAACATCACTGCAGGATCTTAGCTGCACAGCGGCCAATAACCAATAACAATTCTGCTACTCACCATTCTCCTAAGAACGTCCGCCTCATCTGGCCGCGCCCGGAGGCCGATGCCCTCGCGGCAGGGTCTGCCTGGGTGAAGAGGAGACGAGGTGACGTGGCATCGCTGAAACTCGAGTGGACCCTGGCTCCTCCTCCCTAGCTCCCCGACTTACAGCAACTCCTCGGCCGCTCCTGAAGGCTCCCGGGTGACACCTTCAAATGTCAAAGATCAAGGCTTCATCACAGATCCGTGCGCTGCTTCCCAAATTCCCACGAGAGTGACGAAGCGGGGGTCTGCGGCCCCGTTGCTGAGGGGGGTCTCGGCGTAATACGAGCGGACCGCCTAGAGCACGCAAACAAGAACGGAGCCTAAGAGCTGCACCGGGAATTGAGACCGGAGCAAGAACAACTGCTGCCTGCCACCGCTCACTGCTCACCTTGCCCACTTACCTTGACCGCTAGTATCTGGCTTTAGTTCCTAAAAATAACAACAAAGAAAATAGCTGTAATACAGAGGCACCATTTATACTCCCCCTGCAAAGACAAACGGTGACTGACCTTCTCGGGGGACCCCCCTCACCCGGGACGGGGCCCTCTGCCACAGATTCCATCTGGCTGCGTCTGAAAGAACGTGAGGACAAAAGTCAGAGCACTGCAGGATAACTTAACAGCTCCAGATAGCCTTCATCAATCTACAGATCCCATCTAGAGTCCAAATACACCCCACATTACAAATTTCCAGGCCCCAGGACACGCCCCATTCTAGACCTACACCAGGCTATGCAGCAGGGCAGAGCAGCTCCAGACCAAATACCCAGACACCCGTGACACAGAACAAGACAAACAAGGGGACACAACAGGGGGAGAAAGCTCTGAGCGAGAAGAATGCCCTCAGGGAGCCAGAGACTGCAGAATGAGATGACCTAGCTGAGACTGATGGCGAGCCTCTAAGGCGCAGAGAACCCTGCAGGAACAAGATGCTAAGTGAATGACCTATTCCAAGCAAGGCAGAGAAGGATGCCCGAGAATCCTAGCGTCAGAATGCTCTACGGATCTCCGCATTGCTACGAGTCCTAATCTGCTAGAACACATCCTTGCCGTCACAATTGTCACAAATCACAGCTGTCGAGAACAGCCCAGAACAAGACCTCAAAAGACATCTGACCGGATGCTACTCCAAGGCCTGTCCGGGCCCCCGAGCCAAAGGTAAGAAGGAATCGGCACGGGGCCGAGGAACACAGAGATGAGAGATGCAAAGATGGACGCCCGGGCTTCCGATAAGCCCCTCAAAGGACTAAGGCAAAAGACACAGAAGGCACGACAGACAAGTGACACACCGTGCACCGGCACTGCTCTGCCCTGAGCACTTCAGCACTGTGAGGCTTTTCCTTTATGTGGCCTAAAGGGCCACCCCCATCTCCAAAGCTGCCTCCAAAAGCCCTCCCAGCGCCTCGCTTCCATCCCCTCTCAGGGTCCCGGCCCTCGACTTATCTCTCGGACGTCCGGGGACGAGAATCCACGTCCGGTGCCGAGGAAGGCCGCCTCGCCCGCTGGCAGTTTCCTAGAGTCACCGACTGTGGCCCCTTGCTCAGCTACAATCAAGAACACCAAACATCACTGCAGGATCTTAGCTGCACAGCAGCCAATAACCAATAACAATTCTGCTACTCACCATTCTCCTAAGAACGTCCGCCTCATCTGGCCGCGCCCGGAGGCCGATGCCCTCGCGGCAGGGTCTGCCTGGGTGAAGAGGAGACGAGGTGACGTGGCATCGCTGAAACTCGAGTGGACCCTGGCTCCTCCTCCCTAGCTCCCCGACTTACAGCAACTCCTCAGCCGCTCCTGAAGGCTCCCCGGGTGACACCTTCAAATGTCAAAGATCAAGGCTTCATCACAGATCGGTGCGCTGCTTCCCAAATTCCCACGAGAGTGACGAAGCGGGGGTCTGCGGCCCCGTTGCTGAGGGGGGTCTCGGCGTAATACGAGCGGACCGCCTAGAGCACGCAAACAAGAACGGAGCCTAAGAGCTGCACCGGGAATTGAGACCGGAGCAAGAACAACTGCTGCCTGCCACCGCTCACTGCTCACCTTGCCCACTTACCTTGACCGCTAGTATCTGGCTTTAGTTCCTAAAAATAACAACAAAGAAAATAGCTGTAATACAGAGGCACCATTTATACTCCCCCTGCAAAGACAAACGGTGACTGACCTTCTCGGGGGACCCCCCTCACCCGGGACGGGGCCCTCTGCCACGGATTCCATCTGGCTGCGTCTGAAAGAACGTTAGGACAAAAGTCAGAGCACTGCAGGATAACTTAACAGCTCCAGATAGCCTTCATCAATCTACAGATCCCATCTAGAGTCCAAATACAAAATACCCCACAAATTTCCAGGCCCCAGGACACGCCCCATTCTAGACCTACACCAGGCTATGCAGCAGGGCAGAGCAGCTCCAGACCAAATACCCAGACACCCGTGACACAGAACAAGACAAACAAGGGGACACAACAGGGGGAGAAAGCTCTGAGCGAGAAGAATGCCCTCAGGGAGCCAGAGACTGCAGAATGAGATGACCTAGCTGAGACTGATGGCGAGCCTCTAAGGCACAGAGAACCCTGCAGGAACAAGATGCTAACTGAATGACCTATTCCAAGCAAAGCAGAGAAGGATGCCCGAGAATCCTAGCGTCAGAATGCTCTACGGATCTCCGCATTGCTACGAGTCCTAATCTGCTAGAACGCATCCTTGCCGTCACAATTGTCACAAATCACAGCTGTCGAGAACAGCCCAGAACAAGACCTCAAAAGACATCTGACCGGATGCTACTCCAAGGCCTGTCCGGGCTCCCGAGCCAAAGGTAAGAAGGAATCGGCACGGGGCCGAGGAACACAGAGATGAGAGATGCAAAGATGGACGCCCGGGCTTCCGATAAGCCCCTCAAAGGACTAAGGCAAAAGACACAGAAGGCACGACAGACAAGTGACACAGCGTGCACCGGCACTGCTCTGCCCTGAGCACTTCAGCACTGTGAGGCTTTTCCTTTATGTGGCCTAAAGGGCCACCCCCATCTCCAAAGCTGCCTCCAAAAGCCCTCCCAGCGCCTCGCTTCCATCCCCTCTCAGGGTCCCGGCCCTCGACTTATCTCTCGGACGTCCGGGGACGAGAATCCACGTCCGGTGCCGAGGAAGGCCGCCTCGCCCGCTGGCAGTTTCCTAGAGTCACCGACTGTGGCCCCTTGCTCAGCTACAATCAAGAACACCAAACATCACTGCAGGATCTTAGCTGCACAGCGGCCAATAACCAATAACAATTCTGCTACTCACCATTCTCCTAAGAACGTCCGCCTCATCTGGCCGCGCCCGGAGGCCGATGCCCTCGCGGCAGGGTCTGCCTGGGTGAAGAGGAGACGAGGTGACGTGGCATCGCTGAAACTCGAGTGGACCCTGGCTCCTCCTCCCTAGCTCCCCGACTTACAGCAACTCCTCGGCCGCTCCTGAAGGCTCCCCGGGTGACACCTTCAAATGTCAAAGATCAAGGCTTCATCACAGATCGGTGCGCTGCTTCCCAAATTCCCACGAGAGTGACGAAGCGGGGGTCTGCGGCCCCGTTGCTGAGGGGGGTCTCGGCGTAATACGAGCGGACCGCCTAGAGCACGCAAACAAGAACGGAGCCTAAGAGCTGCACCGGGAATTGAGACCGGAGCAAGAACAACTGCTGCCTGCCACCGCTCACTGCTCACCTTGCCCACTTACCTTGACCGCTAGTATCTGGCTTTAGTTCCTAAAAATAACAACAAAGAAAATAGCTGTAATACAGAGGCACCATTTATACTCCCCCTGCAAAGACAAACGGTGACTGACCTTCTCGGGGGACCCCCCTCACCCGGGACGGGGCCCTCTGCCACAGATTCCATCTGGCTGCGTCTGAAAGAACGTTAGGACAAAAGTCAGAGCACTGCAGGATAACTTAACAGCTCCAGATAGCCTTCATCAATCTACAGATCCCATCTAGAGTCCAAATACACCCCACATTACAAATTTCCAGGCCCCAGGACACGCCCCATTCTAGACCTACACCAGGCTATGCAGCAGGGCAGAGCAGCTCCAGACCAAATACCCAGACACCCGTGACACAGAACAAGACAAACAAGGGGACACAACAGGGGGAGAAAGCTCTGAGCGAGAAGAATGCCCTCAGGGAGCCAGAGACTGCAGAATGAGATGACCTAGCTGAGACTGATGGCGAGCCTCTAAGGCGCAGAGAACCCTGCAGGAACAAGATGCTAACTGAATGACCTATTCCAAGCAAGGCAGAGACGGATGCCCGAGAATCCTAGCGTCAGAATGCTCTACGGATCTCCGCATTGCTACGAGTCCTAATCTGCTAGAACGCATCCTTGCCGTCACAATTGTCACAAATCACAGCTGTCGAGAACAGCCCAGAACAAGACCTCAAAAGACATCTGACCGGATGCTACTCCAAGGCCTGTCCGGGCTCCCGAGCCAAAGGTAAGAAGGAATCGGCACGGGGCCGAGGAACACAGAGATGAGAGATGCAAAGATGGACGCCCGGGCTTCCGATAAGCCCCTCTAAGGACTAAGGCAAAAGACACAGAAGGCACGACAGACAAGTGACACAGCGTGCACCGGCACTGCTCTGCCCTGAGCACTTCAGCACTGTGAGGCTTTTCCTTTATGTGGCCTAAAGGGCCACCCCCATCTCCAAAGCTGCCTCCAAAAGCCCTCCCAGCGCCTCGCTTCCATCCCCTCTCAGGGTCCCGGCCCTCCACTTATCTCTCGGACGTCCGGGGACGAGAATCCACGTCCGGTGCCGAGGAAGGCCGCCTCGCCCGCTGGCAGTTTCCTAGAGTCACCGACTGTGGCCCCTTGCTCAGCTACAATCAAGAACACCAAAGAAACCTGTTACCATAATCAGTATTTCACAGATTCTCTGCAACAACAAACAAAACATACACGACAATCAAACAAACTAAATGAATAAAACCTCTATTATACTATAAATAATAATGCAATTTCCAATATTATAAATACCTCACTGATTAACTACAGGACAGTACCTAAAACCCATCAAAACGAACACTACATACTCACACTTATAAAACCCACTCCAGCAGAATTATAAACCTACCCTCTACTTCATGGTATGACCCATATAGACTTTTGTAGACCTTAAACAACAGATCCTCTTAAAATTTTACTGTTTAAATTATATTTTTATAGCATAAAAATATTACTACATAGTAAAAAAAAAATCAAAACAAAAAAATCTAGCAAATTCCACAACAAAAAATATTCAACAAAACTCAATCCCAAAAAACCCTTGCCATCAGCACCTGAAACAAGAACCATAACATTCAAGAAGTACACCATGTCCGTTATCATACATCAATTACGAACAAAATAAAACGATACAATCAATTCCTAAAAACCACCTCAAAGTCACAACATCAAGGAACTTTGGAAAATTAAAAGCCGCGCTGCCGGCACCGGGCGGAAGGCGGCTTCCGGTAAGAAAGCGGCTCCTTCGGGCTGCAGGGGGCCCCGGCCGCGCCCGAGCCCCGCGCCCGGAGCGGCCGGCACCGGCCGGCACCGGCGCAGCGCCCGCGCCGCCTCTCCCGCCCGCCGGCCCGGCAAAGCTCCCCTCGGCTCCGCACGCCTCGCTCCGGCGCGGCTCCGGCAGTCCCGCGCCAGCCCGGCCGCGCCCAAGTCCCCTTCCACCTCGGCAGCTCCCCGGGCAACGCCAGCAGCTCCCGCGCCACAGCCTTGGCTGTCGGGCCAGGGGCACAAGAAGCGCCCTCCAATGCAGCGGCACAGCCCGATCCCAACCCTTCAAACGCTGCGAGAGCTGCAGCCTCCTTCAATTCAACCCCCGAAACTGACGCCACACTCAGGTGCTCACCTCACTTCAACAAGGGCAAATAAATGTGTTCTCCCCTTCAGTTTCAGCCCCTATAAGAACAGAAAAGAAAGTACTTTCCTCAAATGATGGTAAAAGGGGGATTTTTACCGCAATCCAAACCCTTTACAAGGACAGACAACACGTCCCCTACCAACTACCCCCTCCATTTAAACCTCAGGATGATGAAAATGGGGGGGGGGGGCTACCCTCAAGTCAAAACCCAGCATACAACAACAATATTTTTCCCCTTCTATTTGAAATAGAACACAGGGATTCGCTGCCACCCCGGGATACGCCTAACACCCTGGAAAAGGCAGGTTTTCCTTCAATCAAGACCCTCAAAACCACGAGTGCACGGGAATCCCACCCAGTTCAAACACAGACAATAATGGAAGAGAAGTTCCTTCCCTCATTTTGAATTTCTTTTGTCTTAATAAACCCTAGTTTGTTTGGGTTTTTTTGTTTGTTTTTGTTTTTTTGTTTTTTTTTTTTTTTGGTTTTGGGGTTTTTTGGTGGGTTTTTTTTTTTTTCGGGGAGCAATGGGGAGGGATTGGCAAAACGAAATTTAAAAGGGAAAGGAGAAAAGTCCCCGCTACAAAGGCACACCGTCTCACCTGTTTGGCTGCTGTTTCCCGGCACAAAGGTTTGTCCCTCGGCACCTCCTTTGAGCAATGCTCCAGGTATCCAAGCGATCCCCCAGACCCTGTCTGAAGCTCTCACCGTCCTTCCATGAGACAACCCCGGGAGCCCCCCCCCAAACTCTTCTTCTCCAACAGCTCCATGCAAGAGTGAGCTGAGGCAAACCCCCTAAAACAGCCGCCGGCAGGAGCCGCCCCCTCATCATCCTCACAGCTCACACCTGGGGCTGCTCTGAGCCCTCATCATCCTCACAGCTCACACCTGGGGCTGCTCTGAGCCCTCATCATCCTCACAGCTCACACCTGGGGCTGCTCTGAGCCCTCATCATCCTCACAGCTCACACCTGGCGCTGTTGCCACTCTCCAACAGCGCCTCTCCCTGTCCAGCACACAGCCCACTTCTCACAGACACACACCAAGCAGAAATCCACTAGGGGTGTTGGCTTTTCTTAGTCCGTCTGATTAGACGATTAAAACACGCACATGCATTGATGGTCATTGAGGGAAAGCTTTCCAGTGGAGAAAATAGTCATTTTGGAAGCACACTTTGATACACCTTCAGAGAAAGCAGAATCAGCACCAGCTCCTAAGACCCTTGCTGAGGAACCCAGCCCTCCTTGGGACACCCAAAGCAGCAGACCTCGAAAAAGGAGGGGAAAAGTCAAGCTTGGAGTGGAAAAAGAGAACATAAGTACACCAGCCTTTCAAAATGCCTGCACACAGCAATAGTGGGAACCAGTCACATTTCTCCTTTCCTTGCTTTCTGTGATGACATAAATATGAAGTAAAAACACGTTAAACAAAAGGCAGAGCTAGGATTTTACAGGTCTTCATTTTGGCAGTCTGGATGACAAACGCCTCTTACGGGACTGCGACACGTTTTGGGGACTGGCAGAGAATGGAGGCAAAAGGTGCCAGAGCGCCCTTTCTATTCCCTTCATCCCCTGCAGCTGTTCTGATGGTTTCAGGGCACTTGCTTGGTTCATTCCTAGATCAAAACGTTATGGCATTATTTTCAAAACTACTACCCATGCCCAGTCAGAGTTTCCTACATTCCTGGATACAAATGAGTGGATAGAGAGAGGGTTTCTTTCCAAATGAATTTAGCAATACTTTCCTATTTTTACCAATACCTATAAAAACGAAACATTTGCCAGGATTTAGTAGTATTCTACACACCCCCCTCCCTGTGCATTTTGGGGCAGCTTTGGGTCCCTCGGGGGGACGGCACCCGGCAGGACCCCCCGTCATTCGCCACCCACCTGCTCCTCCGCCGCAGCGTGCCTCCCTCTCCTAGGGACCTTAGGGTGCCCCAAATGACACCAGAGCCCCGAGTCTTCACCCCTTTTTCCTGGCCCCCAAAGAAGGCACAGAACGAGTCTAACTGCCCTGGACAGCAGCCCAGCACTTGCTTCCATCCCTTTCCACATGTACATTCCCCCCGAAAGGGACTCTGCCGCAACAAGAAAGGGGGGCAGCCCCCAGAAGGGTCGAAGCTCCTGCCCAGCCTCGCTGTCACGGGCGAGGGGCAGAGAGAGGGAGCGGCAGAGACGGCGGGGACGCGGCACGGACGGCACGGCACAGAGCGGGGGCCGCTCTCAGCGCGATGCCGGCAAAGCCGCAGGTCCGGCGGGGCCGGGCGGGGTTTGACCGGCACGGGGGGATCCGCCGAGAGCCTCCGGCCCCGTGCGGGGACTCCCGCAAGGGCCCAGGGGCGCCGGGCTCCGGCCCTCTGGGCTTTATTCTCCGGCGCCCCCGGCCCCGCGGCTGCGGGGAAAGAAGGAACGGGGCGACGGGAAGAGAAGAGGGCTAGCAGGGCGTGAGACAGCGTATGGAGGGAGGTCGGGCTGTGGAGGAAAGCGGGAGGGCAAGGGAAAGGCCGGGAGCGGGGAAGAGGGACGGTGCACAGAGGAGGGAGAGAAGAGGAATAGAACGGAGGAGCAGGATAGGGACAGGGCAGGAAGGAGTGAGGGCAGTGGGGGCTCGGGTTTGGGAGGGAGAGGAGGTGAGGGTCTGCGGAGAAAGAACAGGAATACGGGGAGGAGGAAGGAAGGATGGAGGGGGGACGAGAGGGGAGGCCGAAAAGGGAGAGAAAGGGGTCGGCTTTGGGGAGAGAGGGAACTAAGGGATAGAGAGAGAAAGAAGGGGAATACGGGAAGGAGGAAGAAAGGAAGAAGGATTGGTAGAGAGCGGGACAAGAGGGGGAGCCTCAGAGAGCGCCGATCCACCCCGAGCCCGCCCCGGCGGCCCGCCCTGCTCGGGATGCTGCGCTCGGCGGAGCTCGGCTCGGTTCGGCCCCGCTCGGCTCCTCGCCTACACTCGGCTGTTCTCCGCTAGACTCGGCTGGATTCGCCTCTTCGGCGCAGCTCGGCTCGCCTCAACTCGGAGCCGCTCGCTCGGCTCGGCTCCGTTCGGCTCCGCTCGGCTCCATTCACCTCCGCTCGGCTCCGCTCGACTCGGCTCGGCTCCGTTCGGCTCCGCTCGGCTCCCTTCGGCTCCGCTCGGCTCCCCGCGGCAGCGCGCCTCCCGCGCACGCGCACAGCTCGCCGCTCTCCTGCCGCCGAGCCCCGCGCCCGGCCCGGCCGGCGCACGGAAACCCCCGCGCCACATTAGACCCAGCAGTTTCTGCGCTAAACCCTTTCTGTCCTAGAAGGAGATAAACTTCTCTACCTCCTTCGTATCCTCAGTTTTCTTCTTTGATTTCAAAATCAGAGTTACAAAAACCTACTCAACTACAAGACTCAGTAAGTAGCCGATAAAGTAGTCCCGTCAATTTCATAAGCTAAAGAACACGTTATACTTACGTTTCCACAATTAAAAAAAAAAAAAAAAAAAAAAATCACACAAGAGTCCTACTCACTGTGTCAAGCCTTATTTAAAACACACCAAAAAAAAAAAAAAACCAAAAAAACCCAACCCCGAAAGAAATAGTTCCACAACCAAAACAGAACAAACAAGTAACACTAACTAAAACCACACGTCCAAATACGCTCTGTTTATTAGTCACTGTTATGGACAAATTCAATTGGGGAGGCTAATTATAGATAAATCAATTAACAAGAATTTATTAAGCAAGCGGTATTAAGCAAAAAAAACAGCGCTGGGTGGCCGGGGAGTCTCCACTCTGCCACGGCGCGCCTTCCCCCTTTGACCTTTTTGTTTTTATAGTCCCCCCTTTTTTTTTTCAGTTGACGTATTTTCTCTCGATGTACTCTGCGCCGGTGCAATTGGTTGCTAGGGGGTCCTTTTTCTCTCTGCCCTTGGTGGTCATAGGGATGAAGGCTCCTTATCTTTGCCGGTTGTCCTTGGCCTAAAAGTTAGCTTGTATATAGTTAGTTACACAGTCTTCTGTGCTAGCTGCATTTGCACAATTCTTAAGCAGAATACTTGTTGTTTATCAAACCACCCCCCCTTTTTTTTTTTTTTCCCTCTTTCTCTTCTCACAGTCTGAAATTCTCTATTCAGTTTAAATTCTTATTTTCTTTCAATGTTCGTTTTAATGAACAAAGACCTTTTTATTACAGTCACCAACCCGAAAAATCTCTTTTCTACGTAGCTCGTTTGTATACCTCCTCACAACTAACCTTATCCTTTACAAACACTAAATTGCAAATCAAAAAACTTACACGTAACATAAACTCTTCAAATAACATTTATACACTCATACCCCAAATTACAGGTAAACCACCAAAAGTAAAATTACTCAAATCATTACAAACAAATACTTGTACAATATTTAGTTACAAAACAACCCCCAAACCACACGAAACCACAAAGAAGTTACCTCAAAACAGCAAACCTACAATTTAAAACAATTAACCCCACTAAGACCAAACATAACAACAATACATCAAAAAAAAAAACCCAAAATAAAATAACACCCACCCAAAAATACCCAATCACTCCAACACAAATTTACTTCTCAGTATCAACATCGTACGACCTTTTAACAACCTAATTCTATTAGTTCTACATCTCTTTTAACACCTAAGAAAACTACAACTCACACTTGAACCACATCAAATGATCTTACTTATTAACTAACCAGATGAAACAATAACACATCTATAACTTTAAATAAATTACTGCCAAATATAAACATCTTTAAACATACTGCCTTACAAAATAAAACAACTGTTCATTTTTTATTATTCACACACAATCATAAATATAAAACATTTAAAAAATATATAAATTCATGAAATCACAAGAAATCAATTTATAAAAACATTACTAAATATTTTTTAAAACATTAATCAATCACACATAAAAATAACTAAATAATATTTTCAAAAATTAAAACATCACTGAATAACTTAAATCATTATTAAAAACTAAAATATCCATCTTATTAATAATTATTTTTTTTTATCTCCCCTACCTACTTAAATTTTTACATAGAACTCTACAAAAATCCTTACCAAGTATATTTATAACTTAAATTTTAAAACATATATAGACAAACATACTTAACAAGAATAATCTTGTTATTCTAATAACCAAACAACTAAACTAATTAAAAAAACCCGAATAAAATACTAATATATTCATAACACAAAAACCCAAAATCATTAACATAAAAACCCATATAAACACATGAAAATACCTACAGTTAAAAAAGACGTACCTTAATGAACAGTATTCACACCTTAATAATTCATTATAAACTCTTATCAATTAACGATTAACATTAATTACTTGATACCAATCAAATACAAGAAACTGTTACTTTAGCCAATAAACAGAATAAACTGTAATAATATACCTAATAACTTAAAATCACACTTTATTAAAAATATAAGACAGTAAAGCAACGTATCATAAAAACTCCCATTATTATCACTACACAGATATAGATAGATACGCATATATCTATATACAGGTAGATCATATACCCATCTCAACAGCAGCATCTGGGATCGATTCCTGTTTTCTCTCTTGTCTCCTAAATTTATTAGCCACAGAGGATGGAGTAAGGAAATCATGTTATTTATCACCTGGTTCTCCAGAAACCTGAAAAACAAAATAAAACAGAACAAAAAGAAAAAAAAAAAAAAAAAAAAGAAAACCACATTTGAAAGGCAGATCCTCACCAGCAGCTGGTCCATCTCCTACGGGGGACCATATTCTAGGGCACTTTTGGTGCACTTGCCTGAACCTGTCAGGGCACTCTGTGCTTGCAGGAGAGATTTTTTTTTTGTCAGGGAGAGGCAAGGGGAGGAGAAATAACGTTCTAGACAGCTCAAATCCATTACTGTGCCACTTCCTGTGCAGCAGGTTCTGTGACAGGATGGGAACTGAGGCTGCTTGAAATTTAAAAGCTAAAGACACCAGCACAAGGTGTCCTTTTGCTTTGTCAAGGAAGTGATTCCCAAATCACACAGCCCCCCCACCATCGTCCCTCCCACCACCACCTGAAAGCCTCTTGATTCTCTTCTCAAAAACACCAGGGACACCTCAGCGTTCAGCAAGTTCTGCCAGTGCAGCCCTCGGTGCCCCCGTCTCCAGGTCTGTCCCCCTTGCTTTCATCCTCAGCCACGTCATTCTTCAGCCGTGGACAGGAAATTGTCCCCATGTCTCCCGTACTTGGCTGGTTACCTTTTCTCTAAGCCGTGCAGGACCCACGAGAGGAGGCTGTGATCCTCTATCGGCTCATGGGCAGCTCTAGAGGTGACACGGGCAGCACTCTGTCGTATCTCCAGAATACGACTCTGAAACAGAAAATGCAACTTGTTCTTTTACAGCCAAGATCTGATTATCTAACTTAAAATGAGCAATTTGGCTGGTATCTGATCAACTCCCAGCTAAAATGAACACCGCCTGTTTTCAGCAACTCCAGAGAAGGAAAGACATTCTCCCTTCAACGCTTCACCCCACAGGTGCTGCTCTTACAAGAAGTATTCAGGTAGCAAGACAATTTTCTCTTTTTGTCCGAGGTTTTGATACCTGAAATCCTCAGGGTTGGGATGCTCCCAAACCTGAGAGCTCCTGGCAGGCGAGTTTCCCTCCTGCCGAAGCACTGTGCAGGTGACAAACGTGCTGGCTGGGGAAATAGAGACCCCAAAAAGAAAAGGCCCCGACTGCAGGAGCAAAACCACGGCACCCCCGTGAGGCTCCACGACGGCAGGAACCGGTCCCAGTTTAAGGGGATAAGGATGGGACTGGTTTAGACACAACCTAAATTATTTCCCCCTCCACACATACACAAAACCAACAAGGAACAGATTTTCAAGAGGACCAAGGCAGAATCAGCTATTCCTTTCTGTTTGGTACTTGAGATCTCGAGGCCATACAAGCTTTTGTGGTTTGGGGTATTTGGGAACTGTTCTTTATAAATTCTTACCTGGGAGCCCTGGTCACACAAAGGACTGCTGAAAAAGGCAAGAATGACCCGGAAAATCCTCTGGTAGACATAGAGCTCACAGCAATGTTTGTCACGCAGCCCTTCCCCAAGAAATCTGAGGATCCACTCGCGCTCTGTTTACTACAGGAAGCCACAAAGGAAAACACCACCATCAGACATTCAGACATTTCCAAAGAATACCTGCTCCTAAGAGCACAAAACCCCAGTTCCCTCTGAGTGCCAGCTCAGGGCTTACCACAGCTTGGTCTGGACTTCTCCATTTCCATACCTATCAAATTTCATCACTAACATCCATTGGGAACAGTCAGTCTGCAGCCCAAACATGCAGAGGAAATGGAATTTCAGAAGTAGCAGTTTCTAAAATACTTCAGTTGAACTCAAAGTTACTAACCTAAACTCACAGAGGAATTGTAGCTAGCCGGGGCAGGACATTCTTTTCTTGTGCTCACAGAGCATACACAGCACAACTCCTTGTGCGTTGGCGTCAAGAAAACAACAAAAACCCCATGGAAATAACATTTTGAATTCCTATATGAAACATTAGAAAGACGCTTCTAATTAACTACCTGTGGGAGAATGAGGTTTCGTCGTATTTTTACGTCTGTTTTTAATACATTCCTGAAGAATTACTGGATACCTAAAATGGGTCTCTCACCTCAAAATCAAAACTGTAGAAAAGCTGGAGAAAGCCCAGTACCTTCCTCAGGTCCAAATACCGGTGTGACAGAAGGAATCTCTTTACCCTTATGTACACGTGCTCCTCTGTAAAGAGAAAAGGCTGGCATCGTGGAGGAGGACAGCGCTCCCAATCCACAAGCACGGATGACAATTCGTGGAAGCTGCAGTCAGTGAGCGTGCAGCGCTCCGAGCTGGGAGAACAGCCCGGCAACTGCAGAAGGCCTTTGCTCTGAGGCGCATTCCCATTGCTGCCCACCCTCCCCTTCTCTTGCCCAGGAGGAAAAGCTCAGGCAAGAGCGCACGAGCACAGAGCAGGTGAGGGGATCGACACTCCCCAGGGCTCTGCTTTTCACCCCAGCAGTGACACACGCAGCACGTTCCAGTACCTGGCTTCAGGATCTGCTGTGCCACACGAGCAGCGCAGAGGGTGAGGGAGAAGGTGAACCTGAGGCTTGGCTGCCTGATTCCGTTCTGCACGGCATCCAAGAGATACGGCAACGGCAAGGGCCCAGGGAGAGAAGCCTGAAGCACAGCCCAAATGAACACAGCGGGAGCACAAAGACATCGATCAGCTTCCGGGACATTTCACGGGTCACACAGGTAGGAGCCCCAATTCAGCAAACCTGAGGCTTTGGCGACGTCAGGATCAAAACACCCGGAAACCTGTGAGAAAGAAACCGAACTGCAGCCGGCTAAAAGCCGTCCCTGCCGACGACTCCTTCAAACAACTTGTTCACGAGGAGGCAGGGATTGATTCAATACTCACCAGCCCATCTGGCCAAGGGCAGAGCTCTGTGCCCACCCAGGACACGGCAGCCAGCAGGGACCCTTCTCCCACTCTCCAGCACGGACCTGTGAAGCCAGGGAGAAGTTTACGGAGCAGCAACAGCCAGAAGATGCTCTCTGCTTCCATACGCTCTCTGATCGATCACTCCCAAGGAAAGTCCCCACGGATCGGAAGCAACCACCTCTCATTTCTCCTCCGCAATCATCACTGCCTTGCCTTTCTCTGCAAGCGTTTCCTCCCGTGCCCGTCCCCAGAGCACCTTTAGTCCATCTTTTCCTCCCAACCGCAGCTCTCCAGCACAAATGCCCCTTCTCACACAGACAAAGCAAACATTCATCTGCCTCAGCTTTTGGCTTAGAAAGTAAAAACCTCAGCGCGTCCGGCTACGTGATTAAAACACAGAGACGCACGGGTGGACATAGATGGAAAGCTTTTCAGGAGAGAAAAGAGCTGATTCGCTAGCACGCTTCCATACAGCTTCAGAAAAATCAGAATCCATAGTAACTCCTAAGACCCCTGCTGAGGAACCCAGCCCTCCTGGGAACACCCAATTCAGCAGCCACAGGAAAAGGATGGGAGAAGCCAAGCTTGGGGTGAAAAAAAGATGACATCAATACAGGAGCCTGTAAAAAGCCTTCACACAGCAACAGTGGGAACCAGTCCCATTTGCTCCGTCCCTGCTTTTTGGGATGACAAAAACAGGAAATGAATACACGTGAAACACAAGGCACACCTATAGGGTGTACCAGGTGCTCCTTTTGGCAGCGTGGATGACAAAGGTCTCTCTGCGCACTTACAGGCAGCCCGATTGCAATCCATCCTTAGCTCAAGCCTTCCTCGCCTCCCATTCCCCAGCGCTCTGCTCTGGCCTTTGGAGCGCTGGCCCCGTCCTCCCGCAGCAGCACGGCACCGGAACACAGCGAGGCAAAGCGTGCCGGAGCCGCCCGTGCTGTCAGCGTAGCTGTCAGCTGCCGGCGGTGGGCAACGCCGGCCCTGCGGGCAAGGGGGAGACGGCTCGGGCACCTCCAGCGGCTGCTCTGCCCCGATGCTTTCGCGTTCTCCTGCATTTCCCTGCAGCGGAGGGGGTCCGGGAGGGGGGCGGTTTGTGTGAGAGTGGAGACAGTGGGAACGCGGCGGGACGAGACAGGGACGCGGCGGGACGGGGACGACTCGCTTGACCTTCCACAGATGCCGGCAGAAAGGGCGGGGAAAGCCGGGGCCCCGCTCCGCCGACTGCGCCGCCTGCACGCCACCCCGCGAGATTTTCCAGCACGCGGTCGCTTCCAGCGTCTTGAGAGGGACGCGTGCGGGGGTCAGGAAAGGGGAGTGCAGCCCTGTTCCGACGCCGCTCGCCCCCCGCCCGCCGCCCCCGGCCCGTGACCGCTGCGACCGCGCCTCCGCCGGTGCCCACTTGCACCTGCCTCAGTGGGAGCTCCCTGGGAAGCGCTTCCCCTGAGAAGCAAGCCCCTTTCCTCCAAAGGCGTTTTCCCAAAGGCGCAGCTTTTCTGGGGAATACCAACACACCCTTAAGGAACGCTGGCAAGGCTCAAGGACTTCATGTCCTTTCAGGCCAGGCACTCCAGCTCTCGCTCCTATTCCCCCAAGTGCGTTTCCAGGTGGAGGTTCAGACGTGCAGCCCCAGGCCCTCTACAAACACAAGCTGCTCACTGCCTCTTCACCTGCCTCAACTCCTGCCTGCGCTCACGGCACCAAAACCAGGCTGTTCCCGGCCACAGACCAGAGCCCTGTTCCCGCAGGACGCTCTTGCCAGCACCTTCCAGGACTCTCCGCTGCGCACGCAGCGCTTTTCATGCCCGCTCCCAACAGGCTTTGGAAGGCAGAGCACAACCTGGCTGCCTCTGCCAGCAGCACACCCCAAACACAGGCGGAGGAAGAAGCAGCAGGGGCTGTTTTGCAGCCATGCCCAAGAGAAACTGGAAGGGTGCCCTCTCTGTGGGCTCACTTGGTTGGCTTTCTGACTGGCTCTGAGCCTGGGGCTGCCATTCCTCACCTCTGGAGACCAGAACCACACCCGGGATCCCAGCACTGCCTGACAGCGCTCCGGGCACTGGCACGGTGGCGCATCCCAGTCTCGGGCACCGCGCTGCTGCTTCATTTGCTCTTAGGCACACCTAAAGCTCCCTGTTAAGCCCGGATGGTCGCTGGTTCTGTCCTCTTCCTCATGCTGTGCAGGGATGGAGCACTGCTGTGCTTTCAGGAAGCTATTCTTGAAACCTTCCAGCATTCCAAGCTCCTTTGCCCTCCGTGGATGCTTGCCATGGAATCCCTCACAGCTGGCTTCAGAGCATCCTCAGGTTGGCTCTTCCAAATTCCAGGGGCTCCAGGGTGCTCAGCAAGATCTGCAACTCCACAGTGCTGTGGAACTACAGCTTCAGCACAGGCACCTTTCCAGCCTGATCTGCCCTCGTTCCTCTGTGTGTGTGCACAAAAGACGGTGTGGAAGAGAACGGCAGCAGGGGTCTGTGTGTCCCAGGGCTCGGGATTTGCGTCGTTTCATCTCCACAGAGACGGAGGCAAAGTGAAAAAGCCAAACTCTTTATTAATGGAAGATGAAACAAAGGGATGAGCTGGGAGGTAAAAAAAGGGAATGGGCAGGGTCTGAGGACTAGAGGAATGGAGCTGTCAAAAGACAGGAAGAGTGGAGGGAAAAAATGGGGACGGACAGTGTCTGAGGGCTGGAGGGAGGGAGCTATCTAGAGGGAGGGAGCTATCTAGAGGCAGGGAGAGGGCTGAGGCCACAAGAATTGTGCCCAGCGTCAGCTCTGCCTGGAGCGCCAGCAGCACTAAGATGTGATGTCCTCTTCAGTGTCTCCTGGTGCTGTTCTTGGGACACTGATTTCATTTTTAGAGCAGGATTGGCTGGCATTATTCCTTGGGGCTTCAAGGCCTGGAACAGAGAACAGGAGAGCCATGGTCAGAGCCTGGATCTGCTGCGACCTGAGGAAACCATGGTGCCAGAGCCACCACGCCCAACTCCTGCCATGGCCAACAGAGAGGAGCTGCCAACAGGATCAGCCAGAATGTGCTGGCCACGAATCCTCCACGTGGCCCTGAAATCTCTGTGTGCTCTGCCCATGCCGCCCTTCATCCACCCAGGGAGCGAAGCCCACTGCAGCTGGGGCAGGGATTGCAGCTCTCCCGGGCAGCCCCCGCTGACAGCCCGCTGCCCTCACTCACCCTGACTGAGGGCGTGGAGCTCTTCCTGCTGCCCCCTCATCATGGGAAACTCGTCCATCTCTGAGAACAAAGAGCTCATCTTGGCCCCAGCGGCACAGCTCCCTGCCAGCGGCGCTGCCAGCCCTGCGGCCACACGGCCTCGTGGCCCGGCAGGGCTCAGCCCGGGCCCTTGCCGCACGCTGCCGCCCAAGGGCACGGCTGCCGGAGGGCGGCAGCAGCGCCCAGGCCAGGCGGGGCTCCCCGGCGCCGGGCCCGGATGGCGCTGCCGGGGCAGCAGGCGGGGCTGGGGCCGAGCTGCGGCGGGGCGGGGAGGGAGCCCGGGCTCGTGGCTCACCCATGAAGCTGAGGGCCGCCTCTCGCAGGGGCTCCTCTGGGCTCTCCAGGTAGGGCAGGGCCCGGCGCAGGTGCTCGGCCGCTCGGATCCTGTCCTCTGCCAGCTGGAGAGAGCGACAGGAGGGAAGGGTTGGCGCGGGCTCAGCCCCTGGGCCGGCCGCTCCCTGCGCCCCGGCCTCCCCTGCCCGCACAGCCCTGAGACCCGGCCAGCAGTCGCTGGCGCCGGGCTCTGGAGGGGGCAGAGGGCCGGCTGCTGCCCGGGGAGCCGCGGGGCCGCCCCGCAGCCCCGCCGGGCCGGGGCTCCATCGGCACCCGGCTGGGGCCCACGGGAGCCTGGAGAAGAGCCTGCGCGGCCTCTGGCTGCAGCAGCGGGCAGGAGCACAGCTGCCGGCCCACACACTGAGCACCGCGCTCAGGGGGCTTCTCCAGGCTGAGCCTGGGCCTTCCAGGCCGTTCTTACCAGGCACTTGACAAACTTTGACAGCTGCTCCTTCTCCACCAGCTGTTCGAGATCTCTCCTCGTCAGGAACTTGGCCGCACAATGCAGCGTTTCCCGAGAGGCCTGGAGAGCAGCAGAGACCCAGAGATGGCCCCACAGCCCAGGGCACAAGACCTGTGTCCCTGTGCCAAGGCCTGGAGGAGGCTGCAGCCCGCCAGGCGCCAGGGCAGGAGGCAGCCGAGCCCCCTCCCAGCATCGTAGAAATGCTCACCTTTGCCACGTGCCAGTTGTCATCATGACAGTAGATTAAAAGTGCGTACAGGCTCTCATTCACAATTGTCTTCAGGGGCTTTTTCCCCTCATCTGCTACCAATTCCATTACCTTACAGAAGAGCTGAATGCAGAGCAACTGCACGTGGCTGTTTTTCTAGAGGAAAGGAAAAGACCTACACCAGCTACTCCAGGCCCACCTGGGCAAAGGCCTGAAAATCCACAGGGCACAAAGTTTCTGGGAAGCACCCGATGCCTGTGGCTCAGGATGCAGAACCTTACGTGGTCAAAGAGCAGCAGGAGCACCTCAGCCAGCTTTGGGGCAATGATGCCGGATAACAGGATGCCGTGGTGCGGGAGCACATTCGTGAGCACACGGAGGCTCATGCTGACCACCTCTTCATCTGCATCCCCCAGCAGCTCCAGAAGGCTGCGAGACAGACTGCACATCCTTCTGGCCTGTGTGGAACACAAGGCTGTGCTGGGAAGCCATGGACGGCTGCATGGCCAACACCGCCCTGGCACTGCAACCCCACCCTGCTGCTGCAGGGCCCACAGGCCAAAGGCCTGTCCCAAAGCACTGGGGCAGGTGAGGCAGGAGAGCTGGGAGCAGCTGCCTCAGCTCCTGAAGCCCAGCCAGCCCAAGGGGCTTTGCCTGGCGCAGCTTCAGCTGCTGCCCCCTTCTCACCATCGAGGGATCCTTGCTGAGCAGCACGAGGCCTCTGAGTGCCAGGCGACGCCTCTGACTGCATTCACTCTGGAGGTGCCCTGACATGATGTTCAGGACGCTGCCACCATATTTACTGAAGTCCAGGCAATCCAGGACCTGAAAGGCACAGGGCAGTGACAGGGGAGCCGGCCGGCAGGAGCCCAGAAGCGCACAGGGCTGGGCCCAGGCAGCAGCACAGGGCGTGGGCACCGTCCCAGGCAGCTGTGGCTACAAGAGGGCAGGGAGCTGGGAGGCAGCTGAGCGAGGCAGCGCTGACCAACAGGCTCACCTCCACAAGGAATGCCAGGGCAGGCAGATCCCAGCACGGCTTCTTCCTGCTGAGGTGCCAGAGCACGTGGGATGCGATGCAAGAACAGAAAAGGATCGAGACACGGCGCATCTCCCTGGCAGGGGGGAAAAAGGCGCTGAGGTGGGGAGACCAATCCTCTCCCAGGACTGAGTCACAGAGGTCCGGTCTTTCCCCAGCATCCCTGGAGGGGATGTGGGCGCGTTGTGAGGCAGCCCTTTCTGGGCACCCTCCTTTCCCAGCCTTTTCCAGTCTGCTCGGCTGTCCCTCGGTGACAAGGCCCTCTGGCCCATGACCACAGGGACTGTGAGTGGCACCTGGGGACAGGGCACAAATGCCGGGGGCAGTGGGGAGAGGGGGGTCTCACCTGGCCAGCAGACCCACGGCATAGTGCTGGGTGTGAGCACACAGCAGCGTGTCCCAGCCACGCTTGTGCTCCATAGCCATCACCACCTTGTCACACGGCAGTCGGTAAAGCAGAGCCTTCATGGCCTGCACTGCAAACCTGTGTGCAGAGCAAAGCCCAGGTCACACTGGGAGCACTGGCACTGGCCACAAGGGCACGGGAAGGACAGGAGGACTGGGACCTGTTGGGCTTGCTGGGAAGGCGGTGTTCCTCCTGGCATGCTCTCCAGAAGTGACCAACTTCCTCTGGTGGCATCTGCTGTGTGGCGATGGCAACATGGAAGAGGAGAGCCACAAACAATTGCCCAGTAAAAGGGATCATCGCCTTGTTGTACTCGGGCACAATCAGCCAGATCACCAGAGTTGCCTGCAAAAGAAGCAGGCCAAGGCAGCGCTCAGTGCTGAGGTGTCCATGGGCAGGGCCCAAGGGCAGAGGCAGGGGGAGCAGCGGGCCTGGTGCCCCCTGAGCCTGCCCCTAGCCCCGGTTTCAGCCCAGCGCCTGAGGCATGGAGAGGATGGAATGCTGCTGGAAAGGTGACCTGGGGGCGAGCAGAGGCCAGGTCCAGAAACTCACAGCCAGGGCAAAAACATCCTCGTTGTCCCCATCGGAGGTGCACATTCTGTGCTGTGGCCAGTCCTCCATCACACAGAGCAGTGTTGGCAGCACTTTCTCCACTGCTGGTCCCGATGAGGCTATGGCTCTCCACATCATTGCAGCTGCTCTGTGGGATGGCAGCTCTGTGTCAGGGGCATCTCAGTCACAGCACCATGCCCTGTGCAGCTGTGGGGGCCCAGGTGACAGAGCCCCGGTGCCCTGAAGGGCAGGGAAGGAGCACTGGCAGCAGGCTCAGGAAACAGAGGGGCCCGAGGGTCCTGGGCCTCTCTGCCTCTCTGGCAGACCCCATTGGACAGGCTGTGCAGGGCCACGGGCCCTAAAGGCTGCTGAGCCCTGAGCTCTGAAGACTCGTGGGCCCCGTACCTGTCACACGTTGGGGCACAGCGCAGGAGGGTCAGCACCACGTCAGCAGGGTGCTCTTCTGCCAGCCTCACAATGTCCATTTGCAGCCTGGCATCCGCAGAGACGTGGGACAGGAGACTCTGGTGGATGTCCTTCACCTTGGCTGGCACCTGGAGGAGACATGGGGGAGACTTGGAGCACTGTCCAAGGGAGAAACTTGCCCAGCTTCCCCCAAGAAGTGCTTCTGTTCCCGCTACACTGTGCTGGCCTCAAAGGCTGAGGGGCCCAGTGACCGTGGCTTGAGGGGACACACCATCCTGGGAGGCCTCCAGGCCTGGCCCCCGGCTGCTTACCCGCTGCTGAGAAGGAACAGCAGTCTCTTTGAAAAAATCCATAGTGGGAGCAGGAATCATAGTTGGAGCAGGCGTGGTACCAGTATTTGTGAGGCCCTGAGTCTCTCTGGTTTTGGCGTTTGTGATGGGCACATCCTCAGTCACTGCCATCTCAGGCTTTGCCCTGTGACCATTCACTGCAGCCTCAGAGTCTTCTGAGAGCTCAGCCGAATCTGGGCTGACATCAGGCTCTGCCTGGAGCTCGGTCATCCCCGAGTCAGGCTCGGCCGGGCCCTCAGCTGCTGTGCTGCCGGTCTTTCTACGCCGAATGCGCAGGAACCTCCGGAACATCTGCAGGAGAACAAAGGACAGGGAAGCCCGGAGTGTTCCATGGAGTGCTCCAAATGTGGTGCTGGACTGAGCAGTGACAGCAGGCCCAGCCCAGGTGGGGATGGCTGCTGGTACCTTCAGGGTTCTGTGGAAGCGGCCACGGGTGGGTTCCCGCTCTTGTGTCCGGCCCAGGGCTGCATCTGGCAAAGAGCGAGCGCAGCCAGAGCTGAGGGGCTGCGGGAGAGGCTGGAGAACACAGCCCAGCCCTGCGCTCCCCAAGCAGGGAGAGCCCCGGGATGCCCCAGGGGATGGAGCACGGTGGGGTGTCTGCCCGGCCCCTGTGCCATCCTGTCCATGGGCATGTCCCCAGGTGATGGGATGAGCTGGGATGGGATGGGGTCAAGCTGGCTGCAGGCATCAGCCCTGTGGCCCCACTCTGCCACTCACCATCCTGCAGTGTCTGGATCTGCTCTGGCTCTTCAGGCTGTTGTGCTGGGGCAGCTCCAGGGCCTTTCTTTTTTCCCCTCCTGAACACTTTGCACAGGCTGAGAAATCTGCCCGCCATTCCACCAGCTAGCCTTGAAGGCACCTTCTAGAGAGATGCCTCAGGATATATCCAAGTCAACAATTGCAGTTGACCCTTGAAGACACCTGAGACAGAGGAGCCTCAGGAAGGCTGCAGGACAGCAAGTCCTGCACTGTGGTCTGGAGGGCTCCTGCCACAATGACAGGAGACTCCTCGTAAATGATTCTGATCACCAAGTCCCACAGTCTGGCCGCGAGGTCAGCTGCAGGAATAACGCCTTGGAAAATTGCTGGGTCAGACACAAATGAGCACGCTGTGGGGGGGCTCCTCACAGCACTACTCGGTTCTGTCCTGTCCTGATGCGTGCACCAAGCACTGTGGCGTGCTCTTGTCACCGCCAGCTCCTATGTCACCACGTGTCACAAAGGGAGGGCCCTTGGACACCCTGTCCTGTTCCATTCCAGGCTGACCGTGCTGCAGCGTGTCACAAAGGGACCTTGCACACACTGTCACCTGCCCTGGGGCTGCCCCCAGCCCCCCCAAAATGGCCCAGGTTGGAAGGAATCCCTGGCTCCAAGTGTCTAAGACAGCCCGACAGGATCTTTAGGAACAGCTCAAACCACCAGCAAACCCTGCCCTGCTCTGCGGGATCAGGGCATTTAAGAATCCTCAATTCTCAATTCCAAAATTTGCAAACTTCTCAAATTAATAGCGATTGCCGGAGAACGTGAAGGATTTGGAAGTTTGTTCCCGTCTAAAAGCAGCAATTAATTTGCCTTAACACATTCCATTGAAAGTCACTTTGGAAACATAGCACTATACAGAGGCAAAAAGAAGGCCATTCTTTGGTGTGCTGATTTATTAAAGAAATATGGATATTGATCTAGCACCAATATCCAACTGTGACGGACAAAAACTCTCTAACAGTTTTAAAGTTAGAAAGTGTATGTTCATTGCGATGCCGGACAGCGTGCGGGATAGCTCCCAAATACCCACCGCACCTTTCCAGTGATTACAGAGTCCTTTTATCCACACAAGAATTGAATACCCAAAATACAAAGACATATTCATCATTTTGGTACATCCCATTCCTCGCTTCCTATGCTAATCATTTCAAAAGCTATTAAGCATGCGTAGTTTGTTCCTTGAAATGGGTCGGTGGTCCCTTTCATGGGGAGGGGTCCCAAAATGAGGAAGTCAATGAAGTCTTCCTCATTCTGACCTTTCTACCTTTTCAATGCAAATATGACAAATGAACCTTGGTAGAACTCCCATTCCTTGTCTTCAATTGGTTTCAGAACAGAGGAGGCCCACAATTGTCTTATGTTCCTAAAAGCTGTTTGTCAGTTTCTATATTCTTCATTATAAACCCAGCTCACTAAAGATTGTGTTGACAAGCAATCAATTCTTAGTTAACTACTAACTCTTAACTTCATCAAGGCCTACTTACAGAATCCCTTTATTTTAATTAACTCTAGTAAGGCTTATCTCTAACTAAAATCTTAGCTCCTCTAGAATCTCTAAATCTCTTAAAGTTTATGTTTCATTCCCCACTTCTTCTTTGAAATGAGTAAATTCTTTTACTCAATATATAGATTTCTGTTCATCTGCCCAAGACATGTGCTTACTGTTTCTCAAGATTAAACCATATGCTTTTGATAAGGAACTTAGGGCCGTCATTTGTCGTATCATCTTCTAATTCCAAACAAGTATCACAATAAACAAGATCAAGCTTATAGTAACTAAAATAAGCAACACAATGATAGGATGAATTAAAGTATTAAGTATGCCAGTTGCTGTTGGTGACCATCCAAAAAGCACATCCCACCAATGATGAGACAAGTGTTCCTCAAATCGTTTAAAAACTCTTTTGATGGTTTCTGTGTCATGGTGTATAGTGATTAAAGTCTTTTTCCCTGCATCTCTAATACCTTTCAAAATTTCTCTCAGTTCTTGATGTTTTAACAACTGAGCAACTAAAGTCAAATTCATTCCTATGGGCACAGGCACTATTTTTTTGTACAGTAACTAAATTGGCTTTCATATACTGGTGTGATACTACAGGTGCCCAGTAGGAGAAGTCACATCCCTCAATTTTGACAAAGTTACAGACACATAAATTAAACTGAGTCTCATTCATGCTTAGGTTGTCTATCATTATGGTGGGGCATGCTGTCCTGAGACAGACACAACCTTGTCGTATAATTACATCCTCAAACATTTCTCCCTTCCCACAAATGTGCATTTGTGACCTTTAGAATCTTGTTTAGGGCCTTACGAGAGTGGGGATCGTAGGCCCTTCCTTGGCACCGGTATATTCCAGTTACGTTGTACCTGTGTGGCATTGTATGGGCTCCTGTTACAACTATAGCAGTGGCTGTAATAGTTACGACCTTCTCCATTATGTCCATGATTTCTATAGGTCCATTTATTTGCTGTTCCAGGTGAGCTTCAGCTTCAGTTCGTTGTCGCCTGGTGTCACTTTCCAGACTCCCTCAGGGGCTTTCTTCACTCGGGAGTGATGGATCCAGGCCTTCTGTTCTTTGATCTTGATTGCAGTAAAGGTGGTGAGGAGCACCTGGAATGGTCCTTCCCACTGCGGTTCCAAGGTCTTTTCTGCAAAAGACTTAACATATACATAATCCCCAGGTTGTACATTGTGTACTGGTCCATCTAATTCTCTGTTTTGAGCTCCAGCCACATATTTTTGAACTTCCCTCAGTTGTTTATTCAGGGCTACCATATACTTATGTAGGGTTTCCTCCCCTACTTGTGTCGGTGTGGTTCCTTCCTGAACTGCATATGGCCTTCCATATAATATTTCAAAGGGGCTCAGTTTTTCTTTTGTCCTTGGTTTTGTCCGGATTCGCAATAATGCTAATGGGAGAGCCTGGGGCCAAGGTAAGTTTGCCTCTTGCCCCAATCTCACAATTTGTTGTTTAATCAAATGATTCATCTTTTCTACTTAGCCACTCGATTGAGGATGATATGGGGTATGTAGCTCCCAGTCTATCCCCAGGTGGTGGCTAATCTGTTGCACAATTTTGGAAATAAAATGTGGCCCTCTATCTGAGGATATGGTGGCTGGAATTCCAAACCTCGGTATTATTTCTTGCTACAATGCTTTGGTTACCTCTCGTGCTTTAGCTGTCCTAGTAGGAAAAGTTTCTGGCTAACCTGAAAAGGTATCAGTCAATACCAGGAGGTAACGATATCCCCCCTTCCTGGGTAATTCTGTGAAATTGATTTGCCACTGCTGCCCAGGTCTACAACCTTTCCCAATTTGTCCAGCTTTAGGCTTTGGAATGTTTTGGGGATTAGTTCAGAGGCAAAGGCTGCACTGACGAGTTACTTGTATTACTGTACCCTGTAGTTTTCTAGCTATAATTTTTCCTTTCAGATGGTTATACAGGGCATCTGTTCCCCAATGTGTCTTTTCATGTTCTTTCTGCACTAATGACCACAACAAATAGGAAGGCACTATAAGTCTCCCTTCCTCTGTTACAGCCCATCCTTCTTGATTATAATTTGCTTTTTCTGCCTTAATAAGTTTCTTATCCTTTTTATTGTACACTGGCTTACCTTCAATAGAAATTTTTCCATCTGGGATCAATGTTGCTTCCACTGTCTCCTCAAATACCTCACCTTTGGCTGCGTCTTTTGCCTCTCTGTCTGCCAGCATATTCCCTTCTTCCAATTCAGAGCTCACTTTTTGGTGTGCCTTAATGTGCATGATGGCTACTTTCTCAGGTAGTTGTACTGCATCTAGTAGTCTCAATATTTCTTGTGTATGTTTAATATTCTTTCCTTGCGAATTCAATAGTCTTCTCTCTCTCCAAATAGCTCCATGTGCATGAACCACCCCGAATGCATACCTTGAGTCCGTGTAGATATTAATCTCCTTTCCTTTCGCCAGCTCTAAGGCTTGAGTTAAGGCAATTATTTCAGCCTTCTGTGCAGAGGTGTTTGCTGATAAGGGTCCAGACTATTACCTCTCTGCTTGTGGTAACCGCATATCCAGCGTGCCTTTTTCCACTGATGACATAGCTGCTTCCATCAGTAAACCAAGTCTCAGCACCTTCGAGTGGGGTGTCCTTCAGATCCGGGCGGCTGGAGTAGGTGGCTTCAATGTTTTCCAGACAGTCATGGATCACTGGTTCTCCCATACTCCTGCTGAGAAAGGAAGCTGGATTCATAATGTTAGTTACCACAATTTCAACATCATCTTGTTCTACTAGTACAGCTTGGTACTTCAGAAACCTCTGTGGAAAGAGCCAATGTCCCCCTTTTGCCTCAAGGACTGCAGACACTGTGTGGGACACTAGCACAGTCATCTTCTGGCCCAGGGTGAATTTGCGTGCTTCCTGGATGTTCACTGCCACTGCTGCAACAGCTCTGAGACACCCTGGCCATCCTTTAGCTGCCGTATCCAGCTGTTTGGAGAGATAAGCCACTGCTCTCCGATACAGGCCCAAGTTCTGTGCTAATATTCCTAAGGCAATCCCTTGCTTTTCATGGGGAAACAAGAAAAATGGTTTACTCACGTCTGGAAGTCCTAAAGCTGGAGCTGACATGAGGGCCTTCTTTAACACCCCTAACAGCATAGAAAAGGCAGGGATTCTTTCCACTGAGACCATTAAAATTGCAGGGAAAGTGGATTCCCTCACGATTTGAACACAAGAAATAATGGAAAAGGAAGCTTTTTCTCTCAATTTAAACTCCTTTTCTCCTACTAAGCCCTCTCTTTTCTGGGACTGCTGTGGAAGGTCTGGGGGTTCTAGGGAAGGGCTGACACAATAAAAGGGGAAAGCTGAAAGCTCTCCCCTGGAACCCCACATGCTGCCTGGCCTGCTCAGGTGCTGCCCCTTGGCAAGAGGGCTCTTCCCTTGGCATTTTCTCAAAGGGATGCTCTGTGCCCAGGTGGGTCCCGCTGCTCCCCAGTCCCTGCTGGATGTTCCAACCATAGTTCCTGGAGGAACGCTTGGAATAGCCCTGTTAGGCCCTCTGGACTAGCAGCTCCCTGTGCAGGTGTGCCCAGGTAACCCTCTGAAAGCGGCTTGTCACACGGGGGGCTGCGACACTTTGGAGTGGGGGATGAGGTGAAGAAAGGTCCTGTGGGGAGTTCCCTCCCCCACGCAGCCCTTTGTCTGCCCCTTAAACAATGGGGTGTCAGACTTTGCTTTCCAAGGAAATTAACAGTCTTTCCTCTCTGTGTGCCCCTAGCCAAACAGGAATTGCATCCAAAATTGCAGACAGCGAACGATTTCTCACAGACCACAGATGCCAACACCAAGAACTCTTGCTGCCTTCGGGGTGAAGCATACCACCAGTGAACAGACATCAATACACGGTGAGAGAGAGTTTGGTTTTACAGGGAAAAGGACCAGCGATTGGGTCCAGAGGTCAGTGGGCCCAAATGACATTATGCAACCTCAAGGTCCGAACGGGGCAAGATTTACAAGGGAGCAAAACTGCCCCCACCGAAAATTCGGGCAGCCCTGGCAGTGACAAGAACCTCCTGCAAACTAGCATCAAGAATCTGGAGTGATAGTTTTTCTTTCACAGGGAAAAGGGCTGGGGATCAAGTTGAAGGGGCCTGTGGCCCTGAATGGGCTGTTCCCTCCACAAACCTGAATAAGGCAGGCTGAGTCCCACACCCAAACTATCACCACCGAGAATTTCTGCTGCCCTGACAGTCCCAAGCACAACCGGCAAACTGACATCAGGAACCTGGGCTGGCCACTTATCTTTTCCAGGCAAAAGGGCCGGTCTTTATCTCCAGGGGCCTGTGGCCCTGAGTGGCCGGACACCTCCAAAAATCCAAACGATCGAAGATGTGTCGCAGACCCAAGCTGCCCCCACCTCACTCCCTAACCCTATCCCTAACCCTAACGCTAACCTAACCCTAACCCCTAACCGTAACCCTAACCCTAACCCTGAACCCTAAACCCTAACCCTAACCCTAACCCTAGCCCTAATCCTAGCCCTAGCCCTAACCCTAACTCTAACCCTATCCCTAACCCTAAACCTTAATCCTAAACCCAAACCTTAACCCTAACCCTTACCCCTAACCCTAAACCCTAACCCTAACCCCCTTCCCCCCCCCCCCCGCTTTCTTAGTTTCTTTTTTCATTGTTCATTTATTAATCTCACTTTTTAGTTGTGAAAGTCACATTCCTGATGTTCCTTTTCTAGGATGCAGAGTCAAGTCTGTCTGTCAGACACCTGCAGTGCTCTCCAGTGCAGGGGGATTGTGCTTTAGAGGAGGCTCTGGCTCTTCAGGCCTTTTCACCAACTCCAGCATGTGTCACCTCCACTGTTGATGTGAGAAATTACTCAGGACTGAGATGATGGCAGTGCTCAGACATACTAAGCCAATGGGACACTTGCCAAGATGTTAAGAGGTCACAGACTGGCAGTTGAGAGATAAGAGCACATATCAGCTCATACTTCCCAGATGAAGAAATATGGCTTGGAAAGGTTTTATTATTGCCTTTAATGCTATGCACTTGAAGGAAAGCAGCTAATTAAACCTCAGCTGGTGAAGTGGAATTTGCTGCAAAAGCTGTGTTGTAGTTCCATGAAAAAATTTCTTTTGAATATTTTAGAAGTTGCCATTTCTAAACTCTGCCTTTGTCTTCTTTGGTCTCAAATGTTTGTTTCACTAAATGTGATCAAACAGAAACACTGCTGGAAATCTCTCAGCTGTTGCTTCCAGAGCTTCTGAAGATACAAATGTCCAAGATTTTACAGAAAGCCAGGAAAGCTTTTCTGCCAGATTGGTCCGTGTCTCACAAACGGGATGGACCCTGACTGGTTGCAGACTTAGGATTTATTATCTGTCTGTATCATACAAGCAAAAAGCAAGAGACACAGGAAAATAACAGCATCCATGCAAACACAGATCAGAGGCAAGATGGCAGCCCATGCAAAGCCTTTTTCTACATATTCTTTGAACCAATAGTGTAAAAGAAAAGGTGTAAAGTCATTATACTCTAAACAATTAGAAAAGGACCCACATGGGTTTAACATTAACAAAAGGACTTCTGTGAACCTCAAACAATACACAATAATTCATTATTTAAGATGGAAACTTTTTCTATCTTTGCAAAGCATTTATCTAGGACTTTTTACATCTCCAACTATCAATAAGTTCTTGTTCTTTCTTGTTCCTTATGATAAATATAAATGTATTCACTTGGTTCTTAACTTCCTAGCTTTCTCATGAGAAGGTTTTGAAATTTCCCAGCCTTTCTCAGCTTTATGTCTACTTTTTGGGGCCTTTTTGCACTTTCTAAAGTCTTTTACCTTTTTACATTACTACAAGCTTTCATGACACGGACCTCACAGAGTGACCCAGCTGCTGCCCCATGTGGAAACTTGGGTCATTCAGCTGACGGCTGGCCTTACCCGAGGAGACTCCAAACCCCTGCTGCAGTCCTTTGCTCGTGTTTCTGGACAGCTGCTGCTTTGCAGGACACTGCCCAGAGCCCTGCTCCAGCCCCCTACTTAGGTGCTAGGAAATAATACAGCTGTAAACCTTCTCTCCCAGTACATCACTAGAAGCTGGGCTTATATGGATACTTCCAGCCCTTTTCCAGCAGCCACAACTTCTCTAGATACTCTGGCTAAATTGCTGAGAAATCTCAAGGATTCACTTTGGAGAAAAGCTCTTGGACTACGGCAGTGTTAGAGCCATGTTCCCCAGAGAACAGCAGACCACCCAGCACACCTTGTGTACCACGGAACATTGCAAACAAGGTATCAACCCCAGGTCCTCACATTTCACACCAATCTGCTTCCATGGTCATTCTGCAGCATCACTGCAAAATACAGCAAAGGTTATTTGTTGCTCCCTCAGCACTGTTCTATTATTTTCTTTCGTGAAAGAATGACTCCCTAAACCAACATTTTCAGAAGCACTTGATCTTTCCAAGGGCTGTACACATACCAGGAGGCAATTCTTGCCCTGATTGATCTGCTTGTAGAAATTTCTCTCCCATTTGAAGTGCAAGGTGGAAAAAAACCACTGTATTGAAAACACAAAACATGTAGACACTGTTCACTATTTATGTGGCCCCTATTATGTACATGGTGAGAAAGTTTATTTCACAGCATTTATCTTATGGAAACTTCAGAGAAAAGCATGCTCCTCACTTGATGCATGGCAGCCCTTTGGAAGATATTGTTCTTCTATTTTATTTTTTTTTTAATTTATTTCTTCACCTGTGTTTTAAAGGGGAGGAAAATGCTTTAGCATGCATTTTGTATTCAAACTGTAGAATAGCTTCGGTGCCATAACCAATGCTACAGAGACTGAAAGATCCCTGAGAAATCTGAGTTCTGTGAGTGATCGGGATGCTGCCCCAAGACCAGTCCCAAATGGGTGCTTCCTCCTTCAGGCGCTCACAAATATGAGAACAGACTTCAAGCACGAATATGAGCCACGAGTATCTCTGTTCGTATACTTGCCTTGCTTCAGAACGAAGCCAGGTCATTCCATCGTTCACATGGCTCAGAATTGACTGCCGGGTCGTTAAGATGTATCTGCTGCTGGCATAAACCCCGGAGGAGGAGAATTCCGGGGGAGATGCGGAAGAGTGTCAGCCCAGAGGCTGAGGCACGGTGCTTAAGGCAGAGAGAGATGGAGTGGAGGTTCTGATGGAAAGGATCGCCGGGGAGAGTGCGGAGGGCAGGGCTGAGCGCGGGCAGGGAGCAGCGCCGGCCACAGGCGGCGCAGAGGCCCCTCGGTGCGGGGACAAGGCAGTCGGGCACAGCGGCCGGGACAGCCGGGGCGGGGTCCGGCGGGGCCGGGGCGGGAGCCGGGGCCGGGGCCGGGGCGGGGTCCGGCGGGGCCGGGGCGGGAGTCGGGGCCGGGGCGGGGTCCGGCGGGGCCGGGGCGGGAGTCGGGGCCGGGGCCGGGGCGGGCGGGGGCCGCCGCGGGGCCGGCCCATTCTGGGCAGGCGCAGTGAGCGCGCAGCGCTCCGGGCCCATGGAGACGGCGGGGCCGCAGCCCGCGGCGGGGCCGCAGCCGGGGGCCGAGGAGATCGACATGTCCCTGGGTAGGTGCGGCGCGCTGCCGGGCGGCGCGGTCGGACCGGGCCCTCCGTACGGGCGGGGGAGCTGGGATGGCTGTGTGCGGGATGGCTCAGGCCGGGCTCGGGCCGGAGGCGGTCCCGCCGTGCGGGCTCGCCTTGTCCGGGTAGCAGCACGGGCAGAGGGGCCGTGTGCGGACCCCGGGCTCGGCGCTGGGCTGGCAGCAGCCCGGAGCTCACGGGAGGGCGGCCCGGGGGGGGCTAACGCAGAGCAGCCCCGGTGACAGCGGAGGGGGAGCCATGGCCTCGCCGTGCTATTTATAGCAGCTTGCTCCGATGCTCGCCATTCCTTTGGCACGGGGAATGTGGACTGTGCATAAACAACCAACTGCCCTGTCATGAACTCCCCAGGCCTGGATTCCGACGCATGGATGAGAGATTTTGGTGGATTATCGTGTTGGTGTCTCTGCTGTGAAAGTCCACCAGCACTTTTCATTATTGGGTCAGCTTCCTAACTGAAACCTTGTGTCATTTCTTCCCAGCGAAGAGTCATTTGTTAGGAAGGACGAACATTTTCCACTGCAAACTCAAACTGATCCCTTGGCTTATGTACCCTTATTTTAATGTCTCTATAAGGAGCTATAGCAACAGTGGATCCCTCATTTTTAATTTATTTTTCTCCCATAGTGCTGCACACCCTTTTCCTCTTTGGTGATGTGTGATACTCCCTTTGCTTTTCCTCTCCCTCAGTGCTTCTCTCAGTCAGACCTCCTGTAGTCCAGCTCCATATTCCATCCAGAATACACCTTGCTCAGGGTAGAAGAGAGAATTGGAAAACAAGAGGCCCCTGGTGAACTTTTTTCATCAAGTGGTTTTTCTGTGCTTTCAGGTACATTTGTGCCTTATATGAGTTAGCAGTCACAAAAAAGAACTGCAGGAGTTGCTTTAAAGCTGCCCTGATAGATCTAATTCTACCTCAGGGGCATACATATACCATCAATGACCTCTCAAGATTCCCTTGCAGCCTTGTGTGGTAGTCCATTACATCAGTCTGTTAACCTCATCAGGTTTATGGGCACAAAAGCCAGGGTAACAAGTCATACCCAAACAAAAAAGACACTGAAGGGTGACAGGTCAGGCACCTGAGCATTCAGCCCCTCTCATTTCCTCAAGCTGTGGACAGCCCACCCTCGGATGAGTGTGGTCGCCTCCCTGCAGAGGAGCAGTGATGCTTTCAAAACACTTCAAAGTATCCTGTGCTCCAAATCACACATGTCCCAAGGGCACATTTAGCTAAGACCATTAGCAAATTCATCCCAAGAACTTGGCCTAGCATCTCCCAGCCTATTCTTTTCCTGGCAGACTTGAAAGAGAAATCACAAAAGCAGCCTGTTCTTACACATGCTCTTGTTTCTTTTCCTTGGGCTTTGTATTCGTTAGGACACGGGAGTTTCTTGATAGGAAATGACAAGGGACCAGTGCTGAAGGTCTGATAATTCATGGTAAGCACCCACTGAAAGCTGATGGCACTTCTGTCCTTTGACTCCAGTGATACATTAAGGAGCTGGAGTAGCCACTGCCTGGGAAAGGGCCACTTCATTTCTTGCTAATTCGTTCAAGTTAAAACATTCTGCCTGCAGAATGCAGGCAATAATAAAGGCAGATGTGCCTTTATTATTTGCAAATATTTGCAAAGTATTTCCTGGAAGATTTGGCGTTAAAAGAAGAAAATGTTGGAAAATATGAATTAATAAAGAGACGTCCCTTTGCCTTTGCCATTCCTCTTCATCAGAACAGCTTGAATTAGGAAGATCCCATTGATTGCAGACCAGCTGATTGAGAATGGAGGGCCTGAGCTGTTTCTTGACAGAGCTCTACATCTGGCAGTACTTTGTGCATGATCCAAGTAGCTCAACAACTGTCACATCCTCCCCTCTTTGGCCACCTTTCCTACAGCCACTCAAGTCAGACCTTCTCAAAAAAGTTCTCTGCCCAGCACTGAGCTCCTAGGGCCTCTGCAAAAACATCTTCCCTTAGGCTTGTAGGAAGCCTGCAGGATCAGACCCCTCAGGGGATAGGGTCTGAAATCTCTGTCCTGCCAGTGGTGGGGACGTGCTTGATGGTGGCACATTTGTAAATCATTTGCTGCACTCTAATCTCCAGCCTGCAGGAGCCCAGTAAATTGATCCTATACTTTCTAAGCTAAGCTTAATCTTTCATTGTCTGCCCAGTGTAGCTCACAGAACAGCAAGGTCCATGTTTACCACAGACAATTCCAAGCACCCAAAGAGGGAATCACTGTTGGTGGAAAGTGCAGTTTCTATGGATTTCTCCTAATTTTATTCTAGATGACATCATAAAGCGCCACAGGAAAGAGCAGACAGATGCCAGCGCCGTGGGCGACAGCAGAAGGCAGCAGGTCAAGAGCAGGAGTTCAGCCTCCGGGTATGGGCGGCCCCGATACCGAGCCTGGAAGCAGAGGAATTTGCAAGGTAGATGGGCACTTGAGACAGCAGAGGCTGGCCAGGCTGGGAAATGCATTTTTTAGTAAAATCCATCTCTTAAATCCTTCTCCTTTCCAATTTCTGTGTGCGTATAAGATGCCCTCAGGCCCTGATTAGCTTTTCTCTCCATAACAATGGAATATCAGGGCCCTTTCAGAGCATAATTCATCCATTTCTCTCCCTTCTACTCTCATGAATTACTAATTTAAAGTGACTTAATACCTATTCTCTATTCCCCTTGGCTTTGCATATTTTAATTATGCCTGTTCCTAATCCTCATTTTCCCAGAGCAGATTTAAATTATCCAAATTACCCCCTCAGTAACTGTATTTGATAGCTCAGTTATTGAAGCTAAATTGTCACTTTTGCCAAGCATGCTATTTTTATGGTGAGGTTCTTTTATAATACCAAGTGATCACACCTTTGTTTTGTTCCACTGGCTTTTACCTACAAAACAAAGTTATCTGCTGCATGAAATTACATCTCTATGAACTTTTTTTTTAATTAATGCTAAGTCATACCCTGAAGATTTTAGTGATATTTTGTAGAAATATCTTTTCAGTCTTATATTGGAGTGCCTATCGCAGATCAGGACAGTGGGATCACTGGGAGATACCCTGCTTGTCTCTGCTCTGCCTCTGACCTTTGTGTTCTTGGTGTCCACCTCACAGTGCCTTACTGAGGATTGTTCTAGTTCAAATCATAATGGTGATAAATGCCCTTAGCAAATTGATTTTTCTGTCAAAACCCACAGGCTTTGATATTCTCCCACACTCAAGCAATTACTGCATCCAGAGGCAAATCCAATAAAATATTTTTTCGTTATTTCTTAGATGGGAGAGCTTTTCTGTTAATTTATATAATTACTTTGGATAGTTTTAGTATTTCATAGGTTTTGAATGAGTCTGAATTCATCCCTGCCAAGTGCAGAGACTTGCCATGCTGTGTGGTGCTGATTGTCAGTAGCAATTTGGGGAAGCTCAACATGACTGGGAATTTAGCCCATAATTCATCAGGGGCTCAGTTCACTTTGGTCCCTGCTGAAATGCAGTTCTGGGCTGAGATGTGATAACCATTATCAAAATGATGATCTGAGGAGCCCAGCACTGTAATGACAGAGGAGGGGGAAGGGTGTTATGCTGATTAAACCAGCAAGCAAAGAGCTGTTAATCCCTCTTGGAATATGGCTTAAACCTTTTTCCTAGTGGGGGAAAGATGATTTTTAATGACGAGAAATTTGAATTTCAAATCTCCTTGGAAAAAAGAGTCTGTCAGACATGGGAACTTACTCCCACTCTGGACTGGCTGAGCAGAGGTGCCTTTTGGCCATTCCAGGTGTGCTCAGAGCCAGGCTCTGAGCACACACCCAACCATGGGATGTGTGTGTGGGGGGGTTCTTCCCCAGCTGCTGATGCTGTGGGGTTTTATTGAAATGTTCTTACATTATTAAATATCTGCCAGGCCTTTTGCAGACATGAAGCCTCCCATGTGTCACACTTCAGGACACAGATGACAGAGCAAGGCCTTGGTCCCCAGCTGGTGTGATGGGGTCCCCCTTGGAGGCTGATGGCTCTGTCATGTGTTATTTGTGTTGAGTGAGCTGTGCCTGAGTGCACTGCTGAGCACAGGCTCTCTAATAGGAACAGACTGACAGGGACACGATTTTCTAGTCAGGGCTGCCTTCTGCAGCCGTCCCTGCCATTGCCCTGATGGAGTATCCAGGAAAGGCAGCTGAGCTCAGTCTCTTGTCCTCTCCAGGGTGTAGGAGAGCTGTGCAGCAAAGCTGGGTGTCCAGGAGGAGAGCAGCCCAGCAAATAGGCAAGAGATAGGGACAGGCCCACGGTGGGGGCTGAAGAGAAACAAGGCGGGGCTAAAACAGACTGGGGGAATAGAAGCAGGAGAAAAAATTCAAAGGGACATTGACTACAGCAAGTCCACATGTGGTCAAAAAGAAACAGTTTGCCGAACTTGAATGTTTGCCATGAGAGGAACATTTACACACCTGCACTTCTACAATGAGAGGGCATTGTCTGCAAAGGAAATAACAACTGGCCCCAGAGCTTGTGAACTTGTGTCATGTGGTTTTGTGCACATTCCCAACCAGCACCTCTGGCCATGGGGCATGAAGCACCCCAGCATGGTTTTTGGGATCTGCTTCCCAAGGGCCTGTACTGGTGCCCTTCTGTTTTAGAGCAAGAGCAGCTCAAATCATCTTCAAGCATGTTCCAGTGTAGGCAGCTCCAGCTGGTGCTGGCTGGTGTTACACCCTGAGACTGGAGCCTTCATTCTTTGCAGCAGTTGTGGCCCCTCACAGCAATGCCACTGCTTCCTCAGAACACTTCATTTCCAGTTGCTCCAAGGCAGTATAAATTGCTGTTATGTAGCAGTCGATGATGTAAGATCAATATACGCACCTCACTGCTCTGTGGTTTGTGTCAGTGAGGTTCTGCTGTGAGATCCAGGTTTGAGTGCACTCCCACTGCCCTCTGCCATGCACAGATTTGTGCCTAATTTATACAGCCTACAGGTGTGGGCACATCTCACTGGCCGTTGGGGGGAATGGGCTCAAAACAGAGGGGCTTAAGTGACCTTGCAGCTGGGGATAGCAGTCTGAAGCAGCAGTGAAGGAAAACACACGTCTACTGCTGTTCATCCTCTGTGTGTATTGAGAAGTAGAACATCTGGTTATAGATAATGGAGGTGTTTGGTGGACTTGGGGCACCTGTCTGGACATGCTTGAGCTCCCTGCCGTGGTACAGAGATAAGAACACAGTGTGGTGGTGACCCTATGCAGGCAAACCCTTGATAAACTGGTGTGAAGGGCAGCTTGGTGATTCTCCAGCACTGGGCCAAACTTAATGGTGCTGGTGACTAAGTGGTTCAGCTTAGGTGTTGCTTCAGAGATCTGCTGGTTTGTGAGGTAACAGAAATAAACTCCATCTTGGCATTCCAGCTGTGGGTTTGTGATTGTTGTTGTTGTTGTGCCTGTGTCAGCTCACACAGTGACTCAGAAACTTTCTGAGTCTCTCATTACAACTACAGAATTTTATTATGTGGGGTAATTAGGTTTGGAAGCACTGTGCCTCAGTCTGACAGGGCTTTCCTCTCGCTCAGCTCTTCAGCACTCTTCAAAATCATCAGCAGGCTTAGGGGAGAAGGTTAAATGCAGGATGGACAGCGGCTGTGTGTGTATCATAAAAGAGCAGCAGGAGGCTTCCCCTTCAATACGAGAAGTTATGGTGTGTCAAGCTAAAAGAAAACAAATAAATAAATAAATAAAAATAAAAATTATACTATGATGTGGGCCCTCAGAGCTATTTCAAGCTGCTGTGGGGTTGGCTTTGGCGTGTTTAATCATGTGTATATCTGTATCTAAATGCTTTTTCTGTTTAATAGTTAATTCATATCAGTATGAGCTCTGACAACAGATTTGACAGGTCTGATGTAGGTGGTCCTGTCTTTATGAGGAATCAGAATTGTGAAAGGCTTTTCTCTTCTTTATTCTTTCACATAAAATAATCTGTATGGCAGTCCTATATACAATAAGAGTACTAGAGAGAGTTTGGAAAAATTAATTATTTAATATGAATAAGTATGACTTTTGCATCACTATTTCTGTAGATACTGCTGTTTCACATTAAGTTAACCTTGTAATCTATTTACGAAACTAATCATAAATCAAATTTTGAAGGATCCTAAAGTAAGACGACTTTGTTTTTAGGACCTAACCGTTTCAGAAGAGGGTTTGGACAGCAGCAGTTCAATCGGAGACAATTCAGGAATGCTTTGCCTGGTCGCAAGAGAAGAGCAGCTGCTGCATTTGATGGAGTGAGCCCTTTAAATCGCCAGGCATCAGCTCAGGAGGTAGGGGAATAAGGACGGTATGGCTTTTCCCAAATGTAATGTAGAAATCTGCTCAATTTTATGATCCTGGATCACCCCCAAAGAACAATCTAAATAAAAAACACCATCTTTTAATGCCTGTGCACAGCATTTGTATGCATAGGTGAGTACAGACATACATGCATATGGAATAGCAATTTTACAGTTAGTTTTATAAAGCTTCTGACTTAGCATAATTTTACTGATCAGTTCCCATGAGTTTTGCTAAAAAAGATTGTTTTTAAATTGATATGAAAAGGTTTAAAAATATTTCCATAAAAATTAATTCCATGGCATCTCATCTTACTATTATCATTTAGAGGAGGTGTGTTAAGATTCTTTGTTATTTGTTCTCCACCTAAAACATTTTTCAAGTTCATGTGAAGTCAAAGGACAGACTTGCTGACTTGTCAGGTGACTAGTTCAGAGATATACTTTCCACCAGAGACACTGCTTCCCACTACTGTGACAGATAGTGTGAGAGGCAGCTGGGTTTTCCTGCACTGATGAAAATCCACTCAGTTAGGAGGTCATAGATGTTCTGTAAGCTTTTTAAAAAAATGCAAGTGCTGAACAGGATGGCGCATTTAGTGACTGTGTTGTAGGTGTATAAATAAGAAAGCTCTAAACTGAGCATGCATGTGCAAGGAGTGAGGTTATTCCTGAAAAGAAAGACCAGGATGACTGAGATATTGAGTGTGGCTGGTATTTACAGAGAGTAATAAGCAGTTGCTAGGAGGCAGAATTCTACAGTAGCTTCCACTTTGCAGGAATAAACCAAGGGGGAAGAATATGGAAATAGACCTCAGTTAGTAGTAGTTGATAGTAGTTGCCCCACAGATAGTAGTTGCCCCACAGAAATCACCAGGCTGGAGCCTGGGGCAGTGTGTGTTGGAACTGCAGGACAGACCCTGCTGAGGGGTCTTCTGGTGTGTTTCATGCATCAAGGTGTGGTCCAGGCAATGCGCGTGTCCAGACAAGAAAGAGCTGATGACCAAAAGGAAACCTGAGCAGGGCTGTAATGCACAGATTCTGTGACATTTGCTCTGCATGGACTGATCTTTTTTTTCTTCTTTGGTTTTTGCAGCATTAGAACAAAACATTCTCCCTGGCACTTGTAGTTCCATGTGCAGGAAGCGAGGCATACCCCTGATTATTGACAGCAGTGTCAGAGGAGAGCAGCATCTTGTGTGCTGTCCCTTGCCCTCACCGCCTGTTCTTGTACCAAGATTGTGCTGCAGGTGACAGCTGCTGATGTCTCACTGCTCTTTCAGGGCACCAAGAAGAACCATGCTTTTGCCAAAAGCTGCAGTGGGCAGCAGGAGGAACAGCCACAGCCATCTCCAGGCACCAAAAGATTCAGAGCAGATACTGCCAGCATCTGTGCCCCAGGGAGAAGGTAAAATCTTTGGTAACTCTGGGTTATTTTGGTTTTCAGTGGTTTTTAGCTGTGCAACTCATTGGATTCCTCTCTTTGTATGTGCCAGCTGGGTGTGGCTACAGCCATGTGCATGTGCAGCACCAGAAAAATACCCCTGGGTATGTTAGGAAGGCACCTGGAAAGAAAACAACCTCATGCTCATAGTTAATAATGCCGACATTAATCTGTGATTTTATTTCAGGAAGCACAGAAAATGTAACCTTTGTATTTTTAATAAACTTCATCATTTTGGGAAACACTTTTGAAGGGTGAAATAGCATTTATTTTCATACAGGCAGGAAATACAGATTTCAGCCATAAGGGATGGGCAGAGACAGGGCGTCTGTCCCAGTGAGGGGCTGCAGGAGCAGACTGTGCTCCAGGAGCTGAGTGAGGCAGTGTGCCAGGTGCTGGGCATTGTCTCAGTGCCTGTCTCATCAAGATCATTGTGTTCTCTGAGCTTGAAAGGAAGCTCCTTGCAATCCTTCCTCATCTCTGAGCAGAATGGGGACTGAATAACATTGAGAGGTCCTTTCTGACCTGATTTTTTTCTATGATTTTCCTCACGTGTTTTTTGCTTTTAATGAGAAAAGCTCAGAACACACAAACTGTTGCCTCATTTGAGCAGAAAATCAAGTTCCTCTGAAATCCTTTGCTGGCAGAAAAACCTGTTGGGCTGAACTTGGTAACACATAACCTCATTTGCTTCTTACACTGCTTTTTAAGACCAGCTTGGGTTAGGTGTATTTGGCATTAAATTTTAAACCTGGTATCATCCTCACTTCTTTGTCTCTCGTCTTTACCAGCAGGCCTTTCCTGCTGAACAGGGGATTGGCGTTGCAGCGGGTGCAGCAGTGGTTCTCCAAAGCCCGCTTCCAGAGAGGGGTCAGTATTTGAGACATTTCCTCTGCACTCTGCTGGTAGTGAGAAGCCTTCATGTTTTCCCAGCCTGGTTGTAGCTTTGCTTCCAAAAGCAACTGGGGGAAAGAGGTGGAAGACCTGAATGCTGCATGTATTGGTAGGAAACTATTTGCAGGCAGTTTTTAATGCAGCTTGGTATTCTGGCAGCTGGGAAGTAAATCCTGGGAGGGTGATTAAAATAAACCTTGCAGTTCATAAAGCAGCACAAGCAGGGCAAGGTAAAGGCACCGCATACACATCACTGTGCCAGTGAGAAACCCCAAATTAGCACGTTTCTTGACAAGAAAGGAGCTCTTCAGATACACCAAACAAAATCCTGGAAAAGGAATCACTGTTTCTGAGAGCTAATTCTTTTAAGTAATTGTTTTTAAATATATTTTACAGCAGATGGATTCTCAAGGAGAAGGGAAACGGCCAAGGATGAGAAGGTAATTGGGGAACAAAGGCACAATGCAAATATGACAGTGCTCTTTCAGACTTGAAGCTGGATAAATCTCCCTGTCTTGGCAGGTGGCAAGTGAAACCCAGCCCGGGAGCAATTCTGACGGTTTCTGTGGTTAATCCCCAGGCGGGCCAGCGCAGCCTGTAAGTAAATGAGGTGATTTCTTAGGGTGGGAGCCCTACAAAAGCCATTGCAAGTTCCTTTAGCATTATTGCAGCTTCACTTCTGTAATGAGTGTGCAGTGAATGGTTCAGACCCAAAACGGTTAGCAAATGATGTCTGGTTCCTTTCCCAGCATACCAGAAGGAGATAAAATTTTCCTGTATTTACCTGTAATTGCATGGTAATCTGTAATTACTGTGCCCTCATTTGTTATGCAGAGTGAGGAGAAATGGAAGCACCATTGTAGGAGGAGGTGGCAGGCTGGTTGTGCTGGTTGTGAGGTGTTGGGAGAAACAGTGTGCCCCAAAGGGAGTCCTCAGACCTCGTGCTCCCTGTGTAAGAGGAGCTCAGGGGCTGGAAAGGGGCAGCTGCAGGACCTGGCACCTAGCTGGGGGCAGAGAGAAGGGTGGGTGAGGGCATTGTTCATGTTCTGGGTGCAGAGAGCACCCCTCAATAGCCTGGATGTGACAGCCCCCAGTGCTTGAACTCCACCTGCACGGCTGCTCTTCTGGCTTTGCCAGGGGTCGGACACACAATGGGATGGGTGGAGTGTGCAGGTGTGTCCTTTACTCCGTGCTGATTTGCAGAGGATGGGAAATGAGCTGCCTTAGCATCCTGAGTGACTGCAGCTCTGTCCTTTCCCCAGGCCTGGATCCAAGCGCCCATTCCTGCGAAGCCAGAGACCCCCAGCACGGGTGGCCAAGCCCCAGCCCAAGGGGGTGCTGCTGAGATTCAACTTCCGCGCCATGGCCAACCAGGTAGACGATTGTCGACCAGACAGGAGGCACTTGGCTCCCTGCAGCGGCCCTGCCACTGAGCTGTTAATGTCACACTCAGGTTTTTGGGGCTGCCAGCTGGGTTTATCTAACACAACCTGGGAGGAAAATCCTGTAGCTGTGTTGCTCACAAAACTGAAGACACTTGAGAAGACTGTTCAGCAGCTACAGACTCAGCCCAGTTTTCCCCACTCTGATGGCCTGTCTTGGCCTGTCCGTGTGCTTGCTTGGAGCAGGGAGGTCCTGCTGATGAGTAGTCCTGGCCAGAGGGGACTGTTTCACTGTCAGTGCTTCCCATTCCTCAGAGACACATGGCACTTCTGGGCTTTGCTCGCTCTTTGCTTTGGTGCCCTTCTTGGTGTCACATTTTACACTGAAGTATGGTCCAAGAGCTTTGGGGCAGCTGAGAAATCCTGCTCCAACTTCTCCATTGCCGGCGTTTCTTGTCTGGACGGTTTGGTTTTACCTGATGCCTTGTACTCAAATGCCATCTGTTTGCTCCTGTTCTTGTCGAGGATGCCCTATGTCTTGGGGCTTGGAGTTGCTTGGAGCTTTTCCAGCCACACACAGTCTGTTGAGCTCCCTGTCTCTGTGTGCTGAGTGGTTTAATTGACTAACCAGCTGTGAATCACCAGCCTGACTGATGGGCTCTAATCAGTACCCCCTCCCCGCCCCGCTACAAGTTTGGCTGTGCTTTGCCACAAGACAAGGGACTGACTCACTCTCACTTTCCCCTGCAGACCAGCCTGACGCTGGATGAGAGATTCTCTAGTCTGAGGAATAAGAGGCGCTTTACAGCAGCCAGGAGCGCCGGACGGATGGTCACCATGCCTTAGGACCGCGTGCTCGTCACAGGGACTGCCTGTGACAGTCCAGGCTCCATGACAAGGCCTCAATAAAAGTCGCTAGATTCCCTTTGAGATAGCTGATTTGGCAATGTGCTGTCTCCTTCCTTACACACAGAGTGAATGAGTGATTGAGGGCTGGGATCAGGCAGGATTAGAGTTTGGGCCAGAGCACAAGGCAGGTGGGACATGGGCAAGGTGGTGGAGGGGGATGAGCGGAGATGGATTTGCTGCGAGAGCTCTGCTGGAAAGCTGTAGGGCTGGCACCAGCCGTGTCCCCCTGCCAGGGCACCCTGTGCTGAACAGGGTGATGGCTGATAGTGGGAGGGTGTACCATGGAGCCTTCCCTACATTGCTTGGTGGGTAGGAGGGTTTGAGGATGATGTGCCTGCCCAGATGGGAGGAAAGTGGAGATGCTGCAGCTGCCCACAATCACCAGCATCCACCTAATTGCCCAACTTGTGCTTGCAGGCATCCCTGCCCAGAGGTTTGCAGTGTAAGATTGCTCCACCCTGAAAACCTGTTGCTTTGCCCTGACAGTCAGGCCTGAGCACCTGTCATTTCTCTGTGGATTGCTGTGCTGTTCTGACTGCTGCTGCAGGGATGGGGTGAGACATGCCCTGCCGTGCTGCTGGAGTCACTGTCCTCAGCATGGAGCAAGACAGGCTGCCCCAGCCCAGATCACATTTTCCAGTGCTGAGTAGTTCTGCATTAGGGTTTTTGTAGTTGCAGCTCCACCCATGCTCAAAGCAGCAGCCCTCTGATAAACATTGGGTGAGATGTTAATGAGCTGGGTTTAGACATTTGTTAATGAAGCCCTGCATCAACCCTGAGTAACTCCTCCATTCTCCATCCACTGCTGGAACCCAGCACTGAACATGCTGGACACAGCCTGTTACTGGGCTCTAAGCTATACTTATAACAGGAAATATTTGATAGACTGCTTTACATTTTACACCAAGCATCTTTAACAAGAGACTGGACTTGGCATTGGTTTTATAAGAATGTGTGAAATGTTGTTAGTTGAAGAAGCAATGCTGTATGAGTCCAGTGCAGTGAATAAAAAACTTAACTTGTCAAATGTCACCTCTGGTTATTTCCTTTTCTTCAACAGCTCTTTGGTGCAAGTTCAGCTTCTCATAGTGACACTGCATGGGCTGGTGCTTTGGGGGAAATTAGTGCCCATCTGCAGGCAGTTTACTGCTTTAAAAGATGGGTCCAGAGCAGTGTGAGGTTTTCAATAGGTATTTTGTAAAATTTTCGCTGTGATCTCTTATGCCTTGAATGTTACTGTCAAAATTATCAGAGCAGTCCTGGCTCTGAGTATTGTCCCAGAATGAAAGGCAAGATGTTTCCATTTGCCATCTGTGTGGCAGTTGTCTTCTGGTAAGTGGGTAGTTTTCCTTATCTCTTCCACAACCCATCCTCTCTCAGGGGAGACATCTGCTGATAATGGGCTATTGAATGTCACTGCAGGACTGATAAGAACTGGAACATCCCACTGGGAGATGTTCTGCCCAGAGGGAGGAGCCAAGCATTCCTACCTGGATATAATCCTGAGTTTCTGGAACACCAGCACGGCTTTTCCTGCACTGGATTTCCCAGAGGAACAGCTGCCTCTTCCACTGCAGGAAGACTACACCCTTCTTTCTACAGGATCACTGCTCCAACAGAACCACACCTGACAGTCCAGGAGGACTGCAGCCACAATTCCAATTGGACTGCGGCCAACACCCTGACTAACAGGGTGTCAGGCTGTATTCTGACTCTGTCAGTGCTGTTTTGGTTCACTGCATTGTTTATATTTTTTTTTTCTTCCCTAATAAAGAACTGTTATTCCTGCTTCCATATTTTTGCCTGGGAGCCCCCCTTAATTTCAACTTTATAACAATTCAGAGGGAAGGGTCTACATTTTTCCATTTCAGAGGCGGCTCCTGCCTTCCTTAGCAGACACCTGGCTTTCCAAACCAAAACAAGTATATTCAGAATTAAACAAATGCACCCTAACTCCCACATTAATGACCTCCATAGGAGATATCATCCCTTCTTGCAAAGTCTGTATGTCATGGAAGTTGAAAAGTTGAACAAGAAACACTGTCACAAATGGTAGTATCCCTAATTTCAGTTGCCTCCTGACTATAAATATGGACAGAAGATGGCAGACTTGCTAGGAAAACCTGAGCACTTCTTCAATCAGGTTGCAAAGGGATGGAGCCATTCAGTCCTGAAAGAATAGCTGAGTGGGAAACATCCTTTTGCTGTTCAGATCGCACCATTTCTATTCTCCAAAGAAATGGTTTTTAGCAATCTGTACCTTATAATCTTTTAACCACTCTAAATTTATATTGAGGGCTTAGGTGGTAAAAACTGCTTTTTTTCCTAGCTTGGTTCCCTTGCAGTGCTGGGTGACTTTTTATGTAGCAGGAGATAAAACAGGCTTTGCACTGAATTCACAAGCAGCCAAAATGCATAACCATCACACTAAAAACATACTGGGAGAGGGCACAGTGTGAGCTCGGCCCAACAGGCATAAAATAACCCATTCTGCCACAGTACAAAACCCACAGAATAATTGTCTCTAACAGAATTATCCCTGCTGTTGTCAACAGGGTGAACTGCTGCACAGGGCTTGCCTGTCCTTTGGGAAGGGTATTCATGTTGACACAGTCCAGCTGCTTCCTGAGCTATCAGTGGGGCACACGTGGCCTGTGCTCATCCAGTGTCTGACAGCTCCTGTGCACTGTCCTGTGCTGGACAGGTGGGCCGGCAGTTCCCCACCTGGGGAGTGGCAGCATCTTGCTTTGCCCAAGCTCTCAGCCACTATGGCTGCGCACAGGCCGGGGCCACTGTGAAGGGGCAGCTCCGTGACATGAAAAACTTCTACTCTCTTTCAGGCCAGGTAACACCACCTCAAGAGTAACATCTCCAGTGGTGTCTGAGAAGTTTAAAAACGAAGAAGCAACAGCACAGGGTTAGAAGAGAGTCCCCACAGTGCATCCCCAGGGCAGGGAGGACACCAGTATAGTTGTGTGGCCCTGCTTGGTCACTGCACTGAACCCACAGTACCATTCACCTGTTTAGCCACTTGTATCATTGCATTTCACATCGCTTGGTGGAGGATTCTTCCAGTATTGCTTTTTGCTTTCTATTTATCTGGAATTCCAAAGGGGCCCTGCTCCTCTTCACTCTTGCCAGCTGCAGAGCCACTGTGCCTCCTGCTCCGTGTCTGCAGGCAAAATCATCCTACACACTTGGCCCCACACCAGTCTGAGTTTATTCATCCTCCACCCTCTCTGGCTGGAATCTCAACCAAGGGCAGCAGTCAGCAGTGTTTATACAGGTTGGCCTGATTTTCTTGCTGTGAATCCGGGGAATGATCATTTTTTTCAGGGCAAGAGCAGTAGCTCTGGCCCAGTCAGACTGATTGGCAGATATTCATCTGAAAGCTTGAATCTCAGAGCCCCCACAAGTACCCACAGCTAAGGCCAGAGGAGGCAGACGGCCACTATTTGCAGGTGACAATGGGACCCCTTCCCCCCAGAGCTGCATTTTGCATACTGAGCTCTTTGCTGGAAGGGCAATCTGTGTGCCAGGACAGGGTGATCCCCAAATGTACACAGCACTGCACTGCAGGACAGAGCCCTTCACTCTTCAGGACCTGCTCAGAGAACCTAGCTCATTGGTTCTGCTGAATTTCACCCAGACATCAGCCACATCATATTTCAGGTCTGGTTCTTTTGTGATCAATAACGGCTCAACATGTCAGTGACGTGTTGCTGGCTGAAGGCCAGTCTCTTCCATACCCCCTAGAGAGGGAATTTCCCTTAGATCCCCCAATTAGGCATGACATATGCAAGCAAAAATAAACAAAAAACCAACCCAAACCAATTCAAGAATTCAAGGGTCTTCCTGAGGTTTGAGGCTTAAAAGCAGATTTTGCTCATCAAACGTATGACAATTGCATTAAAATGTGGGTCTATGAGGCTTTCTTTAGCATTTCCTAATCACAGCTCCAGAGCCATTTCTGGAAGAGAAATATGCAGCACCTAACAAGGACTGATTACATGGTAGGAGGTAATTATCCATCCATCCATCCATCCATCCATCCATCCATCCATCCATCCATCCATCCATCCATCCATCCATCCATCCATCCATCCATCCATCCAGTATCCCTGCAGTTCTGTAGCATTTTATTCAGGTAACTGGTCCCTGGACCTTGCACGGGGGCTTCTGATTTATGTCCCCCCACTGCCCTTTCACATTCTGAGCTCCGCGCACTTGTGTCTGTGGGGCTTTTGTGAGTGTTCTTTCACCCATTTCAGGGTGAGCTGCTCGCTCGTCTTGCCTTTGATCTGCCACGGCCGATTCGTGGGTGATTTTTGCCGCTGCCACATGCGGGGATCCGCAGTCCGTGCCCGGCTCTGCCGGTGCCCGGGTTTGCGAGGCAGAGGCCACGGAGGCTGTGGCGCTGCCGGCGCAGGAGAGCTGCAGGCCTGAGGAGCGGCCGATGCTGTGCGGTGCCGGGGCAGAGGCGACGGCACCGCCGAGCGGTGCGTGAGGGCAGCGGGCAGAGCCGAGCGGCCCCGCGGCCGGGCAGGGCCACTCTCGCAGCGGCGCCGGGGCTGCCGAGCCGATGTTCCCCGCGTTCCTTCGGCTCCGAAGCCTCCCCGCAGCCTCCCGAACGGCGCCCCCTGCGCCCGCTCCCGTCCCGGCTGCGGGACCCTCCCTCCCGGGCTCCCCCCGCTCCCGGGATGCCTCCGTTGCTAAGAGGATCCCGGTCCCGGTCCCGATCCCGACTCTATTCCCATTCCCGTTCCCGTTCCCGACCCCGATCCCGATCCCTCAGCTCCAGGCAGCGCCCTCTAGCGGCACAGGAGCCCTCGGGCACACAGCCGCACGCCCCCTCAGGAAGCCCCGCCCTTCGGTGCCGTCGCCGCCGCCGATTGGTTGGCGCGGCCGAGGGGCGCCGCGAAGCCCCGCCCTGTCCCGCGGCGCCCCCTGCGGGCCCCGCGGCGCCTGCGCAGCGGTCCCGGCCGTTGTTGTGGAGGGGCCGGTCAAGATGGCGGCCGGGCAGGGGGGCGGCGGCGGCAACAACGGCACCGGCAGCGGGACCGGGACGGCGGCCGGGAGCGGAGTGGCGGGGCTCGGCATCCCCGCGCACCTCACTCTCTCCTTCTCGTCCGGGCCGCACTGGGGCGCGGCAGCTCTGCCGCAGTCGCACACGGTGCGCAGCTTGGAGCGGGCCCTGGAGGAGGCGGGCAGCTCGGGCATCCTGTGCCTGAGCGGGAGGAAGCTGCGCGACTTCCCCAGCAGCGGCTGCGACCTGAGCGACACCACGCAAGCAGGTGAGGGGGCCCTGGCAGCGCCGGGCCGGGGCTGCGGGCGTCCTGCGGGGTCGCTGCGGGCCCGGCGCTGAGGGCGGGGGGCGTGGACCCGCTGTGGTGGCCGCTGGGGCCGGGCGGCGGCAGGTGCGGGCCCGGGTGCGGGGATGCAGCGGGAGGATCCCCGCGGTGGCAGGGGAGGGCTGTGGGGACAGCTGAGGGGGTGACACGGGAGCGGCCGCTGTGGGTGAGGAGCGGGGATTCCGCTGGGTGAGGGCAGTGGGGGACAGCGTGGAGGCTCCGCGTTTGGGGGGCTCTCCGTGCAGGCACCGGGCCGAGTGCCTGTGAGGCTGCAGTATTGGGGCTGCCCTGCTGGGCGCACCGGGGCCCGTTCTGCCTCGTGAGTGTTGGGCGAGCGTCCGTGCAGGTGCGGGCTGTGAGCGGGGCACGCTGAGCCCGCTGTATGCGAGGGGAGCGGGGGACCCGGAGGTGTCTGGGGAGGCGGGGGGGCGAGCTCTGTGTGAGCGTGTGCGATAGCACGGGGTGTGTGTGAGTGTGGAAGGGCATAAGGCTCTCTGTGTGTGTTACGTGTGCGGGGGCACAGAGCTGTGCGGGCAGAAGGGCTCCCTGCACCGCTCGGCCGTGCGTGTCCGAGCTCACTGGTGCTCGGTGTTCGGAGGGTGGAGGTCGCTGTCCCCCTGGGTGCTGGGAGCAGAGCCGGCGCTGTCGGTGTGCCCGGGCTGCCGGCTCCGCGGCCGTGCGGGGCGAACGGCTCCGTGCGCGGCGGGGGCAAGGTGCTGTGGTCTGTGTGCCTGCAGGGAAGAGGGGCGGTCTCAGGGAATCGGGCATTTGTCCCCTGTGTCGGTCCATACGTGCCTGAAGGTGGGAATTGCAGTTAGTGTGTCCGGAGCAGGGTGTACAGGGTGAGGCGAGCGCTTGTGTTCGCACTCGGGGGAATGAGAGCTCCGTGTTGTGGTTGGGCTGTACTTTCAAGGGTGTCGGATCCCTTGCAGTAAAAGCTGTATCGCCTGGGGTATCGCGGTCCCCGCTCAGCAGGAAGGTGGTTCCAAGTGCGAGTGCGAGGGATGTGTGAGCATCCAGCAATGAGTGTGGAGAGCTTGGTGTGTTCACTGTGTTGGATATCGTGAGTGTGGGCCTGGATTTACCCAAACTTTTAGGTGAAGTAAATATGGAGGAATTTTTCTATACGGTTCCTGGAAAACAAAGCTACCTTTTCTACGGAGGTTCTCTCATATTGTGGCTCATCTCCATTTGCTTGTGGGGTTTTTTGCTGCTGGGGTAGTTGCTGAAAATGGATAATTTTAAATAATGTCTAGGACATTATTTAAATGTCTAGACAATTTTAAATAATGTCCTAGACTATTTAAAATATTACTGAGAGGCGCAGGATCTTTTGTTCAGAAATAGTAGTGGCATTTGAAAATGTTGTTTGAGTGAATAGATGCTGTGGGGGGGTTTGTTTTGGGGCTTTTCTTTCCCCATGGGTTATGAATAGCTGGCATATTGTTTGGAATAGGAAACTGTCCGTGGTGGTACCTGGAAATAAAAAGAGGTTCTGTGAAATAATGAAAGCTGGAGTTTTCCTTGTAGTAGTATAAAAATGTATTTAGCAATGTTGTCGGTCACTGCTTTGTGTAGATATTCAATAACCAAAGCACTCAGAAAGAAAGAAGCACTGTAGGTATATAGGCAATATGTTATTAAAAAGACTTTCTGTATCCTGCAGCATCAAGGGTCTGTACTTTTTGTTTACTTCTAATTATTGCTGTGTGCATTTTGGTAAGTTTTTTTTTTTTTGTCCATTTATTTTTAATCTCAACATTTGAGTCAGAGCTGTCTACAGTGGTCTTGTCTCTGTATTCTAGGATGTAGTAAAGCCCAGTCATTCCCATCAGGATTGAGTTGTTATTGTGAATGGTGATGTGAAAATGTTTTAAGGGCTATTTCCGGCAGAAATAGTTTTATTGCTTGCTGCTCTAAAATCCTGTACTGAAGTAGTTGAACGGTGTCTATATAAGTACCATCTCCAGATAATTCTGTTTTATTGTAGTCCTGGTTAATTAATGAATCCTGGTGAAATACACATTTTAGATGTCTTTCAAAAGATGCTTGTAAAAAAAGAGACCTGTCGTCTGTATTTTGACTTGATCTGTAGGAATTTTTGTCAAGTGGGTAAACGGTTTTCTGCTGGTGAATCACGGACATCCTTGACAGTGTCAGTGTGGCCTGGAGCTCCATGGGGAATTAGCAGCTGCCTGAGAGGCAACAGTCATGCAGTAACTGGTATTTCTGTAGCAGTTATCCCTGATTCACATGTAAATGTCCCCATGAACAAGGTTATAGGCTGAGGCATAGGAGATGGGGGCTTGGGTCACAAATCTTTCAGGGTTTCACTTTCTGTTTTATGTCAGTGACTCTGACATCAATTCAATTCTGTGGTACTTGGAACAAATATTTAAGAAAAACAGTCTCTGGCCAGTGTGGATGTAAACAATTTATTTTCCATATCACTAGCCCTTAGGCAGTAGGATCTCCAGTGTTACTGTAAACCCAGAATATTGTGTCTTTGTATCAGTAAAGTCAGCAAGAGCTATGTTGAAGCACAACTTCTGTTGATTTATCAAAAATGGCTTGGGATTTTATTTTGCATCTAACTTACATAATGGCTTGCCAATACTTAATTTACAAATACTGAGGCATACGTTTTGTATTTTAAATTATGTTTCTAAAGCATAGTGATCATATCGGGCTGTTTAGCTCTTCTCGTTTGGTTGGTTTTAACTGTGAATTGTCCTTGCAGGCACTTTGGCCAGGAAATCCTTATTTTGTTATTTATCTGAATTTGTCTTCTGGCTGCCCAAACAGATCTTGTGTTGCTTTTAATGAACTTCTTGAAGAGAAAATAAAATCATACTTCTTGAGATATCAAGAGATACCTGGAATATTTCAGTAATTTTATGTGTAACTTTGCTTCTGTCTGTATGGACAGCATTAGGCCCCCTGGCAGTTAAGTAATTGAGTCTATCATATCAGTGTAATCACAGTCTGCTTAGCTGAAGAGTTGTGTGTTTGCGGTTTTATTTTTTTAAAGATAGTTCAGTCTGACAATATAGCACAGGAACCTAAGTCAATCCATGCCTTTAGCAATGTTCCCCCTTTATAGTGAGCAGTTTTTCAGAAATGAATTTAGTAAATATGAAAGGTGCGTGACCGACAGCTCCAGAAAAATGCAGTGGTGCCATCAAGCTTATTTGTTTATGGCTTTGTCACAACAGCTTCAATTCCCACCTCTTAATTCTGAGGAAACTCCCAGGCAATTATAAGTAGGTGAACAGATGCCTGTAAATAGATGAATGTTGAAATTTCTCCTTTCTCACCCTTGTTCCCTCCTTGTAGCATGGAGGAGTAACACCAGTGTATTCCAGTATGACTTGAGAGTGAGTCCTCCTGTCAAGGCCAATACCAGGCTTGGCAAGGCATTGTTAGAGAGACCATTGTCACCGTAACTTGCATGTCTTTGACTTTTTTTACATCCTATTTCTGGCCCTTCAAAGGTATATTGTCATTCATGTGATTACAGATTAAACCCCCAAGGCTTAATACTGAGTGTGAAATGCATAAGAATGTTAATTTATTCTGCAGTTCTGCCTCTACACTATGGACTTCTAAACCAGTTATATTTTCCTTTCTGAATAAAATTATTATTTCTGTTGGTGGAGCCAATGTTGATTAAATTGAGGACAACGATAGCTGAAGAGCAACAACAAATCCAGTATTCAGCTAAAAAAAAATAACTTTCATATAGGATGTCTATCCTAAATCTTGATTACATTCTGGAAATCAAACACATTGCAAAATATGGTTTTTCAGTGGCATTTCGTTCAGATTTTAACAAAAAGAGGAACTCTGATTCTGTGTTTTTTGGGGGAGAGGGGACAGTGTTTATGCTCTGAAATGCATCTGATGCAAAATCTGGATGTGACGCAGTTTATAGACAAGTATGGAAGCTTTCCGCAGTGTTCTCGCAGCCAGTGTTTCAGCAGAGCAGAAATGAGCTGTGTGTGCTTGAGGCTTTCTTGCTGATGGCCACTATTAAGGATCCTTGTTAAGGATACTTGGTGTGATGGGCAAGTTCAGTTCAGTGACTTGAAGTTAAAGAAGCTGATCATTACTATTTGCCTGCCTAAAAAGATTGTATTATGAAAAATATCACTTACCTCTTAATATTAAAAAACCCAATAAATTTAGTGTTACAGCCTTATCTGAAATACTGACCTACAAAAAACATGTAATATGTAATTTTTCGAGTTTTTACCATCTCCATCCATCACAATTGAATTTGCCATTGCATTGACTATTTTTGTGTTTTGTAATATCCAACATCTAACGTCTGTAATATTTCTGTGTTTGATCAATAAGGAACTTCTTTTGAGTTTCTACATGTTTCTACTTGCTACTGATTATTTGCAGAGGTGGCAAATAATTTAGATTGTATGATAAAGAATAATGAAGTAGTTTTTGCTTTTTGAGATACTCTTTTTGGTGAAATGTGTTTTCCCATTTAAGTTGTGCTACTTGGTTGGAGCTAATTCGAAAGTACATACTCGCATTCCCAGCAAGGCTAGCATTTAATGCTGAAATCTGTCCTTAGCAAAAAGGTAACTAAATCAGGGCTGAAGGCTGGAGTTCCACAGAAAATGTGAAGTTATTTGATACTTTTTTTTTTTTTTTTTTTGGTAATAAAATAGTGGAATGGCTGTGGGAAGAGACTTCTGAGTTCTCTTCTGTGCCTGTCCCACAGTCTGATGTTCATCGTTCTTCTGGCCTGGTATTGTTTGCCACTTGCTAGGAGAATGTGCTCACAGGTCTAGAGGAGGTCTCACACTTCAGGTGAAAATAAAAAATAAAGTCTTATACTCTGGTGTAGAACTAAAATAGTTTTGTGCTTGGCAGACATGATTATCACAAATGTGTTTCCAAGTGTCACTGAACGACTTCTGAAAAACGGTTTGTGAAGTTAAAAGGCTTGAAGGACCCCTGAGCCCTGGCTCACTGGCAGCTGAGCAGCAGGTGTAACTGCACAGGGAGCAAATCCCCGGCCATCTGTGTGTTAAACCAAACTCTCCTGCCGTTTGTCACTTCAGCACCGTTCCCATAGGTGGAAGCAGGATGTAGTGACCAGAACTTATTCTGTTGAAGACTGACCTAGAACTAAAAGGTTTCTGAGAGTGTTTGCTTCAAGTTGATACATGAAGGAAAAAGAGATACTGTAGAATGATTTTTGAGCTAAGAGAAGAGGCTGTGGCTGTTCTTAAATGCTGCCACCAGGTCTGGCAAGAGTAGGACAGAGTCAGTGGGAGGCACCAGCCAGTAAGAGCAGATGCTGAAGTTGCTACAGCAGGGGCCTCCAGATCTCAGGAGAACATGCTGGAAGTGTTACTAGACCCTGTTCACTCAGTGCTCATGGACTGCTGGTTTACCCAGTTTCTTCAGGTTTTCTTCTGCTTTCATCTTAGTACAATTGTCTTGTTCTCCAATGTTCTTTGTCTTCCAGCAGATTAGCTTACTTCAAAAATGTTTCTAATCAGTTTATCCAGCAATAAGCCATTTTATCTGCACAAAAGATAATCAGTAGTAAACACTGATTTCTGCAGGTTGGTTGTAGCTTGTCTCATGTCTGTTTAGATTGTAAGCTCATCAGGTCAAAGGCTTGGATGTGTGTTACTGGGCATACAAAGGCTGATGTAAGTCTTGGGAATTTTGTGTATATTTGAGATATTCCTTAACAAACCCAGGCTTTGATTCATTGCCAGATGAGGATTACTTTCTCTTATATTACTTGTTGCAGAGACAGAAATTTGGAATTAAAAAATTTCAAAGCCAGAAAATAAATTGTCAGCATTATACTGATAAATGATGGCGAGTTTAAGTGGGAGGAAGATGCCCTGTGCTGTAATATGGCAGCTTAAGAAGTCTTGCTGACTTGTCAAGAAAATACTCTTTCTGGTAGTACAGTGTTTTAACAGCTATACTCTAGACTAAATGCTGAAGTGCCAAAGCAAAAAAAGATTCCAGTGGGATTTTCTGCTTACCAGTTTAAACTCTGAAAGATCTGTGGAGCCAAGACACCTTCAATAATGGAGAGGAAAATAATCCTTGACGTGAAGTAATGAATTATGCCCTTTTGACATGGTATGTGAATTTACACCTTCACGTGCCAGATTGAGGAGTGATCCTGGTGATGTGTTCTTTATTTTCCATTTAAATCATGCTGTGCTAAAATAGCTGAACACACTCCAGAGTTGGAGCACTGTGTTATCTTGTGTTGGAAATGTCCGGACCTTTCTGATGTTGCAATGCAGTGAAGAATTCATCTGTTCATCTGTTGAGTTCACCCTCATGTTGCAAAATGTGGAATATGTAACATTTTCTTGAGAAAGCATGTTCATCTTTGTGTACTTTCAAGCCTGCTTGGCAAGGAGGGAAATTTAATCCGTGAAGCAAATAGCAACTAACAGGTAAGACCTAAGTGATGTCCAGGTGGTAAAAAAAACAAATTACTGGTTTAAGAATTGCCTTGTTAAGATTTAGGGCTTGACAGGCTTCAGTGATCTCACACGTGGGGGCAGTTACAAGGCTTGGGAAGAAGGATGTAACACTGAGAGTGGGCACAGGGAGTGCAGAACTTGCCACAAGGACAGTTGGCAGAATCCCCAAGATAATTATGAAGCCTTTAAAGCCAACTCAGCACCTCTGCTGAATCAGTTCTGAGTAGATAAAAGGTAATTTTGGCAGGGGGAGATCACAGCAGTGACTGATGGACCACGAACCCAAGAAACCCACTCACCCAAAGGAAGAGAGACTGGGCACATGGACTAATTAGTGTGAGAAACAAGAGAGGTCCTTAGCTCATAGAAGATAGAATACTGATTGAAAAGAGAGCTATATAACTTGTAGCCAATGAACACTAATTCCTTTCTTTGCTAAAATGTATAAATAGTAATAAGTTTTGATAGTTAGTGTGCTTGAGTTGCGGAATGCCCCTGAGCACCCAGGCTTGCCCAACTCTGAAATAAATTAGTGCCTCTCTCAAGTGTGCTTGTTGCACCTCAAGTAACAAATCTGATTGTTTGTGTGGACAACACTGGCATTGCTGTGCAGCAGATCAGCGCCAGCATGCCCCCAACTTGTTCCAGCCTTTAGATCAGAGCTTCTGGTTTAGTTTTCTACTGGTAGAGATTTCAGGAAAAACCTCACATGAACCAACATGTGGTGAGCAGAGGCAGCTTACATGAAAAACAAGAATTGCTTGAACCAAACTGCCAATTTAGACATGTTCAGTGTAGGCGCATCCAGTATAGACTGGGAGACTGGGATTAGTGAGGGTGGGCTGGAATCATGGGTTCCTTAAGGCTGCTTTGATTTCTGAGCCAGTGTGCTGGATCTCAGTTCTTTCTCCCTGTTAGCAGAAGTGTGAGAGACAGCCATTGGTCCGTTGGTTCCAGTTACAGAAACAATTCTGTCATGTGGAAGAACTGTTCAGTCTGACAGGGTGTTTTATTTTTTATTGAAGTCTTAAAAGTAGTAAAAGTGTATGTTTAAAAAGCGTTTTATTTTTCTTCAGAAGTGCTGATTAGCATGAAAAGCCAAGAACTCATGTACTGTCAAAAAGAATTTCTGGTTGCTTGTATCAACCTTTCCTCTGTACTTGATGAGAAAACTCAATTATGTGGTTGTGTACAGTTTATTTGTTTGTCATTTTAATTGCACAGATCAAGTCTGTAACTAAACTTAGGGCAAGGATAACCATAAAGCACCTAGATCTTCACCTAGATTTCCTAGATCTTCAGTTGTTGTATTTAGAATCCAAATACCATTTTGATATCTGTTTGTAATATCTTTTCGCAAAACCAGAAGCTATTCCATGCTGTCAAATGCCCAGTTGAAAAAAAAGCAAAAGCTGTTTGTAGCCACCTTTAGTCCTGGGAATGTTTCTTCTTTCATTTAAACAGAAGACAGACTGCTTCTACTTGATTTGAGTATACACAACAGATAAAAATCAAGTTAAATACTGCTACATAAGCTTTTAAGAATAGACTTCAAATGTACGTAGCTTTCCTTGACAATTTGTGGTCAGTTTAATTTCCTGAGAGCTGCAGGGTTTTGGCAGGTATTCTCAGCTTCCTTAGTGCACATAAGAGCTGATGGGTGCTCAGATTGTTCTGTGTTGTCCTTCAGCATTGCTCTTGATGTTGGAGAACAAATGTTGATTTGTATGTGAAATTCAGTTACGTAGATTTATGGTGCTGTAATTCTTGAACATTCTTTGTGAGTAAGTTCAAAATTTTTGGTCTCCTTTGCAACTGAAATGATTACTGTTTATATCAATATGGGAAATCATTCTACATCTGGATGTATTTTAATTATTCAGGACTTCATTTTGCAACACAAGTAAGTTTGAAGAATTCTGGTTTTTATTATTTAATTATCCGGGCTTGTTTTTTCTTTGAATAGAAAATTTTAAAACACTTCTGTCACTCATCATGCATTAAGATTGGAACTGTGAAACTAGAAGTAGATATGTGGAGTTTGAGGGAAATGCTAGAAGGACAGCCCATTTGAAGTGAGCTTGGGAAGCTGAAGAGTTCCTTTCTCCTGAGGCTTCTTCTCCAGTTTGTTGAGAAACTAAGACTAACCACAGAAATGACACTTAGCGATTTCATTGTTTATATAACAAAGCTTTCTTCAGTCAGTGATTTGTGGACATTGACAGCTTGTGCCTCCTACAGATACCACATGCAGGTGTTTCTGTAGTATTTGAGGCTACTTTTTTCTTCTCTGGAATCATCTTGCATCTGACAGACAAATGAGTTTTACCCATGTTCTGTGTGGTGATCCCAGATTCGTGTTTAGATTGACTAAAAGAGTATCTTTGGGATCAGGTCTGAACACTTGTTTTTAAGCATCTGTTGTCGTCTGTAGGATTAATTTTACAGTTACAACTGTTCTTAGATTTTGGTTGGCTTAGGCTAAAACATTGCTAGAAAAGCTGGCTAGGAAAATCTATCTGTGATGAGTTAGGAGAGCAGTTTTGGGTTTTGTGGGGTGAAGAATATGGGGGTTTTATGATCTAGTTTCCTAATACCATTTTGGAGCACAAGCCTAACACCAATATCCTGGATCAGAAATATAGTTTTATGAAAAATACTGTAATATCAAGATGAAGTTCAGTGTAAATTTCCTAGCTGAGCCTTGTATTTCAAATTCAACATGTAGTGTATGTAATATGTGAATATAAAAGGAATTGTACTGATTTGAATAAAAGGCCAGTCTGCTGTATCAGCATGTTCCTGATGGTAAGCAGTACTGCATCCTTAGGGAAAAGTGCAAAACCAAGGCAAATGTGATGGTAACACTACTTAAATACCTGGCTGCACACTGCTGTAACCTGACAGCTTGAGCTTTTTGTTTTCCCTCTTGATCATGACTTAAATCGATAGAAGATAACTTCTCACTTCTTATAGCTTCCCTTCCAGACTGATTTCCTAGAATTCTTTCCTTTTGGTCTTTCTATATATTGTTTTTTAATCATCATCTTATAGTAACTAAAGAGTTTACTTTTTCTGTCCAAAAAAAAAAAAAAACCTAAAGGGCAACCTCTTCATATTTTTCTAGTTCCTAGTTCCTCTTTCAAATTTAACCTTAGTAATGGTGTACTTCTCACTTTCATTGTTCCTGCAGAGATAATGTATTGAAATACCCTGTGATTCATGAGCAGGCATAGGTAGGGTCTTCTGGTTAGTCCTCACTTAACACTCCCACTGAGAGTTTTCCAGTCTAAACTGATTAAGCAAAGGATTCCTATAATCTCACTTCTAGAGGAGTTGTCAACCTAAGTCATCTGTGGTTCTGGATTTAGCAGCTTTCCTTGCTTCTCATTGCTTCAACAAAAAGCTCTATTAACCCTTACAAAGCCATTCTCGAGTGCTAGCAGCCTGCTTTCAGGTGAGATGGAAGCTGTGTGTTGTTTATAGAGGAGCACTCTATTCCTAAAGTTCCTTCCTTTTTTCAGACTGTATTTTCTTGGTCATCTGTTGTATTATTAGTCTTCAAAAAGTACCTAAATTGCATATGTTTCATATCTACATTTTATTTACCATAATAGGCAATACTGTCTCATAAACATCTTGATTGTTATAAAAACATTTTCAGAGTAGAAATCATTCTTCAGTTAGGATAAAAATAGCTTTACTTGATTTTAAAAAGCTGCAAGTACATTCAATATGAGAATATTGAGGAAAACTATAGATACTCAATCTGGACCAACCCCTGGAGCTATTCTAATGCTGTTTTGCAATGATGGAATGAAAAATTTCTTGGAATAGAAGTCATGCTATCTCCCACCTCTTTATTTACCTTTTTTTATTTTATTGTTGAGAGATAGTGGGTATCATTTCCTATTCTAATAGGATTTCTGGGTTTCATAATAAGAAAGTATAATCCTTGCCCCACAGTGTCTTGAAAGGCATTGTTTCCAGACAAGTGGTTTCTATAGTAATACACAAATATGGTGACCTCGTTACGTGTTTTGATGTGCAGCTGTATGGGTTCTGTACCAGGGCATACTGAGGTGCTCCAACCAGTCTGTGCTGCTTTGATTTGTCTCAGGCCAGGCTGGAAACCACAGCTGGTTTATGTTCCCTGTAGGGTATTACACCCCTGGTCCACTCATCCAGAGCAGAGAGTTAGTGCATCCTCTGCTTATTGTCTGGACTTGCCTCTAGATTTTATTTCTGCAGAAGAAATAGCAAAGCTGTTTTTAACCTGGGACTTTCCAAGATGTGTAGTTATGGTGTGGCTGGAATCAAATACAGCGGCAAAATTCTTGTGGTGCCCTTGAGCCTTCTCATTCAGGTCTACAGTGCTGCTCCTGGGACCAGTGGCAGTAGGGTCAGATTCTGTCTTTTGTTTTGTGGACTAGATCTTTGCACCAGCCTTCAGTCACCTTTTCAACTGCTGATAAAACCAAATCAGGAAGAGGCTTAAATCTGGAGGTTTTTTTCAGAATGGAGCTGTATTAAAGACTTCAGCATGTGGTGGAGGTTGTAGAACTGGGCCAGCAATAAAACTGTGGGCATCCCTTGTGCATGCAGGGGTCGCACTCTGCTGAATATTAGAACAAGAGAGGATTTGTTAAAGAAGGGTTTTGCAGAAAACTTTCGTGTGAAAGCTGTCATTTTTCTGTAACATTTTGAAAACTGATGTAGTGGAAAACAGAAAATGAGCTTCACTGGTTGTGAAAACTTTCTCAAGCATGCTAATTTTTTAATAAGCTTTTTAGGTTTTGTTGAGATGTTCAGTTTTAGTTAATTTTACTCCATTTTTCTCACAGTTCATTAGGAATGCCACTCCTTCAACCTAGGAATGTATTTCTCTGCCTCTTGCAGGTAGAGTTTGCAGAATTCTGCATCAGCAGTGGATACCCTGATTTTTAGGAAGACTTTATGATACTTAAGCTTGAGAATGTTTTTTAGAAATAATGGAATGACAGCCAGATAGCACACAAAATTTCACATATTGTAGACTTCAAGAAGTAAAGTTAAAGCTACTGCCAAAAATAACTCCGCAGGAAGATAGTGTTTCATTGTACCAGTCCGTTTTGTTTGCTGGTCACCTGCAGCACACTATGGAGGCCATTCCCTCTGCTCAGCACCGTGGTGTCCTGCATTCAGCCTGTTGTGTGCAGCATCATAGGGTGTTCTCTGCACAGCTTTCCTGGTACCCTGCTGTCCGGCAGCTCACGCTGGTGTGAGCAGGGATCTGCCACAGGTGAGCCTTTATTCACACTGGGTGTCTGCCAGGGGAGGTCCTGGCTCTCATCCCATCCCTCCAGCTTGGTGCTGTCTTTGCACTTTCTGAAGGCGCATTCTGACCTGTTTGCCAGGTTGGTGATGAAGAAGCTAAGCAATATTGATTCCAGTGTTGGCCCTGAGAAATGCTGCTCGTAGCTGGTTTGCCAGTTAAACTTCAGGTTGTTGAGCTCTCTTTGAATCTGACAATGACTTGGAGCCAATTTTCCAGCCCTTTTCTAGACTTTTTGCAGAACTGTTTGTTCCAGTGATAATGTGATGGGAGCTAAGCAAAAACAATTATTCCATGTGAGTGTTAAAAACTGAGAACTAAAGCCTGACATAGCAAGGGATCTGTATTACTTCTCTGTTAAAAGAGTTTGTTCAGCATTTCTGAGAAACCACATCCTTTTGAAATGTCTTCGGTTGGCAGCCAGAGTTCCTTTCAGAAGACTAGGCAGTTGTTCACAAGTAAATATCTCTTTTTTTCCAGGGTAGTTTGGTGTACTCTTGATGGCACAGGTTTTGGAAGTTTAGCTGATAATTTCCAGGATTCTTGGGTCACATTTCATTTATATTTCTGGTTCTTTTCAAGGTTTTATATAGTAAGAGGTGCTGTGCATTTTGGTAATGCTCTCTTTTGTCATAACTCCTGCATGCAGATTTGCATAATGCAGTCAGGCATTGTCAGACTAGCTCAAGAATTGTGTTTCCACAGGCAAAGATCTCTCCTCTTTCTGCTTTTAGACCAGGCTAAATTAAATCTTGATTTTTATATATAAATACCTGTGGCATTGGTTTATGCAACTTTATCCTCTTTTAGTTAAGTTACAAAATGTGTATCTGGAGAATGTCAGTTACTGTGTAAGAGTGCTTTGGGAACTTGGCTTTAGCACTGCAGATACATTGTACAATGACATTGGATTCTAATATAGCTGTCAAACAGGAGAAATAACTTTGAGTTTTTACCTTGATTTACTGTTGTGCCTAGAGTTGGAGGGGAAGAAACACAAGAATTGCACAGGACAAAGACTTGATAGAGGAGGGACAATCATAATTGATATTCAGTGTTATTGTAACTGTAACTAGTAGGAAATGCATTTGTGAATTCCTGTCACTCCTCTGCTTTCTGCTGTAATTGCATATTGAGCAATAATATTTTAGTATTTTAAGACTCTTTTGTGTATTAATTATATGGGGTAGCATCTGGTAAAACTGAATTATTTTACACTTCTTGCAACACCTTATTTTTTAGGAGCATGACAAGAATAACAGTGGGTACTTTTACCTCCTCTCACTGCAGGGAAAGTCTTGAGTAAAAAAGGATTTTTTTTTTCTGTTTGCTTCTAGATCTTTCAAAGAACAGATTTACTGAAATTCCTCCCGATGTCTGGTTGTTTGCACCACTGGAAACTTTAAATTTGTATCACAACTGCATCAAATCCATTCCAGAATCTATTAAAAACCTGCAAATGCTTACCTACCTTAACATTAGGTGAGTAATGGTGGTTGGTTTTGGTCTTTATTTAACATTCCTCCTTAGAGATTTGGCAGTTTGTTTCATCAGGTCACTGTGTTTGCAGAGTTTTCTTTGTTTCTGATGTTATGTAGACAGACAGTGTTCAGAAACCACAGCTATAAAAATTTGCTGCTCATTTTGCACATTATTTACATTCACTGCTGTAGTGCTCTTTTTAAACTTGGAAAACATTTGGTTGGCTTTTCTCACTAGAACAGAAGATGGATATGAGCTCTGGAAGGAGAGGTGCAACGGTCTGTTGCTCCTCCCGGCTCTGGGCAGATCCAGCGCCTTTTGGCACCGCCTCCCTCTGGAGCTCGGGCTCGCCGCTTCTCTCCTGCATGCCGCTGCAGCGGCACGCTGGTTGGGGCTGCGGGGATCTGTCGCCCGCGCGAGGGTCCGAGGCGAAGAGGGAAGGAATGACCAAATCACCCACGCGGGAGGCGGGAAGGTTTTATTGGTCACGGAGAGCTGCAGCGGGGAGACCCTGACCCCCGTTTCCAGCGCCCGCATGGGGGAAAAGGTGGCCGGGCCCGGGGGGGGGGAGCGGGATGATATAGGGGGTGTGACAGGGAGGGCAGACACCCTCCCACCCAATTGGGATGGGCGCTGTGGCGATGACATGGAGACAGCGACCAACCGGAACACGACAGGGGCGGACACGGGTCCCCGGGGCGAACGGGGTTGCGGGATCGGGGTGGCAGACACCGAGCTCCCGGGACTGGATGGGGGAGTGGTCACAGGAGTGGCGGGGGGACGTTCCAATAGCACGCAGCCTGGAGCGAGCCACCGCAGGGAGGGAAACACGGGGGGGTACACGGGGGTACACAGCACTCGGCTAACTAACATAGATTAGAACCCCTAATCTGAACTCAAACCTGGGATGCAACAGAGAGGTAACCTAGAAAACTCTCCTGACCCTGTTTTCCACAATACTCCTTGTTTCTCATATTAGCTGCATCAAATCCAAAGCAGTTTTCTCAGTTAAGAGCTATTTAAATCCCCAAAACCTCCTGTGTCTCAAAATCTGCAAATACCAATTCTTATAGTACTAATTCATAAGTAAGGTGCTCTGTCACAACTTTAAAGAGGATTAATATGATACAAAACCGCAGTATTTTCTGAAAGAAATATGGCCTAACTTTCTTCAGCAGCAACCCCTTTCTCTTTTGATGGTGCTTGAGGTGCTGAATACATTTCTTTACACAGAAACTGCATAGTTCTACTACACAGTTCCTTTCAAGAGTCGATTCTCCCAACGATCCTTTGCCAAACTGTACTTTGTCCTCATTTCTGTGCTCCTGTCCAAGGACTGATTTTGCAGTGCAGGAACGTATGGGCTGTAGCATTGGAGAACAGGCTAAAATCTTGCCTTCCTAGCTCAGGTGCTTTGTTACAGGAGAAAACCACATTCTAATTTGGGCTTCAGATGGTGGAAGAAATGTACTGTGCATTTCATAGTAAAGCAGACAGCTCCTAAAAAAAACAAAAACCTGAAAAAACCAGAGGAAATCTATGTAACTGACATGAATGACTGCTTCATTGCCACGTTTTTATAGTCACTTCAAAAAAAGTTTACTTGCATATTATATTTTTGCTTCTCATGCCGTCAACCAAAAAAGCCTGGCATATCTGCTTGAAACACAACTTAAAACGAGACTTAATGCATATCTATATAAATAACTTTTCTGTATTGTTCACTCAGAATTTAACAGAATTAATACATTGCTTCTATAAATGTACTGTTAGAAGTTTCCTAAATTTCTGCAGTTCTATAAACTTTAATCATAGAGAAAATACAGAAAAAACTCCAAGATTTTTAGATTATGAAAACAGTGCTCTGACTTTATATCAGCTAAGCACTAAAACTTCTGGTATTTTTCTTAATGTAGTATGAACCCAGGTGTCAGCACTTAAAAGTAACTTTTTTGTCAAAAATAGAGCTAGGTCTACCTAAATCAACAGCAAATGCTGATTTTTATTTTTTTACTTTTACACGTGAAAGGAATTGCTTTCATATCACATCTGAACAAGCTTGTTTCCCAATGACTTTTTAAAATGCACCTTATTAGAAACCTTTTAGGTGCTTCTGGCAGTGGAAGTCCATCAGTGTGGGTCATTTTTCAATGTAGATTTAAATACAGTAGTGGATTACAGTGCACAAAGCAGATATACATGCATGCAGCTGGAAAATAATATACACAGAAGAAATACATTTTAATTAAGACTTACTTTCCAGCCTATTGCCCAGCAAAATAATTAAATGTTTAGGGCTTTTTGGGATGGCTCAGGAGGGTCAAAACAACATGACATGAGAAGCAATATAAATAATATAAAGTTCTGACTTGGCAGACTGTCAGATCAGGTGATTCTTCTGAAGGTACCAGCAGGATAAAAGCAAGTGTCAAACATTATTTCTTTTAACAGATTTCTCTGTACGTTTTGGTATTAGTTTCTGCCCTAGTACATCCTCATTGCATCACATAAAAAGGGGAGCTAAAATTCACATACTCGAAATAGGCTGTATCTGATAAGGAATTGGTGATGGACACTGTAGATGAAATTGTAATAGATGGAGAATGTGATCTGGGATGGGAGAAAAGTTGTACCATATTCATCTCAGACTCCCTGACAGCTATATAAGAGATTATAATTCAGCCTTTCTTGTCCCTTTTTCTTGCTTTCAAGTCGAAATCTTTTGTCAACATTGCCAAAATACCTGTTTGATCTCCCACTGAAAGTTCTGGTTGTCAGTAATAACAAGCTGGTCTCCATTCCAGAAGAAATTGGAAAGTTGAGAGATCTAATGGAGTTGGTAAGTACAACTGTGAATCTTTGTAGTAAGTACACTTATAAGCACTATATATATATATATATATTCAGTATAATAAATTGTTAATATTTTTAAAATACAGAACTACAAAATTTAAATTTAGTTACTGTGTTTTATTGAATTTTTTGGTTAATTTTTAAGGTTGACAAACCCAGAATGCACGCTTGATGGTGATTAAGGACATAGTAGAGAGTTTCATTCCAGTACCTGTGATATACCTATTTAGAACATAAGAAGACTGGAAAGACTCTGTGATTGTTCAAACACTCTGGTCTACATAAATTAATATTAAATTAGTGTCAGAAATAGCTGTAGTCTGTGTTCACTTGATGCAGCTTTGTCACCCTCTAGTGCTTGTATCCAAAAAGCTGGAGCCTGCTATTGCTGTCTGTACATTTTTTAGTTTCATGAGTTGGTTCAAGGTTTATTAAGGAAAAAGAATTTTTAGAAGAGGAGCAGAATGCCAGTCAATTGCCAGCAATAGCACAAGAAGTTTTTGACAGATCTGGGAACTACACCAGGAACTCCTGATTCCTAAGCTACAGTATTCATTTCAAACCCAGTATTTCATCATTCATTGATTTAACTTCTTGAATTGAATCTCTGGAATCATTAAATACTTTAAAAATAGCAAGATCTGTTGTGGTACATCTTCTCCATGGAAAATCCAAGATAGCTGAATTTCTTTTCTTGGATTTCTTTTCTTTTAATAGTGTGTTTTATAATAGTTTTGATCGCAGTATTCCTCTGTGTAATTTCATTTAAGGTGTTCAGTTGATTTATTAATTATATCTTTCTTAGGATATTAGCTGTAATGAACTTCAAGTTCTTCCCCAGCAAATAGGAAAATTGCAGTCACTTAGAGAATTGAACATAAGAAGAAATAATCTCCATATGTTGCCAGATGGTGAGCTACTCATCTTCTTTCCATTGATGTAGGCAAATTAGGTAAAGTGTTAAGAAGATAACTGATTCTTTTTTTGTTTATTTGCTTTTTTTCCTGAATGCAGAATTAGGAGACCTTCCCTTGGTAAAGCTGGATTTTTCTTGTAATAAAATTACAGAAATTCCCATTTGTTACAGAAAGTTACGTCATTTACAAGTTATAGTTTTGGATAACAATCCAATGCAGATACCACCAGCACAGGTTAGTATTAAACCACGCAACTACAGAACTTTTCATTAGGATCTTAGAGGAAGCTCTTCTAAGTTATACCAATGAAGTTTTCTCTTTTTTTAGTTGTATTTCTTGTATTTCTCCTTTTCGGGTGTTGTGGCTGTAAATGCAGTGCAGCAGGTATTTCATGGGGTGCATTCTCAGCAGACATGCTGTATAATTAAGAGTTCTCTTTGTTCCTGTGTTTCCCAACAGATATGCTTAAAGGGCAAAGTACATATATTTAAATTCCTCAGTATTCAGGCATGCCTCAGAATAGATAAAAAACCAGATTCTTTGGATCTTCCATCATTAGGTAAACGAATCCCCTCCCAGCCACTCACAGACAGGTGAGTAGTGGGGTTTTTGAGTATAGAGAATATATCTTGAAAAGGGTGTTTATTTTCTTATGGAAAGTGAAACTGCTGTTTTCTTCTTTCTTGTGTGGATTTTTTGTGTTGTTTTTCTTAATGAAGCATGGAGGACTTTTATCCCAATAAAAACCATGGACCAGACTCTGGCATTGGAAGTGATAATGGAGATAAAAGATTGTCTACTACAGAAGTGAGTATTTTTTCACTGTTGAAATTGTAATTTCTGATTTTTTTAGAACTTTTTCCTTTGTATTTTATATCGTTTGAGAAATACCTCAGTAAGTTGCATTTAATATTCTTTCAATATGTGTACAGTTGAGTTTAAACCTTTAGACTGCCATAGCAGACACAAATTACTTATGTATTTCTTTAACTTTTCTGGTTACGGTTGATTCTAATTAATATGATATGATGGGAATACAGGAAATCATATAATACCATTTCCATGTCAGTTCTGCACTAAACGTGAGTGTCTTTGCAGCCATCTGATGATGATACAATCAGCCTTCACTCCCAGGTATCAGAATCAACAAGGGAACAGACATTAAGGAATGACAATCATGTAATGGGAAGTAAACTGGATCCACAGAAAGGTAATACCAGTTGTGCATTTGTTATTTTAGGTAACAGAGATACTTTGCTTAGGTAATCTAATGTAGGAAGATGGCACAAAATTACAGGATCGTGTTGGTGTTGTATTTTCATCAGTTCAGAAAACAATGGAATAATAACAAGCAGAAAAGGCTTGAGAGAAAGGGAAAAAAAAGATTATTTCTAGCTTAAGAAGGCACAGTTTCTATGTTTTATCTTTATCTGACATTTTTCATAAGTACTTGTTTCTCTCAGGAATAACATTTGGTCAACAGAATTGTTTCAATGTCTTTCCTGTTCTTCATAAATCCTCCCCAGACCAGGAGGCGTTTGACTACATTGATCCCAATGCAGAGGAGGGAGCTCTTCCTGAGCAGGGAGATTCACAGATTGGCCCCCTGCTCTCCTATGTCAAGGTATCAGAGACTAACAAAAGAAAAACTGTTGAGTAACCTTGATTTTTTTTTTTTTTCCTTCTTAATTCAATTCTAACTTTTATTTTTCCATTTTGTTGAAGGAACGGGGAAAACATCCTGAGAAATCCCAGAAAATAGAACAAAATGAGGACTGGAGAGATGAAAAAAGGTAAATATTCTTAATATTTTTAGTAGATTTTACTAGTAGTGGCAGGGGTGATAGTGAGGGTTTTTTTTAAGCTCCTTGCATATGGAAGAAAGAATTCTCATATTGAACAGAGTGTTCCTCTTGGACAGAGAATAAGCTTACAGGAAGCACTGCTTAGTTACTGCCATAGTGAGCCATTTCTGTTTCTTCCTTCAGTGAAGTCAGGCAGGTCACTAATGTTTAATTTTTCAGCCTTCAGAAAGAACAGCTGCTGGCTGAAGATGATGATGAACTCAAAGAAGTGACTGACTTGAGAAAAATAGCAGCTCAGTTGTTGCAGCAAGAACAAAAACACAGGTATAACAATATTAGTTAAAATAACTTCTGTTACAATTAATTTATTCCTTAACCTCTCTTATACTCAAAAGCTTTTGACACCTTATTTTGAGAACAGTTTTGTCCAGCTGCTAAAGAGTGAAGTGATGGACTCTGTCAAGATAGCTGTCCTGTGTTTCTTGTCTGAATTACACAACTTCCCTACAGTTTGTTTGCGACTGGTTATTTTTATTCAGATACAAACTAATTTAGGTCGTACTTCCTTCAGTCAATATCCTGTGGACTGAAGGGGAAATTAGTTTTAACATTATCATGTCTAATGACAATATCTATGGATAAAAATAGATCATTTCAACTGCCTGCCTTTCTCTGCTTCATTGTGGGCATCTCAACAGAATCTTGAAAAGGAGCCATGGAACAAGCAGCAGATTAAAGGCATGTAATAGAACATGTTAGCAACTGTGTAAAATGAAGAACAAGAAAGAATAGCCGGAGTCACATAGAAGTGGCCAGACTGGCATAGGAACAGTTTCTGTACTGTTCCTTTAACAAGCAGGCAAATACTGTAAGGTACTTCTAGAGTAAGCTCCTCCGAGAGGTGAAAGTTGTATTTAATAGCAGTTTATTAACTAAAATAGTTCATAACACTCATTCAGTATCTCACAGTAATAGATGTAATTTCATACCAACTTAAATACTATGTTCTTTTCTTTCAAATTTCTGTGTAATTATGATACTCTGCTGCTTTGCTTTTAAGATGGTTGAAATACACATGAAGCCCTCAGAGAAACTGAGATCTCAATACTATGAATTGCAGGGTCTTAAAAATTCACCAGCATTTTATATTAGGTAAATATAGTAACAGTAGTGTGCATGTGTGAAAGATAAAATAGGTTTTGCTTAGAACTCCAAGCCCTGCATTCAAGAATTGGTTGTTCACAGGGAGGGGAAAAATAGGAATGAAATGTTAATGCTAGGATATTCTCCATACCTAACGTACTGCAAATAAGGCCAAGAATGCATCATTTTCTCCTATTAAGGAAGAGAGAATGAGGGTGTTTTTCTCATATTAGGTTTTAATATAATGGTTATTTATGTTGCATGAGGCTCTTGTTTGATTACGTATTTCCTAGTTATCTAATAATTTGAAATGCCAAGCCACTCTTCTTCTGGGGTACTGCAATTTGAATTTTACTTGTCATATATTGTTGTGTCTTAATGCAGTGGTCTTGCTAATTGTTCTGCTTTGTCATGAATTATGCAGATGTGCAATCTTAATAGTTCTTAAGTTTTGCTTCTTAGTTTAGCATTTATATTTTAAAGTTGGCTTATGTATCTTTAGGTACATGAACTCAAAATCTCCTCTAATAAGAAATTTAGCCCTGACTGGCAATGAGAATATTATTTAGCATTTAGTGAAGATACTTCTATGCTTATTTGTGGAAAATATGGTCTATCAGTGAACAGAATCCTCACGGAAGTTAAGCATCACAAAATAACTCCTTACTAATCACATTTCTGTTTGTTCAGTGTATGTTTTTGTAATATGCAGTCTCCTCTCCTTTTGCTTGCTATGCTAATGACTTCCCTGTCCTCTCCCATCAACCTATCCTGCTTCTTCCTTTCGTCTTTGACTTTGGTGTGCATGAAATGTGAATACAGACGAAGGCCACTAAGCTATAGAACTTCATTCAGTGAAAAGCTCTTCCAGAGGACCAGGGCGGCAGGACGTGCATCAAGGTATAAAGACTTAAAATGTGGACAAAAGAAATGCTCTTGGCCATTTCTTGAACAAACACCGTTAAAGCGATTGGCTGAGTTAGCCTAAGATGTTTTGTTATCAAAAACAGTTTGCAATATTTTCTTTGTTCTTTAGGATGAAATATTAATTGAGAAAAATATTTAATTAGGCAATTCTCCAAAGAACTCTTTGAGTCCAAACCTAAAAGCTTTTATTTTTCTTTAAGTATACAACCTCAGATATAGTACCTCGTGCAAAGTGCTGCTTTTACTTTTTTGGGATTTTGTTTGGTGTTTTTTTGTTGTTTGTTTGATATTTTGGTTTTAAAGTGATCATTTTCAAGTTAGCATGACCAGAGATCATTTGTTCTGCATTTGACCCATGGTGGAAGTATTTGTAATACACAAACCTCACCAGTAACATATAGTAACATATAGTGTCGACTATACTCAAACATGTAGGTGTTGAATGAAGTGATTTCAGACTTGGTTACCTTATAAATTGAAGCTCTGCAACTTAGTCTGGATACTCCTTGTCTTTTGAAAAAGACAGTAGAGTAGTTCAGATTAAATAATTTTCATTGGTTCCAAATGAGCCTATTTGAATTTGCATCACAATTAAGTCTGGGTTTTTACCTGGCAGCAGGGATTTCCTAAAACTGTCTAAATCCAGAAGAGCACAGCTTCAGTCACAAAGCAGAGCCAGATGTGAAGTCAGTGGACTGCTCTGGAACGAGTTGAAAATAAATCATCTTTGTCTCACTGCACAGGATTTCTAGTGTCTTTTTACACTTTAAGATTCAAGGTAGTACTTGCTTGTCTAAACTTGAAGATTGCTAACCTTAAAATAACACTACCATTTTCACTTCATTTGTCTGTTAATCGTTGTTATTTTTGCACAAAATCTGAAAGTACAGGTTGGTGAGAAGAGATTCCACTCTTTAAATCCTGAAATTTGAGAAAATATTTTCCAATGTCTTTGTTGGTCTTGCCATTGCGTTTTCTCTCTCAAGCACTTTGGAGTAGATGCTGTGCTTGCATAATATAGAAGTAGAATATATAAATGTGGTGTTGAGTAATTTAGATTTTAAAAATGTTGTGAGTTTTAGAACCCTTAAAGAGGATTAGTTTGTGTGTTACCTCCGTAACAATAGAATTGTTGTGATTTGTAGGAATCATAACTAGGAAATTAATTGCAGTTCTAGTTCAGTTATCCTATGCAGGTTCTTAGTTCATGAATCAGTCAGGACATCAGTATTTGGCCTGATAATTGACCTATACAATAAAGATTTGGGTTTGACGAGTGATGACGTGAGTGACAACAGTTGCTGAAATTATTGGTGGACCATCAACACCACACTTGAGTGTAACTTCTGAACTTGAATTACTTCTACTTTCATGTTACATACTCCGCTTTGTATTGTATTTCCTGGAAGACAGTAATTAATGTGCCTGCAGTGATTCCCCCTGAACCCCTTTCAGCTGAACAAATTATTTTGCCAATTTTCTGCAATTTAGTGGATTCAGATTAATTTTCTTCACTACTTTCTTTAGTTAAAAGCTTTCAAGTTTATTATTCCACAGAAAATTGAGATTTCTGTAACTGGGCTTGCAACATGTCAGATACTGAGCTTGCTGTTACTTCCCCATCTATATTCTTCAGTTTTTAAACAGGAGCTTTCAAAAATTACTGGCTTTGTTTTAGAAAGTATAAGAATATATTTTGTTTAAATAATTTTAGTTTATGATGAACTCAGTCATTAATTATATACATGTTGCACAGAAATGATGAAAAGTAGATGAAAATTGTATGTATATATGTGTTAGAATTAGCTTGAATGGTTTTTCCTTGTGTTTCATATACTAAGTATAGAAAAGGAATAGCCTGTATTATCTACAATCATTGCATTTACACTACAATGTCAGTGCAAGTGCGCAAGTGTTGCATTAAACTGAGTCTAATTTTTTTTTTACTTGTAATTTGTGTTTGCTACAAAGTCTCGCTGAATTTCTCATTGCTTTCAGTTGGAGATAAAGCTAGTTTAAACAGGGGTTCTCTGTAAAAAGTAATGACTTTAAAATAGCATGTTTATATTCTGGATTGATAACCCATGCTCTGGATATTATTTTGGTTACTCTTTTTTCAGGCTGTAGTATAAATTAATTCTGGAATGCCCCTTCAATCTTAGTTTCCGAACACAAAATAGAGGAAGCAGATGCTACAGACTGAGTGCAGCAGACATTTACAGGCTTAACTTTTACAGGCTTTAACTTTTACAGACATTTACAGGTTTACAGGCTTAACCTCTTATAATCCCATTAAACTGAGGGTCACACAATGAGAGGTTTATACTGCATATGAGATTACTGAGCTCAAAGTTATCACAGTAATCAGAGAAGTTTGATTGAAAAATCATCAGTCATTTAAAGTTAATGGCTGTGCTGCACTACATAACAGTAAAGAAATATAAAAAGGGGTCTACTGTTTTACTTTCTTCCATGGAATAATTTGTTGTGTTCTGATTCTTAATACATTCTAGTTCTCAATATAATTCTGTGTAAATACACTTCCACCACACTTCTGCACATGGAGTCAGTGTCAAAGTGTAATATTGCTACCTTCAAGAGTTCAGAATTTTTCACTTAAGTTCAAGATGATGCTTACTTGAAAACATTTAGTTTTAAGTGTTACTGATAATTTTATTTTTAACACTTAAAACATCCATAATATCATAATATCCATCCATAATATCGTGTCATCTTCCTGTGCACATGCAGTATGCATTTGCTCCAGATGAAAACACCTTTCTGAATCTCTGTAAGTTTAGGCTTTTTTGGTTGTTTACCATTTAGAAAAATGGAATTTCCATTAAATTCTGCATTAAAATTTTCATTTTGTTCTTAGCCTGTGTTTGTTAATTTTCCACCTCACCTTGTTACCTACATTTCCTTTGCACTTGCAGTGTTTCTTTCGCAGCCACTTTCTCGTCTGTCCTGACTGACTTTTTTGTGCTCAATCTATCTCTATCCTTTCTGGTCTGCTTTAGGTTGACTCTCTTTCGTCTTCTAATTTTAGGTAACAGTGGGGCTTTTTGTGTTGAGAGCAGCATCACTTTACACAGGTGTGAGATCAGTTGAAATAGTATCTATTTAGGGAGAAAAATAAGAGGAGACTTCATTTTGGTTTGAGTTATCACCAAGTTTTGCTTCCTTAAAATACAGAACTTGAAATACTTTGAGAGCTGGAAATTACACTTGTAATTCAAATGGAAGCAGGAATGCGCTTGGATTTCATATGTGTTCACACACATTTTAGTTTTATGGAAGATGCCATTTAATGTGCAAAACTTTTTTATTTACAGGAAATGTGATGCAGTAAAAGTAACATATTCTAAGAAAATTGTTTTAAATACCTTTTTTTTTCCCTAGGCTTCTTAATCATTCAGTTTCAGTAAACACAAGGAACAGGCCAAAGCAGCCAATGGAATCTGAAAAATGGTATTGATATACTTAAATATATCACAGCTTTCAAGCTTTTATTACTTTCATTTTTTTTTTATTGTGTTACTACTGACATCTTCTGTCATAATGCTTTTAAAAGCTCATTATGAAATTGAAGCTACAAGAGTAATCTATTCTTGAGCTTTCTTTCAGATAAAAAAAAAAATCTGTTCTTCTGAGCATTTAGGAAAGTAGATGTCATACAGAAACAAATTTGTAGGTTTGATTATGGCAGCAATTCATTTGTGTTTCAGACATCTAATTTCAGTGTGGAAGGTTGTAGCTCCTCCCACAGGAGATGGTGCTGTGCAGATGTCTTGCCCTGTGTTACACAAGATGCCACTGGAACTGTGCTTAGGCATCTAAATTTTTCTCCTTGGCAGTCCTTTTGTGCTGTTAAGAGCTGTTGGAAAAGTGTTGCTGGGAGTTCAGCCTACAACACCTTTATTGTTTGTGGAGGATGTGTTACTGAGGAATCCACTGTCTGCAGGAGCTGTACTTAGGCTTTTTCTTTGAATTAAAAAAAAAAAAAATACAAAAAAAAACCCAAAACACCCACACACAAAACAAAGGAGAAAAAAAAAAAAAAAAAAGCCAAACCAGAAACCATCAATAATCTAAAATAACCAAAGCCTTGTCTTTAGGGAACTGGGAAATGTCCAGACCTGTGTGGAGAGAAAAAAGCTGTAACTGCTGTTGGTGCTGGATAGCAGTGGGGTGGGAATGGATCTCTGCAGTTCAGCTACACCTCAGGGGAGCATCTTGAGCCAGTGGAGCTCCTTCAGTGTGACACATCCTACTTTGGCTGTCTCCCCTCTCAGTGGTACCTGTGGTTTTGCAGAGCTGGCTGCACACATGTCCTGCGGTTGTGTGACTCATGCTGCATCTGTTACTTGGAACCTTCCAGGCCTTGTTTACTTACCACAGGTTCTCTATGAGTTGCTGTCACCTATTCAAGTGTACACCTTTGTTAGGCTTCTTTATTAGAGAAGGGAAGAATTAAACTTGCCTTTTCCTTTTTTGTTAAGGAAACAGGCAGTTCTGAGACGTAAAACCAAAACAATCTAAAAAATTCAAAAGAAGTTTTATCTGAATAAAAGTACTATAGTGTGGAAGACCCATTGTCAAGTTATGTTAAAGGAGAGTGAAATATTATTTCAGATTTTAGTTAAATGGTCATACTTTGAAGCCACATTGTGACATCTTATACAGATGGCAGAAAAGTACTGTAGTGCTGTGAAGAAGCCACTTTTTAAGAGTTCACTGTTTTGATATTTTCAAGTAACTTGTTTTAAAGTACACAAAAAAGTAGTGTGCTTCATAATACCTTTCATCTTACTTTTTAGTGTTTCAACAAATGAAGTGAATTCCTCAGTGTCCCCATACAGCTGGCAGGTAAATATTCAAATGTAAATGTGGTGGTTTAATTATGCAGTGATTTTATTGTTGTTTCCTTGATTTTATCTCTATGGCAGAAAACTTCATGCATTCGTATGATTGCTTATACACATAGTTCTTGAAGGTGTCTTAATTTTGGTCGAAAATATAAGCTGTTGGGAGAGCTTATGCCTCAACTTGACTTGTTTCTAATGGAGGCCTTTTGTTTTAAAAACATGTGGTACCAGCTTCAAGGTCTTGAAACAAATGAGGCATAAATTTTACTTAGTTGGGTTTAGTATGTCTTTCCATATAAAGATATTGCCTCACCATAATGTTCAGTTTGGTTTTTAGATGCAGCTTCTAGAAGGGTTGAAGTATGTAGGCCTTTAATTTCCCATACCTCAATGAGAAGCTTGCATGATATGACAAAATTCCAGTTAAAGAGAGTACCTTATTATTTCAATCTGGTAGTTATCTACAATTGCTTTAAATGTCCTCATATTCTTGTAAGAAGAAATAGAAATGTTGTGTTACCCTTAGGAAACAGGCCGTTTAGATTGTCTACTTTCAGTTTTCATAAAGTAGGCAGTCATATATATTTATTATTATTTAAGAATCAATCTACTTTAGCTGTCTCCTCATTATGTATTGCATAATACAATGCTTTGAAAGAGAGGTTTCTCTTCCAGCTTGTTGGGGTGTATAATCTTGTAGATAGAAACAGCCAACAAATACTCCAACTGTCTTGTTGTAGCCATCCTTCCTCTGTGTGTTGAGTATTCACAGTGAGAAATTAGATGTGCTAGTGGCTAACCGCACTTGAAACTGGTTTGTTTCTGGCAGCCTTTGGTGATTTCCTAACCTACCTACAAAATTAGTCTCAATTCTGAAAAGTGTTATTTTCTCAAGAATTATTTCATAGATTATTTTTCTTCTGTGAAATACATTTTAGAATTTGGAAAGAAATAAGTGGTTTCTACCAGAATTACCATTAAGACTCTTAAACTTTGTCCTGGGTTGACAAGGAAGTGAGTTTTTCTTGGGAAGTTATAGTCAAACCAATCAGTGGTCAGATTTGAATACTGACATATGGTGTGACCACTGAAGACATTGGACATGCCTCTGAGAACACAGAGGGTTAAAAAGCAGAGAACGCCCAGGGGAACTTTCTCTTCTGTTCTGGTCAGTGAAGAGCTCAGAGCTCCCCTGCCCAGCCATGGGCTGGGTGCGGGAGGGGAAGCCATGCGGCCTAGGAGAGGTAGGCCAGGGGCTGAAGGGACTGGAACCAAGTCTGCCCCTGCAGGATGGAAGGGTGGAAAAAACTGAGATGTCTTTGTTCCCCCTCCCTAGAGGGAGAGAGAGAGACAGAGAGCCTGAAGACACCTGGAAATTTGATATCATGTGCCGGCAGTATGCTGGCAGTGGAGAAAGGGGAAGAGGAAGGTGCCTGGGCAGCCTGCTGCAGATTTCAGTCGTCCTGGGAGCCCAACTTTTAAGCCTGTCTTAGGCAAAGAAAGCTTTCTGAAACACTACTTCTCCTCAGTTTGAAAGAGAAGAGAAAGTCTGGAACCTGAGATGTCAGAAGAAGATGGAAAAGAAATCCTAGGTGGGAGGAAATTATGGAGTGGCCTTTGGCTGGACTTTTCTTGTATAGCCATAGACTGAACCAATTCTCCTCAACACAGAGATTACATTTAGGGGGATGCAATGGCTTGAGCCAAGAAAGTGACCTGCTACAGTGATTGCCAGTGCAGGAGTGGGGGTGACCTGCTGCAGTGATGCCATGTGCAGGAGTGGAGTGAACAGAGAAAGATGAGGAGGTTGTGGTGGTGCCCTCTGTCTTCAGGAAAGAAGAAGATCTCTGTTCTCAAGACCCTCGGCCTCAGAGAAGGAGAAATTGGGGGGGGGGGACTGTTGTCCCAAAATGAGAAACTGTTGTTCTTTTGGTCCTTGGCAAAGCATCCTTAAAGGAACCCTATGAGCAGTCTCGGTCCATGCACGGTGGTGAGAGCACTGTACATGGAAGGAGGATGTCACAATAGCAGATTTTCTCTGGACGGTGCCATGTAAGACATGGAAACATAAGAGGTTTCAACTGTGTTTCCTGTGGAGGACTATGGTACAAGAGAGACTCCTCTTTCCCTTGAGGAACTGTGAATTGAGTGAGTGGTGGTAACTTGATCGAGGGTCCAAGGTTTTGTATCACTGTGTTTTGGTGGAAATTGGGTGGGAGAGTATAGGCTACCCCGGACCGAGTCCTGCAGGGTAACCCTCAGTTAGCCGTGCAACGGGTGCATGGATAGCGTAATTAAAATCCCCACCAGGAAGACGGAAGGACTCTTGGGCTGCTGGAATCCAAGTGGGTTTATTCAGGATTGATCGAAGGAGTAGGGAGGCAGAAATAGGAGCAGGGAGACAACCACACTCAGGGGAGGCAGACTCCAAGGGGAAGGAGGGGCCAGAGTATATAACTGGGGAGGGAAGGAGTAACTAGGGTACAAATGATCCAATGGGAAGAGGGTGTAAGGGATGGGGTAACATAAACTGGGCCAGTGAGGGAAAAGGGAAGGAGTGGTTTACAGAGGAAACCATTAGAAACAACGAGAACGGGGAACTTTCCAGAACTTGGGGAGATGACAACCATAAACTGACAGGTGATGGGCATGTGCTCATTTGCACTGGGGGGCAGAGGACTCTGGGGAAATGCCTTATGCTAAATGACTGTAGTTTCCCATGGCATTCCCACACTGTCCTCCCCATGGGCACATCCCACATCTCCCCCTTGTCTGTTTATTAAATAAACGTCCCCCAAGGTTTTCACAAGGGTCTTTGTGAAGAGAGTTAGAGCAATGGAAACAATAAAAATTATAATTACAATCCAGAGCAGTCCTCTTAGGATGGAGGCCACCCAGCTAGGAACACCCCCATTGTGTAAGTATCTTATTTATTGCGTCCACAGCCTGGTTTTCAGTCTTACGGTCTTGAATTTGTGATTGGAATTTCTTGATGTTGGCTTGTATGGATCCAAATGTTCTCCTTTGGCTGTGGGACAAGCCATGCATCAGCTGCCTGGAGACACAGTAAGATGAAAAATGTGGTGGCAGCCATCTGGATGCTCTGGGGTGCCTTAAGTGTTGTCTGGGTAGGTGTCAGCAGGGTGGCCATCACTGCTCTGGGTGTGTTCTAGTACGATAACAGAAGAAAGCATTTGTAAGTAAAATTCTGTTTGGTTCCCTTCCCTCCTTTCTCCCCCTTTGTTAAACTTAATAGAATGAAATAAATAACAGGTAAAGTCTAGGGTTAATGGGTAGGGGGTCGAGGGAAAATGTAAGAGGGGAAAGGGAATGGGACCACAGGAGAAGGTAAAACTGGGTTTGTCTCAGCTGGTAGCGGAAAGCATCTTCTCATGATGAGGACGCGGGAGATGATATTTGGTGGAGTGGTGTCCTTCTTGCATTGTCTCCACGCGACTGCATTGGAGTCCGGTTGGGCTGTTTGTGGTGCTCCAGGAGGGTGTTCTGCCGGGAGGTCATCTTGTGGTGCGGCGTCCAGGTACAGTTTCACATACTTCCCAGGAATCCGCTTGGGGCCCTGCTCGGTGGAAACACGGCCGTATCCTCTCCCCCATGTTATGAGTGGGTATGAGCCCTGGATGATCTTAGATTCTGGGTCCTTAATAAGGACCAGAGGCCTTTCCTTTAAAAGTGCTCTAGTGTTGTTATGAAAGTGCCGCAGAATGGGGTGATTCGGCTCCCTGTCTGAGCAGTTCATGTTTTCAGCGAAGACATCACATGCAATACATTTTCTTGAGATCAGAAAGGCTAGCAGTTATTTTGTCCACTGCAGAACCAGGAGTGGCATCCTGTGTGACCCTGATGGAATACAGGGTAGCAGCAAAACCAGAGCCGTATGAGAACACACTGATTCTCTGTCCCGCAAGCTGCTCTGGGGAGTACTGGGCCAGAAGAGAGGCAAGGCAACCATAGACTGAAAGGGTATACATATTTCCATTCTGATTGGAAACAAGTAGTGAAACTTTGGTTTTCTGATTGAAGAGCTCTGCACTAGCTTTCATAAAAGCTTTTTCCACATCTCTGTCAAAGTATGTATCTTCAAGTTTTATATCCCTGAAAGCTTCCAGACCACTGAAAACGCCATTTGCTGTTTCTGGGTTCTGGTGACTGAGAAAGTCATTCATCAAGAGTCTAGCCACAGATTTCTGTACCAGTTTACAGTATGGAGAATGGAAGATCATAAATCCAAAGTCATTCAAGGTGAAACGTCTGTCTGTCCCCTCCTTTTGCCACTGGGCGTGGATTTTGTTGCGATAGTGTGCACTGAGGTAGCACTGTATGGAGAGCTTGCCATTCACTACAGGATATTCAGAGACCATGTCTGGTTTATAGAAGTCATACGCATGCTGCATGTGGGTTCCACGCAACCCTCTCTCAAAAATCAGTGGTGCATTTGGGCCGACCAGTATAGCAACTGCACTGGCTCCCCAGTGGGCCTGGCATTTCCAGAGGCATACACAGCGATGTCTCCAGCCACCACGAGGGCAGAGTGTCCATCCCAGGAACTGGATTCAATCCAATTAACAGCATTAAAAAGAGCAGCAGTGCCTTCATAGCATGCATTGGTGGTGTTGATTCCTTCCACATCTGTATTACCAGACTCTTCAAAATCTGCATCAGGACAGTCTTTACAGATTTTGATTTGTCAATTATGGTCTCTGTTCCAACTTCTAATCTCCCAGTACAATCATAGGAAAGGTTGTTCCTCTCCATGAGCTTCTAAACCACAGTCAAGCACAATTGATATCCTCACGGTCAGAGCAGAACCCCATCCTTGCCTGGCCTAGCCCAATGGTGTACTTCCCAGCATCCACACCATCATACTTCTCCAGCTCTGTCTGGTCAACATACTGAGAGGGAAAATATATATCCAGTGCCACAATTACCACATCTTTGGGCCAACAGGATTCAGCATTCACTGGAAGAGACCCAGGCATCGTGGCAGATACGCTGCGGAATCCCATGGCCACCTCCTGCCGCGGTGCGCAGGAGGAATGTTTTGAAGAGTTTTCATTCTGTTTTCCTGACGCCACGCCTCGGTGGCAGGAGAAGGGGGTGGCACAGGCTGCTGGCAAGCTCCGACCCGCTCTCCCCTAGGCGTGCGCCACGAGCGGCCGCTCCCCGCCTCAGCCACGGGCAGGCACAGAGAGAGCAGCGGTTCGGCCGCAGGCTGTGGTCCCTTACCGACAGCAGCAGCCAATAAGAGTGGACCCATTTCGAAGGATCGAGGCAAAGGAAAAAGGGAAGGACCCTTGCTTGCGTCTGTGAGCAGTCTTTATTTCTCCCGGCGCAGGGAGCAGAACAGGTGACACAGTGTAACAACTTGAAGGAAAGGCAGAGGCAAAAAGACGTGAAGTAGAGAAAAATGGCAACTTTTAAAGAGGAGCTGTCCCCAAGGGGGGAGACAGCCTAACAACAAATCAAGGGCTAGATAGGAGGAGTATGGGGTGGATATATGTAAACGTAAAACCAATAGGGAAGGAGAAGGGGAGAGTGCATGCTTAATATGCCAATGAGTGAAAGGAAATATCATAACTGACAACGAAGCTTCTAGATAAATGGGTGTAGCAAATAATGACAGACAAGCTGCAGGGGCAGGATTTGGAAAATGGACGGGGAAGGATCTAGAGATAAGGGAGGTATATACCATGACTAACATGGGGAAAAATGGGAAAACAGGTGGAGAACAACTTTGGGGAGAGACTATTAGGAAAACTGAACAGGGGTGAATAGGGACAAACCATTACAATATTTTAAACTATTTATTAAGCAAATAAACTTCAAAATCCCACTACCACATTTTCCTGTGTATTCCTTTTACCATAGTGTAGGTTAATAACGTTTTTTTTTCTTTATTTCTAAGCTCGAGCCTGCTCTGCTCTGTTTATGGTCGCATCTCACAGCGCTCATTTGAGAAAAATATATTTTCAGGGTGTACTGGCATTGCGCCAGCACCAATCCATGACAACTTTCAGGTCATAAAGCTAGATTGAGGCAGGCAAACAATTAACCGTTGTAGTTCATACTAATTTGTGCTTATACACAAGAGGGATGTTTACATTTTACATTAAAATATTTCTGACTATTATAGCCACTGGAAAACCAGAAGGATTCAGTGGATGAGCAGCACTGGCCAGAAACACAGCCAGTAATCTGGCAGAATGAAGAGAGAAGGAGAAGTAAACAAATTAGAAAAGAGTATTTCAAGGTAATGGGGGGAGTGAGGGTAAGTGACATTTCTTTTAATGAGAGTAGAAGAAACTATAAAACTAAGTAAAGATAGATACTCAAAGGTTCTGATGCTTTTAAATTTGCATGTAACATATAATTTTTTATTTTCCTCTTTTGATTAATAGTTATATGTATGTATTTTGGATAATTTGAGAGTGCAGGAAAATCAACAGGAAAAAATTGATAAAAGATTTTGTTTATCCTTCAAATAAAAGAAAGTAATTAATTGTTGTTTTCTGGCAAAAACAAAAACTAATCTTGTCATTGGTCCTTCACCATCTATTTGGAGGGATTTTTATTTAGCTATTTATGTACTTATTTTTAGTGCAAAGAAAAGATACATTGCCTTTTTTTTTTTTCAGCATGGTTCTAGGAATGATGTACACCCTTTTGGTCTCATGGCATTAGTTTTCTTTTCAGAAGGAATATTTTCAGTGTTCCCTTGATGCTGTAGTGTGCACCCTCAGTCAGCAGGTGCCAGTGTCTGCTTTCTGCAGAACAGAGGGGAAGCTCTAGCAGCATTGGGTAACATTTGTTTTGGGCTAAGTAGGAAAATAGGAGAGCTCTGAGCAGTGCTAGGTTGAATTAGAATTAAAATTGTCACTTAAGAAATTAGTTTCTTGGGTCTTTGCCATCAAACATCTTTGTGAAATGCCAGGGAACTTCAAAGAAATTAAATTCTTGGGAGAACAGAGCATGCCATACATCTCAGATATATTGTTGTGATTACAGAAGCTTTTTTTTTTCCTGAAGGGATTATGGATTTGAATCTTCTTTTCAGGGTTTTCATCCTGAAATTAATTTTTTGCTGTGGCATTTAAGAAGAGAGAGAGAGAGAGAGAAACTTCTCAGTAAAACAGAATTCAGTTGTTTGGCTGGTTAAAGAGCTATGCAACCAATACAGAAGTGGTTCCTCATAACTGACCAGTCAGTTGTGAACTCTGTGATGGAAGCAGATGCCTGAAATCACATTACATACAGCTCTAGATGGGTCTCCTAAGTGAATTAAACAGCCTGTACCAGTAACAAATGACACTGTTTCATAGTTTCATTTGCAAAACCAAGGCAAGAAGCCACAGAAACAGCCTGTTTGCCATGGCAAACTGGGAAAAAAAAATAGGCACCAGTGCAGTTGTGAGAAATCAGTGACAATACAGTTGTCTCTTGCTTAGCCTGCATTTGTGTCACATCGTGAAGAGGAGTAGCCTGGCCACATAGACCCCACAAACTTAGACTTTTGTAGTGATGATATTTTTGATTTGATTTGCGTGGGGCTTCTCTACTTTTTAGTACGCTTGATCTGTAGACAATGAAATACATTTATTTTTTTAAATACCACTTTTGTAAATTTTTCTTTCAATTCCTCCTTAATTTTCTCCACTTTCTGCATAATCATGGAAGTGGGGCAGTGATGAAGGCAACATACAACAAATCAGAAAGACATGTGGGTAAAACATTGTCTTAAATACATAAAAGGATGTGATCTGACTTCAAAGTTTTAAAGGCAACCTTAATATTTTTTAATTTAATTTTTTGCAATGTCAAGTCAATCTCCTGAAGTGTAAGCAATCTTAGTCACATAAAACATATTACAAAAGCAGCTTTCACAGGTTGCATGATTTTTTCTAAGAAATAATGCTTCGTGTTAGCAATTGTTAAGATCTTTTCACTTGGATCAGCTGTCACGTGCGGAGTTTACCTTATAAAATTGTTTAGTTTTAAAATGCACTTACCTCTTCAACTAATGAAGGTCTTGTCTAGCCTAGAAATGTCATGTTCTTTTCTGGTTTGTTTCTTTTTGTTCCTTTGTTTCTGTAACATGATTTTTTTCCCAGCAGCTTCATTAGTAATAAGTAACATCTGAGTGAAAGCAAGCCTTTTAGTTCAAATGAAAACCATGCTTTCATTTTAAATTAATAATTGTGTGTGTTTTGCAGTATAAGTCTTCCAGAAAGAGTTCAAGTGGAAATGAAAATGATGAGGTGAGATGTAGTAGTTGTGTGAAATATTAAGAAATAAATTTATTCTCATGTCTTTTTTGAACAAATTAACTTTGCATTCCAAAGCCATAGCAGAAATAACTATTACACTCCTTTATTAGAAAAAAAAAAGATTGTGATTGCCTGCTAGGAAACAGTAGGATGTTTGCTTGCTTTGGTAATAGCAAAATTAATCCACCTATCAAGCAGAGGTGATGTAAAACTAATATTTGATATAAACAGCGAATAGTGGTTCCTTGCCTTACATCTTTTAAATTTAGTTGCTGCCAGTTTGTAGCATAATTGACAAATGTTACATGTCTCATGGATTTAATAATTTCATATTTCTTGTTAAAGCATCATTTTAATTTTTATAATTTCATCTCTTTGATTTCTTTTTAGCAAGACAGTGATAATATTAATGTGTCCCCACAGTCTCCTGTGTCATCCGAGGTACAAATTGTGGGTTTGTTCTTCATTCAACAAACATTTCTTTGTGTTCATTGCTGTCACCGGGTTTTCATTCAGATACTAAGCTGTTAGTTTCCTTTGAAATTACAATTAGAAATATTTCATCATAATAAAAATTCAAAAAGAGATAGAAACTAGAGACAGGTATTACAACTTGTTTTACCTTTGCAACCCTGGTCTCCCCTAGAGGTCTTCTTTTTGACTGGTGTGAGGAAAGGTGCATTGCTTTGTCTCCATTATCTTTCCCAATGAAAATACTAATGAAACAAAAATCAAATTTGCCATATTTGATAGGCCTTCCTAAGGACGACTGCTCTTCAGGGCACATAGTCACTGAGAAGATTTGAATTTTATGATTTAGTTCTTTATACATCACCAGGAACCCAAAAGTGATGACACTTCTCGAGGAGTTTCATCCTTCTCAATCCTGGGTGTCACCTTTGTGGTGCAGCCTTCCAGCTTCATTCAGGGGTGGCTGTGCCTGAAGTCTCACTGTGAGAGCACTGCACTGCTTAGTTCAAAATAAAGCAAATATTATTAACATTTCTACCTCATATCAGTAAGCAGTCTGAGAGAGAAGAATTAAAACATCTCCTAGAATACACTGGAATGAAACAAGGATATTTCTTGTACATAGCAAGATACTGAGTGCATTTCTCTTTTCAGATGGTGAAATGAGAAAAATCTTGTCTTCATAGTTGGAAGTAGATATTTCTTAAGAAATGTTTTGATGCTAAACATTGGAAGAATATTTGCATTTGCATTGGCTTACAGCTGGCTTAAACTCTGTTCACAGAATGGTTTGCAGTAGTTTGAAATATTTTGCAATACATTTTAGATAATCTGGTGCTGCTTTTCTTTCTCATGATGACAGTTTTATCTATATGTAGTAAGGTTACGTTCATTCAATTTATTTTATATTGTCCTCCTCAAAAGACTTTTACAGTTAAGCAGAAGGACTCTCCTTAGGCAGAATAACTTAAACAGTATCTTGATGGGAACAAAAGTTACTTCTTTTAATGAGTGGAAGAAAACTGACTTTATCTCTTTTAACAGGATTATGAAAGGACAGATAGTAACACTCATGGTCCATTTGGTCTCAAACCAAGATCAGGTAAGCTGCTGTTCTCTAACACAGTGTGTTTATTTGCCAGGCTGCAAGAGGCAGTAAGCATAACAGATGTCACAGTACAGCAGTTCACTCAATTTACTTATCACTGCAGAGTACTGGGAAAGGCACAGACAGCTGCTTTGACAAACAAATAATTGGAAGCTCCTCAAGTTGTAGAGTGATTTGTTTGGGGGTTTTTAGGGAGTTGTTTTCTTTTAGCTATTTTCCCCACTTCTTTATTTTGTGCATACTTAGTCATTGTCAAAGAACAGGGAAACAGTACACAATTGTTCTTGAGGTTTGATGGCTTAAAGGCTTTATACTTGATTAAAAGTAAAACACAATGCAAATACTTTCAAAGCTAGACTGATATTCTTGAAGACGTGCAGATGGAGTTGTATGTTCCATATTGATATTTCATTATTGAAGCCAGTTCAGTCTCCATGTTTTCTAATTATCCATTTACACTTGAGTAAGATGATCTCTGCATTTTATTTGAAAGATGTTTCATAGGCAGCATCTTGTCTAGCAGGATGCTTAAATATATTTGTTCTTAAAAGTTCTGCATTTTTTTTTCCTGTTTTTATCCTCAGTTATAGATCTTCAGTTTTTGAATGTTTTCAATCTGATTTCTGACTGACTTTCCTCATGTTTGACAGCTTTCAGCCGTGCCTCACGCCAGGACTACGGTGCAGTGGATCCTGGGTTTACTATGAGGAGGAAAATGGAGCATTTAAGGGAAGAAAGGGAACAAATCAGACAGCTTCGCAGTGTAGGTACCATCATATACTATATGGGTGCAGTGCATTTGGTTTGCTCTGTTCCACAATTTAAATCTTAATTTTAAAGGCCTCCAAGTTGTTGCAGTTGTACAAGGGCATCCCTGTAGTGGTATTTCTTCCTAAGGAATTTCATGTAACAGGCTTCACTGGTACTTGTTTGGGTCCAACCAGAATACTGACTGGGAATTTGTTGGGGTTGTTTTCTTTCTAAAAAACAAAGTGAAATGAATTTTTTTTCGGAGGTTTTAAATTTTCTAGGGAGTTAATTAATCTGCTTGTGTTTGCTATTGTTTGACCTGAGATCTGAAGAAAAATGATTGTTTTCTAAATGGCCAAATGCTTTTTGAGTGTAGAAAGTTGCTACAAATTTCATGATCCTGAATGGGATCTACATTTTGGATTTCCAGTAAATTGGTTTTTGTCTAGTTCTGTTTTCAAGGTTTTTAGCAGTTAGAGTTAACTAAATCATAGCTGCTTTGCTTTTCAGGGCAGTGTTGATTTGTGGTGTGCCTTCTATGAAGGGTGTTTGTTTGTCTGATTCACTTCCTGAGCAGTGAAGTCTTCTTGTTGGGGTGGGAAAAACCATTGTTTGCCTTCTCTGTTTTGCAACACAAGAGTGGGCCCTTGGCCACTCCAGCTTAACTTTTATCTGTACAAGTGAAATAGCCTTTCCCACATTTGTGTTCCCTTCTTTTTATTTTCCTCCTTCTCATAAAGTCCTGTGTGGTTTCAACTTGCAGATTCTGCCCACTAAGCACTGATCACATATTCAGCATAACACTTCTGTCCTTAAGTTTTGTGCTTGCCCGTTATGAGCAGTGAGTTTGTTGTATGGGCTTGAGAGGTGTGTATTCTGGTCATTGTTGGCAGAAAAGACATTTCTCAATGTATGTTGTTGTGTCATTTAAAAAAACCCCAGAAAATAACAAAGCGCAAGAAAAACCCAACAATACAAACAAAAGAAACACAGGGCCTATAAGGAGAAAAGGATGTTTATACTGAGTTAAGCATAAATTTATTCTGTTTATTTCACTTTATTATTAAAATGTTTAAAAGGATTAAACATCTACGTGCTTTAAAATACCCTGCTCTTAAAATGAAAAACTAGCTAATGTTGAGAGTAACTTACTTCTGGCCTTTTTCCTAGAATCTTGAATCCAGGTTGAAGGTAATTTTGCCAGATGACATCGGAGCAGCGTTGATGGATGGGGTGGTTCTTTGCCATTTAGCCAATCACATAAGGCCACGTTCTGTTGCCAGCATTCACGTCCCATCGCCAGCAGTGGTAAGGCATAAATAATTTATCTCATTTTTGGTACATCTTACATGAAAAGAAGCTTTTGAATTTCTATATTAAACATTGTAAGTCATGTTTACCGCATTGATTTGCTACATTACTCACTTTGGTTTTTCATGGAAGAAGCATTAAATGAGGCTCAGAAGTTCAGTTTAAGAGCTATTTTCTTCATACTGAGTCTTCATAGAATGTGTGTTGTGTTTTAGTAACTGTTAGTGAATTTACATCAGAAATTCAGACTCCTTCATGAATGTCTGATGAAGATCTAATATCCTGTCTTCACAGCCTAAACTCAGCATGGCAAAGTGCCGAAGAAATGTTGAAAACTTTCTTGATGCTTGTAAAAAATTGGGCGTTCCACAGGTACACTAATTGCTTTATTGATTTATTAATAACCACAGAAAATGTCAGCAAATACTGAGTTTGAGGGGTTAGGGGATCTTTATTTAGGGAGCAATAGTGATTATGACACTGACCAGAGAACTTTATGGTCTGAAGAGAAATTCCATTCCAGGTTTATGGGGTGGACTTGAGGAAGCTACTTTATGGGTTTCTAGTCAGTTCTTAATAGTAAAACTTACACTGACCTCCTTGTAATGTATATTGTCATCTAAACAAAAGAATGGACTTGAGAGGGTAATGTTTTATTACTTGAAAGTCTTGAGTTTAGTAACTAATTATGACATCAATTCAGTCTGCCTAGGAAATATCCTACACTTACAGAAGTCTGTAGCCTGAATGATTGGCTGTCTTTTTAGCATGGCTGTAGTTGCAGCCCATTACTTGTGCTTCTGTTGCCCAAGTGTATCCTCTTACCTCCTTTTTTGAGGAGGAAAAAACTTAAAAATTAAGTAATTTCCTGCAGATTATGACACAAAAAATTCCCTTGCTCTTCTTTAGTGCAAGAAGAAAATTAGTTGATAGATTTGGAAGCTGGTTTACTGCTCTGCCATAGCTTCTGTCTCATGTGGAGCCACAGGCCATTCAGAAGCTAGAGGTGCTGAGATTTACCTTGTGAATTACTTGTAACACCAGCTGACAGTTGGAAAGATTGTCCAGCTTGTGCTGAATTTTGAGATTGATGACTTTCTTGGAGAATGGTTCATTACTGAGTCTATCAGCACTTCTAAGTTATCCCAAGGGAAAGATTGTTAATAAGATGGCAAAACAAGGGAAAGGGAGAAGAAGGCGACTGAGCCAACAGCACCCACCAGCTTGTTTTTCTGACTCTGCTTATGAAAAGAAAGTCCTTTACTTTAAGAATTTAGCAGTCTTTTATGTGTCTTCTGACATTCTCATAGTTTAACACTTCAAAGAGATTGTAACTATAACAAGTTTCTGCGCATTCTGTTGCTGTAGAGAACCACAGGGACATCTAAGGCCAAAGGTGTTTTCTCTGCAAGTGTCTTCCTGAGGTGTGTGTGGCTTCAGAGGATGTGTTTGTTACCTGCCCTGGGGACAAAGGCATGGAACTGGTTAAATGTCCTGTGTTCTTTTGCAGGAGAGACTTTGCTTACCTCATCACATTCTGGAGGAAAGGGGTCTGGTGAAGGTTGGCCTCACAGTTCAAGCTCTGCTTGAGTTGCCTGCATTGAAAGTATCTCAGCTTTCTTCCATGTGACACAGCTTCTTGGCAACTAGACAGCTTCCCATTTGCTCTGTTATAGATTGCTCTGAGGCACTTCAGCCTCCTACACGGGAACACCCAAGCCATCAAAAACTAAAACCTGTCCAGATGCTATAGAGAGCCTTACTTTGGAGCTGTGTGTGAAAACATTGGAGTCAGTTCACAGTTAAAAGAACATAACTATTATTTTTTTTTCCTCTTTTGTAATTGGATGTATAAAGAGAATGTGGTAGCATCAGGTTCTCTTTCTAGTTATGTTAAAAGCTACCATTTAACATCTCAGTGTTAAATGCTGGATTCCTTTTTTACATTGAAAATGTTGTTTAAATTACTTTTGAAAGTACAAAGCACACCCCCTGTCACTTTAATTTTTCGAGTCAATCATTGATTTAAAGATGTCATAAATGTAGCGATGGTATGATGGTAAATATGTGAGCAACTGATCACTTGTAATCCCCTTTCACTCTCTGAAAGCTTAATATTTGCGTTCTTTGTTTTTTGCACTCCTGATTGTAACTTACGCACTTCTAACATTGCCAGTATTGAGTCTGAGTGTCTGGTGATTACACAGAACAGGATACAGTGAGAAAAGGACACAGCTTATTGAGTTTTCCCAGTCTTCTAGGTTGGTGCCAAATATTTTTTTTCAGTTGTACTGTAGATTGTTTACCTGTGAAGTGCCTGTGTAATTGATAACTCTTAATAGTCTTAAACATTTTTGAAGTTTCTTTGTTTAAAATAGATAAAATAGAAATTTTTAAATATTTTAATAGTTTTTTTGTAAAATCAGTATGTGAAGATTTAAGTAATACTTCACATTTTTGATGTTGGATGTTTTAAGTTTGTTGCACAATTTAATTGTTGTCTAATAATTAGAAAACACTGTAAATACTTTTTATTTATGATATTTAATTTGATAATACCTAATTACTTTTGGTTTATTGTATTGTTGGACAAAAACAAAGTTGTCTACTTTTCTTTGTTTGGGACAAGCAAATACACATGATGAATAAGACAGGAGGACTAGTGATGCATACAGAGTAATTTCGGACATTTTGATAAAACTGCCAAAATCTCAGGTTTACACTGTGATGTTCAGGATTTTATGTAAAATTGCTCCTGATCTCACATGACATTTTTACAACAGGTATATCCATAATTTAGCTGGGAAGTATCAGTGTTTATCTTTTTTTAGTGTTTGCAGTGTTTATTGTGTAATTTACGAGTGTGGCATTAGCACACAGGTCAGTTTGTACAAATGTCACTGTGCTGAGAAATTGGATGGATGGATAAATGTGAAAATGAAACATTTCCACTGTAGTGTTCTTTTGAAATTTCTGAGTTCATGTATTTGTTTGCTTCTGAACAAATTCTTGGTGTGTTGAGATCATTTTGGAACCATATACAGTTGAATTCTTCTCTAAACAAGTTGCAAATAATTTCTTAATTTTGGTAGTAGATCTGTTTGTATTAGTTTGTTCTTCATGAGTAGGTAGCTCAATTAAAAAATGTTTTGACTGCCACAGATTTTTTATTTCAGGCTAAGTTATTTTCAGTTGAGGGATATGTTTGCCAGGCATGTGTCAATACTTGATTATGTTCTTTCCAATTGACCAAGACCCTATGTAAGATAATTCATCAAAGAATGGGGGAAGAGTGTTGTCTGTTCCTTCTACTGTAGTCCTTAAAGGCAAAATAACTTTTTGCCTTTAGGAAAAAGTTTTTTGCAGGAAAAATAACTTTTCTGATGATAAGTTTAAAAATACCACTTATTTTAAAATCCATTGAAATAAGTTTGTGTACATGTAATAGTTAAAATCCACTATTATTCATATAGTGTTGTCTTAAAACACAGCTTATGGAGAGGCTGGTGTATAAATTAATTTGCAAAGTCCTAGATATAAATCTTAGGTTAGATAAATATGTGTTTAAAGAAACTGTATTGCTTTGACATTTGAAATATCGTATTTCAAATCTATCTCTAATTGGTTCTTGTATCTCTTCTAATGGTTATTTTAGCAACTTCAGTCTCTATTTTCATTAATGGCGCTGTCTGAAAAGTCATGCAAAAACTAATGAAAAATTTATAATTCACTTATCAAAATACTAGCCTGCTAATTTAAAAAACCCAGACACTCAAAAAGAATAAGTCCTTGTCTTTCATTTCACTGTTGTTGCTACTACCAGAGCAAAGTTCTAGTTCAGTGTTAGCCATGGAAGTGCTAACTATAAATTGTCACTTTCTTATCTGAAAACTGATCTTCACTGTTATTTCATTGTCGTATTTAAAAACATTTTCTGATCTTAAGGTAACATTTTTCCTTCTTGAACTAATTTTATTAAGTAACATCACAGTGTAAACATTAAGAATTCCCTTGATGTAGCATGGCAGCTGCTGACTACTTAGGGGTTTTTCAAACTCCGTAGTAAGTTGAAAACTGGGTATGAAACTTATGTACTCATTTTAAACTGAAATCTACTAAAAAAACTTTTTTTTTTTAATATTTTTTAGTACTCTGCAGTTCTTCCCCACAGCCTTGCTACCAACAGTCGTGCTTTGCCATTCCTTGGAAATTATTATGGCTGCCTTCTTGCTTATGGGGAAGGATAGTCATGAGTCTTCCAAGGCTTCCCTTTTAGCATAGCAGATTAAAGCTTTCAAGTACCCTTAGGAGCAGTCTGAGAAAAGACCCACTGTGCTCGGATGAATCTTTTTGTCATATCTAACTGTTTTTACTACTACTAATAATAATCTAAAGCCTTGCCAACATTGGCTTGTACCCATTGTGATTTCTTTAACAGCAATTTCAAAAATGATACTGAAAAGATTTGAATTTTAAGTTTTCATTTCCAGGTAGCCTGTGAAGATAGTTATGTATTCTCTGTACAAGAATTTGCATATACTGTATTCCTTGTCCCTTTCCCTTTTGATTCCCAGCATCTTACTTACTTTTGTTCATTCTTAGATCTAGTGCATTCAGGTTGCTGTTTACTCTGGGCCACTTCCCTTCTTCCTCTAGAATTTTTTAAAGGAATTGTTCCAGTGGCACTGGTGAACCATTGTGATTCCAGAATCCATGCTCCAAACATTTCCAGTGTTTGAGATACCCATCTTCCATTTTGTTTAGGATTTGTTTAGTACTTGGTACAGCTGATAGGGAAGGTAAAAACAGAGGCCTGCTCAGTTCCTGTTGCACTCATTATGTTTTCACTTACAACATGAAGAAAAGTCAACATTAAAAGCTTTAGGAAGGTGCATTAATTTTTCCTAGTAAACTTTGCAATAATGTGGCATGAATTGTAAATTATAGAGTGGATCAGCATAGTGGCAAGGCTTCTGGCCTCGTGTATGTTTTCTGTGTTTTGTGTCACTGGATGCAGTATGTTACGTGTGACTGAACTTTCACTTGAGCAATAATGTCTCAGATATGGTGAGGTCTTACAGCAGTGACAGTAAAATAATCGTTGTGAAGTGTAGTGTCTTCCCAGAGAGTATCTCAGAAATGCTTTTCATCTGTTTTCCAGCATTGCTCACTGGGGCACTGCTGGGAATGCAGAAACCATCCAGACCCCTAATCTGCAGGATTTCCAAAATCTAACCAAGAACTATGAACATAAAATAGGGAGGAATGGATTTGAAACAATAAACAACTGACATGAATAATAAGATTTTTTTTTTTTAATCCTAGGCTTTATTGAAGTCAAGGCAAGTTTTACCCTTGACTTCAGTAGATTTTTGCCTTTTTTATTTGTGGAGCACCTGAGCTGAAGACCGTAGCAAACATGGCTTAAACTTGTTTGACACTAGCAAACTTTAGTGTCAGATTCTTGACTAAAATAGTGACCTCTGGTAAGTTAAATGAAGTTGTAAAATGTTATGTGGATTCATTTAATAAAAATTTTCTGATAAGCCAAACAGTATTTAGATGGTAGGAAAAATTACATTGAAGTGAGGTGGGAAGGTGTTGTTACCTCAATGAAATTGTAGGTGATGACAACCATTAGGTTTTTATTGCACTAAAAACTTCATTTCAAATACCATATCATTTAGTGGCAGTCTCGTCAGATTTTGATGTAAATCTGTAGCTAAATCCAAACAAAAATGAAGACATCTGTTTTCACTAATATGGAACTTTCATATGTCATGTTGGTACTGAAGAGAAGGAGAGAAGGACGAAGGTCTGGCACTTCTTCCTTTTGCTGATTCCTTAAGTGTTTATTTGAAAGGCTGATTACACGGATTTCAACTGAAAGCAACCTCTGGGAGTTTTTAGCACTTCTGCAGATAGGAGATGTGGTTTGGTATTGGCAAATCAAATGTCACTTCCCATACCAAATCAGGCTAAACTGTTTCTGTTAGAGGATCTCTACTTGAAAAGCAAAAGTAAGTAAACCCACCCCAACACAAAATTTGGAATTAAGAAAATGTCATTAAGACCAGCAATGGGAAAGGCAAAGTAGAGTTATCCAAGCAGAGAGTGCTCTGAATTCATTTCACATTGAATCACTTCAGGAAAAGCCTTCAGTCTCAGTAAAGAAGGATGTGTTTTGTAGCTGAGGGATAAGGATCCTGGACTGTGTGGAGCTTTCAATAGAGCTTAGAACAACAAGGGATTTGCCATCTTTGTGTTCCAAGAGCCCATTTGATTTTGTTAACTCTGTCCCAGTGCTGCAGGAAGCGTGGCTGATGGTGCAGAGATACTGCCCGTGCCCAGCCCTGGGCAGGGGACCTGGCATGTGCCATTTGTGATCCCCTGCCTTTGTACCAGTGAGGCTGTGTGGGACAGCTGCTGACAAAAACACCTCCTTGCTCTTAAAGAGATGCTGCAATCTGAGCAAAACCACCAAGTGATAATTTGAGAGTAATTGCTAATAGATACTCAGCAATATTTAACTTTCCCCAGCAGTGGGTGATGTAGTGAGGCAGAGGACACTTTTGCTGCGGGAACTTGCAGACCTTTTCTGAATGCAAATTGCACCGTGGCTCTGAATGGTTAATGTGGCCCTCATGCACTTCCAGGAAGGAAGGCAAACAGTAATGCTGGGTTTGTTCCATATGCTGCACACTGGGTCATGTGTCATTGATGTACAGACTGAGGGACAGGTGAACTGTCTGTTCTTAATGAGATATGTTATGGTACAGGTTTGTTTTGGAAAATAAGATAATTTTCTCTTTTCCTGTGAAGAAGAATTCTGCTGATCTTCACTGCTTAAATAGAGTATACATGATTAATTGAATTTTAGTTTAAACTTGCCACTGCACAGAAGCAGTTCTGGCTTCCTGTGTTTGTTACATAATAAAATGCCTTTTGCTTGATTTGTCTTTAAGTATTTCCACGTAGTACAGTTTTGGCAACATACTGTCTTAAAATGGTGGTTATATGAAGTGTTTGGTCCCTTATTGGGTTTGACCATTATTTTTTCAGCATGAGAGGCAAAATTTTTCAGCAAAATTTCTGCAAGCTGCTTGGTCAGTTATAGGGAAGGCATACCAGTTATCATAAAATGACATCTAACCTATCATTTGTAGTTCAAATTATATATAGCCAATTGCATTTTCAAAAAATAATTTTCAGAGTGTTTTTTACATTTTAGAATCCTAATCTTAAAACAAGCAAAAACCAAAATTTCTTTCCATGGCTTACTCTGGTGTCTTAGGAAACTCTAAAGGAGAAGAACAGCTCGGACTGTCAGCAATTTAATTGTTTTGGAAAAATTGTGATTTTGGCAGTGCTAAACTCAACAGTTGAACTTGATCCATTTAAAGTCTTTTCCAACCTAAATAAGTCTATGATTGTAAGGCTTCAGTGAGACCAGAATTTCCCTCCAGAGTTTTGTAACTCAGTTACTGCATAAAATTAGTAATTTAAAGTACATTCTTGGCACTAAGGAGCGTTTCTTCACTTCATTCAAAATTAAGTGAAATAAGGCAAACAACTTTTTCCATCATAGTTTTATGAAGGCAGATTGTAAAATAGAGAATATTTGGAAATGCCACAAGGATACTTTTTTGCTTTAATTTAAAAATGAGTGAGCCAGTGAAATATTTCCAAAATGACTATATTTGTGTAGGGTTTGGTTGTGCCATACCTGGCACAGGAGCTTGTAGTAACTGTTCAGTATTAATTTGTATTCTGAAGCTGTGCAGGACTGTGCTCTTCACATGGAGCTGCTGATGCAGGTGTGTGTGCTGTAGGGATGTGATACCTGAAGCAAATTCCTGCAGCCATGGGAGTTCCTGGCTGTAGCTGCTCTTGGCTGTGGCACCAGCAGCAAGGCAAAGCTGAGATTCCCAGGAGGAGCACACACAGGTGTAGTGAAAAAGGGTGGGTTGGTGGAATATGTTGGGAGTAATGTGAATACTTTCTGTTATTATGGAATGTCTAGAACAATGAAAATGTGATTGCTTTACAATTATCATTCAGCTGGTATTCAGTTATTTTATTTTGTAATTTGTGGTTATAAAACTCAGAAGATGCAATGTAACCAAATGGTCAATGTGTAAATGTGTGCAGGATGTGGCAAAAATAGTTCTGAGGACACAGCAGGAGAGTGATCATTAAAAATAGATGCTCAAATTGTGTATATACTTGCAAAGTTTTTGATAGTGCATTTCAATTGATTTTGCATTTCATGTTCTTGTAAAGTGCATCTTTCATACTTCTGAAGATTGTCTACTTGTACTGTACTGTATTAAGCCTTTTTTCAGGATTTCCATTATTGCCGGAGCTTCCAACATACATGTTTCTTTTGAAAAATGTTCTTACTGTTTTTTTTTTTTTTTTGTAAATAGTGTTTTGTATTAAAGTTGCATGGATAAACCCCACATTTCCAAAACCAGTGTACATATGCTGTGTATAAAATACAAACTGTTTCATAATTTTCATGTAGTCAAGTTATTCAACTTGATTTCATTTCAGTTTATATATTTGTAGTAAATAATGAGAATTTGTTGTATGTTCTCTCAAATGTCTGTGTTGTCATTTTGATAGATAAGTGACCTGCCTCGTTATGTCAGGAAATACATCCTCTGACAAACAAATGGAAAGCTAACTCCTGGTTCAGGGATGTAGGACACATCCACATATGAAGTATGTTGGGATTTTGGTTTTGACCAACAGTGGTGAGAATATACAAGGATCAAGTTGCCCTCACTTGTAGCAATCTTTATATATTTACACATTTTCCTGTAAGAACCACCCAGTATCTTCTCACATATGTATTTGGAACAACATAGATTTTTGAGTCTTGCTAATGATAACCTTAAAGCAGCACAGAAATTCCTCCTGAGAGAGGTAATCTGTTTCCCTTCTATTCCCTGGGCTGGCTCTGGCAATAGCACAGATAATCTGTCTGGTTTGCAGTCATCAATTGCTTGATCCAGCCTTAGGGAAACAGAACTGCCACGTTTTGGAGCTGTAGTTAAGTTGGGTTATTCAAATGTAGGTTAACAGAGTGTTGTATATTACCAAATTTATTTTACCTTAATTTCTTTTAGATTATTTAAATACATAGACAATTTTATTCTTAGACCTGAATATTGAAAATAAATACTGTCTTTTGAGAGATGTTTTTTCCCTGTGAGATCTTGTTCTGCACCTGCGCACACCCAGCTGCTCTTTGTTTTCTGATGAGGCACAATGGGGACTGTAAAGCAGAAAGTGAGGAGCAGTATTCTAAAGAAAGGAACACCAGTCCTTTACCAAAGCATCTCAGCAGCTGGAACTTTTTTTTGCAGTTACCAATGAGGGGTTTAAAGTTGAAATATTCTGAGTCTGTTGTTTAGTTTTCAGCTCTGAAGAGAACTTTCCTCTTATGAAAAGGCTTTTTAGATGTTCGAGGGCAATGATACCACGTGCAGAAGCCTCTGTTCCGAGCTGAACTCCATGAAGTGTAGATCTGAGGAGGAGCAGCTGAAGGAGCTGGAGGGGTTCAGCCTGGAGAAAAGGAGGCTCAAGGGGGACATTATCACTTTCTATAGCTCCTTAAAGGGAGGGTGGAGCCAGGTAGAGGTTGGTCTCTTCCCCCAGGTAACAAGTGACAGGATGAGAGGAAATAGCCTCATGTTGTGTCAGGGGAGGGTTAGATTGAATATTAGGAAAAATTTCTTCTCTGAAAGGGTGGTCAGGCATTGAACAGGCTGCCCAGGGCAGTGGTGGAATCACTATACCTGGAAGTGGGCAAGAGCTGTGTGGATGTGGCACTGGGTAAAGGGTTTAATGGTGAGCTCAGTGGTGCTGAGCTAATGATTGAACTCAGTGGTCTCAGGAGTCTTTTCCAACCTTAATGGTTCTATGATTCTAAGATGATAGTTAATACTGTCCCTGTTGAAACCAACACAATGACTTACTACCATTTTTATCTTCTATGAAACTGTCAGATCTAAAATTCCTACTCTTCAGCAGTCCAGTGATGTGTGTTACTTTCTCTCCTAATGCATTTCCAGACCTTTTTCTTCTCCACAGTTAGTGGAGGCTGAAATCCTTTTGCAGCTTGAGTGAGAAATACTGATATCTTCAGTGTAAATGTTAATTTTTGTTAATAAGAATATGACATTCCAGATAGACAGGTATAAATTCATGAGCTGATGCTGTGTTGTTCATTTCATCCTCTCCCTTTTGATCTCCAACATCTCCAGCTCTCAGAGAAGGTAAAGCAACAGCCAACACAGTATTTCCTAGCAGAAGCTTCCAAGTGCATGTGAAACGATACGCGAAATAAATAGATAGACTCCACACCCTGGGGTAGTTATGAAGTGTCAGTGTTAGTATGTCAGCGCCCGGCACAGGTGAGATAACTCTCCAAAACTTGTGCCCCGAGCCTCACTCTGACCCACACCTTTATTCCCAAAGGTGTTCCATATGCAATACACTGCACAACTTTTTCATGCACATTCAACCCCTGGCCCCGCCTGTCCTCGCCTCTCATGCTAAATGAGTCCACGCCCTTCTGGGCACGCCTGGTTTGCTGTGGTGGTCTCACGGGGGTCTCTTGGTGGTCCTGAGGCTGAAGATTGTACTCTTCCTCATGATTGAACTTTTGAACTTTTCCTCTCTACGCGTGCGCTTTTGGTCCTTTGGTGCTTATCTGAGTACGTCTGTCAGTCCTGATGGGCTTGGAGACAGAGGAGCTTCTTTGTCTGGGTTCTTTGCCTCTTCTGGTATTGTTCTTTATGCAAGAAGCTTCAGAAATTTGCATTTTCCTATGCCCTTTGTACCAGGCAGAGGTTTCTTAAGTAAAAGGTTAAAATTCAACACATAACTCTACAAGCTAAATTATAAATGCTTAATGCATTTTGTTAACTTAACTCCAAAAATCTCTGTTTCACATGAACTTCTGAAGAATTCTTAATAAGACAAATCATCCCACACTCCCTGTATTCTCCAGGCCTCAAGAAACAGAATCAAAAGAAAGCAGGATTATCTCTGAAAACTCTCAAGGGCATAATTTAGAAATAGATAAGTAGTATTGAATTCAGTTCCAAATAATGTTTATGTGAAAGCTCTTCTCCTCCACAAACCATTGGGTGATGTGTCTAACTTGCACTTTTCACTATGTACTGAAATAGTAAGCGCATTCTGTTCTTTCTCCAGTAAGGACAGTGATTATCTTGTATTTTTTGGCTCAAGCAACATAAACTTCTATTTCCCAGGAATATTAGTTTAAATGATGGCTATATTTTTTCTCTGATGAAATCATAGGGGATTTCTCAAAGTTTTCTTCCTCCTGTATATGCAACAGGATTACAAAAGAGAGGTAGCAGATAGGCCCCCCCGTTGAATGAACCAAGATTTATTACTCAGTGTTACTGCCCTTCTCTTAGCAGTGCCATGCTTGCTCTGATTGTCAGTTTTTGTGTATTGCCCGTATATGGCATCATTAAGCCTTATTTGTGTATTGGGAACTTTGAAACTCCCATTCCCAATTTTTACTTTTGCTACTGGCTTAGAAACAGCTTTATCATGCAGACTGCTTCTGACTGCTTCTGACTGCTTTATCACACTGACTGACTCTTTTTGATAACTTGCATTAATATTTAATTCAAAGCGCTTTCATTGCAAATTCAGGAGTTGTGTTTGATGCATAAATTGAAATGCCAAACATTTTATTTAGGAAAAATACTTGATTCTTTCAGGACTTATGTATCCTCAGATTGGGGTACATTCCTTTTTTTTTTTTTTTTTTTTTTTTTTGGCAAAATTATTTGGCCTTTCAGATATCAACAAATTGCAAGGAGTTCTGTTTTGACTAAAAGCAAACTCAGAATTGCTATAATATGCTTTGAAGACATCTATAAAACAGAGCAGATCTTACCACTTCTGTTCCCACAGATACAGATGGGGAAAGAAATCTCGCCACCATCTGGCTTTTCTCACTTGGACTTTGACATAAACCAAGAAAGGGTTATGCACAGAAGGGTAAACTAGTTTCTGTAAATACAGATTTTTGAAACTAAATTTGTTATTGTCTTTTTAAAAAAAAACACAACAAATTCATGTCTAAATTGATAGTTTACTCAACAATGGTAAAAACATGAGTTATTTTTCACTTTCTGACAGATTGCATCTGCTTGGCAACATTGGAACTTGACTTAATCCTGTGTTCCCTTGTGAGTGCAGGTTGTGCTCTGCCTGCAGACAGTGAAGCCCCTTTACTTTGGCCAGAGAACTGCTCCTGCACTCTGATCTCCAGAACTAGAGCATTCTGCTGTTTGTCACTTTTGCAGCTTGTTTATACAAATAAATACTTGATGCCACTGAAGCTGTTACCCTTCCAAGCTGGTAAACATGAAAAATCCAAGCCAAGGATGTGGCAGTTAAAAATACACACTTGGGTGGTGCTCAGGGCTGCCTAAAGGAGTTTCAGCTCTCTATTAACTTCCAGCAGTGTCACTGTGCCTTGGCATCCCTCCACCCCCCTCACCAACTCAGATGAGCTCCCCGCCTGCCTCCCCTACAGGGCTAAAACATGTTTGGCTCCGATTTTAGCCAGCTGCCCACTGCTGGTGTGTTTGACCCACCTCTGCCAGGTGGATGGAATAGGGGATCTCCTGCAGTCCCCTCCAGCCTCGGCTCTGAGCTGCAGTGTCCTGCCCTGCTTGCTGGCTCTGGACTCCCCAGGATGGTGCCTCAGGCAGTCCTTGTTGGCCAGCAGGCTTTAGACAGCTGTAGATGATGGTTTGTGACAAATCCCACATTTTTTTTAGGGAAACAGTTGGGGAGCACACAGGTACTCCTGTCAGCTGGCAGAACAGAGGGTGGGATGTTTCTTCACAAGCAGGAGCATCTTGTGCTCTGATATGTTCAAAATGAACAGCTGGATTGACATGAAATGTATCTCAATTGCTGGTTAATTTGTCAGGCATGCTGTGACTCTGGTGGACCAAAGGAGGAATCCAAAGGCATTTTTACCCTGCCCCTTTAGTTGAGCAGTTTTGAGTGACCAGTTCATGCACTGTGGTGCCATGAAAAACATCCACAAGAAGTGCTGCTAAAGAAATTTTTTAGACAGTGTAAGAGACAAACTACAAGTCAAAATAAAGCATTTGAAATCTGGCTGTCAAAAGTGATTAAGACTGGGGAGTTTATTTACTTGCCTCCCATCCAGCAGGAAGAAGACAGTGGTTAACTTGTGTTCTGTTGACCACTCCTTCTCACAGAGGACGAATTTCTGACCTCTGATGAATGTTTTCTGTGCCAGACATTCACAGAAATAAAACCTACAAGTACAGGAATATTTGTTTTATGCTTGATACTCCCAAACTGGGAAATAGGAAACCAATGAAGCACAGATGCTGTGGACTGGAAGATGAGCCAAGGCTGTGGTTCCTTAGCTTTAACTGGAGCAGTGTCCCTTTTGTTCTGGGCAGTGCCCTCCCCTCTCCTCAGCACAGGATCCCCAGTGCTCACCCCTGTGCCCAAGGCTGAGCTGGCAGCTCTTGCCCCAGCAGAGACAGCAGGTTCAGCTCTGTTTTGTTACCTGCAATCCCAGCCTGTGGAATTAAAGGTGACGCCCTGGAGCATCCACTGGAGCAGAACCACTGAAGCAGACCCACTTCAATGGCTCAATGTCTGTGGAGGCTTTCCCTGCTTATCCTTTTCCTGACATTAAATGGTTTTATTTAAATATATTTTGGTGTGTAATGAGCCCTATCATTTGTTTTGGGGTAAGCCAATGCATGGAGCAAGGGAGTTCAGCCTCCAGGGGCTTAGTGTGCTGTAGGACTTCACAAAGAAAGCATCAGAGGGTGTTTCTGTCTGCGTGGCATCTTCCCAGGGGCTTTCTGCAGAGACAGGCGGTGTAGGACTGGGAGAAGCTTCAGAAGAAGGCAACTCTTCAAGTTTCAAGGCTAGTAATTGGAATAAAAAGTCACTGCTCAATCACTTTGTGGGGAATTAAGGAGAGCACAACTCAATTTTAGAAGAGTGCAGATTGCGGCACCCACAGGGTAAAAGGAATGTCTTTCACAAAGCAGGCAAACTACTGAGATTCTTTCATTAAAATAAATATTTTTATTTTCTCTGCTATGACAAATCTTCCCCATCAGCTAATATCTATCTTGTAAGTGGCAGTTGATTAATACAATGATGAAGGATTTATTGGTATATTTCTTAAAGCTTGTTGAAATATTTGTTTTTGCTGTTGTAAATCTTTGGAGTAGTATTACTCAAATCCATGAAGTCATCTCTAATGCAGGGCAACCCTCAAGAACAGAGCATAACACCAGGGAAAGTCAGAAAAGGGAACAACTGGGAAATAACAGGATGACCTTTGGGCTTAATCCTGCACACCCGTAAGAGCCTGTACCGGTGGGACCTCTAATTTCTCAAGCATTACATGTCAGATATTAGGTGCTAGCCAATATTTTTGTTTGCAAAAGCAGTCTTTAAACTGTTTGAGCCCTGCCTTCAAGGTGAAACTCATTCTTTCTTACCAGCAACAGATCTGCAATGAAACCAGCCCAGCATGGGTTTGTTTTGTAAGTGTTGGTTCACAGCAGAGATGTAAATCCTTAGATTCCTTTAACCCAAGCTAAACTGCAGTGGTTAGTGCAAATGCTGCTTGGTGAACCCCTCCAAAAGGAAAACCCAACACAGCCTCTATTGAAAAGGATCCTCAGGACACTTATATGGGAATGGCCCTCTCAGGGCTCTGGCTTTGGAAATTTGCTGTGCTTTTGTGGAGGTTTGAACAGTGTTAACTTCAGGTCTGGTCACATTGACCCAAGCCTCTATCAGTACTATAAATTGTTGGTAAGTTGTCTGGCAAGAACATCTGGCCCCAACATCCCAGGGACAGGTCTGGCCAGAGCTGGTCCCTCCCACTACCCAAGTACAGGGACAGCTGGTCTGTCCAAGCCCAGCCTAGAGTGGGATCAGCCTGACCACCCCCTCAAGAGGGTCAGGGTGTCCCACCCTTGCCCCCCTGCAGACCACAGCCCTGCAGAAGCTGCTGAATGAAGGCATCCTGCCAGCAACACCTTCCAGAGGGCACAGCAGCTCATCCACACCCCCCGCCACCCACCCAATTACTCCTCCTCTGCTTCCCTTTTCACTGTTCCCTGATGTGTGCATGCTCCTGGGCTGTACAGGGATTTCAGTGCTACCAGAAGAAGCTGGTCTACCCTTTTTCCCTAATCATATTTCCTAATAATGTTTCCTGCTGTAGAACAAACCTATGTAAGAGCATCCACAAACCTGGTGAGATCAAACTTGTGCCTAATTTCACTGGCCAGTCAGTGCTGGGAAGACCAGCTAGCTGTGCCTTGGAGAGCAGTCCTGTGAGCACATCCTTCAGTACAATGATTTATAGCTGAAGAGCTGCTGAGTTGCTGTCTGAAAGCTGCAGTCATCTGGGCATGACCTTGGTCACAGCATATCTCTCAGGAAATAACAATGGAACAAAATTTTTCTCTGATGAAGGAGCCCCACTCAATTTAAAAGGACACAGTGGAAGCCAAGAACAAAATTTCTCATTGGATGTAAAGTGTCTTACTTTCTGACACTTGTGTTTGTTTTTTGGGGGCTTTTCCCCATAAATGAAGAAGTCCAGCAGTCATCTGCCTGTGGACACCTGTGCCCAGCTGAGATGCTGATGTGAGTCCAGAGTGTGCAGAGCTGCAGCAGTCACCATATCGCAGGTGATGGGAGCTGGCAGACCTGAGACCAGCCAGGATTGCCAAGGTTTTTCCATCTGCTGGGCACAGAGCCCCCAGCCAAAGCCCCTCCCTGCTGGAGTCTGCCTGTGGCACTGTCCCCATGGTTTCCCACTGCCAGGCAGGGCTCTTCAGATCACACTAATCAAGGTTTTCCCAACCATTCTGCATCCTGTGATGGGCAAGTCCCTCACACATGGTTGTGGGGCTGTTTGCTGCAAGCCACACGTGCAGGGAGCTGTGCTGCCTGGGAGTGGATGCTGAGCCTGACGTCTGCGAGCACTCGGTGCCTGCCCTATTTCTTCCTGTGCATCCTACACACAGAACACTCCCAGGCTGCCCCGTCAGATGCAGCTGATCAAAACTCACTCTCTAGAAACAGGAACATATGCAGGACTTTTTTTTTTTCATTTCACTCTTCTTTGTTTTAAGAGTTAATAAGTCTTTTTTAGAGTTTTAAGACTTTTAAGAGTTAATAAGTCTTTTGTCTAACACTTTACCTGGCTTAAAGGAAAATCCCAAAGTGTGATGGTAAGTTATAGTTCCTTTATATTATGATTTTATTTTGTGCGTGTATGTTTGAAACTCTCCAAAGCTGTTAAGTTGTAGTGCAGAATATTGATTTATGCATACCACAATTTCTATATAAATTTGAAAGAATTTCAATATAAATTTGAAAAAAAAAAATATAAATTTGAAAGAGTTTTCCAGCACCTCTTTATTTTTAAGTGGCACTGATGTTTGTTTTCTTGAAATAACTTTGGCTGCATCTGCTCAGAGTGCAGGGTGATGTTTAAATTGCAGATTTTCAGACCATTGTGTATGTATGTGTGTGTTTACACCATTGTTGCATCAATATGGCTCATCCCTTTCAAACCACATTCTGGCTGTTCTGAAATCCTTCTGGTGATCATTCCTTAAGTATCTTCCAATATTTTTTCTTTTATGGGAAGATTTAAACAGCTTTTCATATTATTAAGAGCCTTTAGGCTTGTCCTAATCCAGCACTGGCTTGCTGATAAAAGCTATCAGCTGGTATCATGCAAGGGCTGTCTGGCCAAGCAGTTATTCTAGGCTAACACTTCTCTCCTGGGGGAGGTGTCAAAGATCTGCCTCTGAAAAGAGCAAATCCATTCAGCATTTTTGGACTGTCTTTTCTTTTCTTTTCTTTTCTTTTCTTTTCTTTTCTTTTCTTTTCTTTTCTTTTCTTTTCTTTTCTTTTCTTTTCTTTTCTTTTCTTTTCTTTTCTTTTTTTTTCTTTTCTTTTCTCTTTGCTTTTCTTTGCTTTTCTTTGCTTTTCTTTGCTTCTTTTCTTTTCTTTTCTTTTCTTTTCTTTTCTTTTCTTTTCTTTTCTTTTCTCTTCTTCTCTTCTCTTCTCTTCTCTTCTCTTCTCTTCTCTTCTCTTCTCTTCTCTTCTCTTCTCTTCTCTTCTCTTCTCTTCTCTTCTCTTCTCTTCTCTTCTCTTCTCTTCTTTTTTAAAATAATTTCTTCTCAGTTTGTTCACTCTCAGGCCAAACTGTATTTCTAACATTTCACAAAGCAGCTTTCAACACCAGGAAAGTTGTTGATGTGAGCAATAAAGGCTCGGGCTGCTGTTTGATAGTCCCTGGTCACCCCACGGGACTGGGAAGGCACAGGAGAGCAGCCCAGCACTGCTGCCCCCTCAGACTCCAGGAAAACCACCTGGTCCCAGGGAAAGTGCTGTTTTATATGCCCAGGGTTGCAGCTCAGGATTCAAGGACCAGTCTGTGAGGATGACCTGGAGTTTGCCCTTTGTCCTGCATGTGCCAGCTGCCCTGCCTTGCCCCTGTGCCCACCCTTCTGGAGGTTGCCAGATCCTGCCCTCGGCAGCAAAGGCAGGATTAGATTCTGGCTGCAGGGCTCCCTGGCTGCCCACTTCTCCCAGCCAGCCTCTCGGGGTGCCTGGCTGTCCTGGTGTCCCTGTGGATGTCCTCTTCCTGCATGTGGCCCCAGGAGTGACTGTGTGGGTGGTGGCTGCTCCAGCTCTGGCAGATCCTGCCCTGCCCATAGCACCCGCAGTGCTCCATCCCCACTGGAGACAAAGGCAGGAAGCAAAGATGAACAGATTGGGAATTGCCAGCTCCCAGGTCAAGGTGTTTAGCGGTACAGAATATCTGTTTTTTCACTTGTTAGTCCCATTGCACAATGATTGCACCAGAACACCTCTGCCAACGTCTCCATAAACTCTCTCGTGCAAGGCATTGGATGCAGTTAAAAGGAGAAGGAAAGGGAAATTTATTTTCTTTATTCCAAGGGCTTGGAGGCTTGTGGAGGACAAATCAGTTTTCAAGGATAAGGCAGAGAAGAAGAAACCAGGAAACTATTCTCACTTTAGGATGGCCTGAACGGAGCGTTGGTTCCCTTTGCTGCCTGTGCCAGAGCCATCAGAGGCAGCTGGTCCCTGCCTGCCAGGATCCCTGCTTTGCCCATCACGTTGCCTCCCCCATCCTTACTCTCAGGGCCAGCCTGCAGAGTGCTGCCCTGCTGCCAGCCTTATTTTCACAGTTACTGGGACAACACTTCATGTGAGATGTTTCTGCCTTAATAACGATTCTCAACCTGGTTTTTTGTATGCCTAATTCTGAAAACGAGATTGGAAGTGCTTACTACTGGGAATAATTACTTTAATTACTTTTGCCACAAAAGTAATTACTTTCGAGGGCAAATGCTGCTGGAATAAAACTGGTACAAGGGAGGGGAGGTGGCCAGTGGAGATGGTGATTGCCTGCCGGCAGGATGTGCTGGAAGGAGGCTGGGCTGGCACCTGGGCATTCATCACAGCAAAAAGGCTGAGCGTGGCCCTGGCAGGAGAGTCACAGTGAGGTGTGTCAGCCCCTCCCAGGATTTAGCACTGAAGAAGGGATTGAACGCCTGGCTGCCACCGCTCACGTCACTCTGGTGAAAAAACTGCTCTCGTGGAAAAGCGCTAGGCTCTTGGCTGCACTCAGGTTTTCAGCTGCAGGATGGCAGCCAGCCTGGGAGCTTGCTCTGCCTGCTCCAGTAACTCCACACTGGCTTCAGGATTGCAGCAAGATTTAGGACATTTGCCTTTCCAGGTAAAATTTGTCTTGAAGCTGGACTCAAAGCCATGTGGTGGGAAGATTTTGGTCTTTCCTAAGGCAGCCTCTAGGCCAGGTAGGGAACCAGTTGTATTCACCTGCCCCTCCCAGCAGGCTGGTGGATTTGTTGGGAGGAAGAAAATGGAGAGTGTTTTCTAACTCTCAATGAATGCCTGCACAGTCAGAGCCTGGTGCTCAGGAGGCTGTGCTTGGCTCCTGCCCACCCTGCAGGACAGGCAGGGAAGATGCTGTGGGTGAGAACCATTTGTCTTTGGATGTCTCAATTTTCTCTGCTACGGCAGGGCTCAGACTATTTGATACAAAGTGTTATTTCTGCCTGCTCTTGCCTGAAGAGCAGAAAGTGGTCCTGGAGCAGCCTTGGGCTTGCCTGCATGGGGTCAGCAGCTCCCCCTGACTCTGGGCAGCACAGATCTGAGTCTCCAGGCAGGGGATATTGTAGTAGGATGTCCCTGATAGTAGTATTAGACAATACAATTAGTACTGACTTCATGATTTTAAAAAGCTAATCAATCACTTTATTATACTATACTATACTGTACTATACTATACTATACTACACTACATTATACTTATTAAAAATTCATCACCCTTACTAACAGTCTAATGCAGACAAACAAAATTAGTCTTTAATCTAAACACTATCACGATTAGTTAATTTAAAAACTACTCTTTAGTAAACAAGTCTCCATAGCACATTCCGCATATTCACAACAACAAGTACAACACGTAAAGATAAAAATTGTTTATCATTCTTTTCTCTAATATTCTCACAGCCTTCCCCAGGACAATGCCTGGGAGAGTTGTGCCTGCTCTCTGTGGCCAGAGAGCTACAACCACAGGGGGGAGCAGGAGCAACAGGGGAAACGGCACCTTTTCCAGAACAGGGATACACAGCTCTTCCCTGTGAGCCCCATATCCCAGGCAGAGCCTGCCGTAGCCAGGCTGGTCCCCTGGCAGGGGGATTGGGCCATTGCACCCAGTGCTGATGGTGCTGGGAGCGGCCAAGAGCAGGCACATGGCAGAGTGCTGCCTGCACAAATAGGTACGGTACTCTTTGTCCCCCCTAATCCTTCTGTGGGAGAGCCTTTCTGTTCTGGAGATAATTTTTAGCTTCCTTTACATCTCCCTCTGGATGTATTCACAGCCTGTTGCAGTTGTTGCTCTGCCAGCATTGTGTCTTCAGTTGTTTCTGTAATGCCCTGGTGCATTTAGTGACAGAATTTGGTCCCTGGCATTCCAGACTGTGCTCCTATTCCCCTTCCAGCATCTCCCCAGCCTGCCCTGCACACCGCCAGCCCCTGGAGCCCTTTTTTTCCTGCAGGCTGATTCCCAGGCACTGCTACACACTTTGGTCAGCACTGTCTAATTCCTCAGCCTGCTTTGTAGTTCTTTCCTACAAAAGTTTTATGTGCACTGCTGTTCCAGGGTAGAGTCATTGAGTTCTTGATTAAACATGGCACTGTGCCATGACAAGAACTAGATTATTCTCACGGTCTCTGCTAAACCTAAGCCCAGCTGCATCAGAGGCAGAGTCAGAGCAAGTCCTTGTGTAGGCAAGGGGTACATGCAGGCTGTGGAAGAAATTGCTCCAGGAGCAAAAGCTGACTCAGTGTGAAGACAGGAGCCAGCAGGTTGTGGATACTTCAGTCAGGGTGTGCTCCCAAGGTAGCAGACAGCACACAGAAACCATTTCTTCAGGAACTGCGGGAAACTGGTGATGGATTTGTGGAAGAGCTGCCTCACAGGAAGTGGAGAGGCTGCCACAAAGTCATCTGAAAGGCAGAGGGAGTGTGTGACGTTTGACTTTGGGCTGGATGGGTCTTTCTGGGAGCAACGCTGATTACAGAAAGCAAATATTTCCGTGGAGCCAGCTCCATGGCAGACGCCTTGTTGGCTCACATTATACAGGGACATTCAAATAGCTGCTGTCCTTCCTAAGATGCCATCTAAGCCAGGATAGTAGCCATCAGCAAAGAAATATGGGAAAATGAGGTCTCCACTCGCCAGGAAAATAAATATTGACACTGGACATTGCTAGAGAGTCTGGATTCCTTCCATCATTTCCTGAAATCCTGTAACAGCCATAAGTGTTTAATTTATGAATGTAAAGAAGGGATTTTTTTTCTTGCAACACTCAGTCTGCCCATGCTCCTTCTCCTAGCCCTTGTCATTGTGGTGACATCCCCTCTCCAGCGCAATCCATAACACTGTGCTGGAGGCCACAGGTCTGCTTGGAATTACTGAGTCCTTCATCCCGGCACCTTGGAAAGAACTTATTTAAAGCAAGTTATGTAAAAGAGACAGATTTCTCTGAAACATGAGGCAGTTAAGAGGCTTTTATAAATCATCCATTTTCCATGCCACTGGCAATTTCAAAACTATCCTTCTGGATCAAATGAAACATGCTATTTTATACCAAATGGTCTGTTCACAGCTGGACCCTTTCCATTTGTATTTTGGTGATTATGAAGCTGCTTCTAAACATGGAAGTTGCAAAGTTGAAAGCTTTTATTTTGAGCTATGGCATCCCAATATTTTAACCTAGGTTTACAATGGATTGCTTGACAGAACCAATTTAACACAAATGGGACAAATATATCAAATATATTTCAACCAAAAAGGATTTGACCAATTTTTTATATTTAGCTCCATTAATGATCTTTGCCAACTGCTTTGCCATTTGCAATGAAGTATTTCAGCAATGATGCTGCTGTTCCTTTATTTCCTCAAACAGAAGCAGATTTTTACAGTGTGGCTTTTTAATTTCTTCATGCAGTTGTATATCTGTCATAGTCCAAGAACCCAGCTCAAGGGATTCATGGCTCTTTGAAATCTCTTAATCACTTTTACAAGCTTGCATTCCATTTGCTTTAGTGTTTTTATTAATCTTGCCCCCACAGAGGAGCTGTGAGCCTCTGGGAGCTGGCCAGACTCTGGGAGGGGTGACTCCAGGGGTCAGTCACCCAGCTGACAAATCCTAAAAACTCTCATTCATGAGCAAACCAGACCAGTCAACTTCCAGATACTGTTGCAGCAGGGAAGGCAGACAATCAAAGGGGACACAGTCCCTGTGGCTTTGCTCATTGCTGGGTTCAGGGGAGCTTTGCTGCTGACACCAGTGGCCTCCAAGGAAAGGTGGGCACAGGGGACACAGGGAGGGGCTGAGCCCAGCCAGCAGTGATGCCCACCAGGCTCAGCTTTGGCAGGGCTTGCTGGTGAGCCAGAGCTGATCAGGTTTTATTTACGTCTTCTTCCATGATCTTGTCATCACCTTATGACGATTTTTTTTTTTTTTTTTTAACTTAATCCCATTTACACAACAGTTCATCCACTGCCTGTCCCTGCCCTGACCTCAGGAGCCTGAGGCTGTGGTCCAGCACACGCAGGGATTGTCCCTGCCTGTCCCACAGCTTGCTGGGACGCTTCTCACAGCTACAGTCAGTGAGCTTGGAACCAGACAAGGTCTGAGCACGTGGCCTGTGCAGAGCTGTGCCCTGGACCACGATGTCTCTGCCACCCACTGCAGTGCCTCCCCCCAGCTTTGCTGGAATGGGGCATGGGTTCTCTCCAGTGTGCCCTCAGCTGAGCTCCTCCAGGACCAGCCGGGTTGCACCAACACTGCCAGGGGGAGGAACAGAGACGGAGGAGCAATGCCAGCACAGTGGCACAAGGAGAGGAAGGGAAAAGCACCTGCAGTTTGCAAAGGGAGTTGTTTTGGGCAGGACGTGGCCAGAGCAGCTGGACCAGCAGGTCCAGCACAGACCTGCACCCTATGCTCCTTCCCAGGTGCTCCAGTGCTGCTGGATGTGTGGTGGAGCTCTACTGTTGCAAATCCCAACTATGCTTTTTTTCCAACCTAATTTTCTCAGGAATTGACCCAGTTCTAGCTTTTGGGAACTGGCATTCACTCTACTGGCAAATGTTTCTTATTTGTTTCAAACAATGTATCCAATGTGACCTTTTGTTTTTAAATAGCTTACACAATGGGAATACATTAATGCTAAATTCTAATCTTGCATAACTCTGAAAGCAGGGCCCTACATTTACCAGCAGTAAGGGACTTTTTTCCCCATCCTTTGCAGGAAGTAAGAAGGAAAAGCCAGCAGTGTGCAATTTCAGTGAAGGGACAACTCACCCGTAACCTCCTTATCCCCAGAATTCACAGGGCTCTCAAGGCGACTGTGTTTGCACTACACATTTCTGCATGTCTATGCACATAGAGAAATGGAGAGGACACCTGACAGATAGAAAAGGGCCTGATCCTGCCCTTGCTGCTCCAAAACATTCCCATTGACAACACCTGGGAAGTGACAACACATGCATTCGGCCTCTCATCAAGCAGCGATACCTTAAGTCCTGTACAGGTACTTGGAGGACACTTTTCTTCCTAACAAGAAGCACTCCTTCAGTTCCTGATGCCATTTCTCATGCTCTTTGTATGCCTGAACTCTTTCCCAGTATGCCTAAATTTGGCCGTGGGAAGAGTCAGCCTGAGCCACAGCCCATTGCTTGTCAGGGCACGCACACCACAGCTCTGCTCATCCCAAAGCATCCCCACTGTTCCTCCTGGAGGGCACTTACTGCAGTTAAATTCCTGCAGCTCACAGGAGGCAACACGGCTGTGACTGACTCATGTATGACTGGCCATGACCTTGAATGATCCTTAGTAGATCAGCAGGAACCATCAGATGCTTTTCCAGCAAGGTGTATTTGGCAATAGATTTCTCACCTGGAGTAAACCAGGTGCGTTTGAAGCACTTGCTCCTTGCAGAGTTCTCCAGGCTGGGGCAAGGGAGGGCTTGCAGGAGAGGAGGGATGAATAAACTGGGTGACAGGCAAGGCTGTACAAACTCATGGCTAAATGCCTGGCCACAGCAGAGGGGAGAGGAGAGGGATAATTCACCGTATTTCCTGCAGAGCCCCAAGGACCAGGAGAGGCTAGATTTCTTCCAGAGCCAGAGAGATTATGGGAATGCTCTGTGGTGGGTCACACTGAGGGTGGTCCTGGGGACCACCTGATGGAACCACCTGGGTCAAAGCAATGCGTGGGGCTGCAGTGAGCCAGGGGCTGTGGCTGCCAGCTGCTGGGGACAGCTGCATGTCACCAGCTCCAGCAGACAGCCTGCACTGATTCTGCCATTTGGTATTCATCTTAATGAGTCACTTCAATATTTCAAACATACCTTTGACCCACTTGAGCACGTAACAGCACAATTAGCACCAGCACCTCATAAAACCTAGCAATGTTCCCTCTGATGCTTAGTGAAGCCTCTGACCAAAAGCCATCCCATTTCAATGCAATCTCCCTGGGGAGCACACAGAAGAGTCTTTAAAAACCACAAGATTTCTGTGAAATGCAAAGCTTTGAGCCATGAAGCTGCTGAGAAGCCCCACACTCCAGAGATAGATGGGCTCCCACGCAGTTAGAGGTCAAGGTAAGAGCACTTTGATGATTTTAAACCTCCCTGTGAAAGCATTTGTTTATTTTTACTTGCCTTCTGAAATCATATGAATGTATTCAAATAACCGTACTGGAAATGAAAAGAAGCTCTCTGTGCTAACATGCACACATGATCCTTGGATGCTGCTGCTCACCAGCTCTGAGTTAGAGCTACTGCTTCTCCCAGCTCTGCAAGGCAGCTCTCCTTTGTCACTGCACCCTCGGATCTTTTTGAAACACAGACCCGCTCTCTACAGGTTTGTACTGACACTAGTTTTATCCTGTGTTTGATAGGTTAAAGAAGTAATTCCTCTATTTCTTTTGCCTATACATTCTCGCTTCACAGTGAAAAAGAAAAATTGCTGCTATTGCTGTAATAATAATAGTTATGTAATAACTATACTTATGTGATGGATTTATGTGATATAATAGTTACAATTATGTGATGGACCTGGGGGATTTGATATTAATTTAAATTGAAAATTTGCTGTTAAAATTGGTGTGTATTTTTAGTTGCTGTTATGGGTTGCCAGCTTGAGTTTCTGGTTTATTTTAAACACATACAGATACCCTGGCCAGCATAACCTGTCTCCTCCTCTGGCTCCCCTGAGCCACTTCTTCCAGTGATGGGGGGTTTTTTGTTGGCTCCAGTCCTCAGATTTCTAAAGATCCCTCTGACTTGTTCTGTTGTTCAGCCGAGCCCCAGTTTCCCATTGCTGCATGGTAGCTGTGGGTGCTGAGGAAGAAGCAGCTGTGCCAGAGTCTGACCTGGGATTTCACCTGCTTAAGCCAGGCTTGTGTGGGCAATATAAAGTGAGTTTGTTTTCTGAATAGATCTCAGTGATAAATTGCATGCTCACACTGAGCCTGCCAAGTTCTTACTCAAGTGGTGCTCAAGCAGTGGCCTCAAGGTTCCAGGAAGATTAATGTATTTATCTAGACCTATTTATATACCTAGATATACCTGTATCTATATCTAATCTATATCTCTTTCTTGTCCTCCATCCCTATCTAAGCTATACCTACACCAGTATCTATATGAAAAAAATTAGAACCCTGTCAGAATGCATGTGCTTTCTGGCATAGGGAAGCATGCTGGGCTGGCATGTCTGTAGGCAGTAATTTCTACCCACCTTTAGCATGAAATCTGAAGGAAAGAGTAGTCCCCTCCCTGGAAACTCTGCTCCTCTCCCTCTCAATCCCCATCTTCCCTCCAGCAGACTTACACAGGAATAGAAATTTGTCCCCTTCAAATATTGCCATGACAACAAAGAAGAAATTTCACAAGCATTCCTACCATTCCTACCAAGTCCTGAAACAGCAAAGGCAAAAGGTGGGGATAGCTGCATAAGATGTGTCTAGATAAGGCAAGGCTCAGGCATTCTATTTTCATTTTTTTTAAATGAAAGTATCATTGGTCCAAGGCACTTCCTGTGGCAGGGAGTTGAATCACTTTCCACAGAAGGCATGAGACAGAGGGCTAGTGATTAAAGTACTGACACCCATCTGCAGAGTGTATGTAGCTGGCCAGAAACTATTTCAAATGAAGCCACGTTTAGCCATCACCAAAAGTTGCAAAGAGAAGTCCCCTGGGAAATAATTAATTAGCCTTGGTAAATAAGTAAAGCCATGCTTTTGTCACACTGAGCCTGCAGAGGGAATACCAGGGCCCCAGGGTAACGCTGAAGCCTTTGAACTCTGCTGTGTTTCTGCAGCCCCTCACAGCCCTGCTGCAGGACTGCTCTTCTGACCAGCGCCTGCCCAGTGGGACCCCCGACCTCTGATGGCTCCCTGGAGGCTTTCCGTGCTCGCCGTGGCTCTGGTGTGGGGCTGGGTGCTGGCCTCCTCCTCCCCCAGCACAGGTAAAGCCCAGCGTGCTCTTGTGTCACTGCTTTGTGTTCATTTGGGCCCTCTGGGGAGTTTGTCCGTCAGCCAGAGCTTTTCTTCTCTGTGTGTGCATTGCTGTGTGAGTGGCTGGTTTATAAACATATAATCCATGGTCTAAATATGTTTTGTGTTTAGTGGCTATTTTTCTATTTGAAAGGAGAAAAGACTGCCTTTGGTGCACAGCAAGTATATTTTTGATAGAGAGTTATCAAATACAAACACTGCTATAAATGCTCGTGAACACGGTCCTAGACAGACAGACTGTGCTAGGTGTAAGAAACACAAGGCTTATTTGTACTTGGAGAGTGAGGCTTCTAAGAGAATACTGCTCTGCAAGCTATCATTGATGGCAATGGCACTTCAAGCACCCTTCAGTTCCAGCCCTCGAGCACCTCTTTGCTGCACTGCACCTGCTGGCTCTTCTGGCATCTGGCAGCTGGCATTTGCACCCTGAGAGATGCTGAGCAGGTCTGGCCCTCCCTGATGGAAGCAGTGCATGGTGCAGAGGTGAGAACATGCTCAGCCATCGAGAGACTGTCTGTCCTGCTAGCCAGCACGCACAGAAAGCTGCCACAACCCCCTGTCGGAATAAATCAGGCAGGGCTCCATTTTCTTCATGTGGGAAAAGCCAAATCTTTATTCACATAACTTATTTTATACAGTTTTCACAGACCTTATGTGCAACATCTATTGGCTGGTAGTTTTCGTACTACTCCATTTATTGGTCAGAAGATGATTTGTGCATACATGCTAAGGTTCAGGTTGTTTACATTTTTCTTTTGTGGGTTCTGATGGAACAGATCTAATGTTTATGCAGGTGTACTTATTTTTCACCCAAGAATAGGTTGTTATGTTAATGAACTATTCATACCAAGATTGTTTTTGCATGGGAACTTGCAAAGTAATAGCTGCACTTAGAAGAAATTACAGGCCAGCTATCAATCCAGCAGAGAAGGCCTGATTTTATGAGGCCTTTCTTTTATAATTCTTTTACCTGTCTACGACAACTCCCCTGCTGCCATGCTGAGCAAAGCCTGCTGCTTTTGAACTGGGATCCAGAAAACATGAGTGCCACCTCCACCTCTCTGAGCAGCACAGGGAAGGGCAGACATGGGGGGGGGGGGGGGGGCGGACATTTGGGGGACACCTGGTAGGCTCGTGTTGGTCCACTGGCAAAATAGGTGGAAAATTGCAAACCCCACCAGCATGTCAGAGGGCGTGGTGTGGACAGAAGTGGGGCGGGGGGGCAGCTGGGGACAAGCAGGGGTTTGTCACCAGAGCAGTGATGCTGGTGGCAGAGTGCCCAGCAGCCAGGAGGGGTGGCTGTGAGGGCTGTGGCTGTCTCACAGCCTGACAGCATTACATGACTCACCACCACAAACATCAAGGGCAAAAGCTGCTAGTTTGTTTTTTTTCCAAGAAACATCCAGGAGCATCTTTCCTTCAAAACAGCATGATGAAGTAGAGCATTTCTAGTCCTGTGTTCTGTATGAGGGATGTGGATGTGAGTGAGACTGGTAATGTATTATTGTGAAAATGAGAAACTGCAAGAGGCAGTGCTGACATTTAAAAAACAATCAAATCCCAGAATGCAAGCAACATCCCTCTGAAATCCAGTCAAAATTTATTTTGCAAGAATTGCTGTTTACAATTACAATTGTTTTGAAAAAATACTTCTGTTTTTCTCAAGCTCAAGATATAAATGAATTTCAGAGCATTCTCCTATCCAGATAGGAATTCCAGTTCTGACCAATCTAATCCTCTCTTGACAGCTTATCATGACAAAGGCTTTTTGTTTCCTTGTTTGCACTTGTGTGAGGTTCAGGATTTATACAATCAGGAGGCACCTCCCAAGCACTTGGTCCAGTATCATCTAAATACATCTTCTACTTCACCATTGAATGTAGTAACAAATATCCCATGGAACTTCACATACTGGGAAAAGTGGGATTTTCAAACTGCTGACTGAAGTGTGTTTTATTTGGGAAAAATTCTGTCGAAGAAACAAATCCTCCAGCAATGTACCCTGCAAACTTTCCAGGGAGCATATTAAAGCTGGATTTATGACACCATCTTCCACTGAAAAATATCCTTATGGTCTGCTTTCACAGTGGATTTATTAAAAGAATAAAAGAAAAAAAAAAATGTGTAAATCCTAATGAAGACATGAAAAAGGTGTTAGAGAAGCCAGTGATCTGAAGGCCAGATTCAAAGGGAGAATGGTGGTAATTCTGGACTGAAACTGCCAGGTCATGGGCTCCAAATTCCTGTGAAATAAACTGTATCATGCAGTGAATATGTAGAAACCAAATGGATCATTCTACCTCTAGATAGTGGAGAAAAATGACCTTCAATGTTGACAAAAATTTACTTTGTTTCAGCAAATAAAACTGAGCAGCCAAACAGTTTTGTCATGTGAATGACAACTCCATATAGAGCTGTATCTTTAGGAAACATTTTAGGATGGAATTCATCTATACTTCCTTTTATTGACACATACAAGCACCTTGAAATACTTTTTGAAAAGCCAAATCAACTGCATGGGCACATTTTTGTGTAGCTGATAGATGTCTAAAATAAGAATTATTCTAATTCTCTGCTTTTTACCTTTTTTCCCTGTTTTTTTTTTTTTTTTTCCCAATAATCTTTAATACACTTGAAAGGAATATTTAAAGCAATATGTGTGATTTGTGTCTATTATTGTAAAGAAATATAAATCCCCCTGACAGCATGCTTTGATCTGTCATTTTGTGTTGGTGGATGTACTGAACACAATGTTTGCAGAAATAAGTGTCCTGAACGTTGGTAAATATCAGGGGTTGAAGGTAAGCAAATACAGGACGTGAAAGGTCATCCCAGGACAGTAGTTTTGCTTAAAACATCTTGAAAAAGGGTGTGAAAAAGTGGCGTTCTGTGTGCCTTTTCAATGATCCTTGAGTGTTTTCTTTGAGCAAAAATCCAGCAAAAACTGGATTTGGGGGGGTGGGCAGGGGCAGAGCTTGTGCATGTTTGTTGAACAGTCAGGGCTGCAGCAATTCCCTCCACACCCAGCAGCTGCATTTCAACAATTCATATCAAAGTATCACACCGACAAGTTTCATGACTGCTTTGGGTTTGTTTTCTTCACTTTGACATTCTGTTTCACCCTCTGCTCTGTTTTTAATGTAGTTGCTCCCCCACGAGACCTTCGGATCACTGACCCTGGGCTCCTGGGTTCTCTTGATGTCGAGTGGAAGCCTCCGCTCCACGTCCAAACCTTCAAGAAGTGCACAGTAAAATACAATTTTGAATATCGCAACACTGGGGATAGAGACTGGAAGGTAAGGCAAAGCATGAAATAATCCTCCCAAACCAGGGCTATTGTTCTGCCTCTACTTCCTGCATAGATTTATGTCTGCATTTCAAGCAGGAGTGAAACTAAAGCTGTTCCAGTTTTCCATAAGAACCCAGACTGTTTCAGTGGTTTGAATGGGAATGTGCTTTGAAATGTAACAGCAGCAGCAGCCAGTGAAAGGGTTCTTTCTGTCACAGGGCTGGGTGTTTGCTGCCCAAAATAATTAAATAACATTCCTCATTGTAAAAGGAAAAAAAAAATACACTTTTCTAAAGCATCTTTATGGGGCTTGAACTTAAACAACAGATCCTTAGGGATGCAAAGCAGTGAACAATAAAACAATAAAAGTTAAATTTCATTAATTATCCTAATGCTCCAAAATTCCCTCTATCCAGAACTGTGTTTCTAATTACCATTTACTTCTCTCTTTTAGATGTGGTTGACTCTAACTCAGCTCTTCGATAAAATTGTCACTTATCTCTCATTGATGTGTAGCAGGGTGGTAGCAGGCACGACACAGGAAGGGTTGTTGGAATATATTTTGTGAGTACTTAGAAGATGAAAACTGCTGCAGGGTTAGGAAGGTAAATGGAATGGGGAGAGGAGAAACCCAGCTGTTTGGTTGGCACAAGGTACTGAGGAACACATGAAAAATATGCTGAGGATCTCCCTCAACAACCTAAAATACAGATTGAAATCCTGAAAGAAAAAGGGATTTTTTGCACAATCCTAAGGGAGGAGAGATAGAGGGCTTGCCAGCTCAAGAGACCAGGGAGAGAGAAGGAGCACTCAGTCAGGGTGTCAGTGCTGTGGAGCCCAGCTCTTTGCTGGAACAGGTCACCTGCTTCACCTGCTTGGGGCAGCAAAGCCAAGGCTGCCAGGCTGTGCTCAGCCACCACAGAAATGGGGTTAGGCCCGGGGACCCCATAGGAGCCTGCAGAGGGAAAATTCCTGTTTCAGCTATGGATTGCAATTGCAAGGGCATAGAAAGAGGCTCCTGGACCTGATGCTGGTCATGATGCACCTCATGCTCCCAGCTGTGCAGCAGTGTCCATCTGTGCAGATCCCTCCAGGATGATTTTAACTGCAATTTAAAAGAAAAAACATATGCAGTTTCAGAAAAAAAAAATCCTGAAAGCATGAGTGATAAAAGTTTCTTATATGAGGCAGATGTACAGACTAGGGCAAAATCACCTCTGACACCTTGCCAAAATGTTGACCTCAGATAAGGTCACAAAAAACAGTCAGGCTGAAGAAAATCCATTGGATATCAGCAGAAGATGATCAATGACAGCATCATTGATATCTGTTAGAAATACCTGGCTCACCACAGCTCTCACACCTGGGGAGTGCTGAGGACAGCCTGGCTGTGAGCTGTGCCATTGCTATTCCCACTGCAGCACGCAGATGCATTTAATGGCACAGATGCATTTTATGGCATGCTACCTCTGTCCTGCGTGGGCTAATGCAACACTTTGTCTCATCATTTGTCGTAAACCTTGTCAACTTTGTTGTCCTTGCATAAAGTGAAGGGGAGTAAGTCTGAGGGAAAAAAAGAAGAAAAACCTTAAAAGGGGGTGCTCAGAAAGTCCCACAGAAGGCCAAGCCAGGTGGTGCATAGTGGTGGGTGAGGCTGTGATGCACTGCCTGGCTGCTGGTCCACCCTTTCAGGGGCTGCTTGTGCTTCCCACAGGAACCAGCCTTAAAAGACTCATTGCTCTTTCTGTTTCTGATTGTTTCACACCATTTAAAAAATGCCTTTTATGTGGATTTGTGGTAGTATCCTCCTCAGGCTGTCCGCAGTGCTCCTTGCTGCTGGGGGTCCCATTAATCAGCCTGCTCTGCCTTGTCCTGGCTGTGTCCTGTGGGGTGAAGGGACTCACAGCCAGCAAAGCTGGGCACAGTAGCTGTAAATTAATGCTGGAGAAGCACTGGGCAAGTGAAGCAGGACAGATATATAAAGAGACAATAAAGCACACAAACGAGAATATTTGCAGCTGGAGCAAGAGCAAAGATACCTAATTCTGCAGCCCACTTAGTGACAGAAGAGGTGCTTAAAAAGTCTGTCTTTCAACCAGGTTATTTTTACTAGGAAGCTAAAACTCAGAGTTGGATTTGACCTCAGCAGGACTGCTGAAGTGAGGCTGCAGACACTGCTCAAAGGACAGTGTACAGGTGACATGGAGGTGCAGAGTGACTGGATTTATGCAACCTTTCAGATCCCACCACAAGGTTAGGAGCGGCCTGTAGTACCTGCTGCAGTTTTGTGCTTTGCATGAGTCTGTTGCATGAACCAGTGCTGGCTTGAGGGTTCCTGGATGGATAAGTTATTGCAGGGCTTGCTGATGTTTAAGACATTAGAGCAGCTCTGCTACCAATGGCTGTGGTTGTGGTTACTGGATACCTGGGGCTTGTTTCCCTCTGCCCATGCCCAAGCTCTGCTCAGCTGCCCTGCAAGAGCTCCATTTGCTGAATGAAAAGGTCAGTTAAATGTCTTTCTGCTCTAAGGTGGACTGGCTATTATGAGAAACAGAGCACTTGGCAGTAAATCTAATAATTCTGACTGGCTGACTTTTCCTTTCTTTTTTCTTTTCTTTTCTTTCCATTTTTTATCTTTCAACTGCAGCACACAGTGGTTCAAATGCATAAAACTGCGTGTTTTCTGCGTCTGACTGGTACACTGTTAAATAGTGATTATTTCCTTCTCATTTGACAGGAAAACTTGAATCAAAGGTCCAGAATTTCAACTGCATCTATCATGACTGGGAATACTTGAAGTGCACCTGGCAGCCAGGTCTCCTCACACCTCATGGTGTACATTATGGGCTATATTACTGGTATGTAACAGAAAAATAGGAAAACATCCAGGCAGCAATCAAGTGAACCACTCCGAGTACAAAAATACCACAGTAAATATGCTTTTATAGCTGGCAGTGCTATTGTCCAGTTCACCTAGAATGAGCCAAAATAATGTCCCAAGGAACACAGGGCTTCTGGCAAGAAAACACCAAAATCTTTCTTACTTTCTTAAAATCAGACCCATGCTGATCTTTACCAGGAAATGTCTTCTCACTTCCTCCTATCCTGTTATTCATCCCCAGGAGGTGTTTTCTGCATGTTGTCCACCATAAAGACTTGTGCTTTGTCTTTGCTAAACACACCTGGATAGCTCTGGCTGCACATTTCCCATGATCACAGTGCACATATCTCAACTGGACAGGATTTAGCACAAGGCTACCAAGCTCAGTGAACCCTAGACACAGAGTGGAGCTTCCCAGCAACTTACAGTTTTAGTGTTCAAATATATTTTCATAGCCTTAGCACATCCTATACAAGGAAACATGCTTTCACAAGGTAATAATAATACATAGTTCTCAGCTGTTTCTTTTAAAACGGTGCCTAAATTCTGTTCTCCAGGAAAAACATAGCTAGAATTAGTGGTTTGGAACAAAGTAAATACTGTATTTGTGCTTCAGCTCCTATGATATTACGGAAAGGATGAGTTAGGCTGGGTTTCGTGCCACTGGGCTATGTGAAGAAAAGCATAGCTGCATTTTAAACAGGTTCCGTGTAGTTCTTGGAAATAGTCTTCAAAGCAGAAGCACCAGTTCAAAACCATTTTGCTAACTGCAAAGATCTGCTTGAAGGAAACCATGGAAATGCATGATTCATGCCTAAAGGGAAACAGACACTAAAAAAAAACCCCAACCTTGATTCAATTGCCTTCAATAAAACCAGGCATTTGGATCTGGGTCCCAATTTTATCACAAGATTGGGTGGACACCACGGCATCCTTTGATCCCTCTGAGCAAATTTTTATAGTGCTAGAACATGAAGTTTTTCCCCCAAACATAATGTGCTGTGCAAGGAGACTTTCATTAGGTCTGGAGTACAGGGGCCAAATTCAGCCCTGTCATGAGGGCATAAAGCAGTAGGAATCTTAAAAGGCAGTATAAAACACCAGTCAGTATTTCCAGGATGCAGCCAGCAGCTCAGCTTTGGAGAATGGCCCCCAAAAGGCAGAAGGGACTGGGTTGTGGCTGCACATTAAGTGACAAACAGTAAACCCCTTCCTAGCAAACCCTGAATTTCCATGTGCCCATGAGAGCCATGGGAACTACCTGCAGTCAGCCAGAGCAGTTCAGCAGCACTGAGTACATCCATGGCACACGTCACCTGCCTAAAAACTTCATTTTGGTTTGGGAGGGGACCTTTCTGCAACTCCAGAGTCTGTGGCTGATGATGCAGGAAGGGCCCTAGAGGAGCAGGACTGTCTCCATGAGTAGAGGCCAGATCCTTCCCAGCTCCAGCCTGGCACAGCCTAAAAACCAACCTGAGAAGCTGTCTTTGCATGCTAATTTGGGTTTTTTCTCCTCTCCACACTTATGCCATAGCAGGAGTCCAGGTGACTGACCCACAGCACTGTGCTTTGGACAAAGGCTGGGATATGGGCAATACTTGAGGCTTAGGTCCAATCTTATGAAAAATGTCTTACTAAGTAGTAATTTGTTTCGGTGCCTTTTTTCGGTTTCCCTGCCCACTGCTAGGTATGAGGGGCTGGAGCAGGCGGTGCAGTGCGATCACTACATCCAGGATCATGGCATAAACCTCGGCTGCGTGCTACACAACCTCAGCCAGGCAGAATACCAGGATCTGAACATTTGTGTCAATGGCTCAGCAGCAGCCAGTCTGCTACGGCCACTGTACACCACCCTTCATCTTCACAACCTCGGTAAGGAGGGCAGGGAAACAACAGGGGACCCTCGTGGCCACCACACACCCTAGGCCCACTTTCTGCATTAAGGGTCTCAATTCAATGTGTGCTTTTGTAACTGGGTGGTTAGAATGTGTGCCTTTCCCCCCAGGGAAGGGGCTGTGGCATGTGCCAAGCAGGACTTCGGTTTCCAGGAGTGTTTGCAGGCAAACAACACCACCCAGCATAACCCTGGAGGTCAGCAGGTGCATCCAAGTGCTGCATTTGGCAGCTGGACAGCTTGGGACATAAATGGCCTGCTGGGCATGTGGCAGAGCAGCTACGGGGTTTTTGGCTCTAGCAGCACAGTCACAGAGATATCTTTATTTACTCCTGCTGGAACTGAAACCACTGCTGCACTCCTTGCAAGCACAGGAGAAATCTTTGGGCTCTGCTGTTCAAACCAAGCTAAGGTCTGGGGTGAGCTGAGTACAAGGTGTGATGGGGTCTGTCAGAGATGGATTTCAAACCCGTGAGAGACAGGAGGGAAAGGGAGCAGAGCACTGCATGATTTGCAGCTATTACATGTACTCGGTGTTTGTTATGGTGTAATTTATTAAATGCACTTACCTTGTCGGTGCATTTGCCTACATGCCAGGACAAACAGCCAGTCCTCCATCTGGGCCACTAGGCTAATGAGCAGGATGTCGGAATTCAGTTAGTGCTGCCACGTGCTTTGTGTGTGGTTCTGGGTATGGGACATAAATCAGAGCCCTTTCTGTGATGCAGAGTGTGGGGCCAGCAGAGTGTGCAGGGTCGCTGCAGGGGCCGAGGAGCGCGGGGAGCGCCGGCGACCGCCCGGGCAACGTGCCAGGCACAGCGCTCACACCGCCGTGCTTCTAAACCCCTGCACCGCAGCCCAGAGCAAGGACTCCGTCCCGCCTGTGTGTCAGGTTAAAATAAACAACACATCCCCCAGACTCGGTGACATCTTGCTCCTCCAGCATCGTGGCTGAAAGTCAGGAGCGCTCAGAAATCCCGTCAGCGGGGAAAGGGGACAGAGGCTGGCGGTGATTAACTGCAGCCTTTCAGCCAGGAGCTGTCCGAGTGCACCTCTTGACCTTCTCTCTTTCTTTTCCCTCCAGCAAAGCCCTCAGCCCCGGAGCAGCTGGTGGTTTCCGTGTCTGCAGCCGAGGAGCTGCTGGCGGCCTGGAGCCCCCCGGGCGGGCGGGTGCCGCCGCACTGCCTGGAGTACGAGGTGCAGGTGGCAGAAGATGCGGGGCCAGCCGCGGCTGCCTGGGCGGTAGGGACAGCACCCGGGGTGTCCCAGGGAGGAGAAGGGGTCGGGCAGCCGTGGCCAAGCCGGCAGTGGGGGGCACAGGCTGCAGCAGGGTGAAAATTACCCCGGCGGGAATCGCTGACCGGCTGCTGCACCGCACACGCTCCTCCTTAACCCCCTGGCCTCCAGCTGCAGCTCTGCTTTAGCAGGAACAGATCCCAGCAGGAGGCTCCAAGCAAGCATTTCCTCGGACCTCCTGCCTGTTATCTCAGAAAACTGACATCGAGGAAATTTAAAGGTTGCTGTGGTTTGTTTCCTTGAATAGGGTGGCATAACTTGGACCAATGAAACTATAACTCTAATCTCTCAAAAGGAGTGGCTTGGGACAGAACGTATCTTTTATGCATGGTGCTTTTTCCTTGTATATTATCCAGGTGCGGTTTGGAGGCAAAACTGAAAAGGGCTAATTAATCATAGGGGACATCTCTTTTTTAATTGCCATATTCCACTCATGAGTCTACTTAATTAAAAGAAAGATTCCATAAATTAACAGGCATAAATGGCAATATACATGATGACACCTCCAGAAAGTATTTTCAGTAGATTTGTCTTCATAGTCATGTTATTTGCATTAGCTTGCACAAAACTATTGTGAAATCATTTAAAACTGCCAAAAGATAATCCAAAGGTTTACACAACCTGGACAATGTGCAAGAACATCAGGCCACACCAGACAGATGCTGGTGGTGGCACGTAATTCCTTGGTATATTTTTCTGTTTTGTTTTTCAGTTTGTGTCAACCCAAATGGAAACTGCTGTAACAATTTCCAGAGCAAATCAAAGCCACGTTTCATGTGTTCGTGTCAGGGGTAGAACAAACATTTTTTGTGCAGACCAAGGCTTTTGGAGTGAATGGACGCAGGATTGTTTCTCTGGTATGGAACTCAAAGTAAAAGGTGTTTCTTTTATATGGTTTATCAAACCTGTTTGGGTGCAAGTGCTGATGGCTGCCCAGGGGATCTGCTGTCCAGGGACCTCTGCACTGGAGGTGGGCTGCTGGCTTAGTTCCACCTTCAGCACAGTGACTCCTGCAGCTTTGCATCTGCAGTGCACTTAGCAGGTGAGCCCCAAAATATTAATGCTTCTGCAGCAGCACTTTTCCCTGCTGCATGGGGACAGCTGGGATGGAGGAGTGACTGTTGAGCAAGAGGGGGCACAAGGTACTTGCAGTTTCTGGACAGGGCATCCTCCTGGCTGTCCTGCACCACAGATCAGCTCCTCTGAACCCTGTAGGCTCTCTTGGGCTGTCCTCGTGTGCACTGCCTCTGCTGCAAGGTGCAGAAAGCAGGGGAGAGGCACTTAGCAGTGACTGCATCTATGCACCAGAGGTATAATACCCTGAAGGAGGATGTGACCCCACCCAGTAACATATACCTGTAACGAACAAACAAACAAACAAATAAATAAAAACATGTAGGGTAATGTGGACAAGGTGAGTTTGTGTCTGAGCCCAATCTTCATAGGAGGTAATGCATTCTAACATCTTCTTATTTCCTGCCATTTATCTTTGCAGTGTCCAGAAAAGAGGACAAGGAGCTATTTATCCTCATTCCAATCATCCTGAGTTTGTCAATTACCCTAATAATATTTATGTTGTTTGGCCAGTGCAAGAAAAGGTAAGCACCAAGGTAGCCTGTCCAAGCAAGGTGTTTTTTTGTTGGTGTCTCTAACTATTTATAGCTACAGTTGTAACTGAAACATCACATTAAATGTCTAAGGGCCAAACACCAAACAATAGTTCATTTTCAGTAAACAACCTTCCTGAGCGTGTCTGTTTCTGATATGAAATGCCCCTACAGCAACCCATAAACTCACTGCAGAGACACAAATCCTGCTCATAAGAGCTCAGACTGCTTCTGTTAAATGCTGAAGTTACTTGCATGCACAGCAGCACAAATAAAGCTATTATCATGCCCCAAACCACTCAAGAGCAGAGATTTGTCCTAGCTGTGTTAAAGCAGTGCCATTTTAACGGGCTAAATCCTCATTCTTTTGGCAGTCACATCCCAGGTGTTTACATTCATGTCAGTGATGACATGAGGGAAAGCAGATGAGTGGATGAATTTTTCTGGTTTTACTGATGATAATTTCCTCAAGTCTTGAGAGAACTGATGCCCCAGTACTGATAACTATTTTATTTTCCTCATGGCTATGTAGCATAACCAAGCAGGAAGCTTTTCTAATAAGCCCTTCAAGGCATCACTCATGAGGGGGAACTGGCTCTAGAAATACCCTTGTGTGGTCCTCAGAGATGAATTGACACCTGTTTGCAGTCCCAAACACATACTCCTTCATTTTTGCTGTGCATCTGCTTTTCAAATGTTTTGGTTTGTGAAATTCAAGCAAACTGTAGATGCTAGTGAGAAATCTGTGGAAAGCAAATGCTTCCTGCATTGCCACTGGGATGTGGCAATGTCTGACAGGGATGCTGGAGCACGTCCTCAGATCTCTCAGTGTTGGGAATAACAGCCTGTGTCCCTTTCAGATCCCCAGCAGGAAAGCCATTGCATGCATCTGTGGGATATTAACTGCCTGTGCCTCCTGTACTGATCATGTTTGGTGGGTTGCTCATGGAACCATCCCAAGGACAGCTGAGGAGCCCTGAGCTTTCTGCAGCCCAGGTGTGTCTTCCCTGCCTGCTGCCACTTGTGAAGGCAGTTGTTGCAATCCCAGTCCTTAACAGGCCCAGGAAAACTGGAGGGGCTTAAACTGGCTGCAGGAAAACTGGAAGAGATCTAAACTGACTCTGAAGCAAGGTATTTCTGATAACAGGACAAGGGAGAAAAGAGAGGCAGTGGAAACTGCCATGAATAAAGGTAACATGCTGTTCTGTGGGCTTGCTTGGGTTTTTTCTTTTGTGAGGACTCCAGAAATCTGTCAGCAGGACACACACACTGAAGGGCAGCACCTCACACACAACACTACATGTGTGCAAACAGCTGCATCCAGCCCCTGTGCCCACCTTGCTCTCACCAGGTCTTCCCTGTTCCCAAATACTGAACCTGCTGAGAGCATTTAAATGCTGAACAGGAGCTACCTGAGATATTAATTTCATCAGCTGATACACCTTATCTGTTGAAAAGCTCAGGTGCAGAGGCCTTGAGAGAAACTTTTGCTATAAAGAGGCATGACCACAGCTACTGCAAAGGACAGATGATTCAGAGGAGAAGTGAGGGTCACTCCAGCAAATGTGACATGGGAATTTCTCTAGGATTTGGACATTGGCATCAGAATTCAATGAAGCACACCTGGTGTTTCTCAACACCATGTAGTCAGGTGATGAAATTGTTGACTGATTTTTTAGGAATCATTCCCTATGATGATGATGATAGGAAAAAAAAAATTAAAAAGCATTGCTGGATGAGATACCCTTTTCCAAGCCCATTCTGAGCTTTTTTGCTTGAAGAACTAACCAAGGCAAACACAGGGGTTTAGTGTGGTTTCATTTCATTGGAACAACCCTGAAAATGTATTTTCTTGAAGGAGCATTTATTCAAAGTGGGAATTTCTAATGAACAGTGGAAGCTCAGAGAGAAAATGAAGTTTGTGTCAATCAGCTATGTAAAGAGCCATACTAATCCAATCAGAAACAAAACAACACAACAAGTGTTGTTGGATGCAAGCAGTTGGATATCTTACACATCCAACTGCAAAATTATTCAATCACTACCAGCTGCTTCCACTGCTAAATGGGCAACAGCCCAGTGTAATTTGGGGAACAACCTAAGGAGGAAAGAACTAGGAGAAAAAAAAGGTCAATGCACAGATTGAAGCAGAAATGAAGTTTCATGGTTGTTGTAATTCTGCTGAGACACAACCTCTGCCTCTACTGTCTCCTGGGCAGCCACCATAGGATGGCTTTACTTTGAAAAATACCCGTGAGCATGCACTGGGCATGGATTTTCAGAACTGCCATCAGGCCTCTGATGTTCTGCCAGACTCTTAAACAGTTAAAATATCTACTAGAAACACATTAGTGCATTGTGAATGTCCCCAACGGAAAAAGTAGGGCAGGCAGCCAAGCCCAGCCTGCTGTCCTGGGTACGTCTGGTGCAATCTCACCTACTTCCCCAGGTGGGAATGCTGGGCACAGGCATTTGGATTGGGACAAATACTGCAGCAGTCCCAGCCTGCTGGATGGGTTTAAACTGAGCTAAAGCCTCTAGTCCAATTTTACACACCAAAAAAAAAAAAAAGGTAAGAAGGGAAGAAGAATTAAAGTGCATGGATGCAAGTGAGAGATAGCTAAGGAAAGGCTGTTGTATCTCCACAGCTAGATCTCACCCCAAAAAAGATCAGAGCTATTTCAGTAACCACAAAATATAAAAGTTAGGCTGAAGCCTGCCTAGAAACCTGCCTAGTAACAGAGTGATAAATTAAGTGCATCTACTTATGGTATCTGTAAGCTGCAGCTTCACAGGAGCATTTAGGTGAGGAAAGCTGGGCCCCAGTGCAGGGCTTCCTGCTCCCCAAACTCATCCCTGCAGAGGGTCCTCACTGCAGCAGCAGCAGCAAAACACCTCCCACCTGCTTTCTCAGTGTCACATCTGAAACATTTGCAAAATTCAGCCCTAATAGATGGCCACTCACCTTCCTACGATCCTGAACCTTGCTAGGATTTCAGTAGTGGTTTTTTATCCTGTGTTTATAGAATTACACCAATGTATTTCTTTCACACAGTAGTCTCACAAGAGTGTTTTGATTCATTTGCTGTAGTCCATAATTAATATTTTTAGTAAAGCACTTTTAAAATCCCTCCTTTGACATGCTCTGCTCTTATTCTTCCCAGCTCATGTCTGGGTTCCATGTATTTTTACCAACTAAGCTATGTTTGGTGAGACATGTCTTTGTCTTTGCATACCCATGAGTTTAGAGTCTCCTTTCTGTCTTTGACTGATAAAGTCTTAGAGCCATTTGTTAAAGAATAAACCCAACTTTTCTTGCACAGCTTTTTTCTCCCTAGAGAATGTCTAGGGATTGTGCACATACAGGAGCACGATCCTTTGCATGCTGCAGGGAAATGCAAAATCCTTTTAGTCTGTCATATTCTAACTGCTTTTGGGAAGTAGCAAAACAGGGAAGATGAATGCCAAGGTCTCTGAACTCAAAAATCACCCTTCTTCTCTCACTGAGGTATATTTTCAAGCTTACAGCAGGAGAATAATTTGAAAATTGGCTTACGTTCTGTTTTCTCATATCCATCCTCATATTTTTTAATTTTTTCTGAGTGACCTCTCAGTACAAGTGTTTCAACCACTATAACTTGACACAAAGCAAGGGTGACATAGGAACATAGAAATTTCCTCCTGAACATGAGGAGGAGCTTCTTTACTGTGAGGGAGACAGAGCACTGGAACAGGATGTTCAGAGAGGTTGTGGAGTCTCCTCTGGAGATATTCAGAAGCTGTCTGGACACAATCCTGACTAAAGAGTGCTTGGGGACCCAGCTTGAGAGGGGTTTGAACAAGATGAGCTCCAGTGTTCCTTTCCAGATTTACCCATTCTGTGATCTCTCAGGAACTCTTAACTCCTCCTGCACTCGAGGAAATGAAAAGGTGGATGTTGTCTCTCACCGGCTGAGGCATCTCTGCTGAAATTTTCCATCTTGTACAGGTGCTAGAAATCCTATGGCCACTGGGTGTCAGCATCTGTGCTTGGATGCAGAGGACTTGGAAACAGGTGCAGCTTTCCATGCCGCCAGAATTTGGTAATTAGTGCATGAAAATTAAATAGAAGGGATAATGTCTCTGTCACCATAAGAAAGAGTCTTGTTCTTTCTGTACTGTGACGCAGAGACGTGTCACAGCTTTGCTCCATCATTCACCTCTGGTGTGACTGAGGGGTGACATCACCTTGTGCCTCGTGGTATCGTGCCCATGGCCCAGTGCTGCTCCACTGACCAGATCTGTGTCCCCCAGGGCACGTGTCAGCCAACACCAGCCCCTGCCACTGTCCTCCCCCTTGCTTGTGCCACTGAGCACCCACAGAAAGGTCCCATCAGCCCCAACTGGTCTGACTGTGCCCTGCTGTGTGTCCCTGCCTCACAGGCACCAGCTCCTGCACCCCTGAACCCCCATGGATCTCAGCACCCACCCCTGAGCCACTGCAGGCATCTTGGAAGGACAACACAGCCCTTCTGGCTGCAGCTTCTACATGTCAAGGCTTTGGGACTGCAGCACCCAAAGATATAATCTGAAATCTAAAGAGCTTCACAGGCCATGGCAAGTTTGCAGCTCACTGCCTTGTGTGGCATTTGTACATTAGAGAGCATTGTCAACCTCTTTATTTCTATGTAAGAAGCTACATTTTCTCAGGAGGGTCTCTGGTTTTCACAGCTTCAAGGCAAGCAAATGCAGCTGATGCATGTGCTTGGTGGAACAATTTGAGGAAACATATTGTGGCTGAGCTGTCTGAACAGCTGAAATGGCTCTGCAAACTGTCTGTGTCAAGATACCCTTCCCAGTGTAGAGAGAGATAAAACAGCCAGCTGAAAAATGACACACCACAAGGCTTAGCCCCAAATCCAGGATTCATGTCCCTGCCATCCTGGGCTGCTTGCCTTGCCTTCTGTGTGGATCTGCATCCAGACACAACATAGGACTGCTACATCCAGGAAATAAAATGCCATTTCAGCAAGTCTCACACCATCAGACATATTAAAAAAAAAAAAAAAAAAATTAACATGGCTTTGATATTTCCTTTCTTGATGGGTCTGCCCAGGAAACAATCTCAGTGTTTAAGTGGGACTCAGCTCAGGGAGGGCTGAGGGCTGAGTGTGGGTGCTTCCTTAGGCTGGGAGGCTGGATGAGCACGGTGGCAGCGCTGCTGTGGTCCCCAGAGGTGCATGCACTCATCTGGGACAGCAAGGACAGCCTGCACAGCACCTTCTCTGAGATGTCAAATGCGGTTGCACTGCCTCGCCTTTGATGGAAGGTGTGAAAGGTTCCTGCAGCTGCTGTGAGGGGTTTTGAGCCATGGCCATCAGCGATCATCCACAAAGGATGGGTTTTGTTTCCTTGCCTGAGAAGCTGTGAATGCAGGTGACAAAGGCATGTCACACCTTTGGTGTGCTTGGGTGTCCCAGCTTACCAAAGCACTGGTGACTCGCGGGAGTTATTTTCATTTGGGAAAAAAAGAGTACTTAATATCAGGGGGATTTTTTACAAACCAGAGAACACCTTCCTTTAATGTTATCTAGATATCATTGTGATTTAAAAACAAAGGGTGGCAGGATACTCTTCACTGGAATTAATGCAGTAATGGAGAAAACATGCATAGCAAAAAAAAACATGCAGAGCCCGATCTTCCTGGGGATTAGGGCCTCCCTGCAAGGCTGCTCTTGGCCATGTCACCCACCCCAAACAGCCTGACATGGCCATGGCACACAGGTGACAGCAAACAGGTGCCAACAGTGTGTTAAACCACTCAGAGCAACAGCTGTCCTGCAGGAGAAACAAGCTTCAGCAGCACACACAGATGTGAAGCTGCTCTAAATGTTAACAAATGTAACCCGGCAGTGGTCTAACATGTAGGTGAGTGTAACACGACATGGATACAGGAAATTTACACAGGAGAAGGAACCAGAGACAGCAGACACAGGATCCCATCCTGACTCTAGGTACCCAAACATCCTTTGTACCCTCACAGGGTCTGACTGCAGAGGCAGGGCTGCCCAGGGAGCCTGAGAGAGTCATTGTGCCACCTGATGCATGAAGCCCAGAAAGTAGTCCTTGCCTTTTATCTGATGATGTTCCAGCTCTTATCTGTTGAAATGGACATATGTGCCAACCTTTGGGACTCTCAAATTGATCTTGGCTGGTAGTTGCCCAGAACTTTGTGCCCATGATGCCAATTTGTTTAGAAACACTCACGCTGAGAAAACAATAACCTTGTTGCCTGCCAGGTTCAGCAAAGTTCACTTTTAACAACAGAGAGCTTAAAAGGCCATCAGCACAATTTACTCAGCTGAAGAAAAAGCATGAAGTTCCTGGCTACAGCAACAAAGAAAAGTGTTTTTAAAAAGTCAGGCAGTGCAAGCACAAAAGTAGGCTCAGCCCTGAAAGTTTCTCAGCAGTGTTTGCTCAAACACACCAGCTGAAGGCAGCCCAAAAGGACATTACCTCAATGTTGTTGCTCTCCTGAGCAGACTCCAGTAACACCGAATGTCCATGGAAATGCTGTTGTATAAAACAAAACACACTTCTGTGACTGCATGCAGTCAGGCTTGGGTTAGCCAAGCTGGTTGATTCTGGATGCTTCTGAGAATGGAACTGAAATATTGCTTCATAGAATTTGGGGCTGGCCCAGGGCTGGGAACATTCAGCCTTTGCCATGCCTTGACTTCATGCTGTCCTGCGTGTGGGAGTTGCACTGACTTGGCATGGCCTCTCCTGCCTTCCTCCAAAATTGTAGCATTTTTCATGGCTTTGCTAGGACTTGGAAGGACCATAGCCCAAAAATAGTCTTCTCTCTTTGGGATGTTTGTTCCTCCCACACTTCGGGAGGTGTCTCTGGGGAGGTGGTGCTGTGCAGATGGCTGGCTTGTTGCCTTGAGCTCTGTCAAATCAGAGGATGAGGACAAATGGGCTGACCTGGGCCCTCCTGCTGTGCCTATGGGATAAATCCCTGTGTGAATGCAAGAGCTGAGCTCTCAATAAGCATTTCAATTGCTGTTACTGCTGCCTCATCAGGAAATGCAGTCTCAGACCTGGAATACCCCACTTCTTGGAAGCCTGCTTCTATTTCCTACTTTATTTCTACCCTTTCTGTATATCAATGCCTTCCTCTAGCCTAAATAGCTCCTCTCTCTCTCTCTCTCCTTAGTCAGAACAAGCACTCCTTGATATCCTTACGGAGAGCTTTTTTCACCCATCTTTGGTTGCTAGGAGGAAGGAGCCAAGGTTTCTGCTCTCTTCTCATAAGAGGCCCTGCCTAGCCTTGTGCTCCCTACACCGTGCCTACCAGGGCTGCTGCTCAGGCCCAACACACAGTCCCACCTGTTCTCTAAAACAAACGTCAACTACTGTTATGTGTATTTTGGATAATTCGTGCTTATGAGAAATAGATGTATGAAATATGTTATGTTGGTAAGAAATATTCTTATAAGTTTTCTTAAGCACACAAGCCGGAGCCAGGGAGATTGCTTCACGGTATTTCGAAACCGCAGCTGGCAGCAGAGAGAAAAGGACCTAATTTGCAAGCGAATTAATGCGGGTCGCTCGGGGATGGGTGCTTCTCCAGGGTGAGCCGAGGAACACCCAGATGATGAATGCTCGATAAATATCTCAGATTGAGATAGCCAGAGCCATCAAGAAGACTCATCTCCATGCTGAATTCCAGTAACTTCATGATCGACATAGACGGTTGAAAAGAAGAAAAGAAACCCTGCCTTAGGCAGAATAGACGGTATAAGAACTGCTCGGACAGAACAGTCGGGGTGAACACAATAAGAACTGCTCGGACAGAACAGTCGGGGTGAGCATAGGAGACCCTATGCTGCAGAGGTCGGACCTGGGTCTCATCCAGCGCCGATCCTCGGGCTCGGCACTGACCTTTTGTTTGTGGCTATCTTGGACCAAATCTCGGTTGTGAAATAAAAATCTATTTTATTAATTATTAATTCAGCTTGATCATTTTTACCTATAACAACTACCTACAGACCAACAGGGAACCACGTGCATTTTCCCTCAAGGGGTAAAGGTCTGGCAAAGGAAATCCACAAATCCTGACCATGGCGTGCTGCACAGTCAGAACTCATCCCTGCACTTTGCTAAAGGCCAGCGTGGGACAGCCTGGGGGAGGATCTGGGCAGTTTTCTCCTCAGTACACCTAGAGAAGGTACAAGAGAGAGCAAATGCTCACTTGAGGGTTGTTCCACCCATGCTCCAGCCTTGTGGCTGTGATGCCTCAGGTTTCAGCTTTTATATTTTTCAGATTCTGAGCTGCTTTAGTGTGCACTTCTGAGCTTCGTATTAGGGGATGCTGAGCTCTCTTCACAGAGTAGGGAGACAAAACAATTCCTTCTCCAGCTGGGGACCAAGGACAACTGATCCAAATCCAAATGATCCAGGCCCAAGAGCATAAACAATGTGGACTGAAGAGAGGAAAACAAGAAGGATGGGACTTCATAACCTAAAGCTGTAATTGGACAATTAACTCCAATATGCTAATGGACCAAAACTTATAAAAGTGAGAGACCCCATGACCAGTCGTGCATTTTATAACCATTTTGATTTGGATGTAGCCCTGGCTGGGCTCTTGTGCTGCCCAAGGTGGATCCATTGAGGCCTTTTAATAAATACCTACTTTATTCTTTATCTCTGTCTAGTCTCTGTTCTAGGTCAACCTTCACAAAGCATCAGCTGTGCTGCAAAAAGAAAAGGTGGGGAGCACTTAGCTGAGGGGGCCAGAGCTTGCTATGGCTTCACAGGTGAGTCACTGTGACCTGTGGAGACATGACCTGTGGACATGAACCACTGCTGCCTGTAGGGCAGGAACCCCCAGCACAGCTGAGATCTATGCTGGGCATTTGCTCTTAAGCTTTGAGCAGTGTTATGATGTTTGGGAAGGCTCCACAGGAGAGGCACTGAAATCTTCCTCCCCAAATGTCACAGAAGAGCTGTTCTACCTGTCAATCAGGGAAAAGGACCCTGATTAAAATCTTCAGTGTCTTTGATGAGCATCCATCACTGGCACCCACCTGTCCTTCTGCAGGAGGAGACATCAACATCAGCAGCACACAGAGATGTAAAGCTGGTCTAAATTTTAACAAATGTAACCAGGCAGTGGTCTAATGGGTACTAGTTTACAGATTTTTTTTTTTGTGTATCAGAAATTTAAATCACTCAAAATGCCATGATTAAATCCCATTAATCATTTATGTTGGATAATCTGGTTGTATTTTAATTAAACATTAATTTATACAATTAATGCACAGGAAAATTCAGAGCAGTGGATTTAACATTCTCCTGTGTGGTGCTGCATTATTCACTTTTCAAGTCACCTGAGTGTTGGTACCAACTAGAATTACAAAGCAGCTACCATTGTCCCAGGAAACTGCTGGGGAAATTGCAATTATCTGCTACGAGATCTTTGGTTTTTGGGGAAGCAGAACATAAGATAACATTAATGAGAGATGTAATATGGAAGAAGGATTGCTCCAGAGTGTTGATTTTCCACAATAATTTGTCATCCATTGCCTGCTGTGAGCAGTCTGTATAATTCTCTTGTTGTCACCACCCCTGAGCCGCCAGAATTATTTGGCCTTTGTCACCACTAGACACTTACTCACTTGCCAGGCCCCTCCACACACCCTGGGAGCTGTGGCCCAGGAGGACGTGGTCGTGCAACCTTTTGTGTGGTTGGAAAGGGTGGAGTGAATACCGGGGGGCAGCGTGCCGGGACATGCTGTGCTGGTCCTGAGACAAGAATCCTCCTGGAGGGACCATGTGGGAGATCTGCCCAGAGCAGAAACCCTGCTGCTGCCACACTCCCTCCACACGTACCCACACACCCTCCTGCTGTCAGCAAAACCTGGCATTTAGGACAGTCTTAAACAAACTTTTTCAGTGTGTAGCTCATGCAATTGACTGTTCATTAAAGATGTTCAGATGTGGTCCTCTAATTAGCAAGTGTGCCTCGTTGCATTGATTATCTGTCATGTATAGATCTAAAATCCCTCACCTGAAGTCTCTCCATCTCCATGTTGTGATGGGGTTGCAGCATCCCTGCACAGCTGAGAGTGAATGGCACATCACATGGAAGTTTTCTGACAGCTTCAGAGCACAGGTTTCAGTGTGTGTAAAAGCAAACAAGCAGAAGACCTGAGACTTACAGAAAAATGAGGGAGAGACAAAACAGATAATAACAATTTCATAGTTAAAAATGAAAACAAAAAAAAAAAGCTTTTTTTTTTTTTGGATACATGCACCCCCACAAGCTACATTATCACTGGAACAGCCCCCACCTGACAATAACACCAGCAGGTATATTTGATCTCCCATCACAGGTTTTCTCCCCAGCTTGTCAGATACTCCCATTTTTTCGAGGGAAGAATAAAGTGTAATGGCATCTGTGGCTCTCTGGGATGTGTGTGTTCATGTGCACAGATGTGTACACACATCTGTTTTTCTGTCCTTCTGCTTCACCTGCACAAGACTTGGTGCTCTTTTGTGTGCTTTTTCCTAGACAAAAGCCTCTGATGCCTTTTGTGCCCCTGAAATGGAGACAAAGCCACGTGCAGTTGTTGGCATGTAGCTATCCTAATGATACTATGACACAGGGAGGAAAAGAATCCAAGAGACATCTGCTCCTTTATCACATGACAGGCTCTGCTTTTGGAATTCACAATTTGTCTGCCACAGTATCACACACCCTTCAAAAAGTTCAAATGGTATTTCTCAAAGTTAAATGGTATTTCTGAAGGGCTGACTGTGGTTTGCTTTTCTTCCTTAAAAGATGTTTCTTCTTTGGAATTTGTGTCTCTCCAGGGCCCTCATGGATTCAGCACCTTGGATGCTGACTGGGAAGAGCACCAGGCACCCTCCACAGCAGTGATGAAACTCTTCACGCAGCTGTCCAGAAGAAAAGGCTCTAAGGATTGACATGAGTGTCTCTGTAGAGAAAACAGCAAGAACCACACTGTTCACAGTGCTTACTCACACATTGCCTAACTTTTACATCTCTAAATTATCACTCAGATGAAAACTATTGAAGACTCACAGTTATTCAGACAATAAAGAGCTGTGCAGAGGTGGGATGCCTTAGGACTCCTCTGCATTGGCTCTGAACCATGTCACCTCCCAAATGCCACAGCCTCTGGGCAGCTGCTCTTATCTTCGGCAAGCACAGGGTGGGAGGAGCTGACCTTCTCCTCAAAGCACAGTCTGTGAGGGATGCACAGGTCCCCAAAGCCACCACAGCTGATGCCATGGATGCTGTGCCCCAGACCTGGCTGTGTGGGGCAGCATGGAACAGATGCAGATGAGCAGCTCGGGTCTAGAAACCAGGCTGTCCAGTCACAGGGGTTTGTGCCTGAACACCACGGCCAGCCTTGCTTCTGACCCCAGACAGGGAAGACTGCAAGCCCCTACAGCTCAGGAAGATGCCAATTCTGACCCAGGCTGCCCCCAGAGCAGATTGCCCAGTGCCAGTCAAAAAGGGTGGTCTGTTTGCTGGGGCAGAGCCTCTGTGTGTGTGCTGTCCTATGGGCAGCCTGCCCGTACAGCTCCATCTGGTTTGGGAAACAAAGCAGCCAGCACATCTCAGCCTCCAACCATTTCCAAGGAACTATCTTCACTTCTTCAGTCCAAATCAAAGCAAAGCACTACCACAGACACTATTTGTAAGACAAAACCATACCTGAGGTGGGATTTGAGGGCTCACACAAAGCTTCCAGCAGGTGTTTTCACAAGACAGCCCCAGGCAGGGCTTCTGGAGGCACCACCACAGTTAATGGTTAGAACTCAGGAGAAGCAAAGGAGCTGTGGGAACAACCTGACTTTGGTTGAGTTTCAGAAAATTAAATCAGTTCTTCAAAATCACATAGTTTAAAAAATTGTAAATTTTTACAGTTGTTCCTGAAGGGAGCAATTTGAAGAGGGAGAATAGTCTATCACTGCTTTCACATTTAACAAGTTTTGGGTCTAGGAGTGTTGGGACATCTGCTGACACTAATTCCTGTGATTAAGCAGCTGTGGGCCATACTTCAAGTATAGGTCCTTATCCTCATTTTTGGTTGTTGGTTTGGTTTTTTGGTCAGGATCTATTTTAACTGGGGACAGATGAAAGAAAGAGAGGGCATGTTCACTTATTTATTTTCTCATAGATCATGGAAAAAAAAAAGAAGAATGATTAAACCAACAAACTTTCTTTAATAAATTAATAGCAGCATCACAAAACCCTGATGTGAATGACCCAAAGAAAGTTGGGTATGTGACAGTATTTAACCATTCAGAGAAATGTTCTCCTCTGCTGGCTGGGAGAAACGCAGGTGCTGTAAGGCAGTCAATCCCCTTGGCTCTTCATCCAGACAAGAGATGGACATCAGAACAGGTCCAGCTGAGATTGGCATATTTACAGTTCTGGTGCTGAATTGTTTTAAAAACACTTATAAAAATTCTGAAAATTCTCTGTTCAATTCTTATTATTTACATCCAAATATAGCAGGTTCCCTTTTTGCCTATACAACAGAACCAGCAAGGGTGAGACATGAAGGCTCCCATGTGAAGACAATGCATGTGTGAACACTTACACTGAGCTCCAGGTGGAAAATGAGCTATTCACACAACTTACACATGTGCTAGAAGCTACTGTAATTCAACTTATTGCTAAATGCTTTCAAAGTCTGTGGTTGGTTCTTAAAGATATATATATATATGTGTGTATATATATATAAGTACAAACTCACACGTGTGTATACATATACACACATATACACATTTGGAAGAGATGTGCTATACATTCACCCAAAGGGGAAAAAATTTCAGATGCACTGTGATTTTTCTGATTTTTTTCTGTACTTTTTGAGATTATAAAGTCTGACTCAGGGTAAAGGGCAGTTGCTGAAGGTGCAACTTTGTCTCTGGCCAGTGGTTTTCCTGCTGACTACCTGACCTTTTTGGAGAGGCAAGTGGATTCCCAAGCATTCAAGCCCATGGTGGAATCTGCAGGCTGGCACATGGAGCAGCTCTGCAGAGAGCTGCACTCTGCACTGGGATACCTCATCTGCCTGCAGGGAAGTACTATGGATTTATCCCAGGAGGGGATGAGGGAGGAAAGATGATCAGCTTCAGTGCATCATTCTGGGATCAACCCAGCAGCAGATACAACCCCAATGTTGTGTTTTAGTAGTGGCCTCAGCAAGGTTGTAGCTGCACACAGCCATGCAACAGCACAACACCACCTCAAGCACTGGCAGAATTTTCCAGTTCTTCTACAAGTTAGTTTTAATGGAATGAACACAGCAAGCTGAGCGTACAAGCAATTCCTGTAAATAAAATGTGATTTATCCATGCCTAGTGTAAGCTTCTCTGTTCTGACAATTATCTTAGCCAGAGGCTGTCAGTGATGCTAAATGCATCTATGTTAGATGGGCTCTGCAGCATCTGTGTAGTAGTTAATGAAGATAAAAAAACCTTATGGGTGATATCTGGCATTTGACAATACTCCACATTAGGAAATCTGCACGAGAGGCATCACCCCAGAGGCACAGTTTCAGAAAGACACAGTGCTTTGGAGGGTTTGTGTACACAGGAATGCAGAGGAATATTGATTCAAATTATACATGGTGTGTATTAAAAGCAGATTACTTAAAATACATTCAATCTCAATGTGGATGCTTTCACTGAAGATGTAAGTGGTGTTAATATAATATACTCTAATTTACTTTGGGAGTAAAATGGAATAAATCAAATTTTAAAGTTACTCCAGATACATACTCCATGCAGACTAGCTCCAGGTCTGCTTCCCTGCTGTCCCTGGTCATCATTTGCTTTAGAACCATGTCACCAGCAAATGATTCCAATCACATGCTCTGTTCATCTCTGCCCACCCCCTCCTGAGACAGGAGCATGGACCCTCTCTTACGCCTCTCTCCAGCATTCCCCAGGCAGGCACATCCTGCTCCTCACAGCTTGACCCTGGCCAGCACCACACACAGAGAACCTTCTGCTCTGTGCCCAAAGCAGTGTTCTGTACTGGAAAACAAAAGCAAATGCTAAACCAGCTAAAGAATAGCTAGATGTGAGGAGTGATAAGAGCAGAGATTTGGGCTCTTCCAAAGCCAGAGTGCTCTTCCTCAGATAAGCCAAAGCCCCTGGTCCTCCAGCAATCTGTGAAGGCAGTGCTGGCCACGCTGAGCACAGCCTGCTCTATCCCAGAGCTGATGGTTATCTGCAAGACCAGAGGAGGGCTTTTAATGAATCCTAGGCCTTCCATTTACTGAATGTTTGAAGTAGATAACTGGGGATCTCTCTGCTTCTCACACTTCTTCTCCAAGTCTGAGAGTGATCCCAGCCAGGACTGCAAAACCACATTCCCTGCCTTTCTTAGGGGAGCCAGAGCCTCCTGAGGAACGGAAAAAAAACCAGCAGGATTGGAGAGGGAGCCAGAATCTAACAAAGGTCCTTTGAAGTGCAAGACTGACCCAGTGTGGCAGAAGCCACTACACATAACAGGACGTCTCTGGCCAGGTGCCTGCACGGCCACTACACTGTTGTGATGTCTCTCTGCCAGGTTTCTGTAAAATCTTTACACGGCACAAATAGGGGTGAGGATTTAAAGTATATATTTACTGTCAACTTGAAAAAGAAAGTTATACTGACCAAGTCTAATAGCATGTATTTGATATATAACTATTAACGTGCCATTCTGGACTCCAGCAAATTCCACCTGAGATAAATATTCAGCATTTTTGTTCATGCACTGGAAGAAGAATTCAAACATTTTGTCCATGACATATGCAAAGTAACTAATAGTTCTGATCTAGTATTAACAGTAAATATAGAACCTTAAACTTCACTGCAGTATATTAATATATATTATTTTAAGTACTGGACTGGAAAGACAATTCTTTTTTCTCTTTAAAAAAAAACTGAAAGCTTTGTTCAGAATGCAATATTTACATTGTCCTTTGACTGACACTTACATTTTTACACCATATATATTTTGGCTACGGATGCACCGTAGCAAAGGTCTATGAGAGTCTCTTTTACACACAGCTCACTCGTTCACTTACGACATTACAGCTGTTTATGGAGAGCTCTGAAGTCCCTGGTTGCATCTCAAGGCCCTCCTCAGCTTCGTCTAGTTCCATGCTGTTGAATTCATTGCCATTTCGATAACTAGTTAAAGTCAGGTCTTTGCCATACAAAGCTGTTGAAGCCACGTTCAGACACTGGTTCTGCCGCAGTGCTGATTTTTTACCAGGCCTGTATTGGCAGCGGATGTAATTGGAGAAAGCCCTGCGGTAGGTTTTGTTGAAGAGGGTGTACACCAGGGGATTGACCCCGGAGCACACATACCCCACCCAAACAAACACGTCAAGGAGCTCACTCAACAGGTCTTTATCGCAGGCTTCCTTGCAAAGGACAGACATGACATTAGTGATGAAAAATGGGCACCACATGATGAGGAACAAAAAGAAGACGATGCCCAGGACCTTGGAGGCTCTTCGCTCGTTGTTGATGGACTGCATCGTTCCTTTCCGGAACAGCACCGCCTCCTTATTTACAGGGGAGTTCAAGTGGGAGGCCCCCTCGTTATTGTGAAGCATTGAAATGTTCTCTGTGTTGTTTTCCTTCTTGAGACAGTTCACGCTGCTCCTCCTCTGCTTGGGCACCTCTCCACACATGAACACCGTGGCCTGTCTCTGCAGCACCTGGACAGTCAGGCAATACGTGATCACCATGATGATGAGAGGGATGAAGAAAGCCATGAAGGATCCAATGAGGACGAAGTTCTCGTCGTTAAGGACGCAGGTCCCATTTACAAATACCCGGGAGTCATCCTGCAAACCAATCACTGGAATAGGCATAGATATCCCTAGGAAAATGAAACCAAAAAGGAGACTGTTACCTTTGGATACTCTGTGGGCTCCAAAGAGGCAGCAGAGACAATGCAGGTCCTGCATGCATTCAGCCCACTGCCTAAAGCTTCTTGAAAGAGAAGTTACTGCTTCCAGGTGAAAGGGAAAACATTCAGCAACACTCCTGGGAACACAGCTCCAGGGTAGGACACCCTCCTCTAGGAACAGCAGCAGCTTTGCTGTGCTCCACAGCCGACTCAGTGAATGCAGCCTAACTCCTACTTTTCTACCATTAATTGGCATTTGTGGGTGTAGGAAAAGGCAGTCACCACTCTGCTGTGTTCCAGCTGACCACTCTATACCTGCTAGTTTGCGGGGGGGGGGGGGGGGGGGGGAGGGGTTGAATTCACTGTCACAGGGTAGAAAGGAGAAAATTTTAAAGAGAAAAATTTTTGAAGTATGAAAGCACTACAGCAATGAAGATTCAAAAACAAGATTCTTACAGTAATTAAAATAACCCTGACAGAAAAATAGCCACTTTTGCCATGGCATCACAGACACATGGAAGCAAAGTTCTGGATCTCAGGGCCATTGCAGACAATCTCAGTGCAAACAGAAAGCGGTCTCTGCAAGGCATCACTCAAATATTTTTCACATGTACTGAGATCCAAAATTCATCCCTTGATCTGTAAAGCTCAATCTCACATCAGGACAGGCCCAAAACCTTCCAGAAGCAACAACATATTTTCGAATGCCACAACCTATGTGCACAGGAAAACACGTGATGGGCCAGATCTAGTTAAAGCATTATGGGTTCATCTAGTCCTGTCTTGTGTCTTTGGCAAGTACCAGAATTTTACGGCCATGGTACAAAATGGGTACAAAATGGGACAGCTGTAAGCATTATATGTTAGAAAATTCCAAAGCAAGAATTTGCATCCAGATACCGTTTTTAAAATAACCTTTGAGTGATTTATCTTCATGATAAATCTTACAAATCCTTGATCTCATTTCTAACTCCACAATACTCAGTGGCATTCAGTTCCTCAACCTCTCTGTTTTTCATCTGAACAAAGTGTTTCTTGCTCATTTAAATTTGCTGCCTGATAATTTCCTTTGACTCCCCTCAGTATGTCTACTGTGAGAAGCAGTGAATAATCACTATCTGGTCACCTTTTCCACCTTCTTAATGATTTTATAGACCTGTTATCATCTTTCCTGTCTGATACCTCTTTTGGAGCTGAAGAATGCCATTCAATTTACTCTCTCTCCTCATGCCAAATTCATTCTATGCCTTTGATTATATTTATTTGTTTCTCTTTAAGTTCCTTTTTGCCCTTTTAAAGATAAAAAAAACCCAAAACCCCTACACATCCGAGCAGCTAGAGAGCAACAGAATGAATTCTGTGCTCCCCTCTGGGCACCTGGCAGTCATGGAGCACCACTCCTCAGTGGTCTGTGTGCCTGTGGCTGGCCATGCCCTCCTTGAGCTCCTCCACCCAAGAAATAATCAACACTGAGGCCACTGTTGTGCCTGAATTGCTTTTTTGGAGTTGCTGTGAATATCAGAGGTCATAAAGTTAATCCTGTGGGACTCTGAATTTCTTAACAGGAAGCAATACATGCTAAAGAGATTAACTAGGGTATTTTTACCACTCTAGCTAACTGTTTTTCAGGATTCTGGGGAAACCATCTGCAATTTCTCATTACCAGAAAATTACCATTTGTCAGTAATCAAGTAATGGAATTTCTTCTGAAAAATAAGGATTATAAATGCCTTCTGTGACTGTAGCATGTGTTTCTTAGCTCAAGTACGAGTTCCAGGATTTGCTCTTCTTTCCCTCTACATGGCAATGCTCATCAGTTCACCTTTGGCAAGGCAGCTACCTCCTTTCTGATATGTTATCTTGCTTGTGCCAATTCCCTGCCACTGCAATAACCTTCACCTCATAAATCCATCATTAAAGACATCATCCTAATGCCTTGGCTCCATCAAACCACGGACATTTGGGAAATGGTGGAAGTTAGACTGAGCATTCTCTACATGAAAAAGAAATCTGAATTAGGTCAATGGCATTACACTGGGATTATATTTGCATGTATAATTTTATGCTTTAGTGCCCTCTATAACACCTACCCTTTGAAATTAAACTCCAAAATGAATGAAAGTTCATTCGTGAAGTTTCATGAAGTAGTCATCATTTAAGTTGGTGTTATTGCTTTAGCCAAGGGAAATGAGATGAGGTTTGAGGATGTCTTCACACATAAACTGACATTTATGTGACACACATAAGGTACATTTGGGAAGAATAACCTAGTTCTGGGATATGATGGATAAACAAATCAAGAGCACTGATAGCAGCTAAAACTCTACATGAGTATGAGATAGCTCAGCGTTAATGACAGGGAATGAGGGGGTAGCTGCTGGAAACATGGAAAAATGGAAAAATGTCTCTCACCTCTCACATAAGAAAGTGAGATTTCAAACTGAGAATGCACAGAAGAAAGAGAGCACTAAGTCTTTAGTTGCACTTTCTTCCAGTCTGAGAAAATCCCATCATTAGCAGCAGTAGAAAGATGCCCTCAGATAAGCTGGCAACATGCTTTGATTCAGCTGTCAGCTGGATTCAGCACTGCTCAGGGGGCAACACCACCCTCATCTCAAATGCCTTTTTTTCACCTCACATCTATTCTTTGAAACTTGTTCTTTAATATATGACTTACCACCAATCCACTGCACAATTGAGTCTGAACGGGAACTAATTCTGTTCATACCTTGGGCAACAGAGACTGACATTGAGAAATGTGAAAGGTCTCAGACACCTCAGAGGGGCTTCCTTCATGGGGGATTACTGCAAAATCACTGCTGCCACAATCCCAAATGCACTAATACCTGCTTGCAGACACAGCTCACAGCCTGGCCCTTGTTTCAGCAGGGGTGCCTTGGTCACCCCTGAGCATTCCCAGGGCTCCTGGATGTGGATGAACATGGAAGCCTGCCTGACTTGAGTTCTGCTGTTCGAACAAGTACAGAGAAAGCATTCAGCTCCACTTGACTCAAGCAATCCACAGCACTAACAATGCAGTTTTAACTGTCCATAATTTAAGAACTGAGGTGGTCAGAGAATACCAAACTCCCCACAGCAGTGCAAGGAGGGTGAGTGTCAAATCAGGCAAGAAGCTCTGAAGCTGACTCCTGTCCACAGCCTTTCGTCAGTGCAGCTCTCTGAGCCCCAGTGCAGAGCATTTCCTGAGTTTCTCCCTGACACACTCTTCATCAACAAACATCAGTCTGACGTAGTGAGCTGAGGTCTCCAGCCTCAGAGGCATTTTCCAGTTGTGTCAAATAACTCTTTCTAGCTACGGTGGCAGCAAATTCCCCAAAAGAGGCAGTGCTGCTCCAAAAACTTGCAAGGTTAAAGTGCTGCATATCACAGTGCTCTTCAGAGCAAACTTGGTCCTGTTGTTTGAAGTCTGAGCAGTGCCTGGGATAGCTGGATTTGCCCCACCAAGAAGAGATAACCAGCCACTACCAGCCAGTAAGCCATGAACCAGGTCCCTGCTGGTTCAACACTGGGAGCTCTGGGCACCCTTCTGCCAGGCATCAGCTTGAGCAGGATGTCACACCACAACAGAGAAGGTGAATGTGATTTTTTTCCTCCTTTAGCTTCTGTTTGACAGAGCAGCAGGAAGCCACAGAGAGAGGGATCCTCTGGATTACAAATCCAATTACAAGTGTTGTCCTAACTGCTGCCTGTCAGCTTTAAAGATGCCTTTAAGCCAGTAGACATGTTCACCAAATGGGGATGAGATGATACTGTGGGCACAGAGTAACAGATGCTCTTCACAGATTCTAAATTAATAAAACAAAACCCAAATGACTACAAACACAGATTTATAAAATATTTACTAGAGAAAAAGTTGGCTAAAAAGTCCAAATTTATATTCACAGATACTTTGGCTTAAATGAAAAGCAGTATCTTTTTTGTGTTTAATACCTTGTTTTCTTCAGTGAAAGCCCAGGAGCCTGACAGAGATTACAGAGATTACTGAATAGCTGTGTCTTTGATGGTTATTTCCACTAAAAAAAGGGAGTAATTCCCACTCTTCTACGAGAACACATTTTCTCCAGGACAGCTACCTAACTAAAGAAAACAGAGGTATATGGGTTTACTCTGTCTTTCCATGTGTGGAATTCTCAGGGCTGAATACAAAAGTGGTCGCATTTTGCTGCAGCTACATGAGCTTGGGAAGACCAGGGACCACCTCTCCTGGTGTCAGCACTGAATTCAAAGTCTGCTGTGTCCATGGGAAGAGCAGCTCTGCTGCTGCAGGTGGCTTTGAACTTCACTGCTACTCCTGACATTTACAGACAATTGAAAAGGAGAAAGCAAAGAGAAAGCTGTGTGCCAAACGAGTCTGTGGCTGCCACAAATACACCACTGTAAACACAAGAATGCTGCTGAACTACATGTTCAAATCCATATCTTTAACCTCATATTTAAACAAACATAAGTGAAAATAAACCTCATATTTAAACTAAAACAAATCTGTTTGGTTTCTTAACTGTCTCACAAAGTTCCTGCACATTTCTCTAGTTCAAACAGTGAGAAGCAAACCCCCCCCAGCCAGCAGCCTCCTGACTTGCAGTGTGCAAGAAAATGCACTGGGTTCAGAAACCAAAGCTCTTCAGAGAAAAATTGAAGAATGTGGGCTTCTGAAGTGTTCAAAATCACTAAAATTCCATATTGTACCCATATTACAGCAGGCTAACTGCAGTGCCTTTCATGTATTAATATTGCAACAATGCAATATTCAGGGCTGGATTAGCTCTAGTTCTATCTGACCATTCCAATAAAACAATTGTGCCAGCCTTGTATTGGTTGAAAGCCAAAGATAAAAGGGGGATGAACTTTGATGGATCTCCCTGCCCGCAGCAAGCACAACTGCAAACAGATGAAAGCCATTAGTGACTGTGCCTGGACAAGCTGCTGACTTTTACTCAAACCTTGGGAAAGCACTGAGCAACCTGAGCCTAGATGGAAAACCAGCAAACAACAGTATAAGACAGAAGAAATAAATTATTTTCCCACCTGCCCTTCTATTTTGCTAAATTACTTCTGTTGGTTTTGCACAATGTTTCCAACTGTGCATTTGAAGGAGGGTGATGGGGATCCTGCTCATACCAGAGCTGCTACCAGGGCTGGGCTGCCCCAGGCAATCCAACAGTGATGGCTGGACTGATGCTCAGGAGCAAAACCTCAGACACAAACATCAGCATCCCCCTTGCTCATGGGAACAGATCTGGTTGGATGGTCAGTCTAATTTCTGTCAAAATTCTTCCCATACTCTCACCATCTGCTGCTGTCCCAGGCAAAACCTTTCACTGACATCTAGTGACAAGATCAAACCAATCCAAGCACCCTGAAATCACCTGGAATCCCAAGGTAATTTCCTTGCTATGAATTCAGCTTGTTATCAGCCAATATGTTCTTCCTCACCTTGATAGCTCTTGGTACTGTGCTGGGGAGATCAATGACCCTCTTGGGAATCATGGAACAAACACTCAATCAAAAAAATGTCTTTAGATAAAATAACTTTGTAGACAACTCAAACAAGTGGGAAACGGGCAGATGACACCTTAGTGTTTTGCTCTAGGTCATAAAGCAAATATTTCTGTCTCACCCATGACCAGAAGGCAAGTCTGAAAAAGTTTTATGAGCAGAAGCCTGCTCTTCTGCACTACTACTACTTCTGCAAGAGGGAACTTGCAGCCCAGCTTGCAATGCTAATGCCACCTCTGCACTCTGGTGAGGCAAACAAAAGTTACCAGATCAGCACCACCACAGCACCTCTGCCTACAGGCCAATCAACTACAATCCCATGCTCACAAGGGAAGAATTTTAGTCAAATGTACTTTGTCAGACATTCAGTGTCAAATATAAAAAGGCAAAAAAAAAATTGAAAATACATTAATACAGTATATTTTAAATCTCCCAAATCTGGAGAGATATTAAGCTCCCTTAGGCTTTACTAGTATGCAATCATTTTTCTCAGCAATATATGTGGTTGCTGTCCTTCTGCTAAGGCAGTGCTCATAGTCAGGAATGTGCATGTTTTTCCAGGAGATAGAGGGTACCTGTATAACTTTTGCTTTGCCAGTAAGAGTGGTTTCAGCACTCTTTCCTTGTGTCCAAGTGATGAGCCACAGAGCCTGCCTGCTTAGTTGAACAAAATCCCAAATGAACATATTTTGACCTTCCATGTGCTGTCTTCTTCATTAGCAGTGGTTTTGCCCTTTTTTCCATGAAATATGTCCAGAGGTTTGTGCTAGCTTGAAGCCTGCAAAGAAATTCCTGGAATTTTTGGTCTTATCCCAAAGCATGATCTCCCAGGAACAGCTAGAGCCCAGCACAGAGCTAAGGGTGCCAGGAAAAAACACATGCCACCAGTACATGAGCCAGGGAAATGCCTTGCTGAGCAAGCCTCTGGCCCCAGAGACACAGTGATGGGCAGAAATGCAAACCAGAACACTACATGTGCTCTGGAACTGTGACCTGAGGGAGGCTGTGGAGCTGTTCCAGGCCCTCTTTGTCTCCATGCACAACCTACCCTCAGCACTTTCCCCTGCCCTAGGAGACCACAATTCCTTTTGGATCAGTGGTGCCACTCCAGGCATGTTCCTCAGGCTGAGGATTGTCTCCAGTGTAAGAGGTGAAGGCTTAGCTGGTACCTGGAAGCTCTTGAAGGACATCATTAGAACAGCTTGCAAGCATGAGGCTGCTCAGCCCCTGAGAGAGACAAACACCGCGGCAGAAACAAAAAGCTGTTAGATATAAGTTAGATATAAGCTGTTATATATAGTCTGAGATGAGTATTTACTGATTCCTGCAGCACACATTTATACTTTTCATACTCTTTCATATTTCTATAAATAGATCTCCTGAATAAAACAATGAAGCAGTATGAAAGTGTCCCAGATTGAGAAGCAAGATGTTTCCATTTGCCATCTGAGTGGCAGCTGTCTTCCGGTAAGTGGGCAGTTTTCCTTATCTCTTCCACAGCCCATCCTCTCTCAGGGGAGACATCTGCTGATAATGGGCTATTGAATGTCACTGCAGGACTGATAAGAACTGGAACATCCCACTGGGAGATGCTCTGCCCAGAGGGAGGAGCCAAGCATTCCTACCTGGGTATAATCCTGAGTTTCTGGAACACCAGCACGGCTTTTCCTGCACTGGATTTCCCAGAGGAACAGCTGCCTCTTCCACTGGGTCTTCAAAGGAAGATTACACCCTTTCCTACAGGATCACTGCTCCAACAGAAGCACACCTGACAGTCCAGGAGGGTTGCAGCCACAATTCCCATTGGACTGTGGCCAACACCCTGACTAACAGGGTGTCAGGCTGTATTCTGACTCTGTCAGTGCTGTTTTGGTTCACTGCATTTCTTCCCTAATAAAGAACTGTTATTCCTACTCCCATATTTTTGCCTGAGAGCCCCCCTTAAGTTCAAATTTATAATTTGGAGGGAGGGGGTCTACATTTTTCCATTTCAGGGGAAGCTTCTGCCTTCCTTAGCAGACACCTGTCTTTCCAAACCAAGACAGAAAGTTAAATGGGGATTTAAATTTAATTTTTAAACATGAATGGTTTATCATATACACAAACCTCAGATACCTCCCTGAAATCAAAATGATAATATCATTAGTGAGTCAGAGAAAGAATTAAAATGTTTTCAAACACACAGACACACACACACAGACACACACACACAGGGACACAGAGACACACACACACACAACTTGTGGCATCTGCCTATGGCACTGAAACACAGAGCAAAATGTAAAGGATAGCCTTGGTGACTTATGAACTAAATTGAATTTACACTGCTTCTGAGGATGTGAAACTGTGAGCTGGAAAATTGGTAACATGTGTAATTTCAGCACTCTGTAGCAAATGACCAAACCTTGAACACCCAGGAAGCAGAGAAAAAGCCCTTCCAGGCATATATTTGGGTCACAAGGAACTTCAGAATTAAAATGTTTCAGTTATTTTCATATCAGAATCAGAAGCAATGTGAGTGTACCTCCACATCAATGAAGTGCTTTAATTCAGATTTTCAAAGGGATATTTTGTTTATTTTAATATTACCCAGTGAACACTCTCTCCTGTATGACCCAGTGTGCACCCAGGGTTTGACTGGTTCCTTACCACTGCTGCTGAGCCCTGCATGGGGACCTCCACTCACTACCAAAGTGGCCCAAGGCCACCTCGCTCACAGCTGGGCAGAGGGAGTCTGGTGAGATGGTCAAGTCCCCAAGTAACTGGTGAAAACATTGAAAGTACACAAAGTCTGGAATTGTGAAACAATACCAAGGTTCTGCCAGCAGGCTTATGCCTAAAATTGATTTTTATTTTCAATTGTGAACATATTTCTGTTGCCTGTGTTTTAATTTCCAGCCTCAGCACAATGCTATCTACCACAAAACTAATATTTACAAGCCCAGTCCTTCCAAGCAGCCACTTTTTCTCTAAATGAAGACAAAAATCTTGCTCAAGTTATGTTTGCTAAAGCACAGGACAACTGTCTGTGATGTACTTTAACCTTGAACAAAGAGAACTTTGGAAAATACCTATTCACAAAGAAATTGTCAAGAGACAGGTGGACTCTGTTATGTTATGTATTTTAAAACCTAATCATAAGTTTGGGCTTGTGCACCTTGACAAAATTGCAGCTCAATGAGCAAAGAACCTCTTTCATAATTTTGCTGTCAACATTAACATTTCAGAAAAATGGAATGCAAAAGCTACTGAATTAAGATAAATTACATACTTTTAACTTCTTATTTTGAATTCTGATTCAGAAATGGAATTCAAGATTCTTTGCATGGAATGCATTTAAAAGTTTCTTCATCTGAAGCAGGATTTAGGAAATGCAAGCTGACCAGCCTGTACTTAAGTGCTGTTTTGAATTTGATGCTTAATCACAAACAGAAATGCACAAATTCTTTTGTGATACTTAACACCAAAGTGAGGATGAATTCATTTAAGCTATTTCATCCGCCTGAAATTAGCACAGGACTTCATCAAGCCTTTCCAAGTGACAGGTAAGGTAGAAAACCAGCAACAATATGCTTTGAGTGAGTTCTCTTTCATTTCATGCTTGGTTTATTCCCGTGTCTGCCGCATTTCTAAATTCATTTATTAAGTACAAATAGTGATGCTAAAATGAGCTAGATACATACCAAGAGTATTTTTCTTTCTCCATTTAATGCAACCTACCGCAGAAAGCCTGAATGAAAGGGTAAGCCCTATCATATGCACTGGGGAGGGTGGGAATCCAACAGCATTTCCGTGCCCTGAACAGACTGTCTAGGGAATATGGATTCTGCCTGTATCTTCCAAAAAATGGATGCAAGCAAAGGCTCTCTCTCTGGCCAGCAGTAGCTGCACCAGAGAGAATGAACTGAATATAAAGCCCAGATGTGCTGCACATACTCCCAGCTGTGATCCTAACACAGGAGGGCACTCAGGTACAGCTGCACCCCATGTCCCTTCCAGCCTGGGGAGGGAAGGGCTGCCCAGGGCAGTCCCCCAAAGCTCTGTGCACCACAGACATCCCACAGAGCAACTGCTCAGAGCTTCTTACTAAAGACTTTGGGGTGCTGGGGAACAGCTGCAATACCCATTGCCTTATGGAGGGCTGACAAGCCATGTGCCTTATGGAAAAGCACCGTTCCATCTCCTTTCCAAGCTGTGTCTTGTAAACTTCATTATTTTACCTGTTTGATATCCTATCATAAATGTGGAGTGGTTAAACATCTCCTGAGGAAGCTGGGTAGGGGTGATGTGTTTGCACTGTACAGCAGCACAGAGTCACCTCACCCGTTCTGGCTCAGGTACCTTTTTCCTCGGGGTGCAGCAGAAATCACAATGTGCCTATTTTCCATCATCATGAGCCCAATCCTCACCAAACAGCTCCACGAAGAGACAGGCCTGTGTCTTTGCTGATTGGTCAGGCACCAGGTTTTCTTACCAGTCTGCTGAATCAGTGAACCATGCATGAAGTACTTACTCTATCCCTTGGACCCAGAGTCCAAACCACAACTTGGTCCTCAAGGCGCTAGTGCAGGCAGCCGCCTTCAGCACTAGCCAAAATTTCTAAGGATACATCAGCAACATCTAAGGCAGCACAGGCAGAAATCTGCAAGTTAGCTCCAAAAACGGAAGTAGAACAGTTTTATTGCCCAGGTTTTGCAATGTGATTTATACATCTCAGCTGGGGGAGTGTCTATCAGTTCTCCCTCTGTATTCCAGTGCAACATGGAGCACAAATTCTGTGCTGATTCTGAGCTGCCTGTGCAAATCAAGCCCATGTGAACTTGTCCTCATGTGACTGCTTATGTACTGAATTCAGCACCTTTCTTTCCCATGTCAAATAGAGAGCACAGAGAGTTTAAAATAATAGTAATAATAATTTAAACAAATCTTAAATTAATTGATTAAACTCAATCAAATTTCACTGTGGATTACCTAGGGGAAATGTAGCAGGCCTGTGACACATGAAAATTTATTTCTAATAGATATTCTTATTATATTCGTGAGGAGAGAAAGTATATTTCCCCTAATTTATATTTTTTTGTTTTTTCCCCATAGCCTTTTCCCAAGGCAAGCTTCTTCAAAATCAGTCTCTGTAGCACCCAGACATCCAGAATCATATTCCAATTCTAAAGCAGGCAAAAACTCAAGAGAAATTCAAATACCTGGAACATGCTTTTTCTTGCAGTACAGCACTGAAAGCAAAAACCACTTCATAAAATAGAAATTAAATGTTAAATCTCTGTAAGACTGCATTTTAATCAAGCACAAAAGGCAATACAGCAGATGGAAGTCATCATACAATTCTACCCCTGCTGCACATGTCTCTTTTTTAAAGCACATTTAAGGAGTTCTAAAAAAAAAAAATCTTTCTTCACATAATTTTCAGTATTACAGAGTCACCTTGCCATCATTTTGTGTTTTATTCCCTATTTTACTGCTGCTTTATTTATTGTGTTTTATCAAAGTAATACAAACGTGTCTTCTGTTATGCCTGCTCCTCATTTACTAAGACTTCAAACTTGCTAGCTCAGTACCAGCAGCAATCCAGCTGTGGCAGAGAGCAGTCCAGGCTATAAAGCCTGAGCAGGAGCAGTAAATACCTTGCTGATAGCCTGCCTTCAACCCTGTGCTGCTCCACTTAAACCATTACTAGGCCTTGGGAGAGTTTCACCCCGCAGCGCAGCCTGTGCTCTGAGCTGGCCGGGCTCTCCTTGCCGGGCTGTGCTAATGCTGTTTTCTGCTTCGTTTACACAGCAGTTTTACAGCACCACTTCTCCGTGTTATTGCTGTTATTGGCACATTGACAGGGACACAGCAGCAGTGGAGAGGGGTGGTGCTCTCAAAAATGACTGCTCACTCTGCTCTCTGACCAGCTGCAAGGAAAGGCTTCCATTTCCAGTTATTCTGCTCAGGCATGCAGGCCAGGTAAATTAATTTGAGTATCCTCTTAAGAAAAAAAAAATCCTGAATGAAAATTGGAGTAACACTATTATTCATTCAGATACAGTCAAGAGCCATGTTGCTTACCTATGGATATGGTCCAAACTGCAGCAATTTTCATAATGGCCTTGGTTCGGGAATTGAAGCGGCTGTGCTCAATGGGATTGCGAATTGCTACGTACCGATCAAGAGAGATGGCACAGAGATGCATAATAGATGCAGTTGAAAAGAGCACATCTAGGGAAATCCATATAGGGCACAACTGTTTAGGCAAAGGCCAAGCATAATCTGAAACATAGAGAGAAAAGAAATGAAAGGAAAAAAGGGAAAGGAAATAATTTGGGAAGCTAGGCCATCATTTCTGAGAATCCATTGGGATATTTCAGGTCTGTGGCACCAGTAAGGGGCACGTGCATGAGGAGTGGACAGGAAACTTCTCATGGGACTTCTCTGCGGGCAGTTCCTGGCTCTGGACACTCCATAAACCCATAGCCAGTTCCCACAAATCTGGTTTCTGTGACCAGTAACTAAAGCACACTTAACCTTTCTTCCATATCTTTACAAAATCAAATGTTACATTCCTTTATAACTCACTCATCACATTGTTTTCATGGATTGCAAACCACTTTGTGGCATTAACTTGACTCAGATCCTTTCTAAAACTCTAAAACTTTGACATGTCCGTCTCAGTTTCTGTCTGCTGAGGAGAAAGGTAGCAGACAGTCTTTGTGCACAGTCTAACACATAGCTAAATGATGCTACTTTACCTTTTCTCCCCAGGCAGTGTGCATTGATATCAAAGGAATACTTGCCTCCTTACAGAGCTGCTGGGACTGAGTGGCTGAAATTCAAAAACTGTTTTGAAGGTAGACAGAGTGGGGTGTTATTCTTTACAGAAAATATGTTAGCAAGCAGAACAGACTTGATAGCCACATCTGACAGCAGCTGGCATGCATCTCTGTGCTGAAGTACAGCTTGAGAATAAAAGTGAACCAGAAAGATCCTCAAGGGCCACTGATATTTAAATCAAAGCTCCGAGAAAACTGATTTGTGAATGATACCCCCACATCAGTGTCCAGAATGGATTATGTGAGATCAATAACATGTCCTGCCAAGCTGTGGGCTTCTTATCAAAACAAATCAAGAGTACCTATAGCAGCTGAAAACATGAGAGACTTCATAATAGCTGAATAATGAGATATTCTTGTGGCTTCATTCAGAACATGAATGTCTAAAGCAATTTTGAAGTTTACCCCAAGGATCAGAATCATCACTCTGCAGAATCAATGTTATATTTAGAATGGTGCAGCTCCATTCTACTCATCTCAAATGAAAAGGGTGAAACATTAGTCTCAGAAATCATAGTTTGAAACAAATTACTCAGCCAACAGAGACCCGGGATACCTTCATGCAGAAACCTGAGATTAACTGAACCAGAGTAAATTATTATGAAATGTCTCAGAGAAGCCCAGGAATCTTTCACAAAGAGCACAGAGGAATGAGATGGACACATTAGTTCATTTTACCAATGGGAAACAAGCAGATGAAGTGCTAAGTACTCACCAAACCCACACAGCCAGACCTCAGCTCTGGGGAGATAAGCCACTCATTTCAGGGAGTTTACACCACGTCTATTAAATGGACTGTGAGTGGACTGAAACCCACAGCAGCAAGCATTTGAGAGGTCCCTGTTCAAGGGAACTAAGTAAAGCACTTTTTGGCTGGAGCATCTTTACTTAAAAGGCACCTCTGCTGTAAAAATGAATAGCGCTTGATTAAATATGACTCAGCCCCTTTATAGCACTACGAACAAATTCTCTGCTTCCTGCTCACCTTCACACTTTGCAATAGCTGAGGACATCGTTGCCATCAGCCTGCAATTGAGCTCAGAGCTGCAGCTAAGCACACCTTGGATTTGCCGGGCATTTAGCAATGCCTCAGTGAATGCCCCGGGGAAGAACAAGTCAGAAATCCTACAAGTGGTAGCTGTGCTCCCTGTACAGCCCCAGGGTCTCACTGCCTACCCGCACTAAAGCACATTCAGCACACTTCACCCCTCACTACTTCTCTGAGCCAGAAGAACTTCTACCCGAGCCAGCTTTGCGCTGCAGGCTGAGATGAACCACGAGCACCCTGAGTGTGCCCTGATGGAGGGAGCGATCCCTGGGAGCTTGTGCAGCGTGATCACGGCTGTGCAGCAGCCTCTGCAGAGGGGAACAGTGACATTGATGGCTACTCCCCACATCGGGCAGATGGCCAGAAAACCCCCAGTATCTCCAGAAAAAGACAGCCGGCCTCCAGGCTTCCTGTGCGTGGCAGCCTCTCCAGGCTGAGCCATGGCGCTGCAGCGGGCACAGTCTGATGCCTGACATTTGCTAGACTTGGAAGAGGTTTCTACAGCAACCACCTTTTCAGAGTTATTGAATGATGAACAGCCTTTCTTACCTCTTCCTTCAAGCTATCCAAACACTCCCAGTGACTGATTCTCCCCAGAAGAACTTCTGCTATTGGAGTGAAGTAGCACAGCATCCCAACCCAAAACCTATCAGCAGCAAAGGCGTGTTTGGAGAGGAGACATCACCTGCTGTCAGCCCTGGCGCTGCAGAAACCACAGACACCAACAGACCCAAGCCATGCTGCCCACAGCTACTGCCCAGGCAAACTGCCAGGATGCTTTTGAAGAGAGAGGTGAGATGAGAGTTCTCCTAACGCCAAATCCTGTTAGTCCTTCCCGTCCCAGGGCACTCCATTGTGCTTCTAGCTGAACAGCCACGAGCAGACATTTTACTTTCTCAGGAAGTTTCCTAAAATGATCTGCAATAACGAAATGTCACTCTGGAAATTTGTAGAATGGCAGCTTGTAACACATCACTGTAGCTGGATAGGAAGGGCATAATATATATTCTAGCTCAAAATGTAATTATTTTTAAGTAAGCATGGTGAGTGCCTTTGAAAAACACCTACACAGTCTACAAAGCCAGTAATTTGTAAAAAAAGGAAAACAGCTTTATTCTAATTCTGTTTTGAATAAATGTACAAAACATAGGAAATGTGCACGGTGACTGTGCCAAGATGCAAACAAGGATTAAAAAAAAAAAAAAACTGTTAACGATGTTATACCTTTAAAACAATTTTATCTTCAGAAACACTAATTACAGAGGCTAACATTTCTCTAATTTGTTCTTTTTTTTTCTTATTTCATTTACAAAGAATAGCAATTACCCTATATTTAGAAGATCAGATGACTGAGTGAAATGAATTCTTGGACCCCAGCACCTCTAAGATGTAGTAATTGCATTTCCAATGGAAAACATTCATCTGAGTCCAAATTTGGCTCCAAGAATGAAACAGTGCTAAACACCTGCATAAGCAAAAAAACAAATTCTTTGTAACAAACACTGATTTTTGTACCTTGAATTAATCTGAGCCCTTAAAATCATATATTTAATGCACTGGCATGTATACCAGTGTAGATAGGTAGATAGGAGAGTGCTGAAGGGAATTAGATGAATGCAGCAGATCAAAAGAGAAGTATTTCTTTACACAGCGTGTAATCAAACCACAGATTTTTTTTGCCCCAGATATTTTGTGGGTGGTAGAAATTTACACTGGCCAAATTCACAGAGAAAAGTGTATAGAAAACTATTGCAGTGATATTACTTTGAGGTCAGTGTTAGCTTCTAGCTCTGATCAGAATAAAAACAGCATGTAAAAAATCCTTGCAGGAAGGCAACTTCTGCAGAATATTGCTTCAGCCTCTAGGACTGAATAGCATCTCATGGCATCTGTGGTTGATGTGGTTTTTCACAGGACACATGAGACAAACACTCATATTTAACCAGGAGTCATGGTCCCCAGGTGGGATTTCATCTCCTGCCCCAGGATGAAAAAGCAAACCACAGTTTCTGTGTGTCACTGAACAGCTGAGATGAGCACAAACTTTTGGCAGAAAAATAAAGAAACTCAAAGGCATTTTGGCAAAGTCACAGACCATCTCTGTGCGTAGTTAATTTGCTGTCAGATAAGAATTCCTTACATTTTTTGTGTTTTTCATCAAGAAAGATGGCAGCTACGAAACTGAGTCACTTTTGTCAGAGGCTTTATGCATATGGGTAAAAAGTGTTGCTTAGCACTGCTATGGGCATTGTACTGTTCAGTGCACAAGAGTCAGAATTACTAGCTCCTGTAGAAGGACACAGACAATGGAAGCAAAATTAATTATGTCAAATGGTAAAACAGAATTACTCCAGATTGTAGGAGAATGGTTGTACAGAAAAAAAAGTCTGTTTCTTGTACATATTCAGTACTTCTCCAATGCAATCTGCTCCAGAATATCTCCTGGGAAAAATCTAGTATAACACCTAGGACAAATCTGGAATAACTGCAACAAAATACCTGCTTACACAACAATAAAGTGAAGAGTGATGTAAAATTCATCTCTGTATCTTCAAGAGATTTTAATGAGAAACTCACAGCAATCTGCATCAATCATTTCTTTTCCAGCCATGAACAGGAATTTGGAAAAGGTTTCAGCACACATTTGCTGTGTTTAGCCAGTGCCTTGTATCTATTGGGATGGATAAAAGGATAAAAACCATTCTTCAAAACGACACAGGAACAAAAAGGTGTATTTTGTCTCATTATGCCATTTGACATATATATACATATATGCACAATATAGATACTGTTTATGTAAAAGAAACAGAGGCAACTTGTGCAAAATAAGTATTAAAGATGCTTTTGAATAAAAGCCTCTTTTAGCATTGTTCATTGGGTTGGCTAAAAACTAAAATACATGTAATGTTTCTCATTTTAGGCTTCTGATATTTACTGTATTTATAATTCACTTTTAACTACTTTAATGAATTGAATGAAGAAAGGCAGGAGTTTGAATAAATCTCAGTATAAAGCAGAACCTCCCAGCACTTAAAATGGGCAACACTGTGAGTGCTTGAAGCGCCTTTTCCTGTAGCTGCCACAGGTCTGTTTCAGGCCCTACACTGACCCACTGCTCTGCAAAGTGTTCTGACCCTTGGAAAGGTCAGCAGAAAAGATCCAGGAGATGCCTCAGATAACTCCCTGGGAATTCCAAACCCAGCAGAGTGCCCGGAGCAATGACAGTGCTTGCTTGGGTTTCCTTGCAGCAGCAGACAATGCAAACAGCAGCAACCCAGAGCATACCAAAAACCTGTCACTTTCTGAGGGGTTTTGCTGCTTTTGAACATTCTTTCACACATCTCAGGGAAACCCACTGTAGTGGTTTGTAGACTAAAGCCTACACTTTCCCACTGAACCATTGATGCAACTGAAGAATTTTGAACAAACCAGACTTTCCAGTGTTCACTTTAAAGTTTCATAGCTGCCACAGGCTTTACAAAAATAGAAAACAATTACATACAGTTTTAACATTACTGCGTTGCATTATTCCTGAGGGAATGAAAGAATTTAAATTATTATCTTCTCTCTCATCTAGGAAGTAAAGCATTTCTAAGCCTGAAATACCACATCAGGAAGTGTAAAGCTATGTTATCTCTTTTCTGCTAGTTTGTTTTCCTCAGATTTACATAGACAAATAACTCAGAGACATCCATATCACTCTGAGAGTCACACACCTGAGAGTGCTAAAATCTCGATTGTGCCCAAGAAGTACAGAACATCCTGCTTGATCCCCCACAGCCATCACTGTCCACAGAGGGGCTCAGGGACATGCAGCCTCCTGGCTAAAGAAACAGCTGATCTCAGGGGCAGCACTGCCAATCCTTTTATCATCAATAGAGTGGAATTTAAAGTTTTTCCAATATACTGAACTCCTGGGCATCAAGTTACATGAGAAATTAAGTTTACCTTTAAGTTTCTAGTCTGCATTTTTGTAGAGGAAAAAAAAAAAAAAGCTGTCTTAAGGCTATCTGGATCCCTTAAACATCACATGTTCTAGCACAGCCAAGCACAGGGACATAATCTACACACAAAGAATGATGGTGACTTTTAGGAGGACTCAGTTCAAAAAGTCTTGAGTGTCCCAACAGGTGCTGAGCAGAGGATGGGCTCTCAGGTGATGGGATGGCCAAGGGAATGGAGGAGACCACCAAGCAAGAAAAGCAGGTGGCCCTGTGTCCAGGCACAGCGTTGGAGAGATCACTGCTGGCATCCCACACTTGGCTTGAACATCCGTGAGAAGAAGATGCTGCTTTGCCACAGTGCAACACCACACTAAGGATTTATTTGAATCTGTGCCACTGATCACATCCAGCTGGGCGGTGACACTCTTCCTGAACTTTGGTTTTCCTCTGAGCTGTTTGTTTTACAACTCCTGGAGCTATCAGCATGGCAGGGAGCAGTAGGAAATGGGCTTAGAGCAGCATGGTCTCCTTTGGAAACCCCTCACCACCGAGGGAAACTCCAGAGGAGCTGAATGTGCCTCCAAAGATATTCTGGTTCTTGTCTCACAAGTTGCAATGATTAACTGATGTGACTCTATTTTATTGCAAATTAAACTATTGCACTCACTATGCTGTTAGAAGAATTTTAACTAACTATTAGATTTTCCTTTCTATCCAGTATTGCAATGACTTGCAGTCTTTACAGGAGGTGTAAGAAAGAAGGAAAATTAAAGCTAGAACAGATATAATTATCTGAGTTAGGGAAAGGTTGCTTGAATACCATTTAAGTAATATTTTAAACGCAAGGAGCCAGCTTTCCATATACTATACTTTAAACGACCTGTTAATAAAATGGGATGTTTGCTAAGAAGCAAACCTAGTGAATGTTGTTTTCATCCCAATGTCAGCATCTCTTCTCTTATGGAAATATAACATTATTCTGTTATGATTTGTTATTCCATAAATCCATGTGTTATATTGATTTTTTCATTTATTGGCAGAGACTAAAATTATGTTTGAAGCCAGAGGATAAATTTCTAGGCTCGGTGCTGTTCTCTGCTTGCTGTTGAAGCATCTGTAATTGCATCTGGAATTTTTGCATTGAGTGATATGGACAGTTAATGGAGCAATGGCACAATTGATTGAATTGTTTCAGCAAGTTCATATAAAGGGTTCCTTCCAGCCTTTTAACTCCAAGAGAGCTATGATCTCTTCACACACTTCTGAGCTACATGTTTTTCATAGTAATTGATCTAAATGAAACCACTGTCTAATAAAATATCCATAACAGTAAACATTTTCTATCTACTGATGTTCTGTATGTCAGCACAGCATCAGGAGAGATCCTCTCCTTCAATTTCCTTCATGCATCTCATAGATCAGCCTTCACCTGTTATTTAAATATGTAATAAAGCAACAGTTGGATGAACACCACACTGAAAAGTAAGCCCACAAGAAAACACAAACCTCACACAAATACCTTCTAAACATGAGAATATAAATATTTTAAAATAATCTGTCTTGCAACAAAGTGCACAAACGTGTCAATAACAGGTGGTGTTCCCCAGTTCTGATGAAATTGAGAAAGATACATTATCACAAGAAATAGCTGCCAAAGCCTACAGATAATTTGAGGAAACTAAAATTCAGAACTGAAAATGATACGGCATTATTCAATTACAGCTGACTGCTGAGCAGAAGCCATCTGAACTCAGAGTTCCTAATACCAAATGAAGTTTTTAAACTCTGCCTCAATCCTAGGACCAGTTCTAGGGCTAGGGAAAGGATACAAAGCCATAAAGGGGATTTTTTTTTTTTTAGGTATTTGGTTTTATTTCAGCATAACTCAGTAGCAATTCAGGTGTCTGAGCTATGCTGACAGCTGCCTGGAAGCCTACATGGGATTAATCCTCTTTCTCAGCTCGGGCTCCCTCCTGACAATGCAGCTGGACAAATTTGCCTCAGCATCACAATAAAATACCTGATATCAGTAAGAGATAAAATATTCTTTGGATATAAAGGGTTCCTTATTCAGAGAGCACAGATCTGTCATCTTTCACTAGCCAACATTTTTACTAAATCTTCCAAGAAGATGACAAATTTGATAAGAATTTGCATACTCACTGTAAACTTTGTTCTGCAAACCAGCAGTGCTGGCTTTGAGCATAGGATGCAGACGTTTGGTCTGCTATACCTGGGATGTCCACTCAGTATTTTTACCCTATGTCTTGAGATATAGAGCATGATGTGAGATCTGCTGTTTGAAAAGTGTCAGTGATTTTGCCTCCCTCTTGCTGCAGGCTGCTTGATGTGCCCAGGATGTGATCCTTGTTTTGGCCCCTATAAGAAACCACTTCAACCAAAGGAAAGAAGCCATATTTTGGTCATGCTTAGAGATAATAATTTTCATTCTTGATATTTCTCAGGATTTGCAAAACACATTCCACATTTAGCTTCCTCCAAGGCAATGGGCATCTCTGATTCTATGTGACTATACAGGTAGGAATGCCAGTGTGAGAGTGCTCCACAGCAGCCACTGCCAAAAGCAATTATCTGGGGGTTGCTAAGAAGCCTGGAAATTCTGCTCCTCATCCTTAGTGCCATCTACTGTCCTGCTGTCACTGCATACCTTAGGTGCACACCTCCCACTTGCAAAGCATTTCTGCCTCTGTGCCCAGACCTCTCCTGACCAAGAACACACACTTTTCATTGCAGCAGAAATGTCAGGCTGGAGTTCAGCACACTGGGAACAACACTTTCAGGGGCTCTCTCAAGGGAATAATTTGTTAATGAACACTGTTCCATGTGCAGTAATCCCAAGGAGGTGTGTGAGCATGTGAGCAAGTGTCACTTCCCTAGGAGTTTGTTGGTCACCGTGTACCAACTCAGCATAGAAATCTGTGCAGGTGCAACCTGCCCCAAATAAAAGGCAGCAAAATGAAGGATCATGGTCATTCCCTGAAACAGGAGTGGAGGGCAATTCATCTTGCATGTAAACAAGAGAAAGACATTTAATTAAAGAACTCTAACAGCAATTTAGAAAATGCCTGTATTGCAAATCAGTTCTGTACTCTGTAAGAATAACCTGCTAAACCATGCATGTATGCAAAATATGCTCAGTTTCCACCCAGAAATACACAATTATCCACTAGGATTCTTGATGTGTGGTGTGACCCAGACAAAAACTTAGGGAATTTTGCTGATAATTGTCTTTTTACTGAAGAATAAGATGTAGAAATGAGAGGAAGCAAACAAGTGCTGCTGAAATAGACCAAGTTGTTTAAGTACTTGATCTCTTCTCAAATCTTGAACAATAATTGAAAAATATTATTTCAGTAACCTTTATCTTCCAGCACAATGTTTCAAAGTCTGAAGTTAACGTCAGTTATCTAGCAGTCCTTCCCCACTTCTTCCCCGTTTTCCCACAATTCTTACATGTTTCCTCATTTTGCCACACCATGGAAACCCTGGAGGATTCTTTCATAAGCCTGGAAAATAATTTTCCACAAGAAGACTAGGTCTGAAAGCTTTATTGGCTGATAAGCCTGCCAGGGAGCTCATTTCTCTCAGCAGCACAGGAGGCTTTCCCAGACACCCACAGGACATGGGCAGAGACAGCAGAGAGCTCCTGCTGCAACCCCCCCATCCCTGCAGTAGCAAAAAAGTACCAACATTAAAGGCTTGCATTCAATCCAACAACTTGGTGGAGAATGTGGACAGAATCATGGTCTGAGGATGTCTCTGCATCAAGCCTTGGAGGGAAGAAGGCCCGCAGCCTTCACCATGGCATGTTCCAGTGCTTCCCTTTGCACTGCAAAGGGAATGATGATTTTCTTTGCACCTGCCAAGGCCTGCAGGATCACTCCATTTTCAGCCTAGGAGCAGCCAGAGCTCCTAGAGCTGAGGCTGAGAGAGCCTCAGCTGCTGGCCCTCCTGTAGGATTTTCCATTCAGACTAGCTGGGAATCAACCTCCCATATGATGTGATGCTCAGAGAAGGCTGGCTTGTCCCAAGCCCCCTTGCTGTGAACAGGGCAGGTCACCTTGTCACAAGCACCCAAGCCTCCAAAGCAGCCCTGGGAATGCAGGGGTCTGGGAAGGCTGTCTGGGAATGAAGCTGCAGTGTCTATCTTGACTAGAACAGGGCTCCTGCAACCCTGCTCACCCCATGGCCTCCCAGAAGAGCTGTTACATCCCAACCAGCATAATGAAATGTGATTTAAAATCATCCCTTTACTTCAAGCAACAGATTTGTAATTTAATGTCACAATCCAACTCATAAAACCATGTAATACGACATTAAGGATTTCCATTATTGTAAGCACTTCGTGAACACCTTGTTACTAGTTAAAACTGCTCACTTCTCTGAGTCCACTGTAAAAGACTTGAAGCTGGAATGTGATTTAACCTGAGGTTATGGTCTTTTCCTCCTGTAGTGCTTACAGCCCATAATATGCCCACTTGTTGTCAAACTGTTGGATGAGGACACATAAGAGTCAACTCAGCACAGCTTTTCTTACAGACCCAAAAGTTTAGAAACTCTTCAGCCTAAGCTATCACATGTACCTCCATCCTCACATCCTGAAATTCAGGTGGCATTCCTCAGCCAAAAAGAAAACAAATGGGCAGCAACATCAGTCCTGCCTGCCTTTCTGTCCCTCACAAGTTATGCAAATAGCCAGTTTTGAATCCTGAGAAGATCTGTGCTGGAAACTGCAATTCAGGACAAGTGATCCCATTTCCCATAACAATGTTTTGGCATGTGGACCCTATTCCTTGTGGGTAACATCAGAGAAAGTGAAAGTTAACACGTGAGCACCCTCTGCATACAGTTGAACTCCTTTGAGTTTTGCAGAAATTGTAGGCCTATTGTAAGGTCCATTCACATGAAGTAGAAGTTTAATTTAACATGGATAAATGAAGCGTGGGTGTACTGATATATTAGAAAGAATACTACTACTCAGAAAATTATAGTGGTCTCATGAGGTGGTAAAGGAAACTAAAGAAATTATATTTGGTTAAGTTATACCATGGGGGTTTTGATAGGCTTGTTTTTGCTTTGTAATCAAGTGCAACATTATTTTATTACCATGGTTATACTATTATTACTGTGTAGTCTTGCACTTGATTACAAATCAAACCCAGTGATAACTACAATAATAAAATAACGTGTTAACATAATAATCTAGCTAAACATAATAAAATAGGTGCTGTTCATCAGGCACAGCATTGCCAGCCAGTCAAGGGAGGGGATTGTCCCACCCTGCTCTCACTGGGGTGGCATCACCTTGAGTGCTGGGGACAGTTTTGGGTGCCACAAGAAGAGGAGACTGAAGACAGACCTCACTGGGGTCTGCAGCTTCCTCTGCAGGGGAAGGAGGAGGGGCAGACACCGATCTCCTCTCTGGTGACCAGTGACAGCACCCAAGGAAATGGCCTGAAGTTAATTCAGGGCAGGGTTAGGGTGGATATTAGGAAAAAATTCTTCACCTGGATGCTGGTTGGGCACTGGAAGGGGCTGCCCAGGGAAGTGAACACAGCCCCAAGCCTGAGAGAGCTCAAGGAACGTTTGGATAATGCTCTCAGGCATGTGGTGGGATTTTTGGGGTTTCCCTTGGCCAGGAGTTGGACTCAATCATCCTTGAAGGTCCTTTCCAACTCACTGGATATTCTATGATTGTAAAATTATAATTGTTGTCTAAAATTTCACAAATTAATAATATTAGTGCTGTAGTACAGTTAGCTACTCCCAAGTTACAAGGGGCACCTATCCCAATATGGATGAGAAAATATTGGAAAAATCATTATGGAAAGTAGATCAAGTAAGGTGTAAAAGGTGTATTTCAAGGACTTCATCTTGAAAGTTGTTTTTCCTGATTCATGCTCGTCAACATCAACTTGCTGTGTCCTATCAATCAATCTTGTTCTGCTGCTGCACATCTTGGATGGACACAGCCAGTTAAATTTGAACAAGAAAGTGACTCAATGCTCTTGGCTTCTCTTGTGTTAAAATGTAAACCTCCCTTTCTGTTAATTTCAAATTGACTGATCAGAAGAAACCAATAAAAGTCCAACTGGTAAATTCAAAATTTTACCCAACAAATCCAAAGTTTAAATAGTGGAGTGAGAAGTAATTCCCATTCAGAACAAATGCACAGAAGGGCAGAAGGGCAGAGCTCTGCTGCCCCCAGAACCAGCCATCAATATTCATGGGTGTCAGACATGCTTTTACAGTCTCCTGCATCCCAGTGGGTGCCAAGCAGGTACAGTGAAAGTCTGTCATACAATTTGCATATCTCAGCAACACCAAGACCTTTCCAAACAGCTGCTGCCTCTGAATCAGGATGGAAATAGACATTTATAAAAACAAGCAAAACACCCCAATCTTACCAAAAATAAACACGTTGCAAAACAAATTATACATCAGAAGATGGAGAGGTGTTGGTCTGAATAACAACTGGTCTGTCCTGATAACTCCACTGCTGCTGAAGAACTGAGGCTCTCACCAATATGTCAACAGGAATGGAAATCAAACCACCCAAAAAAAACAACCATGAGTCAACAGAGCCTTATCAACCACCCTGCCTTGCCCATCAAATCTCACACCTAAGAGATGATAGAGGAACACTTCATGTTTGTACATTACTGATTGAACTTTCTAGTCCTGAACCCTTTTCATCTAGGAAGCAAGACAGCATCTTGGATGAGAGATTCACTCACTGAACCCACTGCTGTCCCTGTGCTTATCAGACTGCCTGCAGGAAGAGTAAAATTTTCCAACAAGAAAACTTGTTACAAGCAGAAAACATGGAATGGAAAAATTGAATGTATCTTTGAAACTAATGCATGAAACCCACATTTTGACACAGCATGTATTTTTAATCACAGCCTAGGCTCTGTGACAGGTTCATGCACAAATTCCCCTCATGCCATTAGCATCTTTAATGACAATTCTGGCAGAATAGCCAGTAAGGATGCATTTGGTTCCTCTTGTAAATTGTCCATTCAGGAAAAGATTGTATTTTGTCAGTGAGGCAGTGTGCAAAATAGTGCAAGGCAGAGCAACTGACATGTGGCCCTTCTTCCATCTATGTAATTTTCATTTAATTTCCATGCAAGCAGATTAATTACATAGAGCCTGTTTCCCAGCATGTGCTGATAAAACACAAAGTAGGAACTTACTGCTACTCTTACTGTTAGGTCTCAGGGAAGTGAAGTAACTTATGAGGGTACTTTAATGAATAATAGACAACTCTAGAACCAGAATTTCAAGGAATATATCATGTGAATTGTATAGAGACAGTAAAATCATAATTTGCTGAGTAGAATTTAATTATATTAATTTAACTGACGGATGGCAAAGGAAGTAGAATGAAAAAGGTGAGTTAATTAACCCAATCCTGGAAACATGTATAATTTAAACTAATGTATTACCCTGGAATATTTGTCTTACAACATATTCAAGGGAGTGGTAGAGATTTCACCTCACTTCTCTGTATTTCTTTGCATGTTCTGTAAAACAGCTGTCTACAGCTGTATTGGCCTGCCTAATGGCAGTGATTTTCCCCATATTTTTGAGCACAAAGGCTGAGCTGGCCCATCACATCCATCTCTTCTAAAAATGTAGCAGACTATTGATCGTATCTTGGCATTTCACCAGCATTCAGGTTGAGCCCTTAAGGCAAGAAGTTATGATATTATTGTATTGATCACATAAAGTTACCATACACTAAAAATAAATCTTACTTCTTTTCACACAGTGCTTCCTGTAATATAATACAGTAAAAGTACCAAATATGTTGGGATGTACACAAATGCACCAAACAGCAAAATGTAGATGAGGCATCCATCTACATCCAACAACAAATTTCCTGAGCGATGAAATAGCCTCACATTGTGCCATGGGAGGTTTAGATTGGATGTTACAAAAAAATTCTTCACTGAAAGGGTGGTCAAGTATTGCAAAAGGCTTCCCAGGGAAATGATGAAATCACTGGCCCTGTTGGAGTTCAGAAGATAGGAGGATGTGGTGATCAGGGACAGGGTTTGGTGGTGACCCTGGTAGTGTCAGGTTTATGGTTTGATTTGATGATCCCAGAGGTCTTTCCAAACCGGAATGATTCTGTGAACACAGAACACAGACTGAACAAGGATGAAAGAGCTGCTCAATGTTAAGTCCAGACAGAGAACAGAAACACAGCTAACCAGCCTTGGAGTTCTGAGTTTTCCCTCAACCTCCTGCTATCTGCAGGTGCAGCCAGGAAAGTGAAGCCATTTGTTAATCTTTACAGCAGATTGCAATAGGACCATTCCTGGAAATTGTTGGCTGCTCCTTGACAAGCGTGGAGGAACACATCCTACTGACTATTTCCTCAGCCCAATTTCACTCTGCTGAGAGCAGGTTCTCAGTATGAAATAATATGTCCCAGATATTTGGTGCATGGAAGTGTTGCTAGATTTAGCTGCAGTCACCTTCTAGGAAGGAAAACAAGGAGTTTGTGGGTAAGAAAAAACAGAAGTAAAAGCAATAACTGGTATGGGGTGTTCAGGATGGGCAGAGTGGCTGAAGCCATTGAGATGCACTCCTCTGTCACAGCTCACCTGTGATCACAGCTGTGTCTTAAAATCTGGGTCACAAATATGATGCTTCTAAGTGGAAAATATTTTATTTCTCACTTAACTAATGTTAGGGTAAAGATTAGCTAGAGGAGTTGCTGCTCTTTCAGTCAGGTGCAGGCAGCTCCCTTGTTCCCTGGGCTGCTAGGACAGCTGGGGAGTGGGGAGTCAGTGAGCATTTTAACTGGGTGTTTCTCCAGATGAGGAACAGACAGGTCAATCTGTATGTACAACAACACAGACTAAAATTAACTCAGTCTTGGTAAAATGCTTGCAGTTCTAGTTAAATCCTTTCTCTTGGTTTGAAAATTTTAAGAATGGGGATGAAACACACCCAAGGAGGACTCTGGGTGTGTCTCACATGGCTCCAGTGCCTGGAGCTGGTGCTGTTCATCCTCTCAAATGAGGCTAAATCTGTCTGTGGGAAACACATAGCCTGTCTTCGTTTTATTTGGTATCTCCATGATCTGCCTGGTGCCTTTATGAAGCACCAAATTTACTGCTGGAACCATTTATCATCATAGAGTATTTCTTTTTTTACATAACAATTCCAGTTTTCTCATTATCTTGTATCAATTTCTGGTTTGCTACAAACCATGGGAGTTTATATTTCTTTTCAACTAAACTCATAAAAGTTAATTACAATGAGTCAATGCAGTTACAAAACTACTACTGGATCTAACAGGCTATTGTAATAAAAGTAAATAAAGATTCATGCGTTTTAAAGCACATTTAGCTTCACTGATCTAGAAGCAAATTGGGCATGAGAAGATTACACTGACAGCATTAAAACTGCTGCATTTAAATTGACATCAGTAAAATAGAGACCTATAAAACAGAAATGCAACTATACACACTACAGATTTTGGGGGCTTTACACTCCTGTGAGTTTTAAAACCTGTTGTATCTTCCAAAAATTTTGAGCAAAAGGATGAAATAAAACTATAATTGGTTCTAAAACTTTATTTGCATTAAATAAAAACATTTAAATGAGTGCAATTCAAAATTATTCTAATGAGTCATTCTTGCATAGAAAGGATTTATTTTGGTCAGGCAATTCTCAATTTCACCAAGCAAACAAGACAGACCCATCCAATTTGATATCTAATATATGAAAAATAGCTCCCTGATTGGATGCAACATACGAGCTGTGGGTAAACTAGAAAAATATAAGGCCATATGTTCAACTAGAATAATAGAATTTACTCCACTGAAATCATCTAAAGTATTTTAATATTTCCCTTCACCTCTCAGGAACAGGAACAAGTCCACAAAAGTGAACTTCACCAGTTTCTTCTCCACATTTGTAGAGGCAGCATCCAAGGAAACACTCTGAGATGCCTGAGTGATAGTTTATGTGGCTTGTGCTTACCTAGAACTGCTTCCATGGTGTGTTTTGGGGTGACATCACGCCTCCAGTTGAGCTGTGGAGCTGGGAGTGCTGAAAAAATCTTGCCCCCACTTAGCAAGAGCACGTGGAGGCTTTAGCTAAGCTGCTCTGCTGCTCTCATTGCCACTGAGCTTCTGGCTTTGCTTCAGACCCCAGCCTCACACAGTGTAGACATGATGGGCCCAGCTGACCCCATGGTGACTTCTTGAGCCCTGGTAGAGCTGTGAGAGAGGAAATTCTGGAACAGGTTTCACTGGATAAATCTGAAAAGGGAAAGCAGCCCAGTTTATCAGCTTTTGAAGGAAAGTGTCAAAGCGCATTTGCCTCTTCGAAAGTACCAAGGTGAATGGAGGCTCTGTTTTTTCACACTGCCATGTTAGGATTTTCTATTTAAAAACTGTTTCTTGCAAGAAAGTTAAGGGCTTTGATTTAATAATAAGTTGCTCAGAGATGTGTCCTGGCTTTCTGCTGATACCCACTAAAACACACATATTTTTGTCCTCAACATCCCAAAAGAAGGCAGCTGGAAGGAAAGAGGCTCTGGAAAATGGAAGATATGACTGCAACAGCTCGGTGTCTTAATGATGCTTGGTAGCAAACAACAGGACACAAGAAGTCAGAAAGTTCTTTTCAATCCTACATTCCTGTGGGATCAGGAAACTCCCCTTGTGATAAGCTCTTTCTTATTTGAATTATGTAGCTCAGCACAATATTTTTCTAAGGTGAGTTTGCTTCCTTTATCTTTTAAATATTTTTGATTTTTAATCAAAACCAATGAAATTAACCAAAAACCCTCAACAGTCTCAGCCAACCCAGAAGAGAGGAGTTCACTCCTTTCAAGCAGGAAAAGCAAAACACAAGTTTCTTAGGGAGAACCAGCCTTACCAAGCCAATACAAAGCAGTTTTTCATGCCAAACCACATTAAGCAAATGGATGCCCACAGAAACACATTTTAGAATCAGGCTCTGCACAGACCAGGAGCACATTTCAGCACTGAGCTGTAATGCTTTTTCTCTTCAAGGCAGGTCTTATAAGCTCTTAGAGATAAGCATTATACCCTTGATAGCTCAGCTACCTCAGGTGGCATAAAAGAAGCAGGATGGCTCCTGTGACAGTGTTGGAAACAAAAAGTTTTAATAAAAGGCAAAATAAAAAAGCTCTTTACCGAGAAAAACCGAGCCAGGGCAAGAGGTTCTTGCTCCTGCTAAAACACTTCACAAAAGCGATTTACTTCTTTTGTCCTCTTCTTTTTCTAGTGAATTGCTCAGATGGGACTTTTGGCTCCTGTCCAATTGGCTGTCCTTAAATTTGAGGTGAAGTCCCCAAGGTCCTATGAGGTGTCTTTTAACCAGATTGAGGAAAGAAACTTCTGGGCTTTTTTCCTTTTTAAGGAGACAAAGGGTAACTTGTTTACTCCGTCAACAGGGGGCACGTTCCTACAGAGCTGAACGTTCCACACTGTGCAACTCTGGGTCACCTTGCCTGGACAAATGCCAGCTCATTTCTCTTACCTGTATGTTCCATAAAGCTCCAACAGGAGACTGCCTCGTGCTTTGGATGATGGTGCTGAAACCTAATGAACAGCAATGGCATGAAAGGAGCTGCACTGCAGTGGCAGAAGAGATTTCCTCAGACTCAGAGGAGAACAGCAAAACATCTCAGACCCTTCTAGCTAAAGGATGTTGCTGCAGTCATGCCAAGAGCTGCAATCATGACCAGGCAGGAAGAGAGTAAAGAGGTTGGAAGAGACAGAAAATTGCTCTGGCAGAAGTCCTAGGCTCTCTGCATGTCCTGTCAATGTTCCCACTGACTTTAGCACAGTCAGAATCTCCCCTCATGGATTTTTTAGGAAATCATTCCTCAGGTCCCTTATGCTTACAGTTATTTACCTGTAGCCTGATGCCACTGAGCAAAAGAGAGGAGCAACCTGTCCAGAAAATAAAATCTAAGGTGTTCTGTAGCATTCCTGGTTTTCATTTTTCCATATTTAGGGGGGAAAAAAAAGAAAGTACTGGATGTGTCCTTTTAAATCTCAGAAACAAGGTCTCATGCTTCCATGCAGGTTCGAATAACTGGTTTTGTTCAGGCCTTTCTGCAAGAACCTTTGTCTGCAAAAAAACCTGTCAGACCCCTGGGGCAAACATTGAGTCTCTGCAGTATCCTTTGGCAAGCTGTGAAAATCTGGGATACAAGCACATTTTCCCGGAAAAGGTCAGGATGAGCTCCCAGTCTGGCAGTGCTGCCACGTGCCAAGGCTGTGGCTCACACACACTTGACCTGCCCAGTGCCAGGCTGGGATGCTGGCACAGCCCCTCATTCCCTGATGAGCACCCTGCTCTGGAGGGCACCGGGGGCTTTGGGATCCCTGCGACTCTTTGGAGGGTGTTATTGATCCAAATCTAACACAAGCTGACTCAAAGGGGGTGTGATCTGTACATTTTATTGCAGCCAGCAGAGAGCCATACAATCTTCTCCATGACCAGCCCTCATGATGGAAGCTACCAGAAACAGAGGCTGCTGGAAGTGTTTGTGCATTGCCCATCTGTGCTGGACTGAGCAGCCTGAGCTCCATGGGCAGCAGCCTCATCCCTGGCAGATCACAGGCTAAAAGCCCCATTAACCCACAGCAGGCAAAGGAGTTGGTTGCTTAACAGCAAGGGGTTTGGAGGAGCAAAAAAAGCATGTTTACAAATGGGGAATGTTTATAGTTCTCTGATGTTTTCTCCTAATGCTGGCAGATTGACAAGATCCTCTTGTCAACAGGAACAAACACAGAGAGGACAGTAAAGAATATCTCTGCCTGTTCCAAGAGGCCAGCCAAAGTCAGAGCTGGATGATATACAGGTGGCACAGGGTGAAGAAATAACAAGAAAGAGGCAGGTGGTAAAAAAATTAAATAGTAACCGCTCTGCCTTTTTATCTGACAGCAGAATTTGTTCTTCAGAGTCCTATAAAATAATGCTCCAAAATGTGGATAATAGCTGAGCTCAATGAGTCACAAGGACCTGGCACAAAACTGCCAGGCCCTACCCAGAGCAGTAAGCAAGGTACCATTGAAACTCTCTCTGAAGCTGGCATTGATTTATTCCAAAAATTATCTTTGCACCACAAACCCTCTGCTGCATCATCCAGAGCTCAGCAGCAGAGGAAGCAATATCAGAGACCTAAGGCAAGGGGTCGTCTGCTTTCCTCCTGGAAATAAGAAAAGGTTTGCCACGTGCAAATAACCCTGAGCGATGGGCAAGAAGTTGTAGGGAGCAGCTCCTGTATGAGATGGGACACCCTGGGAGCTCAGACAGAGCTGCTGGCACCACTGTCAGGTGGACACACTGAGCCCTTTCCTTGGAGGAAGGTGCTTGCTGACCACAGAAAGCAGCTCCTGTTCCCCACAGGCTCCAGAGATCTGCCCAGCTCATGGCAAACACCAGCAAACTGCAGACTGGATCTCACAGCTCCATGGCCCTGGAGTGCCTTCTGCTGTTTGGACATGCTGGATAGAATTTGAGCTTCCCAGTAGTGTTAACAGGGTTGGAAATTCATTTTCATTCAACATTAGAATAAATGTGAAGGTCATTAGATTTTTGCAAGAAGGGAGTTATATTAAAAAAATGCATACTTTCAAGAGAGAAATTCTAGTTTATGGCTTAAAATATAGTCTGATACACCCCAATGATTATTGTGATACTAGCTAAAGTTTTAACTTTTTGCAACAGATCACCATAAAGCTGGCAGAATGGGGACATGCTGCAAAGTACTTCAGCAGCAATGAGAATATCACCATCCCTCTTCCAGCTTCCCAGGAGAAGTGCTGCAGACATGGATACACTTCCACAGCCTCAATCAAAAGTGCAATTAGACAAAAGCACTCTCAACAGTTTTATTTGCCATGACGTGCTCCTCGGGATGCCTGCAGAGCTGTAACCAGAGAGAGCCCCTAATTTCCCACTTTCCCACAAGACACCACGTGGTAGAACAGAGCCTAGGCTCCCACGAGCTGCAGCAGAGCAGTTGCAGGGGAGAGGGGCTGCCCTGAGGACAGAAGTGGTTTCTACAGCATCTAATAAAGAATAACAGCATCCATTTCCAGAAGGAAAATGCAGAGCAGAACACCTTGTAGAACATGATTTTCCTGCCCAGAGCTGGGCAGGACAGGACACAACAAAGCTTTGGTGAGAGGCCAGGAGGGATATGTGCACTTCTTCTTTTTTTTTAAGTTATTAACCCCAGGTCACTCAGCTAACACACAGCAGTGCAGGCAAGATTCCAAAATATTCCAGAGGCCAGGGGATAATTGCAGCTGGCTGCACCCAGGAGCTGTAGCCCCAAACCCTTGCTCTGATTTTGGCCCCTACACCCTACACAGCAAAGAGCCCTGTCTGGGTCAGGGTTTGGGGTGGCACTCTCACATGGGGTGGAGGAAAGACTCAAACCATGCTGCCAGACATACCTGGGGAATTGCTGACACCAGGAGCTGCCTTGCTGTCCCTTCTGATGGGGCACAGGACTCCGAGGATGCAGTTCAGGTGACACTTGGGGCACTGCCTGCTCCTCTCAGATGTGTATTCTGGTGGTCACATCCTGCTAACCGTGATAATACTGCAAATTTACCAGCAACACAGAGGCCTGCTAAGGGAAGGACAGACTTGTCTTGAGGGAGAGAAAAGAGCATCCATACCATCCATACAGAAGACTTACACCAGGTCTCCATGGAATTTTTTAGGAGGAATTTGCAATTCAAGCCAAAGTTTCACTAAAATCTGAATTTTTATGGGGCTGGTTCTTATTACATTAAAAGTGACAAGCTTTCTAAATCTGTCTGTACAGGTGCAACATAAGGAGAAAAAACCAGCTCAGTTACCAATAAGTACATGACATTCTGCCCAAAGAAGTGATGGCAGGTCAAGTGCTGAACACTGCTATAATTTAATCTTCCAGAAGACAGACAGATCTAACACCTGCAGGTGTTAGAAATTAAGAAAAACTGCTTTCCAGAAGATACAAGTACACTCTGTAGCTCTTCTTTCTCTACCCAAATTTAGAGACAATGTTCAAAAGACAAATATAACTCTATTTAATATTTTAACGTAAGTAAAATAAACCTCCAAATTGACAACAGTCTGTTTGCAGACAGCAGAGATTTCCCTGACTTGCTTTCCTGACTTAATACGATTTATTTATGGACTCTGCTTGCAAGTCTTGCAACCAAAATCCATTCCCAAAAGGAGGAATTCAGCAGAAAGCAAGCTAAGACATAAGCCTGACCAGGAAAATTTTCATTGTGCCCTTCCCAGAGCAGAACTTCACCATCAGTGCTGTCTTGTTTTACGTAGCACAGCTGCAGCTCCTCATGGAGGAGGTGGAGATGACCCTTCTCCAGTTTTATGGGCAGCTCACTTTGGCATCTTTCTTTTACTCAACCTGGTGAGAACCAAAACTTCAACGGGGATGAGAAAGGTGTGTATGAGGAAGCCACTTCAGTTAAATAAACATTCCCAGACAAGAGGAACAATCAGTACAAGTGTTACTGGTGACATTTTACTTCACTGAAAATAAAAACTGCTTTAAGCACTGTGTCTGTATCATAGGGTACCTATGCCCACACCATTTCTGCCTCCTCTTCATTCCTGATCAACCCTCAACACATCATCAGGGCTAACAGGCTGGTTTTGAGGTTTTTAGCACAAGTACTAGAAAACTGCAACATGCCCCTAGAAGAGTGTCTAGCAGATTTTTTTGCAAAACTAATTGAGACAAAAGGAAAAAAAATTGAAAGGAGTAGAAAACATTCATGTTAATTTGCTAATTTCATATGAAGTATTTATCTCAATGGAGAATATTGCACTAGAGCTATACACAGCCTGCCTGTTGAGAAAGTCCTGGGGATGGGGCTGCTGTATGAATGAACTAGTGAAATTTCATCAGTTAGGAAAGAAAATATATATATATATATATATATATACACACACACACATACATATATAAAGTCCAAATGGCCATATCCATCTCATATTGGTGCCATTCTGCAAATATCAAATTTTACTTCTCATCTTTCATAACAGAAGCATATAAAAATCTTGAGATTTTCAGACAAGACCTCACTAAAATACATCAAAATAATGAGAAAGAATAACAAAAGGATACAATAAGTTAAATTGCTCTGACAATTTTTAAAAGTAATTCTGCTTTAGTAAGACTAGTGAGAATATGACTTTAAAATACCATGGAGCACCATGGTCTTTCCAGCAAAGTGCTTTGCACTCCTCAGATAATGACACTTTCCTCACTCATCTGGCTTCCAGTCTTTATTGTCCAATATTAAAAGTGTAACCAAAAAAAAAAATTAAATAAACTAGATAAAAAGCCAGACATAGATCAAAAATGAGATTACGAGGAAATTTATGTGTGTGGAGCAAATCTAGCTTTCAATATGACAGTTAAAAGCTCTGACTCAAATGTTTTTGAAGAGGGTGATGCAAATATAGGTTTCATAGATTTAATCACTGCTGAGAAAGGGTGTGGAGCATCACTCTTTCCTCTTGACAGGTATCACCACCCTCTCCAGTCCTGAGCTCTTGTGCTGATTTCAGCCCTTCGGCCTTTGACTCTCACTTGACCAGAAGCCATCAGTTTTCCACCAATGCAAGCCAAAGCTGTGTAGGTTCCTAATGCTGTTTCCTAATGCTGAGAATCATCATAGGCTGGCACATTTTCAGTGGCTCTGAAAAATCCTGCAAGTTAACATTTAGCTGCCTCAAGATCTTTTACAACCAGGGACCCATATTCAATGAGGTACAGAGAGTATCCATTTAGTATTCCCCCCCCCCCCCCCCTCACTCTAAGCACAATTTAAACTTCAGGTAGCAGAAAAGAAGCTGTTCTATGGATTCAGGGCACATCACACAGAGCTTTCTTTCTCAACAGCAACACAGATGCACCACAACTTAATCCCATTTGTCACATCAGGTAAACAGGCAGCTGTTATGTGGAGAAAATTCAGTAGCAGAACACTCAATATCTCAACTAAAGTTTCCTATGTTTCTAATAATCTGGAAAGAGGGTGAATAATGATGTAGTAGGATTTCAGATTTCACAGAATTATTTAGGTTAGTTGAGGGACAAGAAATCTTAGGGACTTGAAAAGAGAATAAATGCGGCTGTGTGAGCACACAGTGTAGGAGCCTATGGATCCTACTGATAGCAAAAGATAAACTAACACTTCCTGTTGGATATAAATTTCATTGCACACACCCCAGGTACAAGGTGTCATCGGAGAGAAAAAAAAATAATCCCATCTCTGAATTTATGACACAGATAGTGCAAGCAGTGTAGGAGTTTCCATTCACTCACACCCTGGCAGAAGAATAAAATGTAGTGGTTACTTAGCACAAACAGAAACATTACATTTAAAACTAACAAGAATAAATAATAATTTCTGAAAGTAATGCAACTGTCACCTGGAACTTGGTGTAGTCAAGATGCATTTAAGCCTATGACTTGATATGGTCTTTAAAATGCCTGATCATTTCCAGATACCTGAATGTCACATCAAAGAGCTGAGCTGCACTGCTCCCCTCTCTGCAGGGAAACCAGCATCAAAGTCTGCCCAAGTGCTCAGCACATCTCTGTCACCACACCATAATGATGGTAATTACCAATAATAACAATAATGTGGCTGTAAATCTGCTCTGGCAGCTGGGGCTGATGAATACTGCATCCAACACCAGCCCCTTGGAAACTGCCTCAGCCCCTGGCACCACAAAGGGGAGAGAGAGCCTGCATTGGGAGTCACAGAGGGGTCTGCTGGCCACTCCTTGGCCACACTCTGGCAACTTGTTGGTAGCTGTGAACCTTCTGCGAGAACCCAGAAAGCTCAATGTCCTCTGTAACTCAAATCAGCTGATGAGATTCTCTTGCATTCCTCCACCAGCCCTCTCTTTCTTGCTCATAAACACATGACACAACGTAAACCCACTGCTGCTTGTCCCTAAAGTGCTCAGAGGTGAGGAGACAACTTCCACCTGTTCTCTGAAGTTCCATCATGTGCAAGATACTTGATGCCCTATCAATATTTTTATAAAAATACCATTATTTTTAATTAATCAGGCATTTCTTCATTGAGATGAAACACTGTGTACATTTCTCATTTACTCTCCCCAGTACATGCTTATTAATTAGCAGACTAATTTGCTTAGTTCTTTAGGAACTGCATGCCAGGGAAAATGTTCTCAGTTGTCAAAGGCAACTCGTCAATTACTGTAAGACACTTAAGACTAATTGATAAATATATCCAAGCCCTGATTAATTGGTGAAAAATCCATCATGCTGCATCCTGCTGTCCTTTCCTTTATAATAAGATTCTTGAATTAATTTACAACTTGATTTTCCCATCTTTTAATTAAGAAAAACACCAAAAACCAGAAGTATTTGTGGAGAGTGTCTTCAATTTTCTGGTTATGCTTGAAGTGAAATCTACTTCATTTACCTTATTAGCCAAAAGTAAGGAAATGAGCCTACTCTGAAATTAGTTACTCTGTCAACTGGAATTTATCTTTGGGGCTGAGAGAGCTAGTGTGGAAATGTGAAAGTAATTTTTTCGCTCTTCTATTTGTTATATGTATTTTTTAAGGTTCCTTTCTGATTACATAAACTAAAAGTGACTCCTGCAACTCTGGAAGAGATGTGCTGCATCCACTTCTCAGTACAGCACATGGCAGCCTTCGAAACAGCCCAGTGTACAATTATGTAGACTGTATGGAATGAATGAGGTAAAATATACACAGTAAAAGTGACTGAACATTCACAGTGATGTTTCCAAGCAGTAACACTCTCCCTGCTCAGTCCATGGCCATGCACCCCCGTTATTCTCACAAGAATTCTGGTGATATAAGAACATTTTCCCTCTCTTTACTTCCACAATTTGTAGCTTAAATAGTATTTAAAAAATTATTTCACTGGGGTCCTACTGAGATCAATCCACAAGTTCAGTGAGGCTCGTTTTTCCCCAAATGGAACTTTTCCTCCTCCTCCCCTCACACAGCCTGGAGGCAACATGCTTTGGTCCAGCACTCAGCAATGCCCCAGCAGCCTCCTCATTTCTCAAAGTATTTCCACAAATCTTCCATGAAATTATGATTTTTGCCAAAAAAATCTACATAGTACTCCTTGTCTGTGGAGAAATGTATCATCAGCCAATTCTGGTTCTCTGGCAAAAGAGGATAATTGCAATGCCTCTTCAAATCAGTGATATTTCCTTGCTGCTAAAAGGGTGGCATGCTTTACACCTTTAAACTACCTTAAGTAATCATTTTCTAGGCAGAACAGAAAATCCATTTCTATTAGTTTCCAAAGACCTTGGAAGTATGTATGTAGGAAGACCATTTCTATAAATTCACCCTTTTAGAGTCACTGGCTAACACAGAATTTATGCAAGTGCAAGTCTGTCACATAATTCAGTATTTATATGCTCCCTTTCAAGCTCCAGGGAGCTGGAGTAAAATGCTAAAAATAAAATACACATGTTGTAATACACAAAAGATTTAGAGATGGAACTATTCTGACAGTTCAAAATGAAAGACCTTTGTGCATAAGATCTCCATAGCTAGGCCTGTACCTAAATCACATATTGATTTAACTCACTGTAGACAAGTTATATAAGCTTTGGAATGATGTATGCTTGATCAATGTGTTTTAGAAATTAATCTCTGCCAGACTTCCTCATTTAGGCAAGTGAGGAAGTCAGATAAATATCCCTACATTTTACTTTATAGGACAGTAAACCAATTTCTAATCAAATTTGTAAGTAAACAGCCTTATTTGTTTCCAAGAAATATCAATATTAAAATATTGATATTGAAAACAGATTTCAAAAATTTAAAGTTTTATCTATGAAATACACAGATTATAAAATTGATACAAGAGTATACAAACATATACATAAACATATCTCAGAGATACAGAGGAGAACAAAATACTCCTTTGAAATATCCAGGGATGGAGACTCCTAGCACCACACTGAACAAAGGGATTTGGAGTCTCAGCCAGATGAAAGTTAGATGCATTTGATATTTTACTTCTTTGAAGTGCTAACAGTGATTCCACAGCTGAGTGCAGGAGCAATGCCCCCACTCCATTGCAGACACACTGACCCTGATATGGGGAGAAATAAATGTTTACAGGCAGGCCTCTGGGTTCTTTAAAACAGAGCATATTCTCAGGTTAGAGACAGGGAAACTGAGGCACGGAAAGGCACAATGACTCCCTGAAAGACACAAGGCAAGTTGAGGTACAAATGCCAGGAGTGAAGGCTTTTATCTGAATGCCAAATCTACTAGTGCAAACGTTCTTTCTGATCCACGATTTTGCTCAAATCCCCCGATTGTAGCAATGTGAGCTCAAGGACAGATCCTGACTCGGCTTCGAGCTGGGTAGCTTGTGAGCAATGAATACCCTCCTCAGCTTTTCTGTCAGCTTTTGTGTCCTAGCTCAGTTTTGGGGCAACCCAACCCAAAGGTAAAAAGCTGACTCGCTGTCTCAGACTCTCTTGGTGGCCCCAGCAGTAAGAACCCCCCAGTCTGACATTATTCACAGGTCACTCCTGGCAGTGTGAACACCAGCTCTGTTCCCAGCAGGGAAGGAACCTCAGCACAGACCCACGACCAAGTACACACTGACACCCCCCAAGCCACCAGCACAGCAGGTTGCTGTAGCCTCGGGGGACTCCCTGCAAAAGCAAATATTCAAACTAGGAGGGAAGGCACTTACCGTAGAGGACTGCAATGAGCGACACGGGCATGACCAGGATACCCACCAGCATGTCTGCTACTGCCAGCGACATCAGGAAGAAGTTTGTGGCATTCTGCAACTTCTTCTCCAAGGACACAGCCATAATTACCAGTATGTTCCCCCCAATGGTCAGCAGGATGATCACCAATATCAGGAGGGCTGGCCAATTCTTCTCCCTCACCGACATCCGAGAGACTTCGTCCTTCTCAGAGGTGTTAAGAGGATCAGATGTAGGCAAACTCTGGTTCAGAGTCAAATTGCTGCTTAAGGACCAAGCCATCAGACCACCATGCAAACTAAAATCCAGTGTAACAGACACTGTTGTTAAGCTGAGCAATATTCCAGTGCTACTCAAAGTGCTCATTGTCTGGGGCTGGTTCCTCTGTCTCTTAACCGTGCCTCAGAGACGATCCCTTTTCCAAATTCCAGGTCCAAGGCAGATGCCGAACATCACAAAACCTGAGCCAGAAAATACTTTGATCTTCCATAGTGAAGGAGACCTTACAGAAGTTAGTGTGGAGCTCTTGTAGTTTCCTTGGGTGTGGTAGAGGATGACCACTGACCACCAACCTCAAGGGAAAGGAGACTTTGCAATCTCCAGCTGGTTTCCAAGTTCACCATTCTGAAAAGTAAAGGAAAAGGATATTCTTCACTGAAACCACAGTATACACAACACCTTCTTTATTCCCCATGCAACTGACATCCTTATTCTTCCCCTTCCTGCTGGCTAGGACATTCTCCAGACTGCAAGCAATTTATCTGAAGGGTACAGACTATGCTTACAACCATGGGGGAGAGAGGCAGAGAATCACATCAGTGTGCTCTGGCTGGTTAAAAGCTGATTATCACTAATTAAATGTTTTGTGAAACCTGCAAAAGCAAGTCTGAAGAGCAAAATATGTTTCAATTGATATCCACTTCACAGATATTCTGCTGCTGTGTAAAACAGTAATTGCACAAAATTCCAACCAATCCAGATAGCACAGCCAAGCACAGGGTAATCCATCACCTAAAATGGAAGGGTTTGGATATATTTTACATATTTCGAGGTAAAATGAAGGTGTTGTAAAAACCCTCAGATCTCAATGATTAAGTCTCCTACAACAACAAATACTGTAGTTCAGTTTCTATTGGGAAATGAATGGTGGATAAGATGCAATATTATTAGGCAACATTGAATGATCCTTCTGGAACAAACAGACAACAAAGAGTTAAGAGAAAAGAAAGGACAAACTTTCATAAAAGCTTGGCACTTATTTCTGCTTTTCATCTGTTTTTGTGCCACTGCTTCCTGCTGATCATGAGCATACAGCCAGGCCAGTAAGCCTAATCCCAGCAGTCTGCTGCTCAGGACTGCTGTCCCAACAGCCTCATCCCATGCACAGTAGGGTCAGATTTCCTCACAGCATCTCACAGGATTTGTGCTACTTAACAAAGTAGCTGACAGTGAGGGCAAGTTTGATTACCACCCCTGACTGCCCATGTAACACCAGCCAGAGAACATCATACTGCTTCTTCTGAGGTCCTTCAGCCTCATGCATTGGGCTAATTTGGTAAATTAAATGTACTCTTGACTTCAGGCACATGCCTGCACCCACTGAAGCTAAGGGCACGTGTTCCCAGTCCTGGTTAAATCATGTCCTTGGCAACTCAGTAATTCTGACTGCCAATCCTGTACAACTGATGAGAAACAGCAGCTTTGCTTTGCACTTCCACTGCATTGGGGTTAAGCTCCTGACAACCACGTGCAGCACAGGGCTGAAAGCACAGAAGGAAAGCACTTAGTCGAGCAGTGGTATGGAAGTGGACCAGTAAGCAGAATAAAATCAATAGCAGGCAATGTCATTTGAGCATATTCTCAACCTTTTGTGCAGCCCACAGGAAAAGAGCTGTTCTATCACTGTTAAATAAATAACAAAATAAAAGTCATTAGATGCACTGTGGCACATATCATATCCCATACCTGATAGCAATTTGCTATCAGGTATCAAAAGCTAGATGTAATTAATGAGATTACATTAGATTTCATTTAAATAGGAAGTGCTCAGTATCCTATAATAAAATGTTTAACATTCATGAAGGTTTTGGAACCTTGTAAGTGGGCTTTGTGCACAAAAATATTTCTTAAATGAGCAGTTCATACAATGAACCCAGATTTGCTTCTGCATTGTAGTTAATTATTCCCAGAGGGTCTCTAAACCTCATATTTAGGAAGAAGTTTTGCACGGCACAGAAAATAATTTTGCAGCTGCACATGCAGATGAATGAACAAGTGGTCACTGGACCGTTTATTTTTTTCCAACTTAGCTAGTCTCAAAAACAAAAGAAAAGGTCTCTAGGAAGTTTCTAAATAACTTCAGATATTTTTTCCAAAACACAGCTTTGAATTAAAAGCTGTGATGACAATTTTTCCAAATCACCTTTCCACATTGAAGGAGACCCTGGACAGCCAAAGGGTCATAGACAGGACATGACTTCACTCTAGACCATGAAAACAAACAAACAAACCCCAAACAAAACCACACCACAAAAAACATCTCCAAGATAAGGCTTCTGAATTAAAAGTGTCTATTTTTATAACTGCTCAGGTTTGTATACTGAAATGGTGAGTAGATTCATTCTCTCTTGCATTTTACATATTCAGTTTGAAAAATCGTATGGGAAATTGATTACTGGAATGCTCAAGACTTAACTCCACCTTCAGAATTAACTGCTTTGCTAATACTCTTGTTACTATTTTACACAGATCTTGGCTTGAAGTCATCAGTTTTCCTTTTCACTGCATCACTCAGTCTCCTTAAGGTAAAACTTTGTGACTAATTGCTTAGCTACAGTCTTCTAAACACACCACTGTACCAGAAAAATAATTCACAATTTATTAATGGATTCTGCATTTATTTAAGGACCATCTCCATAATTTTAAATTGAAACATGGGCCCTTCACAGATTTTTTTCCCAATAGCTAACATCAAAGTACACATACTGAATTTTGTGATCAATCATCAATTCCAGTTCAATTTACTACTGACAGTCCTTAAAATTATAACTTAAACATTCAGCAAAGCCAAATTCTTTTCTATGCCACTCCTGCTTTTTGATAAAGTAAAATAATGATTTCTTTTGGCACATTCTTTCCCTTCACTCTTTAAGTCCAGTTCAAAATAAATTGAAGGTAGAAAAATATTTTTGTCTATCAAGAAACACATGAATTATTTAAAGCAGAGGTTGGTATGCTAGAGTTTTTGGATATTCCAGAAGGTTAAGTTGGAGGGAAACAGAAGCTACAATATTTAATAAGCCTGTACTGGTGGGCCACTGCAGGGGCTCACATGCCCTTGGGAGTATTTACCACCATTACACTTGCTAAAATGAAAAAAAAAGCAAATCTTTCTTGGAATAAACGCAATTATTTTTTTACTTTGAATTAAATGCATTTGTCTTTAGTTGTTTTACCCTTCAAAGCTTAGAGCACTTTTTCCTGGAGAGAGACAGCTGCCTGCTGAGAGCTGGAGATGTTCCCCGGCCCCCAGCCACGATCCTGCCTCTCCTGGACACACTGCAGAGCTCCTGAGACCTCGTGAATCACTGAGAGAACCTCTGGATGTTAACAATGTGCATGTGAAATTGGGTAAGAAATAAGGATTGTCATCTTAGCCCAAAAAACCAATCTGGGTTTCAGGCAGACTGAGGTAATACATTAATTCATGGTGAGTTTTGCTGTAAAAAAAAAACCAACCCAGAAGTACTTAATGATCAAAAGTGATGACTTTCAGCAGTTCCCATCCCACAAGAGAAACAAAAACATCCAATGGCATCACGGGTACAAAGGCCATACCAAGAGAGATTTTCTCCTCCCAAACTATTGGCAGTGTCCAGTTCTCCAAGTCACATTCACATCTCCCCAGTAACCAGATGAAAGCCAACAAGCTGATAAAGAACAAACATTTCTAAATAAAAAGATTTTCCTTCAGCCTTGACTTTGATGGTAGACCTACATCAGGGAAAAAATAAATCTGAAGTCAACTAACCTGAACTGCAAGTACTGCAATTTTTGACAGGAAAACAGTTGCAGATAGTTCACAACTATCTGAGCCAGATAGTCAGATGACATAAACTTTTATAGCTCCATTAAGCCCTTTTCAAAATGGCAAATAATTTAAAATTATATAATAGAAAACACAATTTATGCTCAAGAAGGCAGATTTAAGGCTTCATTCTTCACTCTAAACCCTGCATTTCTTGCTATTTGCATATTTTTTTTTTTAATCCATTGCCAATTTAATTTTCAATTTTTTTGGAACAAAAGGTTGCTTTAAAATACAGATTTTCTCGGCAAACTTGCAAAGGGCCACTTTCATTTTAGTGATTCAATAAAGTCATATTTTTATATTAAGAAAATTCTATATTTTGGGCAATTGGAACTCATCTTTCTCCTTTTTGTAGCAGCACTAGGAATCATCCCTATTTCTGTTCAATTCTATTTTTAAACAGTGTGTGAGAATGCTGCAAGTCCAATGGAGATGATCAGGGTGATGTGGGAGGAAACACATTAAATACTGGGTTTGGTTCAGCCCAGAGAAAAAGCTTTGAACAGGGTTGTATTTGCTGCCTACATCTACCTGCTGGTACTTACAGAGGAAACAGGGAGACTCTTCCAAAAGATGGGCAGCAAAACAAGAAGCAATTGTGAGAGTGACAGATATAAGGAAATCGTGTATGAAGTAGGAAAAAAAAGAGATACATCTCAGTGCAGGTTGTCAGATAAGTCGGACACAGAGACTGTGGGATCTCCATCCTTGCAGAAACTCAGAACACAGCTGAGATCTACCCTCAACCACCCATCAAACCTGGAAGTCAGTTCTTCCTTGTGAACCTTGAAGTTGGACTAGAGACCTCCAGGAAGTCCATTTCAGATCAAATTATCCTATAAATGGACCAGAATTGTGCTTCTGAGAAAAGCTGTGCAGCATGGGGATGCTTTCGAGCTCCTACCCTTAGAGAGACACCCGGTGCTTGTCCCTGCTGCTCAAGCTCAGGATTAGACCAGCACATCCTCTCCCCTTCAGTTTCCCCAAGGCCAGAAATAAAAATGCATGGCCAGGTGGGAAAACAGAGCTGTGAGGGCTCCAGTGTGCCTGTGTGGGACCCAGGGCCCCACAGCTACCCCAGCTCATGCCTCCTCACACCAGAGAGAGGCACACACCAGAGCCAGCTCCTCACCTTTCCCACCTCCTGAGGCCACGTGTGTCTGAGGATCCTACATTCTCTGAAAAGTGGCAATTTTGGAAAGCCCCAACTCATTCTAGTCACTGGGCAGTGCCAGGAAATCTCCTTGTCTTTTGAAAGCAATGACTCCAGTGCCAGCACAGAGGCAGCGTTTTCACAGTCACTGCAGCGGGGAAGGAAAAGTCAAAACCCAATGATTATTCTGTAGACACCCACTGTAAAGTTATCTGAAGTTGCAGTCCAGAGAAGGGGTTATGCCTAATTTGACTATTTTCCTGAGCTACTCTTGAACTTGGGAATATATTATTAGCACTTTGCTCAGAGATTTTCTTTCCAAGGAAGAATTTTTTATGTCCTCTTCTGTTTTGCAAGAAATTCTGGAATTTTTCCCAATAGGTATTGGAGATAAATCAGTGTAAAAAACACTTAATAAAACCTTAGGGAAACCTCCCGAAACTCAGCTTTTTACCAGTTTCTTTTAATTCTGACACAGAAAATAACTATTTAATTACTTGTAAACTAAAAAAAAAAGAGTATTTCATTTTTTCACAGCAAGAGAAAAATGGATTTTCTCAGATATGAGCTCAAGCAATGATATTTTGTAGGGTCATAATAATGAATCACTACCATTCTGTCCAAAAGCAAATAGCATAAATTTCCCTCTCTGTATCTTCCCTCATACTGAGTCAGAAAGGCATTAATTTCTTTTCCAGACATTTCAAGGCAACACAAACACACAGAGAGATCTTTATCTTCTGGCAGTAAGACCAGCATCCTTTTTATTTTCCCTTTGTGGAAGAGCACCTGGGAACCTCACAAGAAGATGTAGATACTCTGCCATTCCCTGCAATGATAAACTTGCTCTCTTGGCTCAGACATGCTGAAATACCACAACAGAATAAATCTGAATCTCATCATACACTGTTCTAACTTCTTGGAATGATTATACTCTAGTTGTTCATGTTTTCTGTAGGTAGATGTAATTCCAACCAGCCTCTCTGGTTTTTTGTTTCTTTTTTTTTTTTTTTTTAAACACACATCCCTAGTAGCTGAAATTCAAAGCACATATTAAGGCTCTGCAGTTAGTGCATTTATCATGGCAGTCCTGACCCAGCTTTCTTGTTGCTTCAATAAATCACATTATTCATGAATCTGGATCATGCAAAGCCGTACTGAATGCAATCAAACCCACATTCCTGGACTGACAGCTGCATTGCTTGTACAGCTGTGCTCCTGAAAGTTCTTACTGAGCTTGACCAGCCCCATAGTCTGAGTTGGCTATAACCTGAATTTGAGCCCTACCTCTAATTTCTGAGGATCAGCTGGAACATAGGGGACATTTATCTTCTGCCAAACTTTTACACCCTTAATGCAACAGTGTCATGGATATTTGCTGCCTGGCACATGGAGCTTTGAGAGTCCACAGGATTCCCAAGGCAGCTTCTTGTGGTTGTAAGGACCTGGCTTCTGCCTCCATTGCAGTGACATTCCCTCTGTCCCTTTTTAATTCAGCTGCACAGTGTGGTAGACATCAAGTGTGACATTGACGGAAAAATCTTGTGTGGCAGTTTTTTTACACCCACCTTCTCAGAGTTCTTGTAGTAAACTACTGGTAAATTTTTTCTTACTCTTTCTAAACTTTCTTCCTCTCTAGAAAACCAATTTTTCTTCTTCTCTCAAATGTTTTGCCTGACAGCTCTTTGTTTACATCATCAAAGTCTGGAAGTGAGCACTTATCCAAAATTAAACATAATAAACCAAAACAATAAAAACACTTGCTTCACTTTCTTTAGCTAACTTTTTTGCAAGTTTTAAAGCCAGGACTGTTTAAAAACTAGAAGACTCCACAATTTTCAGCAGTTTCTGATGTATAGTGCTCTATCCCAAGCGTGGTTGAGTAACTTCATAGCTGGAAGTGCAACCACAGCAAAACACACTTAAATATGTACATACTCTAAATAAAAAATAATCATCAAGTGATATACATTCAAGTAATGTTTTAGAGGAAATATCACACCCAGTATCAAGGGGCCTGGCATTCTTTAATGACTGTGCATGGTTGGCAGTAGTAACAGAGAGCAGCAGCAGTGTGGACAGGAGCAGGTGAGCTCTGAGCAGCTGTGAGTCACAGCCTGGCACACACAGAGCACACCCACCCTGCTTCGGGCAGCGCTGCTGATTCACTCTTTACTTAATAAGTCACATTTCTTAATCAAGCAAGAAATCCCTTGATGTTTCTCTGAGAGCTTTCTCTTCATTCCAGCTCTCTGTGCCCTCTGAAATCATGCCGTGGGATCACGGTTTTCCAGTGAAGACACAGATTTTTGATGCAGTGACGTGGTGCTCACCCTGCACCTCATCCCACACGAGATCCAGGGGAAAATTCTCCTTTTCTTTTACATGTGGGCCCTGAGCTCGGGCACTCTGAGCCCTGGTGCCCCAGTATAGCCTGGTGCATCAGCAGCATGTGGCTGCTCACATGGGGTTCACACGGCTGAAACAGCTTCTCCCCCAAAGCTGTTTTCCCAGTGAGCAGCTCAACATGCAGAACTCTCTAAATTCAAGGCTCAGGGAGTTATTTTTTAATAGACATCTCCTCCCTGCTGTGGTGGTACACTCTTAATATAGGTTACAGAGTACCTCTCCTGTTGTCATTGCTGTTCGGATGTCTTTAAAAAGAATAAATTACAGCATCAAATAAGCCAAGGAAAAGGAAAACAAAGCTCAAAGCATAAGAAAAAGTGTGCCTAATGAATTGACAAATGGCTCAGGGCTTTGACTGTAATAGCTTAATTAAATATGTGTTTTCACATACCTTTGCAGGGTCAGAGAAAGGATTATTGAAATATTCAGAAGTTAATTGACTTATTGTTATCTCATGCATAGCAACAGTTGATAGAATAATAGCACAGAAAATGCAGCTACTCATAGGGGGTTTTCCCTTTTAATTTCCTTTTCTTTTTTTTTTTTTTTTTTTTTTTTCTCTTGGGAAACTGACCCGTACGGACTCAAAAGGGAATGGCTGACAGTATAAATTCAAAAAGCCAACATTTTTCTGATGTAAGTACATTATATATATAACTGGATATCCTGATAAATCTGTAGTAAGGGAAACTCTAATGGTAGGTAGAAAATAAAACTCTTTAAACTGGTATTAAAAAAAAACAGGAAAAGGACAAAGAAGATAAGACTGAAACAGTTACAGCACCTGGTCTGTGTGATGCCTTCATTTAAAGATAGAAAATTATCCACACAATTATAAACTTATTCATTTGACCTTAACCAGGCAAAAATTCAGAACAGATTTAAAAGGAAAATTTGAGACACAAAAATGTGTGGAAAGTGCTGTGAAAGGCAACATGAGTCTCCCAGATGTACATTGTAAGTCTTGACTCGGTGTCTTGGGATTTTGTTCATCTGTTCTGTAACACTCCATTCTTTAGGAAAATAAAATAAAAAAAAACCAAACCCACCCAAAAAAAAAAGAAGCAGTGTCTCTAAGTCACACTTCATTAAACCATTTGATATGGTGTCACCAGGGAAGTTATTATGTAAACTCCAGAGAACAAGATGAACAGAGCAATTGTGAAGCTGCCATGATATTGGCTGCAAAGGAGATGAAAATGGATTAGACTGGAAAAACAAACCCTGTTCTGGAAGTAAGGTGTCTGTTAAGGCTGGCAAAGTTTGATCTTGATAGTAAACTGGCTTTTATTTTTTTGTTGTTTTGTTTTGTTTTGTTTTGTTTGTTTTATGTTGCCTAACCAAAACATTTACTTTGGGAATTAAATATATTGATAATTCAAAACGAAGATGCAACACTCACATCAGTAAAGGCTGGAATATAACACAGGAAAATCAGAATGACAGAGCGCTGAACAAATCAAATAATAATGAAATATGGCAACAAAAGCCATGAGTAACTAAAAGAATTTGGCTGTAAACTATGAGTTTATCAGTCAGAAATAAAGATAATTACTTCAGCATCTGAGCCATACGCAGGCATAAATGGGACATGAAAGAGACAAATATCATCAAGCTATAGATATAGCAAGCAAGGGATTTCTGTATGCTCCATCACTCCAAAAGCAAACAAACACCTGCCTCCAGCCCCATCACACATTGACTGTTTGATGCCATAAGAGGCCACTTTAATCTGGATGCCTTATTCCAGATAAATTCTGCATGGTGATGCTGCTCACAGACCAAGCTAGGGGACATCTCTGAGCTCTTACACTATGGTAAATCACAAGTATTTTCAATTAAATGACAATGCCCAGGGGGCCAGACTCAGTATTGTCACTCTTGATTTGCACTAGAAAACAGGACAATTGTGTTGAAACACCTTCAATGTGATTAGAAGCAGACTCTTTATTTAGGGAAATAATTAAATTTTCAAAGCATTTGACAATTTTAATAGACATCATCTATGAATAAGTCAGGGTGTGTAATATGCCTGGAGCAGGAAGAAAAAGGCTCATTAACTTTGAGAGAATAGACAGATGGGCAATGTTGGGGTAGGGCTCTGACAGCTCCCAAATTATGTAAGCAGAGGAGTGAGGAGTCGGATGCCACGCACATGTGTGCAGGAGGCATTTCCATGGGAGCAAATTGCACTGACACAAACTGTCATCTCTGACATCAATATATGAGTCAGGAAAATGAAACGAAGGAGACAAAACATAATTGAAAATACTCCATTTCCCAGCACGATATGAAAGGCAAAGGAGGTCTGTAAAAGCTGATGTAATTTGGATTAACCTACTTCTCCTTATGAGAAGACATGGAATAAGACATGGAATAAGGATTTTGTACAATTTGGATTCTGTCCCAGCTGTGGTGTGCTGAAGCTGCAGCAGAGGGAGCAGTCCTGAGGTGCTGAGAAGTAGCAGGCAGGTGCTTGGCTGCATTTAACAAAATGGTTAGGACCACTGAGAAGAACATGGAAATAGGAGAGAAGCTGTAGACAAATTCAGCAACAGAACAACAGAGAAAATGTGAAGATTAAAGGCTAACAAAGAAATGTAAAAAACAACCTCTAGTCTCAGGGACAGTCTAAGAAGGAAAATTTGCATTTAGAAATTCAAACAGTATCCAAAGCAGCCACTTCCTTTTTAAAAGGAGTATTCTTCCTATGTTAAGCTAAAATGTGTGTGAAATCTCTCAGGTACATCAGCAGTGTTTTCCAGACAGGCTGTGGGTGCTGCTGTGTGGGGTCAGAGACCCAAGGGGAGCTGTCCCCATGTAAGCAATGCTGCCAGGGGACCAGGCTCTTCTTCTAGGGTCACACCAGCACTGCTATATCAAAGGGAGGGCACCAAAGACACTTTTATTCAACGCTACAGAGGAAAAATAATGAAACTATCATAGCAATTTATATATGAATCAGGTAGTGTCTGCATTTTAATGGCTGAAACAAAGACAGCTGAACTCTAATGGTGTCGATTTTCTCTTGCAAGTGATTTCTAAATTGCTTCCACTTTGTCAGCAACATAATATCTCTATGAGCAGCTCAGAGTTAAGGAAGTGACAAACTACCAATTGTCAAGGGGAGAAAAACAACACACATCCACATACACTGAAAGTAGGTTTGAAAGAGAAACACTTCTTTTTTTCTGGAAACAACAAGCCTTTCACATGAGGGAAATTGACTCCATCAGAAACAGCAGGGCAAGTCCATCATTCCTGGCTTCTGATCTCCAACAACTTCACTATCAGCACAAACCAAAATAATTTGGGTGCTGGCACTATTGATTATAAGTGAATGAGAGTTTTGCTGTGCCCAGTGTGTCCAGCAAAAGTGTGTTTGGAGACAACATCTGAAGCCTTTGAGCAAGGAGTGTGTCCCTTTCTTGCCGAAGTTCAAACACTGGAACAATTTGAGACAGAAATTCCTTTAGTTCATAAGGACAGCTACAGCACACAGCAAGCACTGTACAGAGAGACATCAAATGAGGTTGGGGAGCCAGGGAATCAGCAGCAGAGCAATCTCTCTGGACACTGAGCCCATTAATTACCTCTCTGGTCAGTGTGGGGATGAGGATACCACCACCACCACAGCTAGGCTGTGTCTGGGAGTCAGCTCTGCCAGTGCTGAGCTGCATCAACGGAGTTTGGGATTCCTGATGCATGCATGCCTTGTGACAAATAGATACAACTTCTCTGTAGGCTGGATTGATTAATTAATTACACTGACCTGTTGACCTAGTAGCAAACAGGAAAGCCAAAAGCAAAAGCCCAAAGCCTTGATTCCTGTATTGCTACCATTTCCCCCCCATTTCCTGCACATTACAGTCAAAGGGAGGTCTTGTCCCCTGTATCAGCCAGCTTGGAACAGCTGCAGAAATAGGGCCTGGGTATATTTATACCGTAACGCAAACACCTCTCGAGTTCTGTGTCAGGAAATTGTAAACTACATTTTCATTTTTCAAAACCACTACCAATACAAACAAGTGATCATGGAAATATCTAAAATAACAATATTTTAAGCAGCTTTACACCAAGCAGTGTAACCTTTACAAACGCACTTTGATAAATAATAGTAGTCTAAAACTGAAACGATTATGATTCTTCCATTAATTAGCAGGCAATAAAACCCTGTGCTGGTGACCAAACAAATATCACCATGTAATTTAAAAGTTACACTGGCAATGTTTATCTCTCATACACATCTGACCCTCAGAGAAGATTTGGGTATAAAGGGCAAAAAAGTAGGCAACACATTTTTCAGATCCCAGTGTTATCAAGTGTCTGAGATTGAAAATCAGGATGTTTTCTATTACCATCTGTGTAGCAGCTGTTTTCTGGGCAGTTTTCCTTATCTCCTGTTAATGGGCCCATCAATGTCTTGCCACGGGACTCAGAGATAACTCCCTCCAGGAGCCCTTTCTGTTTAACAGGTGCTCAAGGACCCACCCATGACTCAGAATGACATCAGCCCGTCGTGAGATGCTCCACCCAGGGGAAAAGAGCTAAGCATCCCCACCTAGTAATATTCTGGGCTTTGGGACAGAGCAGGCAGCCTTCCCACAGGTTTCCAAGAGGAACAGCTGGGGTTTTCCACTGGACCGACTACACCTTTTCCACAGGATCACTGCTCCAACAGAACCACATCTGCAACTCCAGCAGGACTGCAGCCACTCCAATTTGGACTGCTACCAACATGCTGGCCAAAGGGGCATCAGGTTGTATTCTGACTCTGTCAGTGGTTTTCCTTTTGTATTATTGCATGTGTTTTGTTTCTTTTCCCTTTTCCCAATAAATTGTATTTCTGACTTGGAGTCTCTCACTGGTTTTGCTTTCAAACCAGAACATCAAGCTAAAGCAGCCCAAATAGAAATTAGAAGTAGTAACTACGCAGTGAGGCTGAAATCAGCTTCATCCATGTGAGTCAACAGGAGCATGTCCCAGCCTGTTGATGTTGGGAATCAGCTTGTGGGGCTGAAAGTCAAGCGGACATGGCACAACACCCTGCTGCCACCCCTCCTTGTTGTCCCCTTAACAAGAGAGAGGAAGAATCACTGGACTATCATGCGGCTGATGTGTGAGGTGCATGGTTTTGAACTCGTGCCTGTAGTTTACAGGGCCTTTAGTGAACTGTCTCAGCAACTCCCAGAAGCAAAAACAAATTCACTCCTTTGATATGTGCCCCTTCCTTAAGGCTGAAGAAGGTGGGATGCAGAAGCCCACACAGAGCTACCGGAACATCTGAACTTTGCAGGAATTTCCTGCGTGACACAAACCAGGATTCCAGTTACAGAGTTAAAGTTTCCAAGAGATTGCCCTAGGCAGAATGCTCTGCTCCAAATTATAACAGACCTCTCAATGTCCTTAAAAATAGTATCTTACTCAATCAGTTTATTCTGCAAGTCTGAGCTTTTAGAAAACCAAGGAGTTCAGTACAGATACTGACACAAAACAGGATGGTGTTCTGTAATGGAAAACCCCTTTGGACAAGAACATCATCAAGTGGTGGATAGCAAAAGAAGCTGGTGGTGATGTGCTACTGCACAACACTTCCCAAGAGCTTCAAAGAAAGCAAGAAGATCTGGCAAAACCGACACGGGAACATTATTGCAGAGCACTTCCAAAACCTGAGAACACCCATCACTGGACCAGAAAGGAGGACTGGATGAAGGCACACATGTTCACCAAAGTGGGGAGCACCATATAAGTGTTAAAAACGTCAGGGATGGATCAGGCAACCAGCAGTTGATGCTTCAAGTTTTAGCTTTGATATTTTTCAGATTCTGAGCTGCTTTAATGTGTACTTCTGAGCTTCATACTGAGGGATAATAAGCTCTCTTCACAGAGTAGGTAGTCAAAACAATTCCTTCTCTAGCTGGGGACCAAGGACAAATGATCCAAATCTCCGGCCCAAGAGCACAAACAACATGGGCTGAAGAGAGAAAACAAGAAGGATGGGACTTCATAAGCTAAGGCTATAATTGGACAATTAACTCCAATATGCAAAATGACCAAAACTTATAAAAGTGAGAGACCTTGTGACCGGTCATCCATTTTGTGACCATTTTGGTTCATCTCGGGTGTAGCCCTGGCTGGGCTCTTGTGCGGCCCAAGGTGGATCCATTGAGGCCTTCTAATAAATCCCTACTTTATTCTTTAACTCTGTTTAGCCTCTGTTCTAGGTCAGCCTTCACAAGGCATCACAGACATTAAACATAGTGGGTAGCAATATCAGTTTACAACTTGTGAGCAAAACTGAGCATTTTGAACCTACCTGCAGCCTCAGGGCTTATCTGTGGCTGTGAGAGCAGTTGAGATGGAAGATGTTAGAAACTAAATATCTCTGAAACACTGGAGAAAGTCACCTATGCACAGCTGAAGCAAACCAAGAAATCCTCTTGCAGCAGTTTGTATCAATCAAAAATAAGCATGTGTCATGGTTTGATGCTGGCGCAATGCCAGCGCCTCCATGAAAATGCACCTTCCCCAATAAATGCTGTGAGATGCAATCAGGAACAGAGCAGAGCAGGCCCAAGCTTAGAAATAAAGGAGAAAGAACTTTATTAAGCTACTACTATGATAAAAGACACACACTAAATCCAGAATGAAAACCCTCTAAAACATTCCTCCTCGCCTCATCCAATTTCCAACAAACCACAGTGAGACAAAACCCTGGATTCCTGATCACGTTACCACTCTTCATATAATCAATATTCAGACCCTCAAGGGAGAGAGGAGTCTCTCTTGCACCATAGACCCCCCCCAGGAAACACAGTTGCCACCTCTTGTGTTTCCATGTCACACATGGCAACCGCCTGGAGAAAATCTGCCAGTGTGACACTCTCCATTCCATGTCACAGTGCTCTCACCACCGTGCATGGACAGACTGCTCATAGGGCTCCTTTAAGGATGCTTTGCCAAGGACCCAAAGAAACAACAGTTCAGTTTCTCATTTTTGGACCACAGTCCCCCCCGTTTTCCTCCTCCCCTGGGGCCGAGGGTCTCAAGAACAGAAATCTTCTTCCTGAAGACAGAGGGCATCACCACACCCTCCTCAACTCTTCTCTGTTCACTCCACTCCTGTCACTCTCAGTCGCTGAAGCACGTCTCTTGGGTCACCATTGCATCCCTCTAAAAATGCAGTCTCTATTGCAGGAGCAATTGGTTCAGTCTATGGTTAACAAGAAAAGTCTAGCCAAAAGCCACTCCATCATCTCCTCCCACCTAAAAATTCTTCTTCTAACATCCCAGGTCCCAGACTGTCTCTCTTCTCTTTCAAATCAAGGAGGAGTAGCATTTTGCCAAGCTTTCATTTCCCAGGAAAGGGTTAAAAGTCGCGGACTCCCCGGACAGCTGAAATCTCTGCCCAGAACTCCAACTCCCATGGCTGGGCACCTTCCTCCCCTTCTCCTTCTCCTCTGCCGGCAAATTCCAGGTGTCTTCAGGCTCTCTGTCTCTCTCTCTCCCTCTAGGGAGGGGGAACAAAGACATCTCAGTTTTTTCCACCCTTCCATCCTGCAGGGGCAGACTTGGTTCCAGTCCCTTCAGCCCCTGGCCTACCTCTCCTAGGCCGCATGGCTTCCCCTCCCGCACCCAGCCCATGGCTGGGCAGGGGAGCTCTGAGCTCTTCACTGACCAGAACAGAAGAGAAAGTTCCCCTGGGCGTTCTCTGCTTTTAACCCTCTGTGTTCTCAGAGGCATGTCCATGCCTTCAGTGGTCACTCCAAGTGCCAATATCCAAACCTGAGCACTGATTGGTTTGACCCCAACTTCCTGAAAAAATTCACTTCCGTGTCAAACCACGACAGCATGGGACACAAGAGGATCCTGTTTGAGCTGATAGCAAGCACAAATTAAGACATGTTACCTTAAATCTCTTTCATTACTGCCAAGTTGTGAGACTTTACATTTGCTGACAACCAAGGGACGCTGCAAGTATTATTACCATTGCATACACTGACCTAAGGCACAGAAACTTCACCAAATGCAGGGACCTGAGCCCCACAAAACCTGCAGACAACTCTGTTCTGGTCAGAGAAAAGCTCTGAATGTATAGAAACATTAACTTAATCCTGCTTTCCCTTCCCCAGCAAAGCTGTGTGGGAGGACAGACATTGTTCAAGCACAGAACCAAGGATGAAAGCCAAAAACAACCAAATTTCAAAACCTAGAGATTGTAACTTCATTGAGGATTCATAAGACATAACAATACCAAACAAAAGTTTTTCTCTTTGATGCTTCTATAGAATTAAACTCATTTAGAAAACTGAAGTAGATTATACTTTATGCTTTCCAGATAAAAGCACCATTGTAGTCATTTGGATGCAGAAGGGCTTCCTTCTGCCAACAATACCATCCTCGCGTTGCAGAGCAGAAGCCCTGAAACACGAGCCCCAGCTCCGAGTGAGAACACAGGGCTCATTCAGAACCTAGGGGCTGCACTCCCCACCCAGAGCCTGCCCCCAGCTCCAGAGCCTGCAGAGAGATCTGCTGCTGTGGAGGATGAGACAAAACCAGCCACCCTGACAGCTCATGGGCAGGGTCACTTCTCACCCAGCTCCAGAAGGGCTGAGAGGCTTCACAGCAACATCTACGAGTGCAGCTGGGAGGGCAGGCTGGAAAAAAATGGAAAAACAAGGCTTATTCCTTGAGAAATAGAGCTATTTTGGTGGCCTGCTTGTAAAAATAATACACTTCCCTAAAAACATAAGAATAAAGACCAAGGAAAAGGAAGAGCTTACATCAAAGCCAAATGCTCCACTCTGCCTTCTCCCAGGAGGGAAAGAGAGATAGCCTGTCACAGATCTGAGCCTTGACACATAAGAGGAAAAACAGAGAATAAGCTGCTTTTACAGAAATGACAAATACAGAACAAGGCTGAATTTCAATCATAAATTTATTTTTTAAATATTATAAGGAATTCTTGTAAACAAAATACTTCTTCCTACTATTTAATACCAAATGATTTTTTTTACTTCATTTCTTTTAAGCTGCAAAAGCACTGACCAGCTATGAGAAGTAATGGCAGTGTGAGTTATTTCATCCCTGCTTTCATATTACTTTGGGAAAAATGAAACTCGTCCAGTACTGCAAACTGCCATAGGTTTTCCTTGCAAGTCTTTTAGAGTCAGTCCTTTGAGACAGAAGGTCTCAGGGCTGCAGACAAAACAAGAAAAATACACCCCCTAAAGGCTTCAGAAACAGAAAGCAAAAATATATAGAAAAGCAGGGTGCATTATCTTCTGAATTTTCTGATCTTGGGCACTTGACTTGTGTTTCTAAAAGTTACCTTAAGGCCAATGACTTTGCACTCAACAACTTCATTGAGAGTTTTTTAAAAGCTCCATGTCCAGAAAACTTTTTTTTTTCTTTTTTTAATACTTACAGAGCAGAACAGAAACCTTACATGAGCCGAAGTCCATAAAGCCTGAGTAAAACTACAGGTTATACCTCCTAAAAGAGGAATGTGTTTGATTTTCACCAGCCTTTTGCCTACAGATGTTATGTCAGCAATCAGCTGAACATATTTCCTTGCTAGTGAGATCACCTCAGATTAGAAACCTTTTGGAGAATAAATTAATCTCTGCTGTCAGCATCACAACAGAAATTAAAGAAGCCAAAATAAAAATTAGAGACACACAGAAAAAAAGGCAACTCCCCAGTCCTAACCTGTACTTTAGGACCACCAATACTGCACTGACAAATAACAGCACTGCACTATTTTACTCCAACTGGTACCTCCCTGATCACACTTCACCAGAGGTGAACTCCTGATTGCATGATTATTTTTCTGACATTCTTTGTGAAGTCATAAAATAGGAGGCCCTCAATAATACAAACTGCACCCAAAGAATACATGAGCAAAGCTATAATCATAAACAATTTTGGACAAGACAAGGACTTGAAAGAATTTAATAAATATTTTCTCAGATAAATATTATTTAGAAAATTTCTTTATCAATATAGGTAAAAAGAAGCACATTTGCTGTGGTATAGCTCACACAGAACCATCAAAAGCAAAGCCCTACATAGCCCTGTGTGCCTGGTGTGTTGATTTTTATGATCTTTAGCCTGATTTTGAGTAACAACAGCTGTGCACTTAACCACCTTCCTCTCTTCCTGCCATGCTTCAAAGTGCCTCACTTGCAGAACTGATACAGTGATAGCAACAAACCACCAGGGAATTCCTGAATTCTTCCATTCCTTCTGCCAGGATATCCATTATTTTTTGAGTTGGTTTGTTGTTGGGCTTTTTTTTTCCCCTTTGGTGCTTTTGAGGTTTTTCATAGAACACCAAGTTCTGCACAAGTTTTTGTGATCTAAGAACAGAACCTGCCTGCCCTACCAGAACACTTTGCCATGTCAAACTAAAATTGCTTCCCAATTTATCACCATCCAGCTCAGGCTGGAAGCTAAGTTTTCTGTACATGTATGTAAATATATTTGCACCAATATATATATAATCCATGCATTATTTTGATCTAAATCCACTTGTCATTAATAAATAACTCAGTAATAATTTATTAATCTAAAAAAATTTAAGGGCAAAAGGAAAAAAAAAAAAGAATGAGAATAACAGTAGACTTCTAGGGTTTGGTCATTTTTCTTATTACAATCTCTGCCTCAAGTCCCTGTTATCTGTGTAAGGACCTTTCCACCTGGAAGAGGGTTTGGGAAGAATTCAATGCTGAGCACCATTTTCCTATTTGACTTTTAAAAAGTAACTTCCACCCTTCCTTTTCCCAGTGGCAGCTGTATCCTGGGGTAACATCAGGTTCTTTCCAAAACAAAGGTGGCATAGCTGCTATAATTTATCTTCACAGCTCATAGCTTAGAGTTACAGACAGAAAATACACTTAACAAGGGAATATTTCCCCTGTGTGTTCCCACATGCTGGAAGAGTTTCCTCAGTTGCAGGGAAGATGCTGCAAATTGCCTGAAAAGTTTGGAGCAGCACTACCAAATGACTAAACCCACATTATGTTTCTCTACAAAATGTGGAGGGATATACCTAGTTTTGGTGAGTTCTCCAGCTTCTGCAGCAGGAAGAGTTTCTTTTTGCCGTAGGCAGAGGAAAAGGCTTCTGCAAGCATGAATAAACCAACAGAGAGTTGCAGGAAGGTTTGGCTGGGCTTTTATAAGAAATTACCTCATTAATTCCCTGCAGTATATGTCCTAGGTTCAGAAGATCTCATAAAACAAGAGTCAGAAAAGGAGCAGCTCTTGCACATAACTTTTCTCTGGGCCCTGGCACAGGCTGTGTTTTAGGGGTGCCAGCACCCCTCCAGCATCTCACTCGAAGACTTGCTTACCACATGTCCTTGCAAATGCTAAGATTTAAGGAAGGAAATAATTATTATTGTAGCTGCATGGGAATAGTTCCACAAACTTATTTCTAGCTGAGATTTCTAGTTTACATAAGCCTTCAAACATTTTAACACATTCTGAGATTTACTCAGAAAAAAAAAAGTTGGAGTCCTGAAAAAACAGCTGTGGGCTAGAAGAGCTGTTTCCATCTAGCACTGGTTGAGTTATTAGGCTAGCAGTGAAAGAGAGAGACACCATGTTACTCTCAGGATCCAAAAGCTTCTTCTATCACACTAAGATAAAAATGTGTGAACATCAACAACATGGAACACAAGTTCTTTGTTTTTCTTTCTCTAATGAACTCTGCAAAGAATGCAATATAATTATGTCTCCAAAAGAAACTACTATGCTATCAGAGATACTAAAAAATCTCTGTTCTTTGGATGGAACCCATCACTGCAAATGCTGTCACAACAGACTCCAAACTGTCACTTCAGCAACTGCCCCTCATGGGAAAAACATATTTCTTCTAATTAGGCAAAACTCTAACTCTGCATCTGAAGAGTATAATTTGATCTTTTCTCTAGAAACTCATTAACCACTTGAGTTCAATTATTAACATTTGCATTAATAACTCATTGAATTAACTACCCATTGTGTGAGTGCAGCTCCTGCTTTGGCAGGATGATGCTCTGAGGACATTCCATTGGGGAGGTGGTGTGGGTCATGTCCACCTAAGAAACTCCTCTGAATGTTGCAGAAATGTAGTTCCTGCCTCTGGGGCTGCTACCAGATGGCTTTGGACAGCTTATCCACTTTTCCTTTCCTTTCTACATCTCTTTAAGACAGTCAAGCCATGAGCAGGGACTTCTCCTTGTTCTCCTCCTTCCCTCCCTCCAGGACTAATAAAGCGCCCGATACAAGGACACCAAGGTAAAAATTGCAATAATAACTTCTGGCAAGGGTGGGAGGTATTAGTACTCAGCTCCTGATGCTGGGTCTGTTAACATGAAGCTCCCGATATGAGAAAAAAAATAAATAAACAACTCCATGTCTAGATAGTGTTTAATGCTACAATTATTCATGCTAGGGCTCCCACAGAGCCCAGAGCAGCAAGAAACCTGCTGAAAGCCCTAGGGGTTCTGAGATAAACCCAAACTACACTGATTCCTTGATGGAAACCTTTCATAGTAATAGGAACCCATGATATATTCAGTAAGAAACAGGTTTTCAAGCAGTGTTGTAAACACTGAACATGCAGACATGCTTGCACCTGGCCTCAGTTATAAAATGAGATGACTTCCAAATCCAGGACACAGTGGGGTGATGCACAGTACAGTCTTTCAAATGCAGAAATGTATCTTCAGAAAGCTATTTCCTCCCAAAAGCTCCACAATTTGAATTTAAAAAGGGAAGGGAAGGGAAGGGAAGGGAAGGGAAGGGAAGGGAAGGGAAGGGAAGGGAAGGGAAGGGAAGGGAAGGGAAGGGAAGGGAAGGGAAGGGAAGGGAAGGGAAGGGAAGGGAAGGGAAGGGAAGGGAAGGGAAGGGAAGGGAAGGGAAGGGAAGGGAAGGGAAGGGAAGGGAAGGGAAGGGAAGGGAAGGGAAGGGAAGGGAAGGGAAGGGAAGGGAAGGGAAGGGAAGGGAAGGGAAGGGAAGGGAAATACAATATGCACACACACACACACACACACACACACACACACAAACAAGTAACTTCTACTTTTGGTTTAAATTAGGTGTGTATGTACATTCCACACTTTTCTCAAAAGTAAAGGTTCTACAGGTCTTTGGCAGGTTATTTCCCACAACATTTATGGGTGAGTACCTCCATGTTAAGAATTTCCAGAATCCTTTTAAATTCTCCAGCTGGTATTTGCTACAGTGTTTTGGATGTGCAGTAATGTGTGAACCTCAAGAAGCTGAAAGACTCCAGCACCAGCTCTGTGCTATTTGGATACTAACTCAGACATTTTTGCTTCACAGCAAAGGAATGTAACAAAGATCAATTTTTGTTACGAGATTTGACACGCTTAAGCAGCCTTAAAAAAAAATAAAAAATCAGTGGTATAAAGGAGCTAGCAGAAAAAAAGAAACCTTTCCAAATTCCCAGTGCCATAAGATATTTTCAGATTAATAAAGGCATCAACTTTCGCAAGAGCTTCTACATAAACTGTAATATCAGCTTGCATGAGACTCTGGTGCTTTTGTTATTCCTGCAGTTGGTAAATTCAGGCATAACAATTTCTGAAGTCCTTTGGCTTTTACAAACAAGTATGATTGACAGCCTCTAAATGCTCTGCTTTTCATAACAGCCATGACTGACAGCCCTTTGGTGCATAGCCCAATCAGCCTAACAGTGTTATTGTTCTCAAATAATTACCTGATAATTTTTTTTTATATGTGCTGCGTTAGTTATGGTTCAACTAAGAGTCCTCTGAATTTCCCAAAAGTTTATTTAACTTGTACAGATTTGTGGCTGCCTTTCTGGAAGCCTCATTCTGTGGTGGCACTGGGATTACACACACTGGTTCTAAGGTGCACAGGCTGGCACTGCCTGTAAGCAATGCTTTCCCTGGCAAGCAGAACATATCAGAGCCCCAAAAATGAGACAATCCATGTGTCATTTTGGCATATATCCCTCACAAAGTTTCTGTACAAAGATAAATGTTTCTTAACTGAATAGTCCCTGGAGCATAAAGAACAGAGCTCACAGTTTGCATGCACCCAGGGCCAGAGCCTCGCATGGGATGCGTGCCTGGAGCTCAGCTCTGTTCAGAACAGTTTACTACCTCCAAGCTGCTCAAGATGGCAACTTGTTTAATCTCTGCTGAAAGCAATAATTGAGATTTTTCTGCTACAGAGAGATCATCCTGAAGAACACTCAGCCAGGGAAACTGACTTGTGCGAATCATATGAAGAAAATAATGACCTGGCAGGGTCCCTTTTCTGGTATCTACAAAATAAATTTCTGAAACTGGAAAGTGTGGGTTTTTTCATCTCTTGATTTTCAGATAGGATGGGAGCAGGAAGGAAGCAGCAAAATAAAAACCCACATTGCTTCTGATTTCTGAAACTTTGTGAATATTTTTTTCTTGAATGTGTTGAAAAACATGATAAAGGCCACCTACATTGTAAGAAGGGCAAAAGAAAGATTTCTGTCAGAGGGCTATTGAACATATATTATGATGCATTTGGTTACTCTTAAAAGGGCCAATATAAAAAAGAGAACCCTTAAAGAAGGAAGCATGCCCAGTCTGAGTTTTTCTAAACATTTCCACTTTTTCAACGAGGGTACTGAAAAAGTGAGTAGGCATCAGAAGGAGAGAGCTGGGACTTTGCTTTTCAAAACCACAACTGCAGAACTTGAGCACAGCTTTGCAGTTCACTTGTTGGGTCACCTTTTCAAGAACTAGTCTGAAGTTTGGTCTGCACCAAGCTACACTGTGCATTACCAAACAGCCTGCAGACCCAGGGCATGGATTAATTTTTGTGTATAATGCTATAATACAGATGGTTTGTGCATATTTACTGCAAATGGAAGCAAGTACACAATGTATAGACTGTATAGCCAAATGGGCTAATCCTGCTCATAAACATTTGCTCACAGAGATTCAGGGGCTACACTGGGGCAAACTGAATGGTTAGACCATTGCTATTTGTTAATTTACCTTTCAGTACTTCTGAATTTTACCCATATATTTACAGGATGTATTACCCATCTCCATGATGTATTAGCCATGAGCACAATCTCTAATTATCTACAGAGCTAGTTTCTTTATTGAGTATTTTTTCCATCCTGTAAACAAACTGGGCATTTTCCTGAAGCTGGGTTTGGGCTGACAAATTGTGTAGAGAATATGGCAGAGAGCCAGTTCTCAGAATTTTTCTCAGAAGCCAATTGATTCATGTTTGTCTCACATCCCAGTATCCTTGTGAGAAGTTGTCAGAGGGCAGCCAAAATTGCTTCACCTACAGATAAAAGGTCATTCACTTTCAATCATATGCAAAACCAGGGAAGTGCCACAGAGCAAACAGCTTTGCCCAAAATTCAGATTGCACCCAAAAGTTCACCAACCATTAGTCATTGCTGTAAATCATCATGACTAATCAGCTCAGCTCCACATCTTAACGACACCAGCCTCAGGACCTATCCAACAGGACCAGGGCAAATTTGGTGGACTGCACAGCGGGTGCAGGGTCGTGGTGAAGCCTCTCCACAAAATTCTCAGCAAATCTTGCTTTAAGCCAGGCTTGAAGGTGTCCTGTGACTAACACAGCCAGCTTTCTACTTTCATACCTGACTAGTGGCTCGAGCCATGCAAGCTGTCAAATTGGATGGAAAAGAAAGAGCAAAATGGAGAACACCACAACCTGGATTTCTTTGGGCTTTGCACCTTAGAAATCAGCTTGTATTACATATAGAGAGAAATGGGACTACATTTAAGTATGTTCTTTCTTTCGGTGAACTAATCCACTTGATTATCATCTCAAAGTATCTTTATAACACCAATATATGGGTATATTCACAGAAAAACTTTTACAGAAAGGCTAACAGCTAATTTAGTAGGATTCCTTCATTAAAAGTTCCTACACAGCTTCTCTATTATTTCAGGCTCTCAAAAAGCTTTTCAGACACACAGTATCTGTACAACATGTAAACATACGTATGTTCCGTTTACAAGCAAATAAATCAAGACCTGATATCTTGGAAATAAAATCTGGGAGAAGCAATAGAGCAGACACAATTGCCCCAGCTGGGTTCAATCCTGTATTCTCACTCCAGAAAGCCTGGACTGAGTACACTCGAGGTTTTTGCTCTTTTAGCTCAGCCACGAGAGCAAAGCATACCCTTCTGTCAAACTGGAACTCTTTGATAACCACTCTGCTTGTCAGACTAGGAGCAGTAACAGAAAGACAGAGGGAGATGGTAAAATTAAGACAGTCATGACTATTTCACAGAACTTTCATGCTTCGGTGCTGTTCCATCAGACACCTGAGGGAAAACATGACTTTGGGCATGTTTTGGACTGGCAATTCTTCATGCCTGAAATTCAGCACTTTGGAATGAGCTGTATCAGCTCACTAGCCTAGGGGGTTTTCCCCTTTTTTGTCTTTATTTTATTGCTTTTTCTCAGCTGGGAAATATCCCAGCTAATTAATGAGTTGAAATAGTCACTAATGGATTCAGTGAACACAAAAACTAATGCAAGAGAAGTACTGGGATCATAGAGCCATGAGTGAAGGCAGGGTGGGGAAATCTGAGGAGAGCCCTTCTTTTTAAGAGCAGCTAAATGCTCCGCAGTTAATTGAGCAGAGGAGCTCAACCCATCTTATTCAACTACAATGTAACTTGAATATCTCTGCTGTCCTGTGCAATACTCTACAGCTGCCTGGCACAGTCTAAGCTAGATGCTGGAATTTCAGCATTCAGTGTGAATGTCTGAAAACAGTCTGATGGCTCACAGACCATTTCTGTTGTGAATTTAAAGCAATTGTAATGTCTGAGACAGTTTCCTCAATGTCCATAACTGAATTCAAACTAAAAGCAACAACCAAGAGCCGTGAGCCTAAGTATCTCTCTGCCTGAGGCAGAAGAATTGATATATTAATTGAAGGATAAGGTGGAACATATTGTACCTCAGGAAATGCATTCGCTCCAAAACACATTAAGACTGTCAACAATTTGGCTTGGATGTTCACAGCATGGTACACCAAAAAAAAAAAAAATCATTACTGTGCTACAGTATGCAATAAAACCAGGCTTCAACACAGACAGTAATGCTCTAGAGAGAAAAAATACATGGCCAGAAAATCAAACAAAAAGTTTGGAATCATAAGGGATTAAATTTTGTAGTTTATTTGGTGTGACAAGTTCCAATTAGATGCCAAGGTTTCTTCTGGCATGTGAAAGTACTGTTTAATCCTGCTGCCCATAATTTATTGCCACTGCTCTTCCTGTCTGCATCACCTCTGCACTCACACAGCACGTGTGGATCAATGCTGGCCTCCTGCACAGCCTGTCCATCACAGGGAGTCCTTCCACCAGTCGAGGCAGAACTGCCTGCAGAGCTCCACATGAACTGGGTAAGGAACAGAAATTGGGTATGGACAAGAGTTGCGCTGTAAAGGCAGCCCCATGCTTTGGCAATCAACATAAATTTTGTACTACAAACCGGGACTTTGTTACGTCTTTTCACTAACCAAAACACCTACAGAAAATAATTATTGAGGGTTCCAGGAATTGCTTGTTCTACTTATACCAACATTAAAGAAAGAAAAATCAAGGCCTCAACAAAAATACAGTGCATTTTCTAGGCAGGAGAATAAAATTTGCTGCTTGGTCACAAAATGACAGACTGGCTAGTGCTGGAAGGGACCTCTAGAGATTATCCAGTCCAGCCCCCCTGCTCAGGCTGGTTCACATAGAGGAAGTTGCACAGTAGTGCATCCTGGCAGGTTTGGATCTCTCAGAAGGAGACTCCACCATCTCTCTGGGCAGCCTGTTCCAGTGCTTTGTCACTCTCACAGTACAGAACTTTTCCCTTCTATTCTGATGGGTCTCCCTGTGTTTCAGTTCGTGCCCATTGCCCTTGTCCTATCACTGGGCACCACTGGAAGAAGCCTGATTGGGTTCTTGTATGCAGAGCCTAAAGAAGTCAAGGTGTCTTGGTTTGAAAAGACAGGAGTCTGTGAAGGAAGGCAAGGGCCTCCCGTGAAATGGGAAAAGGTAAACCCCCTCCCTCTAAATGACCACAATTTCAAAATAAAAAGGCTCTCAGGCAAAGATATGGGAATGGGAATAGCAGTTCTTTACTAGGAAAAAAACTAAATAAAAAAAAAAATGTAATTAGTACAAACAAAACTACTGATTGAGTCAGAAACCTGTTGGTGATAGTCCAGTTAAATGGTGGCTGCTCCTCCTGCTCCTGGAGTGGCAGATAAAATGCTGCTGAAGCGATGATCCCGTAGAAGGGTGTAGTTTTCTCTGAAGGTCTGGTGATAGAGTAGATGGGCCTGGTCTTCCTCTGGGAATCCAGCGAAGAGGCTGAGTTGATGTCCCAAAAAATGCTGATTTTATGCAGGTAGGGATGCTTGGCTCCCCCCTCTGGGTGGAGCATCTCACAATGGGATGATGTAACTTTATCAGTCATGCAGTGAGCTATTCAATGGCCCATTAACAGAAGATATCTCCCTGGAGGGAGACACTGTGCTTGGAAGAGATCAGAAAACTGCCCAACAGAAGATACCTGCCCCACCTCCGGCAGATGGCAAATAGAATACATGCTTATCTTATAAGCCAGGACACAAGGGAAAATGGATGGCTGCTACTGAGGGGTAGAGTTCACCACAGATGAGAACAGAAACAACTTTGGATATTTAATTGACACCTTTTTGCTACTGTATCCAATCTATTATGTTTAAAAAAATTCACCAAGAATGGTTTATAGGTTTTCTTTTTACCTGCAGCAGATGATAGTTTTTTAGTAAGTGGAGTGTTTTCTGTAGAGGTTTTAAAGAAACTAAAAATCTCATGGAAGCCAAACCAGATCAGAGCCATCAACTACAAAAATAATTTCCTCACCTCCTTCAAGCCAAACAGTTTGTTAAGAAAAAGTCCAAAATCTCAGTCTAAACGTATCAAATATTGCTTGGGACCACAAGCTGAAGTTCATGCTGCACTGGAAATTTGCTGTGCCCTGTGAAACCACTGAGTCTGTTCTCTACGTGGTTTGGCTCCCTCGCTGTGAGCTGGAAGCAGAACAATCTGGTGGGTGTGATGTTTTTCACTTCTCTATAGTTCCACTCCCTGGAAGTTTATCTTCCCTTATCCTCCCTTCTACTTACTCCTTTAGTGACCTTGGAAAATAGAGATAGAGATCACAGAAGCAGAATCCTGAAAGATTATTGCTTTTATTATCTAACTGTTGGGAAGCTGATTAAAAGCACACATCCTTTCACAGACTACTCCGTCCATTAGCACTTTCAGCTCTCTTAAAACGGTCACTGAGCAGGATATTAAACACAAACTTAAGTACTCAGCACTTTTTATTCCAGTACAGGTGTTATCATGGCAAATGTTGTAGGAAGGTGTCTGTCCCTAGTTCAGGAGTCCTATCTTAATTCTTACTACAACTCAACAATGGCAACAAGGATTTTGATAAGAAAACCTCACTGGCCTGATAGCAGGGCAAAGAATTGTGCTGGGTGATGGATAGTTACATAAATACTGCTATTTTATCTGCACAATTTCAGCCAAATCTCTGGTCTGTGATGGTCCCTGAGCCACTGCCCAGGCCACAGTGACAATATGCTTGACCTGGTTTGGGGCCATCAGCACTTCTCTGTTAAGTGGCAATCCAAAGCCAAAATCACTGTGTGAAAACCACTGCAGAGATCACTTCATACTTTCACAACACCAACCAAGGATATTTTACAAGGTCTGAAGATAGGCCCTTTACTACTTTCCCATTATAATACCAAGCTGCTTTCTAATGTGATTTCTCTTGAAGCTATCAGCTGCTTTGGCATCAAGGAGGATCTCCTGATGGCTCCTGCTACCACATAGAATGGCAAGGCATGAATTCTGGAGATGCTCAGTCAGAGAGTCTCATAAACCCAGCACAAGGTTAGACAAGGAGAATATGCTCCCAGCCTCTCCAGGCTGTTCAAAGTACCAGTTATAAAATCAGTGTATTTAGGAATAGATTGCAGCAGTCATCTCCATTAGCACCTAAGTCCTTTTGTGTGGTCACATATCTTCTTTGATCCAGTAGCTGTTATTCCATACCTGGTTTGAGCAGCAATGGATCTGCTGGAACACCAGGACTCTCTGGTGCTTAATTGAGGAGGAGGGCATACTGCCAAAAGGGACAGGAGCAGAAGCTTTTTCTTTTTTGGATGACATTAATACATTGCTGCTCTTAGGGAAGAATCCCCCACAAGTTTACAGAGCACTGAGTCAGCCTCATCCCTCAGAATGGATCGGGCAAGGGTCGGCTGCTCTGCTGCTGGGGTGGGCACAAGGATGGGAGGGAGTCCTGCTTGCTGACAGCTCTTATGCAATGCAGATAATCCATCTTCCTGCAGTCATTTGTGGGTGTCAGAAGAAGCTAAGAACAAACCAGGAAAAGCCTTTGGAAAGGTCTGCTAAGCAGTGAGCTGAAAGAAACATCTCTCAAGACCAGCATACCCTGGCTTTGGCTTAAAACACAGCCTTAGGTGACCTCTACTATGTGATCACAGGTGATAATCACACATTGCACTTTTATTAGTGATTGACCTGCCCAGGAAGTGTTAAAATCAGCACAGAAAAGTAGACATTAGAAAAAATACTTACATTCCTGTCCGTATGGGATAGATTCGAGTTGCTAAGCTTAAGGAAAGATGTAGGTGCCCCCTCCTGCTCATTAAAGGGAGTTGTGAAGCAAATTGCAGCATTTGAGATCCTGCTTACCCACAAGCCAGATAAATTAGATTTTTTTTTTTTACCAGTTTGTCTCACACGGGCTACAACAATATGCATCTCCAGCAGAGAAAGCAGGTCAGCACTGACTGCCATTCAGAAGGAGAGATGGTCAGTTAAAAGAGAGAAGCCAATTAAGAAGCAATTGGACACTCCTAGTCAGGAAGATACTAGGGAGAAAAGAAAGAATATAAGGAACATGACTATCTGAGAATACCCAGTATGCCCAGCAGAGGCTGGGGAAAATCTGGTGCTGTGGATGAGATTCATTCATGTCCTTGCCTGCAAACTGAGGAAGCATGCTATGATCAGATGCTAGAAATTAAAAATAAAATCAAAATCCAAGCAACAGCACTGCGTTTTTATCAGCTTTAAGCTTCTTGTTTTCCTTGTTAACAAGATCAAGAAATTTATTTGTGAGAGAAAGCTCTATAATTCAGTAAACTTACAGAAGTTTGTGAAAGACAGGATTACTGATTAACTCCTGATTAATGCTGAAGCTTTAGGGTAGTCTAGAAGCTAAATTAATAACTCAACTGTACATGCAGGATTCGAAACCAGCTGTTTACTCTTTTGAGTCTCTTGCAAAGCAAGCTTGCTCTCAAGGTCTTCAGAATAAGCATAATGGTCCTGGGTTTGGTCCCATGCACTCTAAGCACAATGAAATTGTGGCCATATAAAATCACTGAGAACAAGGTTAGAAGGAAGTCCAAGTAATAAAAGGCCATGTCACATGAAAAGCTGACCTTCACTTTGTTACAACTGAAGTTTTGCAAAAATAAAAAATTGCAATCCTTTTCAAAAGAAAATGTAAGATGTAATCTAACTCACATCCACTCCAAATCAAAGGTCAATAATGTTAAATGTACCTTTTTACATTGCCCAAAACACCTGAATATACTGGATCTGTTGAAGTGTCTAGTACCAGCTAGAATCAAGAACAGTAAAAGATAAATTTGGATGTAAAGTCTCTTCTGGAATGCACCAGATAAGGCTTCTTGCAATATAATAAAAATATATGGAGAAGAAGCTTTTAATTCAATCAGCATTAAACAGTTTCAGTTAATTCCAGGGGGGGAACAAAAAACCAAGCACATCTCTGCTCAGCGTAAAAAAACAACAGTCTTTGTAATGGAGCAGAAGGACTCACACTTTTGTCTCTTTTTGAGAAATAAAGCTCTGTAAACACTGGGCCTACTATCAATCTACCTTCTTGATGCTCTGAATGATTTGGTCCAATAATAGCAAAGCCACTGCCCTGCATTGCTCAGACAAGGTACACAACCTGCTTAGACTTGGCTTCAGAGCAAATCAGGAACAGGACATGGGCTGTCTCACCATGGGCATGTTTGGAATTTGAAGAAATTACCTTTTTATTTTAAATTACAAAAGTTATCATCCTAAATCTGTATTCGAATCCACAAATGGTTCCTAATAGAATAACATGTTGATTAAGTCATCAAACAAAACACGCTGGTGTTTTGCTGTTTCTGAGAGCAACTCTGCGTCAAGTGCAAAAACTGACAAAATTTGAGTTAACATCTGGCTTCCTGACCATGTTGTCCTTTTCAGCAGCAAGAGGACAGAGGCACATCTCACTTGGTCAGAGCCTGGTGCTAATAACACCAAGGGCAGGGTTTGGTCCCTGCCCATTCACTGAAGGGCTGGACTCAGTGATCCTTGTGGGTCCCTTCCAGCTCGGACAATTCTGTGATTCAAATGTGGAGTTAGCAGGAATGTTCCTACCCAAAGTGCACAGAAGGAAAGGAATCTCTGCCTTTCAATTAATTATTTAAATTACTTGATGCAACCCTTATGTTCACAATCTGCAGCTACACTGAGAAACATAAGCAGTCCAAAACCTCTAAGGACCTTAATCATTACAGAGTATGCAGAGGGAACTTGTTGACAACTGCAGCAGTCATTTAAATCTGCTGGCACTTTTGGAAACAAATAGCTCTGTATAAAATCCAGTTGGAGCTGGCTTCTCCTCCCCTTGGTCTCTGAACACTGACAGAAAGACATCCCCACCTCTACCCACCAGGTGCTCAGCAGGGCAGGTGGTGAATCCTCTCCATGATCATGTGGAGCACACAGGTGTTTTCTCTCCTGAGAAAAGCACAAAGCAATCCTTCTGCAGCTGTCACTGAGAAATGCTTCCCCCAGAAACAGCTTGCATTGTTCTTCACAGTGTTTTTACTGCTGGACAGCAACCATGGATTTTTCGTGGAAATAGTTACCCTCTCCAAAAGTACAACTCTTCCCTGTTAAAATCCACAAGCAATAACAGGTTGGTGATGTTAAAGCTTTTCTATCTCCCCACCAGAAAGTTATTTTATCATTAAATTTTGGTCAAAGCCCAACAAATCATTCCCACCTATCAGAGGGGGATGTGCTGCAGCAGTCTGAGACTGCACAAGTCTCCAATCACCAGTGAGACATCCCTGGACTCTTGACCTTGTGTGCAGAGCTTGTCTTTCTACTAGAGTGCTGCTCAAAACATCCTTCAAGATCCATTACTACTGATTTTATAGTATGTAAACTTCAAAACACTTCTCTGAATTTTAAGGGACAAGGATAGTACAACAAAAATCAAGAGGATGAAAGACAAGACCATGCAAAGGAGATAAATCATTTTGCTACATGTTTTTAGATTAAGTGTACAGAGCTTTTATGAAGCTAGTGAAAATCTTCTAGATGAGCCTTTAGGGCACATCAATTTAGAATTTTTTTCTTTCTGCTCCGTCCTTATTAACATTGCTCAAAAACAATGCTGAAAATAGTTGCCAGCAATGTAACCGAGCCTGTGAGAGGCACCATAAAGGCTTCTGTGCCTCAAGGCACATCACTTCTGCTCCTCCTTTTATTTTTCCATGTATTTAATTGAACTTGGCAGTAACCTTTACCACATGAAACCAAGACAGCAAAGCAGTAGATTTGATCTGTGTGCTGAGTCTGGACTGCCTTGCTGTGAACAGCTGGGGAAAGTGGTGCGTGGAGATTGCCTGGGTTTGAAATGGAGACATGTTACCTGTCCCCCTGCTCCCACTTGGTGGGAAGTGTTGCCCCACATCTTTTCCATATAGCAGCCAAGAGCAAAAAAGCCAGGATAGCAAACCTCTGCTGGAATTTTCCCTAAATTACACGTAACTCTTGATAGGGAGCACTGAGTATCTCACTAGCACAGGTAGAGAAACCTGATCCTTTACCCTAATCCTTATGCTTTCAAAATATTATAAACCATGGGCAATCAAAACAAAAGCAAAACTAAAAACCGTACAAACAAAACCTTGGATTAACACTATATCTACAGACCAGTCTCCCCTTTACTTTATTTTAGGCTGTGTTTCACCCCAAACTTTATGTTTGCCAGAAAGATTTTTCAAAATGGAAAGCAGTATCTTTTGTATTTGGCTGAAAGCCACCACTGTAGGACATCCTTCCTGGTTGGAAGGTACAGAAACAACACTGCTAAAGGTGTTCAGGACCACAAGCATCTGCTCATTTGCAAAGAGAATAAGGAAAATCTATAAGATAAGGGCCTGAAGTCTAAGACTAGATAAAAGTTCTAAGACTCACCACACATATCTAATTAGCAGAACATAGTTTACAAGAGAGTACTGACCTTCTGTGTTTGGGTGAGAATGCCCTGAATTGGCACACATGTAGGACAGGGTAGGAGACCAGTGCCATTCCATCCCAGAGATACCTGAAGCCTGGGGCATGCTGTGGGTTGTGTGGGCTGGCAGGCAGGGGGTGCAGGCAAATACACCCTTAACTGGCCCCTTCTTCCCCTTTGTACAAGAGAGCAGAGATCAGGGTCCTTCCCTGCTCCTGAGGGAGGATGGACAGGGCTGGGAAGGCAGCAGTGTCATCCTCAGCTGCCAGTGGCTTCACCTGTATTGGTCAGCAGCTCAGTGTCCAGCTCTGCAGCATCAATCTCAAATTACAAAGCTTTTCTAATGCACAGGATCATAGAAGTTGGTGTAAAACCAACTCAGTCCTGAAGCTGCAGAGAAGAAAAAATTCTGGCAATAATGGAAGGACATAATCAGTATTATTGCCATAAAATGTCTGTAGTGACTGCACTGGCAATTTTTCCAAATGGGTTAGCTTAGAGACTGGCTTCTTGCACTGATTACTAAATTATTTTCTTTACAAAGGTCTAAGTGGCTCTGTCTTCCAGATGAATAGCCTGAAGCCACTTGGTTCAGAGCTTCAGTCCCCTGAGATTCATCTTGGACAGTAAGAAATGAGACAGATGAACACTAAACTACTCTGTGTACAAATCCAGCAGTGGCTTGGCTGATGAGAACACTTTGTGTAAAGTACCACTGAATTTAAAATAAAGACAGAGGTGAACTGAGACTACTGAAAAGTTAGAAGAAGTCAGCAGCAGTATTTGATAACAAAGCATTTTAAACCAAATAAAGCTTCCCGAAGAGAATTTTGGCTTCACCACATCTCACTTCATCTGGGAGAGCTGCCTTGCCAGGAAAATTAGGAGCAGTGTGCTGGAACTGGCACTTTCCCAACCCAGGCACTGCCAGAAATCTGGAGTGCCCTGCTCCCCTTGCCTGCCCCCAGGGAGCAGCAGGTTCTTTGTTGGAACACAGAGTTACACATTCGCCCAGCTCTTGCTGAGCAACACTTACTTTTTTCTTGAAAGAGAGCACCTGTGCTCAGGGAGGGGAGCTCTTTGCAGCCACTTGCACATCTGGTGGGTGGTGATGCAGCACTGCTAGCAGGGACAGGAGGAGGGAGAGGCCGTGGGTGTGCAGGGTGAGGATCTCACGCAGAACCACGGGGACGTGGGTGTACACCAGCCTTGGCCCACGTGGAACAGGATCTGGGCAGCACAGCAGGAAACAGGGAATTCAGCCCCTCTGGCAGCTGCTCCAAAGGAGGTTTGGTGATCAGCTGGGCAGGTTTGCTCTGCCTGTGGCTCAGGGCCCTCCTAGCAGGACTTCAGTGGGCTCTTCTCAAAGCACTCTGAGCCTGGGGATGACACTGGGCTGAACTGCTCACCGGGGAGGAGACTTAAACATGCCAGGGAAACCTCTGGGGAAGAGAGATGGAGAGACAGAGATGAATGAAAAACAATGTTTATCCCTGAGATTTAAATGTCTTTTGCTTTTCTAGAGTATGTTTGAAATGTCCCTGTTAAATTAGTCTATTAGAAAAAATCCCATTAATTGGACAAGTTGGTCAGCTGTGGCTTACTCAGAATTTGTTCTGGTTTTAGTATTTTATCATTAAACATAGTTCTGAGTAATTCAAACCTCACAACACCAAGGAAAAATTGCCCATAATTAACATATTCAAGTGTAAGCAGCTTTCATCACACAAATACCAGCAACAGCTCACACCACTCTCCCCCACTCTACTTCACTTGTTTATTTAATCTGCTTTATCACTGAATTTCTTCTCTGGGTTCCACTGATGCAAACTTGCACTGGTTTGAAAGGTTCCTCTGCAAACACAACAAAGCAGCTCCATACAGGAAGGTTTAATCTGTCACCAGAGCTTTTCAGCAGTCAGGTCCCTAAGCATTAGCTTTGTTAATTAAAGCAGCACATCTGAAAAATTAGCAGAATACACTGAATAACAGAATACACTGGCATATTTCTGTGCAACAGGGAGAATTTATACCTTCAGCAGTCACCAGTGGACTGAAAAAAGCCAGTAGAGCATACCACATGATGTTGTAGCACCCCTGGGCTAGAAAGACAAGTAATATGAGTCATTTAAAAACCAGAAACAGTCAAAAGATCATTAAAAAGCTACTAAACCTCACAAAACCAAATAAATACATGAATCAATTAAAATCTCTATGTAGCATCCTAATTGAATTTTGCTATAGTAGTATCACATGGCTTTGGAAACTGCCCTTCAGAAATCCAACCAAAAATTGGCATGTTCCCATCCCTACTTATTCTCCCTGATTAGTGAAATATCAGAAGGAAATAAAAAACAAGGTGGAGGGATTCAGAAAAAAACAAATACTCGTATTTAAATTTTGTCAGGTTCTTCTTATTCATGAATCTTAAACTCATTCATCCAAGAGTGGATGGCATCCTTCTGCAAGAGTGAATTGTGGCCACGAAGCACTACACATACCATGGAACACAGCATCACAGGGAGTCATCCAGCACAGGAGCCCAGGCCAGGGAACAGCCTGACACTCTGAGGAACTGAAGGGCTCTTGCTCCAAAACATCCCGACTACACAGCCCAAGAAAAAAAAAAAAGGCAAAACTCCCCAGTGCACCCCACACCCTCACACAGACCCCGGAGCCTGGAGCGGCTCCAGGGAAGCCTCCATGCAGAGGCTATGCAGGAATCCAAGAAAGTCTAAATCTCTTCCCAGGAGTCTCCTGTGAGATCTAGCACAGCACAGAAGTGCTAAACAAGAGGGGGAAGGAGCAGGAAAATCAGCAGCAGCACAAGGAAGGCCATGAGCAGATTTGTGTTGGCTGCAGCAGTGTCTGCCCCACCAAACCAGCCCCAAAGCAGGGTCAGCAGAGGAGCAACAGCTTAGGGGAAGCACTGACATCTGTAAGCATGGAAAATGGGAAAACTACTAATGTAACTGATCTCAGCTAACCCACAGACCTACTATCATATCAATGTACCAAATATCAGGCATCAGTGCTCTCCAAAGGGAGAGGAAGCCAAGCAGGAGGCACAGAAGATTTGCACAATGGGTTTGTGTATAAGGGGATCCTGTGATGGACCATCCAATGCAGGTTCTTGGCTCTGTATCATCACTGTCTGTTTTCAAGTACCACAAAATTTCTGTCTTTAAAAAGTCCTTTTTGCAACAGAAGTGGTTGAACTGGTAACTCTTCTTTACCAGCCACCCAGGATGGTGTAATTTATACTGCATACAGATGACAAACCCGAGGAAGACTTTGCTGTGCTACAGTCTGAGGGCCAAGGCACTCATGTTGGTGACTCTCCCAGCATGTGACAGCTGCTGAGATGAGCCTATGAGCAGAGGACAGACTGCAGCAGCTGCTCTGAGCCTTGAAGGAGTGAGAAACCCCCAGCTTTACACACTGCACAGTGCCTCCTCCTTTATCTTTTAAAGGTAAAATAACCTCTCAGGAAAGCAATTTCCAAAGTGACTAGTGTTACTGGTGACACACAGCTAGGTGAAAGAGAGAATTTACAGTGACTAGGATAGATCAGATTTATGGACTAACAGGACAGGCGATGCGTGAAGGAAGAAATGAAATGTAATGAGGCCAAGAAAAAATTAAACACATGCTCTATTCCAACCTAAACAGAAGTGTACAATTAGACAGGAAACACAATCTAAAACAATTCACATAATGCTTCATAGCAGTATAAAGAGAGAGCAGAAAAGATCTTGCAGCTCTTACAGACTTCACAATACAGAGAACAAACCAAGGCAAGACTGTAAGGCTAGTTGAAACATCCATATGAAATGCACAGAGCCTGTCAATCTCAGGAGCACTTTTTGCCACACTGAAAAATGTGAGACACTGCCAAACAGGCTTCCAGAAGGTTCAAACTCAGTCCTGAAAGATTTCATAGATATCGTGTTATATAGGCAACATGAGCATTTTTGCAAAATTAAACCTACAAGTTCCATTAAATCATCCTAAAGCTCGCATGGCCTGAAGGCCTTTAAGCATGTGACAGATAAATGCAATAGAGAAGCTGTTTCTCAAAATGAAAGGGTATAGCAGGGAATAAAACTGGCCTAGAGGAGAACAGGAATGAGAAGCCAAGAGTTTGAACTGGTCCTTGAAAAAAGCTTTGGTGGTCTGGTATTGGGGCTGAGCCATATTGCAGAAAATGCTGTGCCAAAAGATGCTCTGGGTTACCAAATACTGCTGGTGGGAGCATTTGAATGCAAATAACTTTTTTACAGATAGAGATACCCTTAAAACTGTGAAAATGTTCTTTGTGCAAGGTTTATATTTCTACTCTGAAAACATTTACATACATGCTTAAGTTTATATGTGTTGACTAGTGAAATCAACTGGGATAATCATAGGCTTCAATTTACATGTTTAGCATCATAAAATGCAAGGGGATTAGCAGGTTGGTATGTTTTTATCCGTCTTTGGTTCATTGTATATTTTTTGCAGTTGTACTTGGTGCAACAGGAAGAACTGCAATTCCCAGAAAGCTAAGAGAAAATGCAAGATTTTAAAATACTATCAGATGCAACAAATTTTTTCTTTACTGGAGAACACTCATTTTTAAAAGCCCTCTGTACATACCTTATTAAAGTATTTCCTTAATCACAGCAAATTCTTAGCTGTATTCCTGACTAGCTTCTTTATTTGGCTCAGAAATAAAATTAACATTCGGATATTAGCAGTTTTGCTGTTCAAAGCCTAAATTATTTTGAACACTTAAACAAAGTCAATAAATGTTTAAATTAAATATACTCTGCACTTGCTTAGTGATTTTAAGTAAGAATTAAGTTGCTGTTCCCTTGAAAACTGTGTTTAAAACCAGTGCAATAGGAGAATAATGTTAGAGCATTTAAGACTGTACCATCATTAATATATTTTTCAGTATATTGCAGGCTGAATTTAGCACTGTAGTCAATGTTGCTACATAACTACTCAGATTCATCTTTCAAACAAAATATCAAAAAATTGAAAACTTAAGTAAATTTTGAACTTCTGTGACTGAGGCATAGAAGAGTGTTTTACTCCATTTTCCCACTGATTTTCATTTCCATTTTGAGTTCAGTTTCTTCAGAATTCCCTCTCTGAGCCCACTGGGTGTGACAAAGGAGTGTCATGGAGGTTTATATGGCTTGAGGAAGAAAAGTCACCTGTGCTGGCTTCACACAATTCTGTTCCAACAAGATTGTTACAATCCTATTTAAGACAAAAATTTATTCCTTGCACAAGGGTTACAAAATCTGAATCCCATCCATTGGCTCCCCTCATACTAAATAAATCCAAGAGTAAAGGGTATCCCACCCACCCCAGAGCACGTTCCCAGCACAGGGAACCTGCACAAGTTACAAATCTCACAGTCAGCTGCAAGTTTTTTCTCTTGTAGCCCACAAACAAGTAAAAATATTTCTTCTGTTTGTTTCAACCTCTGAAAAGTATGCCTGCATAGACTGTGGTTTCATTTTTATCACAACATGGACACTGTGCTGGATGAACTTTTCTTTGGTTTAAGGGACAGAGTCAGATGTGGGGGGACAGGCTGTGTCTGCCCTTTACCCCAGAACTGGGAACCAACAAATAGAACCACAAACAAACAAACAAACAAACAAACAAAACCCCATAAAAACAAACAAACTCATCAAAAAGACCAAACAAACAAAACAAAGAAAGAAAAAAGAAAATAAATATTTTAACTCAGTTTCAGTAATTCTGAATGTTACTAACGAAAGCAGCAAAACAAAATGGGTATTTTGCAGAGTATGGCTTTCAGTTTTCCTTTGAGCAGCTTTGTGTCATGTAAAAAGATAATAAGAAGATGGCTCTATACCTCTGGAGGCCTGATTAAAAAAATCTGTAATTCAGAACCAACAGCCACTTTCTGATCTAGAAATAAACAGCCTAGGACAAAACCACAACTCGGGACCCACAGAAGAGCATTACACACACAGACACAATCACAAGAGGGCAGAAGATTAACTCTCTTTTTGATCTTCTGATGAGAAAGAGCACAGTTTTGACACAAAACTGCATTTTCTCCAGTGGACACTAAACAACTCAGGGTAGCACAGTCCAAGAGAGGATTTTCAAAACTGCCATCCATCTAACTTTCAGCTGTTCTACCAATTCAGCTGGTGACATCCAAAGTCCCAAGGCATGAGCACATTGCTCTTTCCCTGCTAAAGAGTCAGCATAGACAATATAGAATATTTAAGTATTTTATAACACTCTTAGGAAAGAAAATTAAACAGAGCAAAGCACAGCCAGAAAAAGCCAGCAATAATATTTTCCACAATAGCAGAATTTTGATTTCATGGAAGTTTGTCGCTGGGTGCATAGGAGTGGGGTCTCTGCCAGCAAGGTAGGGTTGCTGAAAGCAAACGCATTAAACCCATAACAGCAATTCTTCATGGCTTCAGCTTTGCCCTCTGTCATTCCCCTTTGTCCTGCAGTCCTTTGCACAGAGAATGAGACATATGCCAGCATGACCTTTTGCACTGTCCCTTAGACACCTCTCTTCTGGCTTAATTTCCAATTAGCATTCCTATTTTATACCCAGGATATCACTCATAACAATTTTAGTGCAGTCAAACAGTTCCTCCCCAAATGAGAGAAAGGTTAATGACACTTCCTGTGACTGTTACTACATGCTTTGCATAAGAAAGGGAGTGGATTTTAAATAACAGGAGCCAGCCTCTCCTGCAATGACGTTCCTTCTTAGTCACTGACCTTCAGCTGCACTGCCCACGTTTTACAAACCAGGAGGTGCTTTCTGCCCTGACACTCTTGTACCCTGAGTAAACAGAGAAGGGGTCCAAGCATCCTAAGCTTAGATCCTTGTCTGTAACAGTGCCTTGAACCTGGAGCCAAAGCACCAGTGACAAAGTGTTTGCATTGGTGCAGTGCTGGGAGTGTCTCCTCCCTCCTGGCGCAGACACAGCTCAGAACCACCACCCCAGACCAGCCCTGGGACTGGCCTGGGCACAGGGAAGGGGTCCTGCTGCTCTGGAGCCAGGAAGGGTGACAGCAGTGTCAGGTCCCTGCTTCACCTCCAAAACAATGCATGTGGAACCAAACTTATGTACTCAAAGACAGAAAACATTAGAGGGAACACAATGCAAACAAGAGGGAGAATAGGAGTTTGACCTAAGAGCCACTGACTGCAGCCAAAATATTTCCATATAAGTAACTGCGGCGTTGCGTTGTTTTCCCCGGTCCTGGGCAGCTCTGGAGAGCCTGGCTAACGCTGCTGTTTCTCGGCGGGACCGGGGCTGCTGCTTGTCCCGGGCGCTGTGTGCTCAGCGCACCGGGGTGGCGCTGGCCGCGCTCTGTAGCCGGCGCGGGGACGAAACAAAGAGGGAAGGAACGTCCAGTCTGTCCGCGCGGTTGGCTGGAAAGCTTTTATTGCCGCGTGGAGCTGCGATGGAGAACCACAACTGCTCCCTAGCGCTGCCGGGAGCCGAGGGCGCGTGGGGTTTTATAGGGGGTGGGCCGATGGGGACGGAAGCCCCCCTCGCCCAGTGGGGACAGACAACGGGGGAGTGACGTGGAGCGTGGTGGCCAACGGGGACACGACAGGGGCGGACACAGGGCTCTGGGGCGAACGGGGTTGTGGGGACGGGGTGACAGACACAGAACTCTCCGGAGTGGACAGGGGGTGGTTACAGGACTGGCACGGTGAGCTCCAGTGGTAAGAGACCCAGAGCAGACCACCGCGGTGGGGGGAACATGGGGCGTGCACAGGGGTACACAGAACCGGCTAAGTAACACATATCAGAACCCCTAACCTGAACCCAAACCCCGGATGCAACGAGTAACTGTTGTTAATCCTATATTGTATAATTCCTGTTACCTGGTAATCTTTCCCCAAAGGAAAAAAAGTAATTCTGATTGCCTGGTAAAAGTTACCACTGGTTGTGGAATTACAGTAACTTCAAGTATTTTTATGTTAAAAGCACACCATGTTAGCAACTATACTTTTTCCTATTTTTTACAATTCTTGTTGTTTAGATAATCAGCTTTACCTCCAACTTATTTCAAACTGCTTTTGAATCAAAGATGGAATTAAATTCACAATGTAGAAAATACGTTTTTTAATAGGTGCAGTGGCTACAAAAGAAACCATTGAGTTTGCATTTAAAAAAGAGTCAGCACATGAAGAAAATTATCTACATAATTAGTGATTTGAGGCAATTGTGGCTAATCATATTATGATCAAAAGATTAAAAAACACCTCACCTCATCTTTATCTAAGAAAAGATTGATGGTAGCTGCTGTTTTTATGAACTACAATGGTTTGCAATTAAGCACATAATTCATGTGTTTAGCCAGAGAATTCCCTGGGTTGTAACTTTCTTTACACGATAATAGGAAACATCTTAGGTTTAAATATTTGGTTTATGTGAACCTGAGATATTATGATGGGTTTAAATCTTAATATAGAAATTATGCAATGTCATTTTAATTCTGAAGGCGCCTTTTTCAAACATTTTTATACAAGGTTTAAGATAAAAAGACAAAATCAACCCAAACAAAACCACTAACTTCTCCCCTCCCCCAAGACTTCACATTCCCTGGAGATGGAACTGATTTGAAGGATGCTATCAACAAGAAACGTCAGCTTCAAAACTTAATTCTCATCAGAAGCAAAGCAGATGGGACAGGAAATGTAGTCCAGCACCCCCACATAACCAGTTCACAGGAGCAAAGGGGTCTTATCCAAAATAGGAGACAGTGCCTGGGCTGAGCAGGATGTCAGTACATCATCTCAGCTCATCACAGGGCTCAAACACCCACCCCTTCAGTCTCTGTTTTTCACTGGATCCCACTGACCCTCTTGCCAAAGTGGGAAAACTCTGTGTGCTGCTTGTGATGGAGAATTTGTCATGTCACTTTTACTCAGCATCACAAACAGAAGCCATGTTGGTTCCAAGAGAGTCGAGATGCTCAGCAGGATCCATCCCCACACCAGGTTGTCTTTCCCCCCGGGACAGCACGGCCCCTACTCAGGGCTGAGCTGCCCAAACACCCCACACCCCCTCTGGCAGGTTCCCCCTGTGCCCAGCCCAGCGCCTGACACAAATCTGGTCTGAGCCCTCAGTTCCCCACTGCCACGGCCGTGGGGCAGGCAGCTGAAGTTCTGCAAAGTCTGGCTTAAGCTCTGGCTTTAGTTCAAACAGGAATCAATTCAGGGAAGCCCTCAAAGATCCCTTTTGCCTTTAGGAACACTTACAGCACAAATTGCTGTGTTTTGTCTTGGTGCCAGGCTTTGTACTCACTTTGTGTTACCGTGAACGGCTGCCAAAAAGGAAGGGAGAGGAACTGGGGTCCATTAGGCAGACTTTAGTTTTTTTCATGATCTTCCCAGAAGTCACTGCCTGCGCTGCTCTGATGCATCTGTGCAGTTCTCATCCAAGTCACTGAAAGCCCACGCTGCAGCCCTGGGGTATCTACAGCTTTTCATCCCGGGTGCCAGCAGCACAGGCAGCAAAAAGAGAGTTGATCCTCCAGAAAGTACCACTGGGAAGAATGAGTTCTGTGTCAGCTCGCTGTCTCCACGGAATGACACACTGGCCAAGCTGCAGACATCATATGAGGCGCTGATTCTGAATATATGCCACATGAAGGAAGTGGCATTTCTATCAGCAGGAAGCATTTGGGTCAAAGTTAAGACAACTGTTCAGGAATGACCAAGTGTGCTTACCCAAGAGGTCATAGCAAGTGAATTTTGTCACCTAAAATTTAATGAGCCATGCCTGCCAAAAGGGGTCTGCTTTTTTCTGCCCCTTCAGGGGGGACTCACCAAAATAATCTGCTTGGTGCTCACAAGGAGGTGAAGAAACGCACACCAGGACCTCTGTGACAGCCACTGCCTTCACAAAATGCCTATTTAATGTTTAATGGCTGTGAGGTTACACTTTGCACTATCAGCTTTAAGACCTAGCCTACCTAGGATGGGAAAAGTGCAGCTTATTTAAATTTGCTTTTTGTCTTTCAAAAAAGACTCAGGGAAGGTTCTTTAAGAACACTGAGCAATAACAATTAATAATACCTGAGTCACTGGGCTGGCTTGATTTTAGACATCAAGGGGTTCTCTGAGGATTTTCCCATTTATTAGTATTTTAAATTTTTTTAGATTAGAACATTATTTTTATAACTGCAGTTGGGAAATAAATATCTTAAGAGTTGTTTTTTTTTTTTTTTTTTCTTTTAATGCAGGGCTACAATGTGATTTACAGTGAAAATTATGAAGACTTAATATTTGAGTTTCCTCTGGAACATACTGTTCTTGCAAGGTCAGTACCACTGAATAGTATTTAAAACTCATGGAAATATATGTCTTGTGTGGCCGCCAAAATGATGCACTCCCTAATGACCTGTGCCACAGGAATAAGAATCAAACAGCTGCAACTGCCAGCAAAGTTTTGGTCACCAATTTGGGTATTAAAAACCCTCCTAAGCTGATTATAGCCAAGATTTGCAGGGACAGCACAAAGGGCACCTCTTTCCCTGACATGAGTCATTAACCTCTATATGATTTGCTTTCTATGTTTTAAGATCACCCAAACACTTTTTGCATTAATTGCATTAATGCAAGTAAGGGATAAATGCAATTTAAAACAAAAATCACAGGACTCATTTACATTTCCCAATCACTTTCTAATGAATAATTTTACATGCAGACATTGTCCACTCTGTAGAAAAGGCCCCTCAAAGGCAGGGTGTGAACAGCCACAATCTAGCACTTTAGAAAATGATCACACCAGTCCCCATTGCCTGCATTCAACCAAAATTACAACATTTATTTAAAGGTTTGCACCATTTCAGACGGCTGCACAATGTCTCACAGATAAGCAGTACTGCAGAGGAAACAAAGGCAGGGAAAGGGCAGGCACTGGGGACAAGGACTTACTCCACAAGGCATCCATCATGGCACAACAAGCACTGCATTCTTGGCAGGTTTATCGCTGTAAAAAAAGGAATTAAGGGCAGCCTGAAGAGCCACAGCACATGGGAGCTGCCTAATGCTCAAACCTCACACCTGGATTTACTGATGTTGTAAATGTCCACGTCACGACTCTCAAAAACCTCATCTCCTGTAATCAAACAGCAAGTGAAAATTTAAAGTTTTGTAATATTGGCGGCAGGAGAAGGGGATTGTTCCCCATGGCTGAGAACCAGTAACTGAAAATAGTGTGATGACAAATGAATAAAACTTACAGAAGTAGTTAAAAGAATCATGAAATCCCTCAATGTAAAGGTGCTGAGTCAAGTTTTTTTGAGTGTGTGCCAAGACTGCATTGTTCAGAAAACAGATGAACTCTTTACAAAAGATCTATCATAACTCTTCTAAAAATAATTTTTATTTCAATTCACTTGACAAACCTCCCAGCAGGGACAGTTGGGAATCACATATGCAATGCCACGCTGTGGAGCTGTATACCTAATGCCTGATCCAAATCCCTAATGGACATCAATTATTATATAAGATGAATTAAACATGAAGATTATTTATTTCCATAGCACATTTTAAGTATGTACTTGTATGTGATGAAAATTTTATTGTTTATGCTTGGGAAATAAAAAGGGCAGGATGCCTAGCATTAAAACGAATTTTCTAATTGAACTTTAATGAGTCTTGTCAAATCTCTTGATGCAGCTTCCTCACTTCTAAGGTCCTTATCTAAAGAATGAGCCTGCATTAGCATTTAAAGGCAGCAGGGCTGTGCATGTTGAGCCTTAGCTTTAACCTGAGGCAAAATATTTTTCTTTTAAAAATTAGCCAAATGGAATTTGCTAATGGAATTATTTTACCTTATTTTAGATAATGTATGTAATTTATTTACATAATTTCATTTATGAGGGAAAGCACTAAGGAAGAAGTAGAAATTTAAAAAAAAAAAAAAAACCAACCAGCCAAAACTTTGCTAGTTGTTGCCAGATTAAAAGCAACAGCAAATTCTACATTTCAGAAGTTTTCCCAAAAATTTCCCCTTGAAAACAAGAAAATTGTTTTATCTTTTCAAAAAGAGATCACATTTTGACCACTTTGCTATGACCACTTTGCAAGGTCACAGCAAATGCCTTAGAACCAACAGTACATTTGTGCTGTTCACACTGCCAGGAAACTGTTATCCATTTTGTAATTTTTTTTAATTTTTTTTAATGCAAACATTTCTATAGCAAAGAAACATTTTTGTGTGATTCAAGTAGAAAACAGTTCCAGAGAAAGTGAAGTCCCAGAGGACAGTGTGGGTGTGCTCCTCTGGATCTCTCTAGGCTGCAGCAGGTCCCTGAGCACCACAGAGGGGGCTCAAAAATAGACCCAGTTTTTAACAATGAAGCACATCTGACTTCCTAGTCACACAGACCTCTTGGAAACATTTTCTTTCTCTTCATGTCAACCTTTTCCTCTTGTGCACAGCTCTTCCTTTTGCCTCAAGGAGGTTTTTATAGCCACTGCATCTGGTATTAGAGATTTGAAATGCCAGATCCAGCCACAACAGGGCAATGAATTATTCCTGTCAGTCCATATCATAGACTGAGGAACTCAGATTGCTGTCACTGTCAGTAGTGCTAAAATTCATGAATATAGTTTATGGGTAACCCTTAGTTCAATTTAATTACCTTACAGTGAACCAACTAGCAAAAACCATGGCTTCAATCCAGAAAACAGAGTATTATCCATCAAAGTATAAGAACACTCCTAATCTGAGGCTGGTCAACCACTTACTCTCATGCCTTTGTGGTATCAAAGGCTTCTGTCATTGAAAAGATATTTTCAATTATGATGTATTCCTATTCTTTTAAAAAAAGGCACCCCAACGAATATAAAACCCTCATTTAATTACATCCCCACCCTTACAAGCCCACTGCTGCTTTGTAAAACTAAAAATTTCCTAGATGTTAAATAGGAATATCATTCCAAAGGAAAAATAATGTCAAGGATAAAACTTTGTTCCTGAAGAAAACTAGAACTTCACTTGGTATTTTAAAGACTTCATTAACAAAACCCACTGTGGGAATCTACAAATGTTAAATTAAGATCAAGACCTTAAACAGTTTGTCAAACAGATGAGCACATCAAAGCATTTCAAAAAGGAAGAACCTGAGACTTGAGAAGCTGTCAAGAGAGCAGAAGTGAGAAGAAATAAAGGCTAATGAAGTAACGGCAATGCCTGAAGAAATGTCTGGAATAGGTTTTCCTCTACATTATCATTTTAGAGCACTAAAAATGAGGCTGAATTCATTTTATGAACCTGAATTCACTTCATCACATTCAATATTTTATTACATAGAGATACATATTTCTATAAAGACCCATTCCCCCCTTTCTTAATCTCTTTATAACTGAACAATCTCTTTGCTGTTATTTCGAAGTTATTTGTCACTTTGGGAAATAGAGGAGAAAATACTGCATCCATTCCTGCACAGCTACTGGAAAGTGCCATAGTCCTGGTGCAATCCCTAGGCCAGAGATAGGGGGAAATAGTCCATTTGCTGTGGGTAATTCAATGTAATTTATGCAAATAAATCTCTACAATGATCCAGAATAAATAAATCAAACTTTTCTTTGTCTATAACCTAAGGCTCAATGAAACCCACAACATCCTCATGGTGCAACATCTTCTTCTCAAGCCTTCTTAACAAAGGCTTGAAGCTTTAAAAGCACCTGCTCTGGCATGCAGCATGATACAACTCTATATGTGCACCTCTCATCCCCAGCAAAGGCAGGTGTATGAAAAAGTCCATTTATTGGCTGTCTGCTCTTGACAGTAAAGAATTTTTGTTAGAAGGAAGCCAAGTTAACAACTGACCCCAACTCTAAAACTGCAGAGCTGTGTAGTCATCTTTGCATCTCCTCTATGAGCTCATAAATAAATGGGTATAAGCTGTTGAACTACTTCTCTTAAGTTTTCAAAATAATATCTTTTGTACACATCATGATTTTTAAAGAAAGTCCATTTTTATCTTGTGTAACACACCCTGTCTGCAGCCTGCATGCTAATTATTTCAGAGCCACAAGGTTTGCATCGCACATGGAAACAGCTAAATCTTCTGTGAGAGTTTGAATTAATCCTTCTGACTTGGAAAAATCTATTTGCAATCTTGCCTCCTTGTATTCATTGCTGTGTTGTCCCCCAACACAACCTGAATTTTAAGCGTACTTGCTGTGAGACTACTGGAAGATGATGTTTCAGTTGCCTATTTTATTGAGTGTAATGCTTCTCAAAATGTGGTGGGTTTTGATGGATGATTATTTGAAAGCTGAACTTGTAGGATAAAAGCTAAGCCAACAAAGCAATGCATTTCCTTCAGCACACACCATTTGGGAGCACTGCTGGAGATGCATCTGAACGTGCTCATTTGTAGAGACACGTGTCTGGCTGCAGCAGGGGAATGGCCATGGGCAGACCATGAAATGACCATGGGCTCCTGTCAGCAAAGGAGGCTGCAAACCCCCAGAGTCAGGCAAGAAACCTCCTGGAGCCTTGACCACATTTCCTGCTGTGCAGGCTCAGGATCACCACCACAATTTCCTTGCTGGGTTTACCAGCCTGTGGCCCCAGGAAGGAAATCCCCTGCACCCCAGAAGACAAATTTTCATGGGCCAAATCCAGTTCTTCAGGTTCTGGAGCCTCACCCTTGCTAGGATCAGAGAATGTGGTGATCACTTTTTAAGCTCATTTTTGTGGGAAAATAAATATTTTGCAGGATGAAGACAATTCCTTTGCCACCAATGGGAATTCATCATCACAGAGTCCTGCAGAGCAGCTGCACAGTCACCTCCCCGCTGCCATTTCCCTACAAGGTTTCACAAAGACACCCACACCTGTGTCAGGGGCATATTGATAGATAACATACCCCTGACATCATCTCCCCTCCAGAGGAGCACGGGCAGGGCTCCCAGTTACCATAAACTGTATTTTTCATCTTAATGCTTAGCAAAGCATGAAGCAAACACACACTATCAGAAGCAAAATACAACCACAGACCAGTGTTAATGCCTCTTGGAAATTACAAGATAAGCTGCCTGCACACTCATTATAACCCAGCTTCCAAAATATATTAGAAAATTTCAAAGCCAGAAAAGATGAATAATCAAGGAAATTTTAAAATTTACTGAGGAAATAGCATTATAAAACAATCTTTGCTGCTGCTACAAACTGACTTTAACCACAGAATTTATTAACCACTGATAAATGTCAATTGCAGTTTTCCTCTCCAAACAAAGAAAATATTTTTGTGTTCACTCCATGCCCCTTAGCTGGCTCACTAATGTTCTATCTAAAACTAGGAATAAAAAGAATAATGGGATTCAAAATACAGTATTGTTTCTAAACCTTAATAAAAGGAAAGTCACTGAGTGCAAACCTGAGTAATTACTTGTACTCAGAAGAAAATTACTCAGGCAGTTCCAGAGTTTAAAGCACTCAGAGAAAAAAAGAAGTTATGCTAGGGCTTGTTTATATAATCGGGCTGGTTTTGAGTGCATGACTAAATAAATAAATTCTTCAAAAAAGAAAACAGGACCCATGCTGTATGCGTGCAGCTACCACTCATTGCTTTCACCTGTATTTTGCTGCATTTTTTACTGTTAAATATTTCAATTTTTATTTTAAAAATATGTCTTTCACTAGATGTACCAAAAAGCTTTTCAGTTACTAGTTTGCAGAAATTCATTGAGGTTAACAGTATCAAAGAAATCTCTCTCACAGTACCCTGAGGAAAAAAAAAACTTCTTAGTAAGAAGCCCCAGATAGCAGAAAGAAAATTATTTGTTTAAAATTACACCATATTGCCATAGCTGAGAAATGGGTGAGTAAAACTTCTTGAGAAAAGACATAGGAGTGTCACCTTGTCTTTTCATTAAAGTGGGAATTCTGTCAATAGACCCATTGAATATTGCCTTTGGGGACAAGGCTCTGTGGCTGGGTAATAGCTGTGATCATTTCCCACAGGAGTTCAGTGTGTTCCTGGTCTGATTATCCCTACCCCAGGGAAGAACACCAACGCAGCACAGATTTGAGATGGATCCAGGTATCCTGGCTGTGGGTCACAGCGTCTGTGACATTTAACCAGTTTCCAGGTATTTCTCCATGACTGACTTACTTAGAGGATCAGTCAGGTTTATTTGCAAAAAAAAAACAGCAGCTCATGGGGGCATTCTGGAGCCAGCATCATCTGCAGGGACTCAGCATTTTTTTAAACACACAACTTCTAATAATGACATGTCTCCCTGCTGCCAGGCACTGCTGGAGCCACAGCTGGGAGTATTTGGTATTTCTTCACAAGCAAAGGCCATCTCCAGCTTCACAGTTCTACTGCCTGGTCTCATGGCAGAAAATTCTCTCATTTTTCCCTTTCAGCCTTTCTACTTTACTCCTTTGGTCAATTTTCTCTTTTCCCAGCCTCAGCCAGCAAGATGAATCAGGCACACCCTACTAGATGCATCTCACAATGCCACAAAGGCACCCCAAAATGTTTGAGCTCAGTTTGCCTGTCTCGGGAAAACCTCAGCTATGCCAGAGCCATAAAACAGCTCTGACCCTAAAAACCTCTCGGATGCTAGCACAGGGCTCATGCTTACTGCCCTCTGACCTCGGGAGGAATCCCATGCAGCCTCTTTGGTTTGAGAGTTGGGTCAAACTGCAGACATGCAAGAATTGCCAAGCAGTTTGGGATCAAAGAGCCCCAAAAACTGTTTATAGCATAAACAGTCAGTGCAGAGAAGCTGAGTGATAGCACCCATATATTTATAGTTTAAGGAGGAAATAGATCTTCCCTGCAAAGCAGAGCTTGGAGGAATTCTGCAGAACATGTCAAGCTCCACTGATGGAGATGTGGGCACAGATGAAGAAACTGATAAAATAAATAGCTGCAAAATGGATGTGAGGGTCCCATACACCCACATATGAAATACCACCCTGCAAATGAAGCAGTTTATTATCTCTCAGAATGCTCAAGGAGGTCAAAATGGAATCACATGGAAATGTGATTTATTTTAAACCACAACAGCCAAAAGAGCTCTCACAGAAGGGAAATTATTAATGGTTTTAAGCATATCTACTCCAGTATTTGTGCTATTTTCAGGATCCCCTATGTGCACAGTAAAAAATTAAATAATTTCCAAAGTCACTTTGCATGGCACTATATATAAGCCAAGGCAGTTCAGATGCCTTAACAAAATCTGCTCTTTAGTGCTCTGCATTACCTTTTGTCTCTGCTATCAGTTTGGCAGGCTGGCACATGAATGTCCCCCTTGATCTCAGATTTTGTTCTAGTCCTACCTCCTTATTGCTATTTGTCCTACAGTTTCTTTCACCAGCACACTGTCAACTGCACACCTACACTCAACAACTCCCAAAACAAAGGAATTTTGAGTTATAGGTGAGGAGTGAAAACGTGCTTTTGCAATCAGAGTCTCTCCCTCGGAAGTCTCTGCAAGTTATTCTGTTGATTTCTATGGCATCAAAGCAAACAGCCACATCAGATGCTGAGATCTTCTTACTCTTCTTGGAGAGATGACAGCAATCATTTCTGTTATCTATTTATTCATATTCTTCAAAATTAAAAACTGTGCTTTAACACAGGTACACTCCCCACTAGGAATTTTGTGTTATGAATGAATTAATATTTACATTTTCTCAGGCCTGGTATGTAGAAATCAGTCATTAGCTATTCCTCCTCAGTGCATTTATCATATTCTGTATTCACATTGGTTGACAGTATCCTAACTTCTACATAAACAGGCAGTTTTTTACTTTATATGGGTGTAATATAAGGGAAGTTTAATTTCTATTGGTGTAACATCAGAATTTTTTGCTACACCTCCTTTAGGGTCGGGTTGCAGTGCATCAGTGTGGTAAGACCAAGTGCATTTCATGTGAGCAGTGCTGTGCTCCCAGAGCACCCTGCACTGCCCTGGAGGGCACAGGCTCTTACATCTCATGCACTGAGGTCTGAAGCTGTTTTTAACAGTCAGTAGTGCTGCTTTAAGAGCATCAAACAAACACATAATAGCAAATCCTAGACCCAAACCCAGTGATTTTTCAGCTGACCACCCATACTATCAAATCGATTTTCAATGCATCTGGGGCTCAGGAAGGAGGGCATCAGCTGTGGTTTGACATGAGAAAAGGGCAAGAGTGTTTCATCCCCTCATTAGCATGGCCCAGGGAGAAGATCAGTTTCCATTTCCTACTGTACAGGCCCTTCCTCCTCATTCAGATTGTGGCCTGTGCCAAAAGACCTTTTGCACCCAAAAAAGACCTACGAGCTTCAGTCTTGTAAAACTTCTCTATAATCCTTCCAAGGGTTCTCCTGCAAAGGGATCTGAACCAGCCTTCATTGACCTATCTGCATTCTCAAAATCCTCTGCAAGCAATGGAAAGTTACTTCAGAGTCATAGGGAAGGAAAAAACAGCACAGGAAAAAATAAGTATCCAGCCTCAGAAACAGGGAGATAAACCAGACCACAGGGACAAACTGCAGAGGAGATGCAGCTTCAGCTAAACCATGGCACCGTACAACATAACAAAGACAGGGACTGTAGATAATGAAATTCCCACAGTGATCCACCTAATTGAAAATCTTCCAAGTGTTAGAGGTTCACCAACCCCCGTCAAGCTGAGTGCCACATTATCAGGTGACTCTTGATTATCAGGTCTACAAGAATTTATGTTGTAGGGTATTACAAGAAAGATTCTGAAATGCTTCCATAAAGCAAAAAACTCACAGAAATGTTCTTTAATAATATTTGCTAGGATGCACAGTTCCAGAAACTTATAACTCTTTGGACAAAATGGAGTGCAAGTTACAAAGGGAACATTCTCCAAGCCCTTCAAAACCTTTACAAACGATTTAATGATGCAACCTTATTAGGGTAATAGTAAAGATGCTTTTCTGTCAGGAAAATGTCCCAAATTCTTGTTTAAAAATGTATGTTTATAAAAATACATGTCTACTCTAAGGAAAGTATTTAAAATAAATTTTGTTTTGATGATTAGAAAAAGAGGACAAAAAAGGCCCAGGTTTCCCTCTTACTTAAGCTTGTGAATGGTCTTTTTTGGTCTCCAAGCGTGTCCTCTAAAACCTATTGTTCTCCTTCACATCTACCCAGTCCTTGAGTGCCAACTTCACTCTTCAGGTGAAAAATCTGTGTTATAGATGTATAATTCGTGCAGTTGGGGTTGTATGTAAAAGGCTGTAGTTATAGATGTTATACACTGTAGCCACAAAATGTTTTAGAGTTACCGGAAAAACCAAGGCAAAGGAAATTCGCAGATTGAGTTGCTGGGCACCTAATTAGCATTTAAAAATCCCTAGCCAGCAGAAAACCATGACGGCAAAGCTGGCCATCAGGTCACACCCAAGTGAATCACAGGCAGGTGGCGTGGGGGCCGGGACCCAGACTCAACACCAGGAGGGAAGACAAGGATGGGAACACCTGACTCATCACTGGCTGATGATCTGCTGCTCAGAAGACATCAGCAGCCAAAATGCCTTCTCTGTGAGAGAAGACTGCATGAATATGCAGTTTGCCACAATGACTTATAACCAAAGGCAGAATAAAAAGTATAAAAACTCTCCGCAGAAATACAATGGGGTGCAAAAACTCAGAGGAGGCACTGACTCTGTCGGGCTCTGTTTTGCACCTGTTATAAATTGAGGCGAATAATTTGTTCAGCCTTTCGAGAGTCAATCAGAAATTTATTGATTACAGCGAGCGATGGCAAGCAAACAGCGCTGGGTGTAGCCAGGGAGTCTCTGCTCCGCAAACGGCTCACACTCTTTCCCCCTTCCCACAGTCTTTTTATACTCTCTTTCTTCCGTGTCTTCTGTATCTCTGGGTGTACTCTGCACTTGCACCCTCTGTTGCCAGGGGGTCGTCCTCTACTCTCTGGTGGTCGTCTGGGGGAGGCTCCTCTCTTCTTCCTCGGTGAAAGTCCACGGCCCTGTAATGGTCTTTTCCATATAAGGTTATATGTTATATGCACCTAAGTTCTAATTACACAACCAGGTTAAATAATCAACATACTAGCTAGTTTCTGTCTGGCAGTTTTCTGTTATCTACACAAGGCTTCTCCTTTGGTTCTCTGTTATCTACACAAGGCTTCTCCTTTCTGTCTTGATGAACAAAGAGTCTTTTCTAACTTATCACACACCCAGAGCTGCTCTGTAGACTGTGGGCTGACCCAACCAAGCTGCGGTTGGGGGAAATTTGAACTCTAAATTGTTACGCGATCGCAAAATAAATTTATGCTATTAATTAATTTAGATTGGCTTGTCTCTATTTACAACATCTGGATTAAAGAATAATCTTCAGCCTAGAAGGAAAATTAAAAAGGCCAGTGCCAGGACTAGGAAGGGGTAAATAGAAGTCTTTCTCTCTACAACCTTACTACTCTTGGTTTTGTCCCCATGGCAGTGGGAATCCTCAGTGTATCATCTTCCAGTCATGCAATTCAAGGAACACTTCATGCCCTATACAGGCCTTAGCAGGTCAGTTCACCAGATGCACAACCCTGAGGCAGTAAAATGACTCTTACTTGGACAGCTTCCCATATTAATATGCTACTTAATAATCAAATCCCACCCATGTTATTTTGATGTTTGTGTAAAATCACATTCCATGACTTCCACAATTAGGGAAGGGAAGATTCTTTAATTAGACAATATAAAAATGAAAACATGAAGGATGGGATCCTCTAGCCTTGGCCATAATCCAAAATTTGACTGATTAGCTCTTGAGAGAGCTCAGCTGGTCGTGCCCTGCCTGCAGCAGGCTGTACCAGAGCTGTGCAGAGGTCCTCTCTGGTGTAAGCTACTTCACAAGTGCTTATGGCTCCAAGAGCTTGGACTTTATTGATTCTGGCTTTAAATCCAAGGATGCTCTAAACTTGCTTGGGATGGAGTTTCCCATTCCAGATAGCAAAGCAGAGCTTTCCTACCTATAATCCATGCAGAGAGCCTTCCTCTCCTCACTGCAAAGCCAGCTCCTGTGCCAGCCCATCCGGTCTGACTGCACTACCTGCTTCCTACCCTAGAGCTCAGAAGCTGGAGAGTTAAGATGACCACCTATCCCAAGTTTACAAATTATCAGAGCCTTGAGTGAGAAATGCCTGGCAGCTGCAATTTCCCACCAACTCACCAGACAAAAAAAAAAAAAAAAAAAGTCACTTGAAATTTTTTTTTTCCAGAGTTGTAAAGAGAGGAAACCGCAAAACATCATTGCATCATTGACACAGAAAAAACAACAAAAAATTCCTCCTCCAGAGCTAAAGCCATTAGCTCATAGCCCCCTCTCTCTGTGGTAAGTGAAAACTGCTGCTACTGCGGTAAAACAGGATTTCTTTGTGAGGGTGCCAGTGGCCTGTAAATATCATGGTGGCCTGTAAATATACTGGTTTGGCCTGTAAATATAATGCTGGCTGATTATCACAATCCATCCTTCAAATTACCTGTTTCTGCTGCAGCCTCCCAAATACAACAGGTAAAATTTATGTATCATGTACAAAATATTAACTGTATGATCATCTCATTAGATTCTTCATTAATAATTTGCTGGAAGTGTGACACAAAACTAGATGATGGTCTGGTGAAGCTGACAAGTGACGACTCTGTGTGGCAGCACCTCCCTTTCCCAGCCTTGGCTCTACAGATTCCTCCTGGGAACCCTTCCCAGATGCACTGAAGCCACAGCAGCCCAACATCGTGGAGCCCCTCAGGGCTGATCATTGGCAGCTGTATGAATGCCTGAGTGTGGCCTGCAGGGAAAAGATAATTAAAGTTACATTTAAAAACCAGCAACATTACCAGAGGCCAAGGGCTCATATACCATTACCACAGCTCAGGTGATCTGTAAAACTAATCATGAACCTGAAACCTTATGTATTTACATTGCAGTGATGATACCCATCTGCCCAAAATCCCCTGGAATCAATGCAAACTCTCTCTGCATTCAGTGCCTTTTGTTTCCTGCTACAGCCACATTGTTTACTTTGATTAATGATCACTTTGTGTACTATTAGCTGAGCAAGCAAAGAGTGATGCTGAGCATCTGAAATAAGACCAGGGAGATATTAAAGCCCTACAGCACAATCAAATGGCCTCGCAGCTCCCTGCCCTCTCCTTTCCAGATCCTTTTTAACCAGCTATGAACTACAGGATTTATTTCCTAAGAACTATCCAAAAGGTCCCATCTTACTACTGAAATAAAAATATTTAGAGCTCTACTGGATTGTTATGAATAGCCTTCTCCAGCTTTCCAATTTCTTTCAGGTTAAAAAGCTAGCAGCACTGGAGCAGTTAGCCAAAATGAACATTTAGTTTACTTAACAGAGTATCGTAGATAAATTGTCATCCATTGTTTGGAGATTCTCAAAAGAAAATGGGGGACCAAATGTTCCCATGGTACCAAGAAGAAGTAGCCTAAAAAAGGTATGAAATTCTACTACTACCCACCTATAATTAGTTTAATTCGCAGGTATAACGAATATATATATAGGTATATATAGGTTTGGTCTGATGATTCATGAAACCTTCATGGTCAGTGCCCTGTGGTCCTTGCAATAACATGGTGAGAGTCTTAAACTCTCAGTGAAAATTTTCAATGATTTTGTTGTCCCCTTTCAGTTCATTTAAATACCATATACATTGGTTCTTCCCTTCTTCTTCCCCAATACAAAAACTACCAGGAAGCATGTTTCTGTAGAAGGGTTTTTGTCATAAAGAAAAAGTGTTTAAGAGTATGTGTTCCCAAAATCAGCAGATCAGATAAATGCAATGGATATTTATGAAACATGCCAGAGAGATCAGCAATCAGGCTTTTCTTTCTGGAGGAAAAAATAATCATGCAATGAAAGCTTTATCTTTAGTCAGAACCAGGAGTGGACTTGCAGCTGTCCTTGGTCACAGTCTAGGCTTTTCCATCCCTGCATGCACTGGATGACTTTGCCCAATGAAGCTTTCTGATGGCTTGGAGTTTTAGGCAAATTCCCCAACCATTTCTTACTAAAGCATTTACAGATATAAGAGGTTATGTGCCCTTTTGCTACCAAGGGAAGAAGAGGCCTAGTAGGGTTCAAGCTTTTTCAACCTCTATCAAGAAAAGCTGTCAAAATTATGCTGCAGATCACAGCAGCTTCCTGGCTCCTGCTATTGGCAGCATATGAAGTGCTGAGAAAAAAAACCAAAACAAACCAAACAAAACAAAGTAAACAACCCAAACACGTGAACAAAATCATTTGCAGAAGTCTTAGCAGTTCTCTGAAACCCAGGGACTTGGCTGTGTGTGCTTCAAGATCTGATCTCTGTCGTTCACCACAGGGGTAGGTTTCACCAAGCAGATCTCCAGCAGCTCTCCCTGCTCCCCTTTTCCTGAGCATTCAGAGCTCTGCAGACACAGTGACAGAACAGAGAGAGCCAAGTGTTGTCCAGAGACCAATGCAGAAAATACCTGCATTGCATGCATCACTGGCCTGCTGCTACAATGCAGAGACAAGGTGTCCATAGCCATTTTCCACTCTCAATAATTTGCTGCCGTTTCAGGAGCCTGAAAGGTTGGGGTCACAAGCAAGTGCTTTCCAAAGCCACCTTTGAGAGGAAAACACAGAGGCTGTAGCTTTGATTTACAGCTACTTTGAATCAATTCTAAAAATCTCTCCATAGAAACCCAAACATTTTCATATTTCAGAGATAGATCTCATCTTTTAAGATATCAGGATGATTCTAAGGACTACCAAAATGCAGAGCCTACAGACATGTACTTTGTTCAGAACTGCTAAACCTGGCTCATAGTTTGGACAAAAATAACCCCATTTTAAAAACTGCCAGAATATATGGATCAGAAATCTTTCAGTTTTTAGAAACCTAGCATTTTGTTAAGGTGAAGAACTCTCAATGTTCTATTTTAAGTTTCCAGAAAAGCAAGCTCTGGAGTTCTTCATAAATATCATCTTTTTATTCACAAGGGAAGTATTGTCCTTTTATCCCCTTGTAATTCAGAAAGAGGAAGGCATTTAGAATATTTTCCCCAAAATAGCATTCCCCTGGTTATCTAGATCAGAGGTCTGCCTACAAAAGTGATAATGAAACTGCAGAACTATTTCAGTAGAAGCTCAGCTCCAATAAATTACATTACTACTTTAAATAGATGTTATGCATTAAAGTTCTCAATCTTATTTTAGCATAACACCATATTCCTAGAATATTTTGTCTCCTAGTTATATATTAAACTTCCAGTTTAAATCAATATATAAAGGAAAATTATTGCAGGACTTAGTTATTCTTGTACAAAGCAAAATGCAGAAGATGAAGTTCCTAGAAAGCAAAATGCTGATAAGAAAGCTAAGAACAGGGGATATTTTGCTAATTTATTTTGAATCTGGTTTTGATCTTTTTTGCTTTTATGTCCCTTGAGTCCCCTCACATGTAGATTGTTCTATATGCTCTTCCCATCCTGAGGGAAAAGTCTGGCCCTTGGGAAGGGGATGGGTGCTGGTTTCTCCAGTTCTTCACCTTGCAAATATGAGCAGATTTCAAGGGAAGGTATTGCTAGTTCTCCTTCCAAAGAAGAAATTCTAGATTTAAGGAGCAAATCCTCATGCACAAGATCAAACCTGAACAATTGCCTTTAAACCCCACTTTGAAAACTGTCTGAAAGCTTAGAGTAGCAGGGCAGTTCAAGCTGTGAGAGTCTGTGAGCAAACCATGAGTCAGGCGTGAACAGGGCAGAGCGGAACAATTTCCAAATGCAAAAATGGAAAATACAAAGTCAAAAAACACTCAATGAAATGAAAAAGAGAGTGTTTCCCAGTGAGCTTCACAAATCAGCATGCACCAGGGAGGTGATATTCACATCCAGAGCATATGGGGGTGGCTTTGTTTTGAGAACTGTCATATTTCTTCTGGCAGCGGTCATACCACACAGGGCTCAGAGCTTTGATGCTTCTATTTGCCATAAAGGCTTCAGCACTACCTACTGCCTTCCTTCTTCACAGAACAGCCCTATGAAACCTGCTGTCCCCTTTCCTCCACCTCTTTTACACCACGTACATTCATGGTCCGTGCACGCTTCTCAAAACTTCATGGAAATATGCTAAAAACAGCAACTTCAGGCATGCACTGAGAGCTTTTAAATTAATTTAATTAAATCTAAACACCAGAGAAAATCTAAGGTCACAAAGGTTAAGTAGCAATTAACAATGAATATTTTGTTACTGAATTTAACTTTTTTTTCTCCTGCTTGCTAAATATGTAGGAGTAGAGTAAAAAGCATTACTTACTAATTTCTACACAAAATATTTGATACGACTGTATTTTCAAACCTCAGGTGAAAATATGCAGCATACAAGCTTTTAGGCATGCATTCCTGTCATGATTTTTTTACCAATGAATGCAATACCAATCAGTACAATACAGGACTCCTTCCCAACTATAATTAAATACGTATGTTGAATTCACATTCACAAAATATGAATATTGGAAATTAAGTTGATTTTACATAAATGTGCCTGCTACGAAAAATACATATCTCTAGGCAGCAAATTTTAAAATAGTTTTTCCTTCAATATTCCAAAAGAAATGGCAGTACTTTAGGCATGTATTGTCAATATACATATCAAAAGCCTGTGCTTGCTAAGCACTTGAGAGTAATAGTTTTCAAAACAGACAGATTATAATTACCAGACTGCTGATTTGCTTCATCTAGCAAAAGTCAGTGGGAAAAGACACAGTTCTGCTTCCAGGGTTTCCCCCTGGGGAGCATGGACAGTTCAGTTTTGTTCAGCTTCTGGAGGCTCTGGCAGGGCTCCCCCACTGCCTTCAGATGGGGAAACACAGATACCCCTTTCCCATGGCTCCTGGACAGGCACGGCCAAGGAAATCCTGCTGTGTATGAACTGGAAAGCCCAGAATTTACCCAGCTTATGGTGTCTGTGGGTGGGATTCAGACAATCATTGCCCTTAAATCTGACCAGGGAAGAGAGGTGGACAACAGCTCCTCATGGCATCAGGCAACTCGTGCTCAACACATCCCATCTTCCCTCTGCTGACATCCTCTAAACTAACAAAGTCAGTGGATAAAACTTATTCAAGGTCCGTGAACTGGGGTTCCTTAAACAAATTTTCTAAGCAATTCCGAATCATGGAAGTTTTTTAAAAAATAGGGTTCAATCTGATTCAGACCAAAACCCAAGAAAAAGAAAGAAATCAGACAGGGGAACAAGTGAAACCCCCCAAAACCAAAATCCAAACAAAAACCCCACAATCCTGCTATTTGGCCTACTTCATGCTTATGCTTAAATTTAGTATCTAAGAAATTCATACTCGACCCACATTTAAATGATGCCAGTATTTTTAAGAGTTCTTTTTTGCATAAGCAGCAACGTTCAGTTGTTTGAAAGGCACTTTGAGCTCAAAATGCATTTGCTGGATTCTGTTCATACTAAGTTTATTTAGCTTGGTGCACAGCACTGGGCCTCTCCCCAAATGTAAGAGCATGTGAGCAGCCAGGGACACTTCCTGTTCTCTGTCAGCACCCTGTGAGCTCCCATAGCAGGAGCACACATCCCCTTGACAAGATTTGTCATTCTGAGCTGACCTGGAAATGACTCTCATCATGCTTTATGGCTACATGAAAACAAGCATTCTGAAGACAGAAACCCACAATTGTCCTTCTCTCCAAGAGAGCACTCAAAGCAGAAGAATTGCATGGATTCTGGCTCAGAACTCTGCTCCCGAGTGCTGACCTTCCCTTACATTGGCCAAGCTAAAACCATGACATCATTATGTATGTTATGTACACGTGTAAATGTTCACTTATTTTCAAGCTTCTAAATAGCCCTGTAACTATCATACTTTTGATAAGGTTTCAGAAAAAGTAATCAAAACCTTTCTCTCCTCTGGCATCACAGAATGCAGTTTCTCCTCCTAAAACCCCCAGTGCTGTGACATGGATGGCACATGTGGACCTGATCATGGTAGGCATCCTGCTGCAGACTGCCTATCCTGAAGAATAAAACACTTCAACTTTCTCCATCTAGACCTCTAGAAACTTCTTCACTATTCTTGTTAGCTTCACCATCACACCTTGGCTGTTGTAAACACTTTAATTTGATGTGATCTGACATTACTTTGTGCTTTGTTCTGCTCTGACTTGCTACAAAGGATTTAGAAGGGTGTCTGATAAAGCATTAATGTATTTATCTGTTTTTATGCAAAGAGAAAGAGCAAATTGCCTTTTTCATGCACTGGAATTAAAGTCAACGTGATCATAAGAATATGTAAACATAGTAAAATCTCTGATGAATAATTCAGGCTCTTAGGAGTGAAACACTGAAGAAGACAGTTTCAGATGACTGTGTTGACAGGCTCTGATGTCCAATATGTTCAGTGCAATAGAGAATGAGTTGCAAAGCCCATGAATGTAATTTTTCTAGTTCATTTACTTCTCAGTAATAATAAAGGGCATCATGTTTTCATTTAAATTCCATATTGGAGAGACTGGAACACTCATGCTAGAAATGAAAAGTGCATCACAATGACGTCAATACCCAGATGCAGGAATGAGTCAGTTGTGTGCTTCTAACTGAGACAGCATTGAGAGTAGTTAAGAAAAAATATCCCAATATGACCACAATATTTACAATAAGAAGTCACATGTGAGTTAATACCACATGTGAGTTTTCTCCTCTGCCGGCAAGTTCAGGTTGGTATGAAATACTTTCTCTAATGTCTTTAAGGTATGTGCAGGGCTCTGGCCAGGCTGCCCATCCATCTGTAAACTCCAGTAAATAACTCCTGAATTTGTTTACCTGCAGCCTTTTATGCCTCCCAGGCTAAGATTTTATAAAGTCAAAACAGTTTGCCTGGATCTCAAAGATTTGAAGTGTTGGCCCACTGACTGATTTTGCAAACAGAGACCAAGGCGAAAGCATTACAAACACAAACAGCAAAGCATTGAAGTTAAGGTTTTTTTTGTGCCAAACAAACCATTAAATGTTTTCCTCCCTCCCACAAGATGCTCAGTAGTCAAGCTCATGGAATCAAAGCATCATTTAAAATAATTCATAATTTATATAATCACGCACAGGTCTGTTGAGCACAATTAACCTCCGCTGCTAAATCTTTCAGAAAAAAAAAAAAATACCACCAAACCTTTCACTATTGCACTTCTAATTAGTAAATAGCAGATTTCTCTAATTGCTAGAGAAAAAAAGCTCACCCGTCACATCAACAACCCTGCAGGTCGGCAGCACAAGGGAAAGCAGGCAGCACAACAGCACTGCACAGACCTGAAAGAGCTGCTTTCACAGAGTGGACACATCACAAATCCCTTTATCACCTGCCTCAGAGCTGCTCCTCGGGTGGGGACATCTCGCAAGCTGCTGAGAACTCAGACCTGTCAGCTCCCTTGTTTTCCTTTCTGGCCTTTCCCTGCAATAGCAAAGCAGAGCAATAAAACGAGGGGTGTTGCCCAACTGCCTCCAGTGCCCATCAGTGGCTGCTCGAGCAGAATAAACCTGTTCCCTCTGCAGATCCAGTCAGAGATTGCCACTGGGCTGCCCAGAACTCGAGAACCATCAGGCACTTTGTTGGGATGGTGTTCCCAATATTCCCATTGCTATGGTTGCATCACTGCAAATAACCCTTTTTTTTTAAGGAGAAAATCAAGCTCCTTGCCCCCTTCTTAACACTGCGAACTTCTCCCAGTCAACCCAGACTCATTCTGGTAACTTCTGACACACAGGAGCCTTTTTCTGTGTACAAACTCTGAGGCTGAGCTGGCTGGTAACATGAGAGCTGGTTTGCAAAGCTCCAGCTCTCCTTTGGCTCTAAGTCTAATGCAAGCAGAAAATGTGTCACAAATCCCAAAGCTGAAGCAGAGAGCAGTGGTTTATAGATTGGTGCAAGATGGATCTCCATACAGACTGGATTTTTAAAGGCATTTTGCCAATCAATGCAATATTAAGAGGTAGACATTTGCAGCTGAAAGCCCTGGAAGGATCTGAAGGTCTGGCTTGGCAACTGTCAACATCAGTGCCCCATTAGAAATATTTTTAACTTAGCCTCTCATACATAGAGCTGTCTTTCCAACACTACAAAATTAAACTGCATCACAGCTGTAGGATAAAACTAATTAATATTTTGACCATAAAGCCATAACTTTGACAAAGATATAAGATTTAAAATTACCTTTTGCATGATTTCAACAGAAGCTTATTATCAAAATGTCAGGTGCAATCAATAACATTACTTTTTGGTATAACCCAGTGTACATGATTTATTTGCACTGATGTTCCATAATTACAACTAATACAAAATGACTCATCAAATTCACATTCTGGCACTAGTTCATCACAGATAATAAATCTATACACAACTTCCACCCTGTTAGCTATTTAACATATTTTTAAAAGCGGTTCCATGATCCTTAAAGAAGCCAGTGAATCACGGTCCTTCATGTAGATTCTTACTTGTTTTGTGTGTGTGTAGCTATAGATAGCTAGCTAGATAGATACATACATACATACATACACACAGAGAACTGACCAATGCTTTCTATCTGCCCATTAAAATGTTTTACAAACTTGAAAACTTCACATCAGGTGAAATGCTTGAATATTTGACAAGTGACAGAAAATAAGCCAGCTTCTACTTCCTTTCAGCTGGTGTCATTTATTTTATTGGATTACAGTTATTAGGAGCTGGGGGAGGGAAGTGGGCAGCAGCAGGGGGATTAGGTTTCGTTGTTCAGCTGACAATGTAATTTACTCATTTTGGCACGTACTTCAATGCCTATTTTTACTCAGCCCATGGCTCCACTCTCCCCAAGATGTGCCTGCACCCACACACCACTTGTGCACTGCACAAGTCACACTCCTTATGTAATGGTTTTGGATTGGGTGCCCAGGCTGGTGCCAGAGCATGTGGAAAGGGGAGCAGGCTGGCAGAAAGGAGCCAGCTGGAGGTTGGGACACGGGGCAGGAGGAGCAAGTTGGGAGGCTCCCAGCTGGAGGGCTGCTCGTGGCTTTGGGGATCCTCAACAAAAGCAAGGATGAAAAGAATGAGCATGGCCAACACAACCTTGAGAGCACAGATCAAAACTAGCCAGTCTGGTAGGCAAGGATTTACAGCATGAAAGTCTCTTTTGCTTCATTTGAAATGGCCAGTGGAATTTTTCAATCTTTTTATTTTTTTCTCCTTTTTTTAATCCCTCCGTGACAACACCATACCATGCTATAAGTAATATATTGCTATACTTCTATGCTTTGGAACCACTGACTTTTGCTCCCTACACATAAAAATAAAGTTTAAAATTAAAGGGAATCTCTTCTTTTCCCTATCATTTAAAAGCTGTAATTATAAAGCAGATACTTCAAACTTCAGTCAGTCACATGTCTTGCTCCCTCACATTATCTAAAAAAAGATTAGTTTAGAAGAGAAATGGAAACTGAAGTCAAACCAGTCAATGAAGAGTTTTAGCAAAACTGTATGCTGCTATTTGCTCATGTGAAAATCCTAATAGGAAGTTAAAACTAGCTTAACAAACCATTTTACATTATGAAACTATGTTCTTGAGTATATGTATATATTTCATATAACCACTTAAAATTATTTTTCCTTTCTTGTACATTGATTAACAAACACAATTATATCTCTTTTTAGAAGTTCTCGATTACATTCTAGAGAACTTAAACAGTTCATACACAAATTACAAAATATTAAAATTACCTTTATTTGTCCTGATGCATTACTGATATAAGAAATGGGAAAGGGAGGCGGGGGGGACCTGTGTACAGGGATAGAAAAATACAGAAATATATTAACCACCAAACTTACATGTCTTATAAAAGTACAGAGAGCAGTAGAACTGAAAAAACTCAGGACCTCAAGGGCTGTAGGCTGACTCTTATCCCTGTTTCCTTGCCCTGCTGTCTGCTCAGCAGCTCAACATCAACTCCTTTGCTCAAGTCCATTACATGACTTCTAAAGGATTTGTACAGAGCAGATGAGACGCACGGTCGTGTCGTCCACAATTACTTTGCAAATTACTGCCAACTAGATTTAGCACTGAATACATTTCAGAGGAAGGTCAGTTAAACATGCTAAAATATTACGATTAAATGATATAATAATTGAGATAACAAGTACAACAGACAAGCTTTCAAGACTCCCCACAAGGAAACCAGCAGGCTTTGCTGTGCTGTCTAGGGAGACAAATACATAAAAATAGCTAATAATAGTAAAGCAGAGTCATTGACTAATTCAAAAGATATAGTGGTTTTCCTTCCTACAGAGATTAAAATTATACAACAAAAATAAGATACTGACAGACGAATTCCATCATCATCATTATTATTAGCCTGTACAATTTATGCAAATGTTAACGAGGGTTGTCAAGACAGTTCAATGATAAAGCATATGCAGCAGACAGATTGGTTCAGTTTAGCATCTGAATTTACATTTTAGCTAAACAGAACAGTTTAAATATGAATTTAATTTGAATTCAAATATACAAAAGGATTTTCATAAACTGACCTTTTTCCCTATAGATCTACACAGTTATTTTAGCAGATTTCTTTCTAAAAAGGCATGAGATGAGTGATAGGAAAGTAAATGAGCCCAGCAAAGTAGACCTTCCTCTTCATGCTCTGCTTTTCCCAGGGCCGTGGACAGACTATGAACATGGCAGGGCTCTAGAAACAACCCACAGCCCAGTGGGAGCCTGTAGACTACAAAAATATATGATTTTTGTAGTTCCTTACTTAATCTCAACAACTATAAATTGAAACAATGTCTGGGTTTTCGAAGCCCCGTGGTGCAGTGCCAATATCCTCCAGGTCTTTTTTCTATTTCTGAAGAAATCACAATATCTTCTATAGAGTCTAGACACAATTTTCTCAATGTAAGCTCTAATTAGACACCAATATTGTTGTTTCCAGAACAGACATCTGTTGTCGACAAAGCAACACTGTGCACCTGGAACAATTTAATATATTATTTAAATAGGATTTTAGTTCTAGATAAATATAAACTTAAGTTCAATCCTACAGATACAAACTTAAGTCCAGTACTATGGGTGTAGAAAATCTGTCTGCCCCGGGCAAACAGAAATGCTGAAATGTTTTGTCATTAGTCCTAAATTGCAAGTCAAGATGTATCCATTTGCCATCTGTGTGGCAGTTGTCTTCTGGTAAGTGGGCAGTTTTCCTTATCTCTTCCACAGCCCATCCTCTCTCAGGGGAGACATCTGCTGATAATGGGCTATTGAATGTCACTGCAGGACTGATAAGAACTGGAACATCCCATTGGGAGATGCTCTGCCCAGAGGGAGGAGCCAATCATTCCTACCTGGATATAATCCGAGTTTTTGGGATACTAGATGGAGCCTTTCCGCTGGATTCCCAGAGGAACATCTGGGTCTTTCAACTAGACCTTCAGAGGAAGACTACACCCTTCTACAGGATCACTGCTCCAACAGAACCACATCTGCCACTCCAGGACTGCAGCCACTCCAATTTGGACTGCTACCAACACGCTGGCTAAAGGGGTGTCAGGTTGTATTCTGACTCTGTCAGTCGTTTTTCTTTTGTATTATTGCATGTGTTTTGGGTTTTTTCCCTTTTCCTAATAAATTGTATTTCTGACTTGGAGTCTCTCACTGGTTTTGCTTTCAAACCAGAACATTATTTCATTAGAACTCCCTTGGATAATATTGGTTTTCCCTGCATACATAAAGCACACCGTAAGACTGGAAGGTAGGCTGTGAAAACAGCAAAATATGACCTCAAAATGAAATCAACAGCTTCAGCACTGTTGATTATGATGACACGGAAAGACACTATTCATTCAGCCAGAAGAAAAGATTGATTGGAAGGGAAGTAACCAACTAACTGTGGCAACACTCAAAACAGAAACACACCAAAAAAAGTGACGCATTTTCATGGTACCATAGGAAATCAAGAGATATCTGCTCCAGTTGTGCTTCAGGACCTGTGACATCTATTGGCACATTCCCCAGGGGCTCCTCTGCAGCAGCACAATGCCACAGTCACGTGCAATTGCTGCTGCACTGAAGTTTCTTTTTTCCATAAGGTGACTACAGCTGTTTTCCTACCATTCATTGCAAGGCTTCATAGTGTGAATGACATCAGAGTACTAAATCTTCTTTCTTACTCTAACTGCATAAAGGAATAAAATTAGGATTACGCATGGTGGCACACACACACTCTGCATCTACAGGTAATAAAAGCAACAAATCAGTAAATTGCCATCACCGTTTTGCCAAGCAAAAATGAAACACATCATCACCTCCCTAGAAAACAAACCTATTGAGTCTTGAAAGTCAGTGCTGTGCTTCACAGACAGCACCAACTTGAGATAAAGGATTATGAATTTCTATGGTTATGCTACTGACACTTAGCAGTAGTTTAAAAGTATTCTGTATGTTTGCTGAATGCTTTTACACCATTTCACAAGAAGTGTTGTATTACAGTTCATTACTGTATCCTGAGCTCAGACTGTACCTTTCACACAGTTGCCCCACTCCAAATATTAATTTGTTTAGCTGGCTTTTTAGGAACAACCAGAACGAGGAAAAAAGTACAAATAAACAAGGAATGTCCCACTGTGCATTTCAGACGGACGAAGGGAAAAGTGATCTTAAACAAGATTTCTGACCTGTTGGAAAGCAAAGATTATTCATACATGGATGTCCAGTGGGGATCTGGGACCATAGCATGGGCATGGAGATCCAGGCAAGCAGTGAGAATTGAATTGAATTGAAAATAGCAGCAAAGAAATCAAAATCAATGGGTAGAGCTGGGGGCGGGGGAAATACTAAACAAGAAAACAATCCACAGAGAGCACACAGCATAAGAGGAAAGACTGGGAAAATATAATTTAGGTGGGCACCAGAAGCACAGAGAAACCCTTCTTAGGGTAAGGAAGGCCACGCACAAGACTCCCCTGACAGTGAAGTTTGGTTATGGTTTCATGGAGACATCTACAGTGATTTTATAATGTATAATTCAGATGGGAAAAATGAACACAGTTGAAAAAAACGCAAAACAAATCACCAAACTCAAGGTGTTGATCTGGAAAAAGCATATCCTAAATGTTCTGCTCTCACCACTGAGCCAGGACAGTTCAGTTTGGTGCCTACAGAAGCACAGACATTGTAAGAAAAGAAGAGAGATTCTGAATTTGAGCTTTGCTTTCCTCCAGAATGCAAAGTTTTCCTAGGACAACAGATGCTTGCTAAGATTATTGTTTTTGTAGCTGCACTCATTTTCTCTCAGATTTGCATTCACATTATTCATTATTTGTGGAAGAAAGAAGAATGACATCTTATTTAAGAGGAGAAAAACAAAACAAATTCCAGGAATTTATTATCATGGTCTGTTAACACAGACATATCTCAAGAGCAAAGCAAGAAGAAGGCCTAAGGGAGGCACTTCACCATTTGAATTTTCAGGCTCTGTTTCCATTTGCAGGAGCTTGTTTGGAAAAGCTTTTCATAAAAAATATTAGAGACAGAAAGGAAGATTTGCTCATTAGCAATTCCTGCTGAAGCTGCATAAACCATAGATTTATAATGGCAATATTTTCTGCTTCACAGATATGACAAATATATAGCTTGTAATTACAAAAATGAGATATAACTAATGACACAGTTGAGTTTTAGATAATGAGATGGTATCTTAGAAAGCATAATTACAGGATCAAGGGTGAATTTGAGGCCATTTCAGTGCCACTGCTTTTTTAATGGCATAATTTTTCCATTCATTGATATAATAAAAAACATTTTAGTTAAGACCTGGTAAAAATTCAAGTTGAGCTTTCTTCATATTTCTGAAAATCCTTCTCCATAGGCCTGAACAAGGGTGCAGGGCCAGTAAAAGAAGTGGAATGTAGCAGAAAGTGCAGTGCCTGCCAAGGTAGAGAAATTACATTGCAAAACCAAGGGAAAACAAGGGTGAGACCTGCAAAACAGAACTACCAAAATCTACCAAATCATTTACCAAAATCATTTTTCAGCCCCACTGAGGTGCACTGGCACAGAAGCCCGAAGATTTTCAGCTGAGGGCAGGGCTGAAATCATGCCATATTCAACAGTTAAAATAACCTTAGTGGTGCAAATTCAAAATGCCACTTAATCAGTTGCTAAAAAAAAAAGGGCAGTGAAGGCCAACCCTTTTTGAAAACTTATGGCAAGTCTGAATGATGACTGCGTTGTTCAGTAAAGAGAAACAACTGCCAAACAGAAACTGAGATTACACAGCATCTTCCTGGCTGCCTTTATAAACCCACAACTCTCGGCAACGTTTTGGTTTGGGGGAGATCCATCAGGACCACTTTGCACTCTGCATTGCACCATTACTACAAAGGCAGGTCTATTATTTTTCATAAGTAAAATTTATTTTTCCTCTTGGCTGATGGGATGACTGCATATGGCAATTTATCTTCATCTGTAGAAACACCTCCTGACACTGCTCCATGACGTGTCCTTTAAATGATGGGTCTTTCCACTCTTCCATTATCCCTTTCAGTGCACATCAGTGCTGCTCCACAGGGCTCTCATCCTGCTGTTTGTACTCAGGCAGGACTCCAGTAATGCCTCTAAGATTCCCATATGGGCACACTCACTGCACACAGGAGACGTTTTATCCCTTTATTATTGAAAAACTAAGAGGGAAACAGTCTTCCCTTTCCCACTTTAGTGCACTGCATTCAAAAGCCACAAATATAATTAAGTGTTGGCTTCAAAGGCCTTCCTCTTACTTCCAGTCTCTTTCCCACTGTTCCTTTGGTATGGTGGAGGATTATTTTATTAATTTTGTATATCAGGGATGTTTTTTACTACAAGGAACTGGACTAAATCATTACCTAAGTGAACCAGAAACCCTGCTAAACCTAAATTGTCCAGGGCAAGGGTTCTCTGTGCCTGATGGCAAAGTACTAAGCAAGGGTGCCCTGCTGGGTGGAAAACGGGTCTGAAAGCAAACCTGGGCTTCAGACAGAAGGAACCACTTTACTAGGACACGAGTCAGAACAAGCCAGCACGGCTGTAAAGGGCAGCCAGTGGTTTTCAGGTGTGTGAATACCAGTATATGAAGCTACTCATGATACCAAATTAGCTATTCCCTCTTGGAGCACCCAGCCTGGTTCACTGTCAGTTTATTCCTTTTTGTCATTTTGCATTCTGCTTTCTCGATCTCCTTCTTACAAAGATCCACTTTAAATCATAAGCTGGCTAAAGACAAGTGGGACAAGTTTCAGGAACTACAGCTTTAATGCTTGTGCCAAACTCTCTTCCCCAAGTTGCTCTTTATTTTTTGAACAAATAGTTTCCAAATAATCAAATGGTTTTGATTCTATAAACATTAAATAAAAGTTTAATTAACTGATGAGAGGGGACAGGAGTGGGAGAATTATGAAATGGAAATATTTTCTGTGAAGCACAGCTTCTGTTTTTGAAGAGCCTTATAAAAACAGTCACTCCCTAGGACCAAGATTTCTGCAGAACAGCTCCTTTGTGACCCATTGAGAAAGCACAAATCTAGAAAATACATTACAGTCGTCTTGCATGTGGTTCATTTCCCTGAATTTTCAAGCATAAATGAATCCACAAGGGGCAAAAAGTAACCAACCTCACTAAAAAAATATCTAGAACTACTTTGGACAGATTATTTTCTATATTACCGACATTTGCATAAATTTTTGGAAGAGCACAGAATGTATGCTGGAGGGAAACACAGGAATAAGCTGTCTGCATTTTCCCTGCAGTTTGTCAATTTTATCACTTTGACCATACCATATTCTAAACCAGCATCAGCATCATCAGCAACTTCTGCAGTACATCTGATTTTTTGCAGGTCTTTTGAACTCATGGTTCAAATGTATCCACTGGTAACTGCATAGTCCCAACTATCACTCGCTACCACTTCTGGAGATGTACTTTTAGACATCAATAACAGTGATGTACCTATAAAATAGATTAATGGCTGGATATGCTGATTAACATCCCAGTCTGAGTCCCTACATAAAAATAAGTAGTCCAGAGAAGCTGGGACATCTACAAAACCAGAGCCAACACTGCTTTCCTTATTCATATTTAACACATTCAGCCCATTCCAGGTGTCCCCTTACACCATGTATTCATTTATTACTCTAACAATCCATTTTCCACTGCAAAATATTTTTGCTCACATTTAGCCAATATAGCTGTTGTTATCACTTTGTCTACTTGCCCTCCCTGATGCTGAACATGTTATTTAACTCTTGCTTTCCATTAACTGTTGAGAGAACCATCTCACAGACCAGAGTCACTTAATTCCAGTGTTCAGGCTTTCCTCTGGCCTCACCATCCACTCAGTTGATGTGCGATTTAATTTCATGTCTCAGTCTTTATTTCCTAACGATCTCAAGCACCTTCCAACCAGTTCCCTATTCTCTAAAGATTATTATTTTGACTATTCTAGGAGTAGATCCCATATGCTAATCTTGGGTATTCATGATATACATATGTACATAATAAACATATTTATATATAAAAACATATTATATGTACATATTTACTAATATACACATATAACACATATGTATATATTAACCTACTTATTTTCACAAATGTGCCTACAGTTCTCCAACAATTGTCCCCAGAAATTCTGAAGTGCCAATCTCAGAACAGGTCTCTGAGATATCAGTCTCAGAAACATGTGACAAGCACACAACTTGAAGGATCGCTCAGGGAGAAAATTATTCATTTTGTCTGAAATTATGGACTTTGCCCCTTCATCAAGGAAAAAAAAAAAAAAACAAACAAAAAAAAAAAAAACTAAAACACTGCAGAACAATGAGTAGTCACATCAATCAGGAAAACCAGTTTCCCTGCAAAGACCTGCATGTTTAAATACCGGAAACTTTTCAATATCAGACAAGTGCAAACAGGAACTGAAAGAACACTGAAAGCTGTTGAAGAATTCTCCACAGCTGAATGACACCAGCCACAAGTGCTACAGGAGAGAAGAATGAATAAGAAGGGGCACTTCTGCGTTTTAAAGTGAAGTCAGCTGGCACACAGCACATCGCAAGATCATAAGATGCGTTTGGAAATCTGAAAGGCCAACCCTGGAAATTGCAAATTGCAAACTGCAGAGCAGACACGTTGTGAGTCAGGGGAAAGGCAAACAGCTGCCTGTGTGCGTTTGGGGAACCCCATAGTGAGGGATACCTGTTCTAGGGGGCCTGAAAGAAGGTGTCTCCCTAAGAGATGTCACAGTGTTGCTGACGAGTGAGAGACAATACAGCCTCACCACAAGGCTGGTTTGCACAGCATCTCTTTTTACTTTGCAAATCTCTCTTTTATACACTGTTCTGATACAGGCAGGCCAGACTGGTCAATAATCAATACATTTCACCTGATTGGCTAATTAACAAAAACACCTTTTCAATAAACAACCTTTGAGAAAAACAGAGAGAGTAGGAAAACACCACCTGCAGGTTGTTTATAATAACAGGCAGCTTGTTTCTCTGCAACTCCCTAAAGTCTCACAAGCTGATCCTGAGAAAACTTACCTAGTTTTCTCACTCTCTGACCAGCCTGTCACATCCATATCACAGCACAGTCAGAGCACAAGGGAAAGGCAGATACCATAGCACAAGGAGCCCTCTGAGACTTGTAACCTACAGCAGCTGAGCTCCCAGGGTCCCTTTCTGAAGGGGTTACCAAAGGTCTGCATCAAGTCTCACCTTCGATTGGATTTGAGGAAAAACAGTTCCCAAGTCTGGGAAGTAGACAGGATGGGAGCACAGATCCAGACATCGCTGCTGGATATGGCCACACAGGGAAGGGGCACAACTGGGCTTCTGTCATGAGTAATCTCCCAATCCTGCCACAAAGGAAAAGGACAATGGAGATTCTTAAGATATTTTGCCAGTTAGAGATGGGGAGCACATCACACACAGCCTGGTGGCAGCTGTGTTCCACACCAGCTCTTGCTCTGACTTCTAAGGATGAAGTCCGCAGTAAAAAGGAAGAACATCTTTAAAAATAGGAGTGAAAGCCTCCAGCACAACAAACATGGAATAATTTCTTTAAATGCATCGCATTTGTTACAGCCTAAACATGCCAGAGGCATAACAAACTTCTCCCCAGCTGAAGTCAGATGAGCCCCAGGGATGTCTCTGCCAGGAACAGAAATCCAGCAGTGTAGAGGTGCTGGCAAATTCCAGTAGTGTGGAAGTACCAGAGTGGCAGAGAAAAAGCAAGAGCAGATAAATAAGGTAGATAAATTAATCAAGTGCTTAGATCCAAGAATCAAGCCCAGATTTCCTCCAGTTTGATGAAAGATTATTAAAAAAGGACTCCCTTCCCTTCCCAATTTCCAATAAATACACTTTATTAATAACGGCATTCTGAGAGCCACCCGCAACACAGAGAGCTGAGCTGTAGGGAATGGAGACCTGGAGGAGGCCTCATTGCCTGTAATTCCCTGCTCCCAGGCCTTGGTTTTCTCCTAATTAAACCCAGCTAGGGCAAAACTCAGTTCTGTTACTGTCAACAGGAATTAAGGGCAACTGAAAAACATAAAGGATAGGGACAGGGAAAAAAAAAGGTGCATTTGCAAGAAAAATATAATCCTGGTGTCTACTATAATAAACTGAGTAAAAATACGTCGATCATCAGCACATGCTGCTCCCTATCTCTGTATCTTTCTTTGCACACTCACATTGTAAATTTTTCTTCCCAGGTAGCTATGTGACAATTTGGAAGAGAGCTCAGCCCAAAAGAGGACCCAGCCCATTCATAAACACTCAGAACAGCTGGGGCCCCAGTGCATGGCTTACGTGGAAGGGTGAGAACCATGAATGGGAGCAAAACCACAGGCAAAACCAACCTTTCTGGTGTCATTATCAGCCACTAAACTGCTGCCCCAGCACAGGCACCAGCTGCAGCAGTTGGTTGCCATCACTTGGGTTTGATTTGAAAACTTACACCCTGCCAGAAATTCTCCAGAGAGCTGACTTCAATGGCTGGAATTAAAACAACAAAGTAGCCCGACCACGTATGAAACCTAAACGCTGAGACCAATCCTACTGGCCCCAGAGGACTCCTCACCCATTTCTCTCGTCTCAGCACAGTTTATCCCCGACCAGAAAACTGGGAATAAATATACTTGCACACCACTATGCAGGAAAGAGAGGAGCTGAGGAAAAATCAGTGTGCTCCAATGCATTCCAAGCTGCAGGCACTGCAGATGGCTGCCACGCAAAGCAGAGGAGAAACTCTCCCCTCTTTCTCCCATGCACTGACTCCTGTTCCAGCCCTTGGCTCAACCCAGCTTTGCCAACACTGCTCTCACAGGAGCCATGCTGCAAATCAGGTATGGTCCACCCTGGCAATAACTTCTATTTCCTAACCCCAGTTAAACTTTAACCCCTCAGCAGCATTACCAGGATAAACAAATCCCTCATTTGAGGAATCCACACACCATGGCTCTTGGGGGGAGCTTATCCAAGGATTTACGTGAGGAAGATCATTGGGGTTTTTTTATACAAATACTTGCTTTTTTTTCCCAATATTAATACAGATATTATTTTATTTGTTTTTAATGTTAGACTTAAAACAAAATACAGGTTTGGAAACCCAGTGAGACCATGCTACAAAATCCATTTTCAGCTGTGCTGCACTGCTAGAATTGCCAAGGTCCCTTCTTCTGTCACATACTGAGACTATTAATTCCCCATACAATCATTCAATTTCCACTTTGATTTTATTATACTCAGATATGATGCAATCGGTATTTAACAATGCATTACCATTTCCAAGGGCAAATATTTTTCTGTAATCCCAGCTATGTCATTATTCTCTTTCTATTACACATACTTTAAATGTCAAAATCCATCTCCTAGAACTAATCAAATCTAAAACAAACCCTAGCAGGAAAAAGTGAGCTTGAAAGGGGTATTCCAGATGAAATAAAACCTTACATGTCCTTATTTAAAAAGAGACCTTGCCTATTATTTAATTCATTTTTTCAGGTTTTGAAAAGACAACATTTGGAAGACCAGGTTTATGCCTGTCAGAGCTCTGTTGAAATTACCCCCAATTTGGGGCAGCACATGCCACCTCAGCAGTGAAGAAGAATTAACCTGTGTGTTATAAAAGAGAAACACACTGTCACCATCTCTGATATTAGCTTTTCACTCCAAACAGGCACCAGGAAAAGTAAAAGTACAAAGGAAATGTTAATGCAATTAATAACTATTTTCTGAAAATGGAAGTGTCAATATCAGATCTTTAAGCTGGGGAGTTACAGTTCCATAAATTCCTATCCCTATGCAGTTTGCAAGAATTACTTTACTCTCCCATCAGTGTTTTACTGCTGGGATAGTTGGAGGCTGTCACTAGGGTTGTATTAATCTTACACAATGCACAAATAACTGAGTATCTTTAAATGCGGCTGTTGAATTTTATTTGGTGCTGCAATACACAATTAATTTTACATTTGTAGAACAAAAATCTTTTTGGGGTTTGGTTTTGGTTTGTTTTCCTAACAAGAAGTTCTAAAGTAAACCCTCTCTTCATGTTGATATAATTACCTTTAAAGTGTTCAGTGATTTAAATTGCTTTATCTGTTTGGAAGTTTTAAAATTGTAAACAAGTTCAATACATAACTTATTTTTCAGGACTTTTAATCAGTTCAGAAAACATTTCCCATTGGGGCACAGCTCTGTTTCTTAAAAGGTGGACCAACACCACGGTTCCTTCCCTGGCTTAGCACAGACATTTTCTGGACTGGATAAAATGAGCAAATTCCTCTGGGATTCCAAAGTTTCTGTGCAATTCAACAGTGAAGTGTTCATCTCTTTTTAGGATCTAGCTCCTTCAGTAAATGGAAACACATCAAGTCTTAAGATATCTGGAGTCTGCTTCTAGGCTACAGCTGGAATCTTCCACTCCCAACTGGATCTGCCCATTTACATTTCCACTGAGACCCTGTGCATTGGTCTCCAAATGCTGAATAACACCAGAGAGTATGTTTCTGCCCAATTTACATCTTCCTTCATTCAGATAAGAAATTTGATATGTACTTGTCAGGTTCTTCATACTTGAAACCCATTTTGAACATTCATTGACAAAAACGTAGATTTATTTTTGTAGGACATCACTGAGAAGACTACACTGTCCTGTTGGCAGAATAGCATTTAGTCCTGTGTTCACTACCAAGTTTAATACTGACTTGCTTTTCCAGAGCAGCAGTGGTGTCATATTTGGGTCCTCTCACACAGATGGGCAAAAAAATGATATCCTCTGTGGTGTTAATTAAACCTACAGCAGCTCTGTAAATATCTGTTCCTCATTTTAACATGCAGATGGAGATGAATTAAAAGAGCTGACGGTGACTTCAAGTGGCTGTTTCCCTTTCCCCTGTTCTGAGGGAGGATAAAAAGCATATATCATCTGCCTTTACTATAAATCATCCAACTGGGCTTTAACCCACAGTGAATTAATCAGTGAAGTACATTTCATGACTTCCACAAGCAATCAGATCTAATGTTTCACAGTCTCTGTAGTTTGAGAGTATTTCCTAAGTCAAAATTCATTATTTACTTCTCTTATTTTTTTCAACAGCCAGATAATAATCCATGAAAATTTTCTTCACAACAAACCTTTATATATTGCAAAGTCACAGGAGCCCTTTTTAGTCTAAAAACCCCACAGTTCACTCAGCCTGCTCTCAGCAGTTACATATTCTGTCTCTTTCTTTCCATCCTTTGAACATTTCCATTTGTCTGCAGATTCCCAAAAGATGAAACATGTAATGTCCCTCTTCAGGATAACACCCAAACCTTTGCCAAACCTTTGCCATCACCACCCCAAGATTTTTAGCAGCAACATGAGGCAGTTTTTATATATCTGCATACCATTTGCAATGTCAATGGATCTAAAACCGAAGGGATTTTCACTCTAATGAGCAAAGTCTCTGCTTAGAGGGGGCCCATGCTGGGCAGTCGATACTTTTGGCATTGGCAGGTTCCCCACTGTGAGTTCCTGCTGCATTTACAGCTGCTTTTAATGCACACAAAATTTTCATGGCACTCCAAGCCTCACAAGCTACAATAGAGATCTTTATAGATATTCCCCTAAGGTGCAGTGAATCCAATTACATCACTGCACCTTCTTCCTCAATATATTTTAAGATACAGACTTGTAATACCATCTACAGTACCACAAAAGAAATTTATACTTTTATATATATATATTCCAGAGCTCTGTTAAAAGTAGCCTTTCTCTTCAACCTGCACACAACTAGCCCCGAGTGCCCATTTGCCACAGCTGTTTCCAAAGACAGACACACATTCCGCAGCTGCATGAAGACAAGGAATTTTAGGCAAAAATAAAAAGGTGTTCCAAATGTTACATTTCTTAAATACAACTTCAGTAGATGAAGAAGACAAACAGCTTTATTTGATTCCCAGGAAAAGATGTTTTCATTGTATAAAATCCTAGCACCAAATACACAGAGATCCAGGTGAAAAAACTGTTCCCTTTTCACATAATATAAAGCTTCATAATATTTCACATCATATTAAGCTTCATTTGCTGGTTTACACACAAAATTTACACACACAGTTGCCATAGTATCCAAAGGAACGGGAAGCACTGGTAAAAAGCAGACATTCCTAGGATGGAGAAAGATGACCTTGTGTCACTTTAAAACCAGTTGGAGTTATTATTCAGCTACAAAACCAGGCAAATTCAGGGGAGAAAAAAATTGAGATGCTAAACAAATTAATGGCAGCAGTTTGCACATTTGGGAAGATCTCTTTTTATCTGCGGTTTCAACAAGTGAGTTTTGTGAAGCTCTTATTTACAGAAAGATAATGTTTTTTAAACAAGAAAATTAGGCAGAGTCACCTGGCTTTCACACCAGGAATTCCACAATCTGGAATTGAGCAACACACTTGAGCATTTCTCAGATTATATTTGGCAGTTGAAAAATATACACAGATAACACCACCATACATGTACAGCAAAATCACACCTGACAGCATGCCAGGGACAAAGCAGGAGCAAAGGACAAGGCAAAGGAAGAAGGCAGCCAACAAGGAGTAGAAAAATAAGCAAGCTGAACATACTGGTGTTCAGGGTTATCTGTCCTTAGGCGACACTAAGGTAATTTCTATTTCTAATCATCTTCTCCCTCTTAAACCTATACTTAAAACACGGTACATGTTTTGACAACTTCAGAAAAAACACTGAAATTTCAGTGGAAATTGGACTGTTCTCCAAGTCAGCTCAGTTTTCAGCCAGCTCTCCTCCAAGCATACCTCCTAGGTTTAGAAAGGCCAAATTTCTGCAGAGCAGTTTTGGAGCTTCTAAAGGACCCAGCACTGCTCATGCTGCAGAGATTTAGGTCCCCTCATTGCTCACCAAGGGTGCAATGCATGCTCAGAATTATCAGTGCAAGAGAGAAAATTATAGAGAAACTGATGAGAGACTTGTTGATGAACATAAATTAAAGAAAAGGCCCTTAATCTGCCAACTCTGTCTCTTAGAACAAGGCAAAGTAAAAGGTGGCACATCGAAAAATATAATTACTTACCTTCCATCTGAAATAAATTATAAGCTCTTAAGCTCAGCTGACAGTTCTGAGGCCTGTGGAGCAGGAAGTAAATGAAAGGTAGCTGCTCTGCTAGCTAGATAGTTCTTAAATCTCACCTTGTTCTTTCCTACCCTTCTTGAAGCTCCAAAAGGGACTTCTTGAAAATCATAACAACATAAAGTACAGGGAGCCCAGCAACAAGAGTGTTCTGACACAAGTTCTGCATCTCTTTTGGACCTATTTTTCCTCCAACAGAAGCATGTGATTAATAATTTTGGGAGATGACTGGGTGGAAATGCTCTTCCTTCACTGCAGCACTGAGTCAGCAGCCAAACATGACCGTGAACTCAGTTACACACTGACCAAGGGCAGCTCATCACCCTCAGCCTCATCCAGGGGTTCTGGGCAGGGATAAGCCACCTTCCATCCAGAGCTGCAAAGAAAACTGTCTCAGGGAGCAGAAAAGAAGCTTTACCTTCCAAATGGAGCAAATAAGCAGAGGATAAGTATTGTGTCTGGGCCTCAGCTGCATGCAAGAAAAAACAGCCCAGTGGGGCCCATGGATTTACGGTGGCTGAGGAACCGTGGTCCTCATGTATTTCCTGGCAATGAAAATACCAATTGCTTGTTTCACTGTCGTGCTTTGAAGTACCATTTGCACTTTAATTTGCAGAAATGATGTGTCAGCTATTTTCAAATGGGACTGAGAAGCAGAAAAGAGGAAATAAAATGGTGTTGGGATGCAAAAATGAAATGGTTGAAGAACTGACATAAACTTGGGGAAATTATTACAAAAGTGTCATCAAAAATGAAATGGAGAATAGAGTCACACATTCTTTTGCTAAAGAAGGGCTAATACTGAATCAAGACAAGGAGAAAAACTTTCAACATTTCACATGAGGTGGGAGCTAATCAAAATGCAGCCATGAAATGGCATTTCTTTCAAATTATTTTCCCTTCAGCTTGTCAAAATGGCGATAATTTAAAGCAGATTGTACTTTGCACTTTGTGTACTACTGAGTTTTGTTTTGTTCTTTGGTGCTCTTTTATTTAAGAGTAGGTATTAGATTAGGCATCATAACCATCCTTCTCCTCTGAAGACTTATTTTTACAAGGCATTAGAAATATTAACAAAAACTTTAGAAAAGCCTAACATTAGTGCACATAGCAAAACTTCTAAATAGAGTATGAGCGAATATTTCAACATTTATTACATACAAACATAACTTAGATTCATCATTCCAATAGATGCTTGGGCTTGGAACCACAAGGTCACAGACTTCTTTCTCTTCCACATGCTCTGAGTTAAAGGCATCAGTGTTCATTAACTGCTGAGTAAAACTTCAAGGAGCTGTTTAGAAAAAAAGTAAACCAGGCTTGCCTTTCCAAAGGACAAACTGGGGGGCTGAGCTCCATTTCACACCAGACCACCACAGACAGAAGCCCAGCAAGTCTGAACTCCTGAAGGGGAGCCCCAGGAGACTGAGAAGAAAATAGAAAATAATGAAAAAGTCAGGGAATATGCACTGTTTGTGTAACCTGTGAAGAGTAGGAGTATAAAAGTCATGTTCTGAGAAACAAAGCCTTGTCTTATAATAAGTCTATTTTTTTTTTTTATTCTCTTCATTGGAACAGAGTTAGTGTACTATATCAGATCATAACTTCTCCAGGAACCAGGTAAGTGAAATAAAGGATAGGTGAAGTTTTGTACCTTCCCTGTGCTCAGGCAGCTCAGACTGAAGCTCCAGGTTATGCTCATAAGCACACAATTCCTGCTGCTGAAAGAGGACCCCAGGGAACGGCTGAAGTTGTGTCAGGGGAGGTTTTGTTGCATTTTAGGGACAGGTTCTTCCCCCAGAGGGTGGTCGGGCACTGGAACAGGCTCCCAGGGCAGAGGTGACAGCAGCAGCTGGACAGAGCTGACGAATTTGGACAATGCTCTGGGACACATGGCAGCATTCCTGGGGCTGTCCAGTGCAGGGCCAGCAGCTGGACTGTGATGATCCCTGTGGATTCCATCTGACTCAGCATATGGTTTGGTATTCTATTGTACTCTACTCTCTTCCCTTCTAACAGCAGAGTTTTCAAAGTATGCACCTTGAAGCGGAGGATAATAATACAAGATTACCACTCATTAGCAGCTGTCTCTGAGGACATAAAAGGGATAAAAAGCAATGACCTATGGAAAGGAGAGAGAGATATTGTCAGAGGTGCCACCAAATGGTCTGACTGATAGCAAGGTGACTTCCAGTGCGAGTTCAGGTCCATCTTTAGGAGCAAAAGAGATTACAGCTGAGTCTGAACACCCATAAAAACGGCTCGTTGCTATGGCTATGAAAAGGAAAGAGCTCACTTTCCTCAAAAGCGTACTCGAACAACGGGACAAGCTACCATGATTACAAGCAATACAGAAATACAAAGGTTTAGATTTTAAAAATGATTTTCAGTGTCTAAATCAGACACCTTTCTCCAGCTTACCCTGCTCCAGGAAAATCAGCAATTCTGGGCTCCTCTGAAGAGGAGTAACAGGAGAGCTACAACATGCATTTTTTGACAGAACTCATCATCTCTTGTCTACTATTCTTCATTAGCTAATTTCAAAGCGATTTATATTAAAAAGGTCCACGTCAACAACATACTAATGGCTCAGAGAAAGAAGGGACTTGTCTGTCATGAGAATGTGAAACATGGGAAATTTGAAGAATACAGGGCTGTCTACTTCAGTAATTTTTTACTTGCATGTGCCTGTCAAATCTGATTTTTAGTTTTAGTGCACCAATGCCCCCGGTCTCTTCTGGGATTTTTCTTTCAGCTGCAATCCTTAATTTCATGAGATGATTGTAGAGGTATACACAGATAAGAAGTTATATAGTAATTTCCAAATATTCCAAGGTGTCTGCATGAGGAGAAAATCAAGCCACAGCAGCTTTTCACACAGAGCAAAGCCACAGCAGTTGAGTGCTTATGTACAGTCACAGGTATCTATGGTAACAGGAAATTCTATCACATTGCCACAGTACTCATCACACTTGCTCCTTCCTTGCCTTTTATGTGATACACTGGCTGGACTGAAGAGTCCCACAAGAGCATCCAGTCAATACCTCTCCCAGATGACAATCAAAATGGAGTATCCTATCATGCAGCGTGTTTTCCAGAGCTCAGTATTGAGGCAGGGAGCACCTGCCCTTACACCTTCTGAAAGGATTTCCAAATGTTAGAATGCCTTCTGGTGAGTAACTCATTTTTGTTGACTTTTTTTAAGACATACAGATTTTACCTCCTCTAACCTGACTTTTCTTCTCTGTTGAAGGTATTTCCCTTGGCTCTGCCTTTATCTGTGCATACACCCACACCTACCAACACCAGGAATGCCTCTGTCCCAGAGTAATCACAGCTGCTCTTAAATCCCATATCTCCCCTAGTGCTTTCCTAATATTGAATGAAATTGCTATTCCAGCTCCTAGCTATCACAGACAGCAGTGGTTTCTGCTTCTTTCTTCCAGGACTCAGCACTGACACATTATTATAGCTGTCATTTCTGCTGCTTCATCATGTCACACAGTCATGCCTATCTGTCAGTCCTTTATTACCCTTACATCTCCCAGAGCTTTACTAGCCTTCCCCCTCTCAGCTCTGATTTATTTATCTTGGATTACAAGCCCTAAATTCATTAGCTTGTCCTTTCATGGTCTGAATCTCAAAGGAGTTTTTTTTTGGCTGCACTTGGAAGGTCTCTAGATACCTTTGATTTTTTTTTTCCTTTGGCATTTAGAGAGTCATCTAATTTACTATAATCTGTCACTTTTGATACAACACTGTTTCTTCCCTCTTTTAGATCAAGGGACATATCAGCATCAGGGAAAAAAAAAGATTATGTTATTGGAACTCCCTTCAAATCACCTTACAAGTGAAAAGAACATCCTCTTTTGCACAAAGCTCAAGTTGCTGAAGCATTTTATGGATATTAATCCAGAGGAGGCCACAGGCATTACTAGCTACAGGTATGCTCACAGGCTCCACAGCAGTTGTCCAGAAATCCTCCCAGAGAATTCAGACATATGATTTTGCATTTAATTGCCCTGATCCAGAAGATGAGTAACAGAAAAACAGATTTAAAAAAGTGTAAGCTTAAGATTGAAAATAAGAACTCTGTACTGAATACATTTCAATTTCAGTTGTCAAAGCAAGGTCATGTAAGTCACAAGATGGTATTTTCTTAAATATTCAGAAGCAGAAATAAGTCATTAACTCTGTACATATCAATGATGTTTAGAACTCCTTAGGAATAATTGAGGAATTTTCCAGGGCTTGCCATTTAAAGAGTTACGAGTGGCTGCAGTGGGAAACACACCCTACAAGATGGTGCTCAACGTGCAGTAGTTCTTATGTGCTGTGCATTTTGAAATTACAGTCCAAGAGGTGGGAAAAATCACGTGTTTTCAGAGGTAACTGAAAGAATTCCAAGATGAAAATATCTTGCAACTCTAAACAATATATAAATTAAAACCAGAGCCAAGAAACCATCCAAGATAACTGACAGAACAGAACATTTCTCTCTGAATATTAGAATGACAAGATAATAAATTATTTTCAGTGATAGACTGAGGCAGGAGCAAACACACACAAAAATCTTAAAATAACCTAGGATAATTGAAGTGACTCAAAAATACTTTTAAAATGTTCATTGTTCACCTGGTCAGAATGGTCATTAACAGATTATGAAACTGCATCCAAATGTTGCCAAGCTGCAAGGTCAGATCCCCCAAACTTCTCCAGAAACCACCAAATCTGTGCGAACTAAATGTGAAAGAATTTTTATGTTCTCTCCTCAAAACTGGAGAAGAGACTAAAAACAAAATCTCACAACTGGTGAGAAGCCAGGTAAGAGCTAAACACCTCTGTCAGCAGACAAAGTATCAGGAATAGCAGAGTGCATGGTTCACCTTCTATTTACAAGAACAACTGCCAAAAAGCCATTTCCCCAGATTTTCTACAAAACACTTTGGATTTCAGGTCTATTGAATAGTAAACCATTCTTTTAATCATAATCCCAAATGACAGGCACTACATAGTGCTGATGTTTACTTCATTTCTCCTCATTACTGGCCATCTTAAAATCATTACCCTTTCCTCAGTATTATGTACACAACCTGTTATTTTCCCACCAATCAGAGCAGAATCAAAATTCTTCAAAAGCTTGTTTAACTAATAGGCAAGAATGTTATTTACTGACTCCTTGTACCAAGTTCAGCAGTCTGTAAACCAGGGCAGACACAGTTCTCAGCCCACTTTGCTTAAGCACGCTTGACACCGACAATAAGGAGCAAAATAGCGTTTCAGTAAAAATAGATATGAAAATGCAACTGCCATGGCTTTCACGAGTTTGGAGAGTCCAAGCTGTCAAGTGCCAGTAGGGTGGTAAGGCAATAAACATCTAGAAAAATCAAGCTTCTGCCTACCCAGTTCATTTGCTGCTCAAGTACTTCCCCTGCAGCACACTGCATGAGGGGGACATTAAGTCACGGGAAGAAAAGAAGAGACGTGACAAAGAGCAGGCAGAAGAACAGCAAAGAGAACAAGTTGTTATTTCACTACAGATTTTTTTTATTCAGCTTTTCTTCCAAGGAAGTCTAAAAGTAACATTTATCTCTGTAAAGTCACACTGCTGTTCTGTGAAGATATTCCTAAAACCCAGCAGTGTCCCAGAATTTGGCAAAAACAACACAAAAAAGAATCCATCCTCACCAACAGTTTGGAAATATAGCCTTGCTCTCATTGCATGTTCAACAATGTTCTCTCACCCACACATTCAACCTAACCCTTATGATCTATGTCTTCAAAAATTTCATAAAATTCAGAATTAGATGATTCTATCATAAATTGTGGGTACCAGAGATCACAGCCTGATCCATCTTTTCTGGAATGGCATATACCACCTCCCTGAACATCTATATATATATATATATATATATATATATATATATATATATATCACCTAGAATAAGACTTCCTTACATCCTGGAGGAAAAACAATGCCAGTGTTTCTTCATTCAGTTTTAGACAAGAGTTTGAAACCCTTGGCTGGGACTTTAATTGAATGTACCCTTTCTGAAGTGGAGGGGCAGGGGTAAATCTGCACAGGAACACCCAGGCACAGCCTTTGGCTGAGCAGGTATCGAGCACCTGCCCAATGCTGGCAAATTGGTGGAAGCAGCTTGGAGAGCTGCAGGGTTTTCAGTCCTGGAGTTGAAAATCAGAAAATGTGTATGTAAAGCCTCAAGACTGCATATTCTGCATTTCAGATCAGCCAGAAAAGCAAATAGAAGCTTCTTCTGAGTTATCAACACCTCATTTACTCAACAACGTGAACTCTGCACTCAACATTACATACAGTGCACAGGCATTAAACACTAAAGGGAACACATAGCACACTCTGGAAAATCTGTGGTCTTCTAAATTAACATATGCCATGGAAAGCCATTTATTGAACCTTTTGAAAACTTGGTTCTATGCATACAGACACGGTGGAAAATTCCTACACAGCTTACCATCCAAAAGCGTGCTCCCTTCTATCATTTCTGATAACCTAATGTGCCTGGCAACAGATCATTCCCAGGCAGAATACTCACACACCATATTTATTGTGCCCAGAAACACAAGAAGTCATTCTCAGTCATGGGGAGCATTTAATTCCAGGGTCATTCCAGGTCAAGAAGGAATTTCTGAAGAATGACCAATCTGGCTAATGACACGGGATTGAAAAATAACTAAATTTTCTCTCTATCTAAGGAAGACACAAATGAGAACAGAAATTTTCCAATGTTGCAAGATGATCTAGTACTTAGATGTCAAAACTAATTAGTCAAATTAAAAGTCTCTTAGTCCTGCTAAAGGCTAACCTGTAAATGGAGGCATTTGGCTGAAGGTAAGAGTACCTCTAATAAAGTGAGTTGAGTCCTGAATATCTAGGAGATCAGGTCGGTTCTTGAGGAATTCTCCAGGAATAGATATAAAGGGAACACTGGATTTATACTGGCATAATAAATACATACTTATATATGGGTGATAAAATATATCTCATGTATTTAAATAAAAATATATACACATATGGATGGATGGATGTATATTTTAAAAATCCACAAAAGCTTTTCCTTGGATATTTTAGTTCAATATCAATCTCATCCTTTACCTATAGTGAAGCCAAAACACAAAATATTTAAACCAAGTGGTGTTTAACTATTCAGCTCTTACATTCCCCCAGTGGCAGCTGTATAGAACAGATTTTTGTGATTACAGACTTAATAAATTATATTTTATACAAGTGCTACATTGCAAACCCTCATTGGATTTATTGATTTGTTCTTTTTTCCTTGAGTCAAGTTAAAACTTTCTTGTGCAGATAAATATAGATTCAGAGCTTAAAAACTACCTGAAGCACATTCAATTTGAGGTTTCTTTCTCCATACTGTGTTGTAGGTTATGCTACCTCATGGCCAAAAGTGAGAAGCCAAAATCCATCTTCAGAGATAATTTTAAAAAATCAACTGTGAAATGAAACTATCAGCATGCCACCTTTTAACTAACAAGATTCGAGCTACCAAAGCCGTGAGCTTATGCAGGTCTCACCAGTGTAAGTCCCTGTGGAACTGAAAGCTTTATAAAGGATTTCAGTACAAGCCCACAATATTTGAACAGGCCTGAAATACGCAGAAGCAAGTTGCTTTATTCTACTGAGGCATCACAGCAGGAGACACCACCAGACGGTCCAACATGAGGAAAAACAAAGACTTGTGGGAACAAGGAATTTAAAGGCTGACATTGCATCTGCAGCTTACTCCTGTAACCTCATTTGGTGCCCTTACTCTTGCTCTTAAAGGGTTTAGTGATACAGTGAAATGAAATGCGCAAAACAGGGCTTTTCTATAACCCTACCTTGGCCAAACAGAACCTACTCAGCTCTTGTATACAAAAAGCATCATGGAAACAAATGCTAAAGCAGTGCTGAATCACTTTATCAATTACCACTGGTGCCCTAGCCAGGCTTCTCATCTTACTCAGGAGAATCCAAACACTTTACTTCTGCACAAGGGCTCACTGCATCCATCTCAAAATTCTGAAAATTAAATTTTCATCTTTGATTAAAAAGGTAAAATCTAGTCCTTCAACCCTGTGGATACGTTATAAGGAAGATTTCTATTTCTAACAATATTTAGCTTGCAAAGCACCTTTTTAATGATGCAGATTCTGGAGCTCCTGGAGACTCTGAACTAAATAGTGAAGTGTGCTACTCTGAGTGTAACAAGAGGCTGTGGGCCCTTGGTTTGCTTGGTCCAGAAGGAAGAATGAATCCTGATGGTATATGAACTTACTGCACTTGCAACACTGCCAGCTAGAGGGGATCCACTGCCAAAAAGTTGTGATTTGGGTATAGTTCAACACACACAGCCCTCAGCACCCATTCCTGTAGTAGACTGGGATAAACAGTCCCAGTGTAATCCTAAAGGGGCAGAATTTCCTCTCTGGGATCCCACTGCACTGCTGCAGTTTGAGAAATCACCTCTGGTGCTCTGAGGTTTAGTGCACAGATGTGAGAAGCCCACTACTACAAACCCTTGAGGCAGAGAGTACTGGAGCTAAACAAGAAAGATCAGCAGCTAGAAATGACAAAGGAAAAACAAAACTGGGATCACAAAGAAAATCTTTTTACCACTTCACAGAAAATGCCTCTTACAAAGAGCTTGTAGCTCTCCAGATGCTCCTTCCAGCCCTTCCTATAGATGGGCATCAGAGCTGCTTGCTTCCAGTCAAGGGGCACCTCTCCAGCTGGCCAGTACTGCTGCTGAGGGATGGACAGTGGCTCAGAGAGCTCTTGCAGTGGTGGATCCCAGCCAGCCCCAGACACCTGTGCATGTCTAAGTGGTGCAGTAGGTCACTGACCCCTCAGACTGCGGGGCTTCATTCTGCTCCCCATCCCTGTCTTCCCACTCAGGGGCTGGGCACCCACAGAGCAACTGTTAAAGACAGAGGGCATTAAACACCTCAGCCTTTTCCTCATCCTTTGTCACTTTTCCTCTTGGCTCCAGTAAAAGTGGCGATTGTCCATAGCCCTCTTGTCACTGATGTAATTACAGAAACGTTTTTTATTGTTTTTTACAGCAATAGCACCAGATTCGGTTCTAGTTGGGTTTTGGCCCTTCTAATTTTCTCCCTGCATGAGCTCATGACATCCTTGCAGTCCCCTGATCTGCACCTCTCTTCCTCCAAAAGTCATAAACTCTCTTTTAATCCTGAGTTCCACGGTTTTGCTGCTCCACAGTGGCTCTCTCACCTCCTCTTTATTGCCCATGCTGCGTGCACTGGTGCAGGAGCACTTCAGTTGGGTCCAGATCCTGCCACCTTCTCGGGGGGAAAAGACATAATTCCTTTGTGATCATTCTCAGGTGGATCTGTGGGTTTTAAGACAATGACCTTTGCACCTTTGCTGCCACATGGATCTGCAGCCCCTACCTGCAGAGGGAGCAGGCCCAGTGACCTTGCCAGCCCAGCACATTATTCCTCCGTGTTGCTGTGCCCCACACCATCTCCACCCACCCTCTGGCAAGCCTGGAACATTATGTCAGGAAGCAAAAAACCTCACTGAATCAAGGGGAAAGCAGGGCCTCCCCCGTGCAGTCACACTCATTACAAATCCCCATAAAAAATATGATTCTCCAAGCAAGGAACATCCCTTCTCCAGAAGAATTTGAATCACAATGTCCCTTGCAACCCAGAGAAACAATTACTGTGGTTAATTAAACAATCCATAATTAAAAAATTACGTGTTCTGACAGGCACAAGGAAAGTGTGAGTCCTCAGTACCACATCTGGTCATAAAGTTTTGCACAGTCTGTAATTTGAATCTTGGAATTCAGAGCAGTTGATGAACACACTTTGGGGCAAAGGTAAGTGGTTACCTTCACAGGGAAAGCAGGAAAGGAAACTGCTGAGAAAAGGCTGCTAGCCCAGGCAAGCACCAGCCAGCAAAAATAACACACTCAAGTGGGAGCAACAGGCTGCCCTGAAAATTAGAAGTTTAGTTTTGCTGAAGAAAAAAACAGTATCCGCAATAATTTAGATGCCATCTGATACACATGAACTTTAATTTTAGGTTGCTAAGTCAGAGCTATTAAAAACCAGGGTTTCTTGAAGCTATTTAGCGACTTACATGGTTCTAATTTCAGCCCAAGTTGGCAAGGTGAACTGGAGGAAAAAGGCAAAGAAAATATCTGTGCATCCATGTGATCTTATTTTTGCTAAATAAAATTAGTTCCCACACATCAAGTCAGATTCTGAAGTGCCACACTCATTTTTTGCTCCTAGCAACTGTTACATAGATCTGGTCCAGACACTGAGCAGTATTTCTGTAAGCATTTCTACAAAAATACTCTTTTGTCTGTTCCACTTCAGAATTGCATTAATATGAAGAAAAATAAGATTTCTCAGAGACATCCACCTATGAAAATGTGAAATTTCATTGAAAACATGCCTGTGATTGCAGATTTTGTACAGCTTCACTCAGCTCCAATAATTGGGTACTAAAAAGAATATTTGCTCTTCTTTCTTAAGGTACCAAGAAGATTTCATGTCTTCAAAAGTGACTGAAGACCCAAGATCTTGAGGACAGCCCTTTACAGGCTCTCTCCTATCCAAGCAGCTCAGTAGGATATACTTTTGCACACTTTACATTTGCATCCCCCCGCCTTTACTTTTATCACATATAATATTCTGAAATCACACTTCTAATCAGACATTTCCCAATTCCCCTTGTGCTCCAGCCCACCCCCTCAAACAATCCAAAATAGAAAGATTGGGAGAGGAAGAAATGAAGCCAAAAGCAAACCTTCTCAGGCACAAATTCTGGCTCTAGTTCTTACCATCCTCAAAGGCCACAGCCACCCGAGGGTGACACAACAGCTCTGGGGCTTCTTCTCTGTGCACATCCATCAACCCTCGGCAGCATCAGGAACCTTTGGCCAGCAGGTCAAAGAGGAGGCCAGGAAAAAAACGTAAATATGTGTCTAGAGCAGAAGCATAAGCTCATTCTCAGATATGAGGATGATGATATGAAGCACCTGGCTTCACCTTAATGGTATGAATCACACATTTGGCCCTCAAAGTTCTTGTCTTTCTTTGCTGTTCAATGTGAAAGCACTTCCACTGAGAAATCTGCCCACAGCAAGGTCGTGCTTTTCTGAAATCTTTCACACATTCCAAGTAAACACTGAGGCACTTTACTGAGCTAACACACATAGCCTTTGTGAGGGAAATAATACAGCACACTAAGATACTTTGAAATACCTGATGTTTCTCCCCAGAGGAAACAGTAAGAAGAAGATTTCTTGGACTAACTCAATATCATAACAGAGTGAACCAGGGCAATACCAGCTCTGGAGATTTACATTAACACTAAACTACCCTGAAAGCAGATGGTATTCAAAGAAAGCTAGAAATGTCATGATCTGTGAACTTACATAATAAGTGGGTTAAAAGAACACATGGCCAAGTCTCTCCACAATCAGTGATGATGGGAGACTAAATTAGCAATGACATTTCAAAGGTCACGCTTAAATGACTTGAGAGTCTTCACTCCATTTACAAAAATGACTATTAGCAAAAAGACACAGGAATCAGAACCACCTGCAGTAAGAGAATCATGAGCGTGACACATTTTGGCAGCCCCAGATGAGCTTTAAGAGGGCAAATGTCAGGTAACAGCAGCATCTTGGCAACAGAGTGCAGCAGGATCTGCTCAATCCCCTGGGCTGGTGCTATTGCCTGAGCACAGTGGTTTGGTTATCTTCACATGGTGAAATGTGACTCTGCTACCCCGTTCAAGACATGAACAAGTCTAATGTAGGTTTTATTTGCCATAGACATGGTTCTATCTCTATCCTGTGAAAATGTTCTCTCATGCTGTCAGTGCTGGGACCTCGCAACACAATCTCTTCCCATGAACAAGTCAGGCTGTGATGAGCTAAATAAATTCCAACCAAAATGACACATGCTTCTGTGGAAGCCTTTTCTCAAAAGTTCCTAAGAATGGGTATCTGGAATGGAAAGCAAGTCAGGAGCACAGGAAGGGAGAGAAAAGAGAGAGAAATAGGGATCGATAGCATTTCACTGTAGGAAATGCAGTAGAGATGGAACTGAATGAGCCCACATCACATGCTGAACGTGCTACAGCTCTACAGAAAATACCAAAATATGTGACAGACACAAAGTATACAGCACGCTCCCCTCAATTGCGTGGTATTTTGGTGGCAAAAAAAAAAAAAAAAGAATAAAAATGAAAAACTCACTTCTTCCATGGGCTAGAATTGTAATAAAAGCCAGGTCCTTAGGTTTGTCAGAGTTACGAGTGCTGGCACTCCTGAGCCACGGCAATGCTCTCCAGAGAAGCAGGGAGCACATTCACCAGCCTGCCATCACCATGCTGGTTCTCCCATGGCTGCCTTTTCCCAGCACACAGCACGGGGGAGAGTTGCACACTGAGCTGGCAGCTCTTGTCATTCATGGTGAGGAGGGATGCCTGGTCAGGAGCTGCTTGCAGGCACACAGCTGGACAAACTGCCCTCAGGACAGACTCTATGCACAACCAACAAATCAGCCCTGCAACAGAGCCCTCAGGGCAGCAACAGCCCCTGAGAAGATCCTCATACTCCAACAAAAACAGCTCTTCCCTCTAAAATACATTTAGAGGTGACAAAGTCACCACCTCTGCAGGGGCTGGCAGTCTAATTCCCTTAGATTAGGGTTTACTGGTGGTTTCTAATTCCTGGCCACCCTGACTCTTTAATTTGGAGAACCAGGTTGATTTCCAGATTAGCAAAAGGAGACAGAAGTGGGGCTGGAACTTCTGGCAGTCTCTGTCCCCAAGGAGGTGTCTCGGGGCTCTTCTGACACTATCCCTGGGGAAATCTACATGGACAGGGCTGCTGGATGGTCTGGCCTCACCCTGAACTGCTATTACTTTGTTCCTCTCTCCCAGAATAGTTGCTGGAGCCTAAGCATGATTCTCTTGGCTCTTTGTAATCCTAGCTTGCAACTACAGATGTCAATATATTCCCTCCTACTCTCCTCTCCACAGAATGATGCATATGCACAAGCCCTTACTTTTTTTTTCCTCCCTCAAATTTCCACCTCTTTCCTTCTATCAAAGTACTTTTGGTCCTCTCACCACCTCCAGCACAGAACAGCACTACATTTTTAGCAGGCAATATTTAACGTCACTATTTATGCCTTTCTTTTTGTTTGGTCTATTACATCTATGGAGAAAACATTTCCATTAATGGACATGGTGTCAATTCAGAGTCAGAAAATGTTAGATTTTTCAGCTGCCTCAGTTGGAGCCTTCTGACTAGAATCTCACAGCCAGCTTCGCTCAGGAGTAGTCTGAGCCCTGCTTTGGCTCAGGACAGGCTGTGACTGTGGCAGGCCAGGCCAGACCTGGTACAGGCCAGCTGCTGCAGAAATCCCAGGCACTCCCAGAGCTCTGCCAGGGCAGGAACGAGCAGGAACAGAAGAGAGGCAAAACCAACCTTGGCTGCCAGGATTTCAGCCTCCCTGAGCTGCAGGAGGCTGCTAGCACAGACAGATAAAATCCTTCTCCTTTAACACCTCCTCACTCTCAGCTCCAAAGTTTCATGATGGGCACAGGGCATGAGCAGGCCTACTAAGACAGTATTCCTATACTCCGTGGGCATTCTTCCCTGGCAGGGGCTGGCAGTTCCTGTCAGCAGGAGACAGGACAGCATTCCCCAAGAGCACAGCAGGGAGGGAAAGGCAAGGAGTGCTGAGCTCGACCTGTCCCCTCCTCACTCTGCCCATTCACACACCCTCGACAGGCAGGGGTGAAAACAGAGAAGTGACCTGGAAGTGACGATGACAGAGCACATCTACAATCCAGTCACTGTTGGGATGCTCAGCAGCAAAGGAAAACAAGAATAATCTATATTCAAGACGCATATTTCCTCATATCTATAAATTCTGTAGCAAATCTGACATAGAAGAACTAAACCAATTGAGCAGTTCTGCAAATACAGTGCAGATGTCTCAAACCCCCCCTACAATATTTACTACAGTGAATACTGCTTTACTCTTGTGTGATCTGCACATTTTTCTACATAGACCTTGAGTGCTATGTTTCCAGCAGTATACTTTGATTTTAGAATCTTCTACATATGGTAAGTACCAAGACAATGGACGCTTTTGAAATATGTCAAAGAAATGAGGCAAGATGCTGACTGGTCAGTGCAACCCTTGAAAATTCAAATATTCCTTTAGAGCCATAGATGAAATTACTAGATAAAACAATTATTGCATTAAGATAAAAACATTAAAGATTATATTTATTTAGGACAGAAACTTCAAGAACACCAGAGCCATTGGACAAAGCATCAATTACAAGTGGTTAAAGTCCTTGCAGGGCATTTTCTCTCCTCCCCTTTTTCTGCTGGGGCCTATAAACTGTTTAAACTTTCCATCAGAATGTATTATCTGAGCATTCCCATACACAGGAACAATGGTTCCATCACCCTGGCAGTGCCCAGACAAACAGGTGGGCTGCTGGGGGATGCACAGGCAGGCAAGGTGCAGTGCCTGCTCTTGCTGCTCATTTCTTGTGTCAACAGCAATGTTCTCACTCTTCCTAATGAAGGCAGGACTGAAAATTACTGTGTCATCTTCAAAATTTGAAAAGTGCCTGACTAAAATTCAATTAGGATAAACTCTGTTCTAATCCTGTTTAAGTTTTGACGTGAACTTAAAAGGAGAAGGAGTAAATTCTTACTCACTGCACCACTGAATATCTGGTTAAAGGCAGTTCCTCATTCAGTTATTTTAATTTTTATTTTGCAAATAAAAATCATTCTCCATGCATATTCTATCAAACTACCTCTGAATTCCCTGGACAGCAGCAAGGGAAATTTAAACAAGAAAATAATTTTCACAGGGGCTGTGAGAAGTCGGAATAGCTGTACCGTAATGAAAACGTGTTGGAATGAATTCATTGCCATCTGTCTTTATTTTGCTAACCAGCTCAATCAGACAACACAAATTTACTCAAACATGAGAAAAATATTTAAATTATTTGTGTTCTGTCCTTTTTCAACACGTAAATCTCAGTGTCAGTTTTTGTCAGTTTGAATGCTCATCAAGAGCAGTGAATTCATTTGTGCACAGCCTTTGGGGCTATACCTATGCAACTTCAAATCCACGTTATCAGCATAATGCAAAAAAGCCCACAGCGAAAGTTATAGTATTACCATTTTAAAGTTGTTCAAGGAAGCATGAAAAAAAAATACAAAAGAAACTTTGCTTCTCATTGTCAGAGTAATTAAAAAGCCCTACAGCTTTTCTAATTGATGGATAGAAAAAAGCTCAAAACAAAAATGTCCTGTAATTCTACCGTAACATTTCTCATGCAAAGCATAATCCAATAAGAGTGAGAAGGAAATGATGGAGAAAGGGGAAAAGAAAGAAAAGAAAATGGACTGTAAGAAAAATACAGAAAATAATGACAAACTATCTGAAAACAATTTATCAACAAGAATGAAATAAATGCAGAGCTGCAGGAATGTGCCCTGGAAGCCACCTTCTCCCTGGACACTGTCCCTCAGCCTTCACAAGCAGCCCAAGTCTCTCCTAAACCTAAATCTCCTTTTTCTAAAGGAAAGGGGCCAGTGAGGACTCCTTTGAGGAGAGACCACATTGCCCAGAGACTCTCCTGGGATGATGAGAATTTCTGGACAAGGTCAGCCTCAGCAGCTGCCCAGAGACAGCTCATTTCTTTCCACCCTTCAGGCCGCAAGGCAGCTTCAACCCTTCCAGCCTGCAGTGCAAGGAGTAGAATAAAAGCCAGGGCCATTCCCCTGGGCACATCCTGGGCCAGAGCCTGGACCTGCAGGTGTTTCTTTTGCTGCAGAAAGGAGTCAGCAGCAGAAGGTGGCTTTGCAGTACCTGAGATAGGGGTTATTGCTCAGGAAGTGGTGCAGAATGAAGGTTTAGTGGACTTGATGATCTTAAGGCAGTTTTCCACCCTAAATGCTTCTGTAAGTCTGTATCTACTCCAGAGCTTGGCTTTGTCAAAAAAGAGGTCGAGCATTATAAAGGTGAAATGCATCCCCTCCTCCCAGCACACCCCCACACCATTCCACTGCTTTTTCTCAAACACCAACAGGGCAGGAATCAGCACCACACACACATCAAACTCTTGTTACACACACCCACCTTTCTCTGCTCAGCACTCCCGATCCAGCTGATCTCCAGCAAGAGAAAACCATTAGAAGGGTGCAGAATGAAGGACTCCCAACAGCAGGACACATTCACAAACCACTGGGCATGGCAAACCTGGACAGGTTTAAGCAGCTCCCTCTCTGCAGAGGGTTTGCTGGCAGCAGCAGAGCAGCCAAGGCACTAGCAGAAAGTGAGACCCTGCTACTGCCACCTGAGCTGTGCCTGCCCCAGCCTGGGAGCTAGGGCATAGGGCAGCATCTCTCACTCCCTGGCAGAAGTGGTTTATGCAGATAAAGGTGCTTTACTCAGATTCCTGCTCCACATCCAGTTTTAGGGAAAGGGACCAGAACATGTGGCAGGCAGAGGTTTGCAGTGCTGTTCTTTACGAGTCATTTAGGGCAACAGGCAAAGTTTCAAGTTCTCTCTGTATTACAGGCTTCAGTCCCCATCACTCATTCCCCTCCACCAGCCCTGCACATGTGAAAGGCTCCTGCTCCCAAAAACAAGAGCAAGGCTATTGACAGCAAGAGACAAATTTCCCCAGCAGAGCTGCAAGTGTGTTAGCAGCAGAAAAATCAGCACTTCACTGAGGTTCAACACTTCTACAGTGGAACACATGAAGGAACACTCTGCTGAATCTTTGCATTTCTCTTTTTTTAGCCTTTTTTCCCCCAAGTTTGTATTTTTCCACCACATGCAGACAATACTAAATTTGGAATTCCTCAGCTGTGCACAGCAGTAAAGACATGTAGTCCTTTAATGCTGCCTCTTATGAAAATCTCTTTTTCTGGCACAGCATCTTTCTTGCTAGAACAGACTAAAGATACAGAGAATTCCTCAGCACAACCTAGAGACTAAATTTATTTTATGTAAATAAACATTTTGAAATAACTTGGACTAGAAGCTGGTGCTGCCATCAGGCACCCCAGAATAAAGCCATCACTGCCAGGCTGGACAGAAGCAGCCGAAACCCAGCACGGAGCAATAGAAAAAGGAGCCAAGGGAAGCAGGAGTCAGCACCTCAGCACCTGCCTGGGACACCAGCAACACTGGATAGAGAACAGAAAGTTTCCCTAAATCAGACAGAGAAGTAAGTCAACATTGCTTCTGACACCCCAGAAAAGTGATGCCCAAGCTACATGGGGCCACTTGGAAGAGAGCAACGATCACAAATACACCATTACTGAAAGGAAAGATCAAAATATCTCCATGAAAAGGAGCTGAGAAAGCAAATCAAGGAAGGAGAAAAAAGAAAAGCCGTCAAAAAAACCCAAACATACCTAAACCGGAAAGGAACATCAGAAGGAACTTTCTTCCTTGAAAACTAACTGTAGTAAATAGACATTTGGGAGGTAGTTTGTTTCTGTTTTGCAGTTTAGCACTGATACTCTAAATTATTTCATTCACTGCTTCAGATGCAAAGCTCATTTACCATCGAGGACCAAACGCCATGGACTGTCAGGTGAAGGATGCAAAGTTGAGCACAGTCTAGGTGGAGGAGATTCTGAATAATGCAGTTTGAGAGTCACGTGAGTCCATAATTTTTCATCTAAATCCTCCATCAGGGAATAAGTATTTCAGCATCCTTTCCTTCACAGAAAACCCATTTCATTCAAGACACCAGAGACAAAATGAAACACCTCCCATTTGAAGAAACCAAAGGTCAAAGAAAGTTTCAATCTCTGGATTAAAAATAATAATAGGTAACTCTAGCCCCTCAATTGATTTAATTATAAAGAGGTAATTTAAAAGTGCTCTACTCAAAGAGTGACAAAGCAGGCTTGCAAACTGAATACCCAGACAATTGCATGCCTGAAAGGTGGGCACGTGGCATGAATAATGGGATGGCTGAGAGCTGTTCCAGTTTGCCATTTTTCTTTATCCAGATAGGGGTTTGATGGAAACTACAAATACAGAGAGGATATTTGATAAGGGAGTATTCATTATGAAAAGATGGCTTAATATGCAGATGTTGAAGACTGGAATATGCCTCAATCCTCTTACGGAGGTGATTCCCACAGCCCTTGTGCCCTGAACAGTCTGTCACAAACTTTTCTTGCTTTTACAGTATTGCTAGATTAGCTGTTACAAAAAAGAGTTTTCCTGAAATGTGAAAAAAACAGGATACCCACAGAGCATGTGAGAGGCAGGCTGCTGTGGATAGCTTATGGTGTGCACATAGATGAGAGGCAAAACACAAGCAGAAGTTATCTGCAATAAAATATTCAGTAACTGGGCCATTATCAGGCACTTTCATCATGGTAACAGCCTCCCAGCTGAGATTGGGGTATTAATATTGGTAGGTTGATACCTTCCTCTAATAACTTTGGCCTAAAAACATAAGCGGCTTTTACATTTTTAATTATGACCGGATTTTATTCTGAGGCTATAATCCTTTTCCAGCAATTGGATTAATGAAAATAGCGATGTATAGGGAGAAATAAAAAATAATCCAGCGAGAGCAAAACTACCCTGGCAGAGGAGAGTCTCAGCCCTCTGAGTCCTCCAGTACAACGGGACACAGAACGAGGTCAGAGGAGCTCCATCAGCTCCCATCAGCCACAACCAACACCTGCAGGACTGAGCTCTGAGGGGTTACATCCCAGCTCCTCTCAGAAAAACACCTGGAAGCAAAGCACTGCTTTCATGGTGCTCTCTGCACTGGGTACACTTTTTTCTTTAAACATCAGAAACTGATTTTCATCATCTCATGTCGGGTCTTTATTTGTATTCATGTAGGCTCAGGACAGGCAATGAGATGAGGATGCTGAGATGATACTCCCACAGTGCAGTTCCCCCAAGGGAGTTGTTTGTTAGCACATCCTCACTGACTCTGAAAATGTGTCCCATGCCACCACACACCCTTCCTTTTTAAATTTTAGCGCAGTATAAAGAGCACAATTCCTGTTCTTGAGCAGCACTTCAGGTCCTGAAAGCAGATTTTGGCCCACTATAGATTCAGGCCATATCCAGTTGAGAATGAACTTTCATTTTTTTCAGCCTCCACAAGTCACCTCAGGTGCAATATTTTGCCCTTGCAATAATTTTCAGTTTTAAATATCTAGTTCCTAGTAATTTATCGCTTACCAGGGGTAACTGCTATTCACACAAATGTTCAGTTTGTCAAAATCACCTAGTGAAAAAAACCCATCTTTTAAAAGTGTTAATTCATGGCAGTGAAAACATGGAACATGATTTTGTGTTTGCTACTGTAGACAAGTGAGTAGAACTGCCTGAAAAAAATAATATAATTTAAAAACTTCTCATGGAATAACATTGTAAAAGTTAGAATACAAATGATAGGGTTTGGGTTTTTTTTTTTAATTTAAAACAAACCAGAACATTTGGGTTTGCTTTGCTCTTTTGGTTTATAAAATGAACCGACCAAATAAAAATAAAACAAGAAACAACAACAACAAACCCCAAACTTAAATGTTGATACAAGATTTGCACATTTTCTTTTTACATGAGAAACACAATTTTCCCCCCAAACTCTCAGTGACAGTACAAAGGACAGAATGTGCAAAAAAATTAAACACCACAAAATAACACTAATAGAATACATGTACCCAAAGTGAATCACCTTGCTATTAGGAGCCAAATTTAGATTCCTGGGATTATTTAAGTCCTGCAAAAAATTCTTTTGTGGGGAACTGGAAAACTTCAATGACCCTGTGAGGTCTAATGGCTTATTTTCCTGTATCTGCAACACAATTTTTGGACAAGAACAGCACACATGCACACCAAAGAAGCTTTATAATATTACAACAACAACAACAACAAAAAAAAAAATGCAGAACATAAGCAGGCCCACAGCATCTCTTGCAGGTATTTTTTGTGTCCTCAGGTGGTCATTGAGCTCCATTATGTCCACATTGCATGCGCTGTGTATGTGACAAATACACACAGCATGTACAATGAGGACACGATAGAGCCACACTGCAGAGGTCACAAAGTTGCTCCAGAGAGGAAAATCAGCCTCTGGTGGCCCAAGCCCTGCAGCAGCGCTGGAAAAATTCTCTACTGGAAAAAGAGGTGATGCAGCCAACTGAAATGGCCCAGAGTCCACTGGAGAAAGGAAGAAACTACTTCAGAGCCAGTGAGTTGAAGAAAAGGGAGGACATCAAAAGGCATTGTAAGAAGAAAGTGTACGGGAAATAATCTAAGTTTAATTGCAATTACCAATATTTCAGTCTAGTGGCACTGCAGTGTTACTGGAAGGCAACAGATTTATCAGTGCTTTAGCAGAACTTTCAGAAACAGATGCACTTGCACCTTTTTTTTTCAGCACTTGTACTATTACCTGGATCTTTAAAAAAACCATAATTGACAACCGCTAGGAGCACTGCAAAATAGGAAAAAAAAAATTCCTCATCCCCTTAACCATAAGTATTTTGAAAGCTTTTGAAAAGCAGCACTAAAAGTATACTTTCAGATCTCTGCACTTCAGGCAAATAAGTTCATAACAAATAAAACTTTATTAAAGCCAGATATGTTTTTTATGGATATTGCAACTAGATATTTATAAAATCACAGCAGAAAAAATGGTCTGGAGACATATTAGCAATCTCTGACAAAAGATTAAACTACACTAGATACATTAATAAAGTTTAAAATAAGAAAGATCAGCAAAAATAAGATTAAAAATAAAGCAATATCACAACACATTTCATTCTTCCACATGATCTTGTGTTGTCATTGACAACACAAGAAAGATGAGGTTTTTCCATTTGCCCCCAGAGCTCACAGAATTATTCTTCCTGGCATTCAGGTAATGAAAGGGTGCTTACCAAATGAAATTGTCCCAACAAATATCTTCCAGAATTTTCTTCCCATTAACATGTCATAGAAAGTGTTGTTCTTTTTTATACTAGTAGAGAGTTATTTCATACAGAAAACAATATAGACTTCTTGACCTCACAATATTTTCAAAACTGTCCTCAGTGCTCTCCTCAAATATTAGGTGGAAACCAATTAATTCATTAGAGTCTTTGCTAATATTACATTCTTGCTATTTTCTCATCTTTCAGAAAAGTCCTTTTTCATAGAATTTTTTTGTTTCACCTTCCATTATGCAGAAATAAATATACATAAGCATCTTTGTTTCACAAAAAGAGAACGTAAGGTAGAGAATTTAGTTTTTCTTGCCATTCTTCACAACCTTTAAAAACATTCTTCAAGACAGCTTGGAGCACAGTCAGCAGCCTAAATATCTGCTTACAAATCTGACTTGCCATACAGTACCACAGCACAGCTATTCTCATACTCTTCAGCATAAAATAAACCATTTCTCTCAGTCAACCCTGATTCTCGAGAATCAAGGATACCCCTTTACCTGAAACAAGGTCAAAACCTCATGAGAGAAGGCAGAACCTTGGATGCTACGCAAACACCATTTGTTCAATATTTGCCTTAATTCATGTTTTCTAATTACTGGGAGGTTTCTAACTCATTGCACTCCTCTGTTGCTATGGCAGCATAAGATATATCATAGCAGTTCCTATGAATGCAGTCAGTTTCCAAAATGCAATTCTTCTTTCCAGCTATTAATTCACAGAATGATAAATAAAGTGTGATTAAAATTCTTCCTTTCACACCAAACACAGTTTCCTATTCTTGACCTAAAGGAACTGCTCGGCCATTGTCAAAATAAAGTTCACTGGAGTTTCAGCCAATCTCAAAGATACTGTGAACTCAGCAAAACTGCTCCCTTCCCTGTTATCCTTCACCAGCTCAGTGAACCACACTTGCTCCTGGCTCAGAGGCTGGGGGTGCAGAAAACAGAAAACCCAAACAGAGCCTCCTTTCAGCAGCTCCTGATCCTCCTGCCTGGTCAGCACTGTGAGAGAACCAGCTCTCTGCAGAGACAACACTCAGCACTGCACAGCTTTTACACCAGGGAGCACCTGTCCTTCAGAGTGCCCACGTCCCACACAGACATGCCAGCCTGCAGGAAATAGTACCCGATTTTTTATAATGGATCAGTTAAGCAGGTTAAATTTAAAAGAGTTTTAAATTTAAAATAACAGTAAAGAACACACTACTATCAATATCGTCCATTTCTGTGTCCACTTCAGAAAAACACTCAGATGCTTCTGATGCGCAGAGGTTGCAATCTCTGCAAGCCAGTAAAATACAGAAAATTATTCAAAGAGCACAGAAAAGTTTGCTAGAAGTAGAGAACTGACACCCTGCTTTGTGCACCAGGGAGGTGGATCTTCGTTCGCCCACAAACCTCTCTTTCATTAATTCAAAACTTCTGAACTGAATCTTCATAAAATGTGTTGTTTTTTACCAGACCTCTTGGCAGAAAGAGATTTAAATTTATATCAAGTGTAGGCATATGTAATTACCCAGGTATATTTTCTGTATCAAGCTGATAATAGGTGGTATTGAATATCCATTACATTTGAATGAACAAATGCAACCACTGAATGCCAGAAGTGCATTCAGAATATTTAAAATTGCATATAGTGAAGCCACTGACAATTTTTGAAATACTGAATTATGAATCCTTAAACATTGCTGGCTCAGGGAACAGAAAATGATGATCAACTACATCAGTTACAAGCTAATTTCAAAGGTTTGAAAACTTTCCATATGTTTCCATAAACTACAAAAAGGACAGAAAGGAGAACAATCAAAGCCTTCAATATATATTAAACCCCCATGTTCCCATATACAGTATTCACTTTGCAGTTATATAATGCCTGTGCACATTCATGTTCTAATTTTATAAAAGAGGCAGGTCTTATTATATCTAAAAGCATATCTATCTAGAGGGCAGATTAACCATTTGGTTACTCTCAGACCTGTTCATCGATGACATAGGATCAGGCTGACAACAGCATTTGGCACTGACGCAATTTCTTTCTCTGGACAGCTTCAGCAATGGCACAGGGACACTGACTAGTTTTCCAACAGAATAAGAGAAAAGCTTTCCAGCCCTCTGCCTGTCAACACATGCCCATATATACCTGTTGTGTGTCCAGAGACTTCCCAGCCCAAAACTGGAGGTGGGCACATCGCCAGGGTCCTGTATTCAGACTCCAAATGGCAGGGAGTGATTGTACCCAGGGCAGCTGGAGAGGGGTCCTCAGGCTGCAGACAGGTCCAAAGTGCTATCTCAGATCCACACCTCAACACTGAGCTGAAAGTCAAAGCCCCAGCAGCCCTAAAAAGCTGCTAGTGTGAGGGTCCAGAAAGGCAGGAGAAGGCTGAGCTTCCACTGTGGTGAAAGAGGAGATGTGGGGAGAAAGATGATGAAGAGTGCTGCCGTCACAGCTGGTGATGGCCGCTGCGAGGCAGATGCTGGAGTACAGTGTTTAGAAATCCCTCAAGAGCTGGTCACTTTGATCCTCTGCCTAGTGCAGCCATGACAGTGACAGGGGCTCTCCAGGGCTCTCCAAACCTGGTGGCCATGCTAGACCCAGCACCTCCACCAGAGCGGGTCATGTGTCCCCAAAAGACTCCTGGTTTACAGCACCGGCCTCCAGGGTGGTTCACCTGCCCAAAGCTGCTCATCCTTCCTGAGCTGCAGCATTATTTTAGGAAAAGGAGAATTATTAATGATAACTGGAAAACTAACATAGAACTCATTTTTCTTCAAGGGCATGAATCCAAACTCTGATAGTAAATGTTCCCACTTGAAGTCAGCTCAAATTTTACTAATTAATGAGCACCAATGCTCCTTACCCTTTAAAGCATGCTGGCAAACAGAAATCCCCAAATCCAAAGCTTAGAGGAGGAGGTCATGCCCAGCCTGTCACTCACTCCAATGGACAGGTTTCATCTCCAAAGCTTAGGGAAGCACCCTTTTCCTCTTTGAAACAGTGCAAAACTTACTTGGAGAGCATCTTTGGGTGGCATCTGCTTTGGGACAGAGTGCAAGCCAGCTGTCCTGCTAAAAGAGGCATTTTAGCATGTCCTGAAGCTGCGCTGTGGCCTTCCACCCCACAGTGCTCCATCCCTCACCTGGGAGTGGGGATGAGGACACACCTGCACCCTCTCCTCCTTCCACCTTCTGCAGCTCTCTTACCTGCCCATATTCCTACCGGGTTTCCTGTTCTTCAGGAAATGGATGGCTCAGAGTAGTCCAACATTTACTTTTATGAAAGCATGTAATTTCACACAGAAAATAATGTCATATTAAAAAGAAAGAAAACTGATTATTTTGAAATCAATCTAATTTTATTTCTGCAAGCAAACATTAAAAAAAAAAAAACAAGGACTGGGAATGCTAAAACAATTCTCATTTCTGCAATGGAATTTGAACAAACTACTATGAGTAAACAGGATTTCAGATAACTTTTCTTTCCCCCCTAAACTCCTGTGTTATCAAGCCTTGCTAGAAATTCTACAGAAGCCAAGTCCCTAATAATTTTTGTCTTCTTACTGGGATTTCATCAGACCAAAACCAAAGTAACCTTTGGATAAATAATTTATCATACTACAAAGCATCTGTTTGAGTCCACTTATAAAAATAAATAAGTATTTAAAACACTCAAATACCAGGCCTATCCAGCCACCAGCATTTCTATTATCTTTATAAAGCCTTGCAAAATCACCAAACAAATACAAGCTGCCGTTCCTTCCAATAACAGCATGTTCTTCACACCCTGATTTCATTTTCTTCTACCATATTTCTGATTCTAAAATAAAACCAAGAACTTCTTGCAAAACCTGACTACAAACAGGCCCACAATAAAACGTTTCTCCCGTCTTTACAACCATGCACAAGGACAGAACCAGAACATGCACAGACCCTCTTTGAATTTGTCTTGTGACTCTGTCAGACATTACTCCTCTCAAAAAATATAAATGTGACAGTTTCAGCACAGCTTGTGGACCACAGGTGTTCATGAGGCAAATAAAAAGGTCCAGCATATACAACACTCTCCATTTTTAGCATGGGAGACAAAGCTTTAACAGATGAGAAGTAGAAAAAGCAAAGTCCCTCCTCTTCAAGCAGAACACCTATGTGCCAACAGGTGGAGGACAGTCAAATATTAAACGGGCAAAGCAAAACAGAAGAAAACCTAAAAGAAAGCTTCATATGCAGAATTACCATTCTTTCAGAAAACCCTTTACAGTACATAAGTGTTCTGACAAGCAGCTACTACCAAGGTGTGCTGTATTTTAAAGGTTACTATCTGAGAATCTGGGGACAAGATGTCTGCTGGGTGAGAGACCACGGCTGCGAGATTTAGCTGAAGAGATACTGAAAGCACTGGAGAAGTGCACAATCTTTAAAAGAATTTATTCCTGCACAGCAGGAGAGCTCAGGGATGTGTTTTCACTGAACCATACAAAATGACAGTTAGCAATGCACAGAATTCCATCAAAAATGAACTTCTTCAGAGCATAAAGCACCACCCAGAGATGAAGGCTCAAATACTCAGTGCCTTTCAGCAAACATCACAAGGGCTGGGGGGAGAGTAAAAAAACCCCCTGCAACACTGGCCAAGTTCGGTCTTCTCACGTCCTGCTGCCTCAGTTCCAGTGTGTATCCGCCCCCACACTACAGCCAGAGCAATGTGGAACTGGGACACACCAGCTGGAGGAGGAAGAGGTAGAGCACACCAGGGAAGAAGGGGATGGGCAGGGGCTGTCAGGGCCTTTGGCTGAAGTGAATGGAATCACATGTGATGCAGTCTCACCTTTGCCTGCAGCACAGGTGCACCCTGAGAGCCTGGCATTTGATGGACATCAGCTCCAATACAGCATGGCAATCTTTGTCTTCCTGAAACACAGCTCAGAGTCTCACATTTCTGCTGGCAAGGAAGCAAAGCTCCAAAAGGAGGATCGTCATTTTGATGGCTAGAGCAGATATTGATTAAATACTGAAACCATCTTAGGGGTGGTCATAAATACAACAGCTGCTTCACAAATACACCTTCGGCAAAATGCTGGCCAGGCTCAGACCTAACAGTTCAGTATTTATAGCCACCCCATACTATACACTCTCTAGCAACAATAAAGCACCTGAAATGCTCTATGCTTGATTTAATGCTTCCTGAAGGAAAAAAACTGCTTTGCATAATCTTCTGTAAACTACATTTTATAAAACCTCCTAATAAGCCCATATATCCTCAGATTACACCATGTTTGGTACACTGTATCTTTCAATGCTTTTTAATTCCATTAAATTGCAAACAGCAGTGAGATAATGGGAAAGCCAAGGAAATTCAGCGGTGATGTACTACTCCAATTAATTAGAAATATCACCAAGTCATCATTGTGGAATAAACCATTTTAAATATGTATGGTTTGCAGGTTTCAGTCATTTGTGTAAAACTATCAAAGACTTTCTCGCTATAAAGCTTTAATTCCCATCTCAGAAAACTTGGAAGCTAACCTACTTTTTTCATTATTAGGTCAGGAAACACACCATACAAATTATCCTGGATGAATGTGCCAGTATTTCCATATTAATAGGCTGCATCCACAATGTATAACATCATTTATTGGATGATAAGAAGCTTTGTTATTATTTTTCAATGCACTGAGTACATATACCTAGCAGCCCTGTTGAAATGGTAATTAATTATACTTTAATAGAATAAACCGAGATGTTGCCTCTGAGCTACAATACATATTTGAATTAGGTTACATGGTATTACTTTACTTGGAAGAGATCCTGTCCTCGCAAACTCACAACCATCTGGACATCATGTGGTGCTCCTGGAGATCAGGGTGCAGACTGGGGAGCAGGGAAGGAAAGGATGAGCACATTTTATTTCAAACACTTTCTGTTCTGCTTCAGTCGCAGTAGAATCTGAATCAGTTTCCTCACACTGGCAAATAAAACCAGCCTGGAGTCCAGCTCAGCAGTGGCAGCATCCAGGAGGAGTTTCACACAGAGTGGCTCTGCCACTGCAGCAGTAGCAGCACTGAGGAGCTCTTGGTGACTGCACACAAGAGGGAAGATGTGTCCCTCAAGACTAGAAATTAAGAGGGACATGGGATTACAAGGCTGGGTTCATCAGGAGCCCTGCCCCATGAGCAGATGCCCCAGTGAGCTCTTGGCTGAACACCAAGAGCCTCCATATGCCAGCAGGAGAGATTGCCTTGGTGACTGCAGGGTCTTCCTGCTCCTGCTGAGCTCTCTGTGCAGAGCGAGTCTCAAGCCCAAAAACCCTGTCTCCCACAGAGCCAGCAGCTTTGGCCACCTTTTGTCACTGGAGGGACTCAGCAGGAGCAGTCAGTGCCAGACTCTGACCAGAGCTCCCAGTGCAGGCTCTCCCCGCTCTCAAGTGCCAGAACAGCATGCTGCACAAGTGTCCCCTGTCACCATTTACAGCTGCCACCTCTGTGGGTACACTGAGAGGCAGCTCTCACCACTCATGTCAGCAGAATCCACCCACATCACCCGCTGGACCTCTCCTGGGGCCCTGTGGGTATCATCCACGTTAGGGAGGAATTACTTGGCTCACTGGCTTAGACAGCCACAGGAAAAAGAAGCATGGAGTTGTTCAAAACAACAAGATAACTGTGAGCTACTAATTGCATTCTTCATAGGTGCTGGTAAAACCATCTTTACTGAGTCAACTGCACAAAGTATCAGAGTGATACTTCTATAATTCCAGAGAAAAGGTGAACTACTGTATCACACTCTGTGCTGATCAAACTAGATGTCTTCAAAATCAGTCAAACCTAAGAACATAGAATTTCTCTCCATTATAGTATTCATAGAACTCTTTGCCTTTCACTCTTCTCCTGCATTATAATTTTCTCAAAAATTATTTCTAAGTCACAGCTTCCAATTCAAACATTCTGCAAATTTATTTTACCATGTAAGTTAACTGGAAAAATTCACTTTTAGAAATAACTTCATTTGTGTATGGTTCTGTGGTTTCCCCAGTGGTTTCACAATATGCAAACATGTATTTTAGGACAAAACATAACACACTCTAGCAGAGTAAGCCTAAAAGGGCCACCAAGTAAGTGTAATTACATCACGTACAGTACCCAGTAAATTCAGAGTACTTTGCAGATGGGATGTCCCTACTAAGCAGGGATGGTCATTCCATCCACAGACACAGAGCACATTATCTCATAAATGCTCTTTTTGGAAATACAAGCATTTACTCAGCAGATTGGGAAGGACAGAAAGGAAAGGGACATTTCCAGGATTACCAAGGAATTGCTGCTGGGCTTATTATGTACCAGAACTCTCAATGCAGGTTTCAAATCAAAGAGGTTATCTGGGGCATAAGAGGCTTTCAGACATTCACTGGAGAGCAATTCGTCCCAACATCTTTGAAGTAAATCAGCATTCAGTTTGGAAAATTAGAAGAACATAACATGATATGAGAGCTGGAAGCAGCAGATGAACTCATAATAGGTTAATAGAGAATGAATATAAATCAATAATTTAGAGTCACACTGGAAATGGTTAGCTGGGAATAGGAGTTCTTCCAGCTATTGCAATGTCCCTTTTGATATAATGATGGTACACAGATGGCTCCACACTGGGTACGTTTTCACACAACAAATTATGCAGTTTGTACATCATTGTTTGGAATGTTAACTAACAAGGTAGAACAAAGGGCTATAATTTAAATGATCTTTTAATTTCATATTTTTTTTCTTTTCTAATTTTACCCACCAGAGAATTATCAAGCAATCTGCAGACTGTTACATGTCTACACTACTGGAAACATGTCAACTCAGTCTGTGGAGAAATACATTCCCACTGTAAGCAAAAGAAATTTATCAAAGACTTACTTGCTTACTGACCACAAATAAAACCCAGAACTACATGGAGATGATCTTGAAATTCACCACACTAAAAAGCTGTACAAAATAAAGGGTCTTTTTGAAACTGCAGTGGCAAGCATTTTTTACAGAAGAAGATGTCAGGTGAAAGCACCAGGGGCTAATAACGCATCCCTGATATTGGAGGATGCCTTATTTACCATACAAAGTATCCTCAATATGAGTACAGTGCTCAAAATACCACACAAAAGTTAATCCTGCACTTGACAAGGAGATGGCTGATAAATCAGATTAGCAAGCCAAACAGGAGAGGAGATGGAGGTGAAACAATGCACGGAATAAATAAACAGCCCCCACACCCTGGGGTAGTTATGAAGTGGGTCTGTGTGTCAGCGCCCGGCACAGGTGAGATAACTCTCCAAAACTTGTGCCCCGAGCCTCACTCTGACCCACACCTTTATTCCCAAAGGTGTTCCATATGCAATACACTGCACAACTTTTTCATGCACATTCAACCCCTGGCCCCGCCCGTCCTCGCCTCTCATGCTAAATGAGTCCACGCCCTTCTGGGCACGCCTGGTTTGCTGTGGTGGTCCTGAGGCTGAAGATTGTGGTCTTCCTCATGATTGAACTTTTGAACTTTTCCTCTCTGCGCGTGCGCTTTCAGTCCTTTGGTGCTTATCTGAGTACGTCTGTCAGTCTTGATAGGCTTGGAGACAGAGGAGCTTCTTTATCTGGGTTCTTTGCCTCTTCTGGTATTGTTCTTTATGCAAGAAGCTCCAGAAATTTGCATTTTCCTATGCCCTTTGTACCAGGCAGAGGTTTCCTAAGTAAAAGGTTAAAATTCAATACATAACTCTACAAGCTAAATTATAAATGCTTAATTCATTTTGTTAATTTAACTCTAAAATCTCTGTTTCAGAGGCACGGAGTGAGAGATGAAGCTGAGCGAAGAGCATTTCTGAACCCGTTCCCAGAGCTCATCTGCTGGGAGGTGCGGGGAAAGCGGCTGTCCAGGTTTTCATCCTCTCATGTTCACAGCCCCTTTGGAGCCTACCCACCTTGAGTGCTGCCCGTGGTGAGGCAGGTGGGGACAGCGTGCCAGTGTCATCTGCCCAGCACTAGCACCCACCAGCCCCTGCAGCCGCACTGGAGGCACTGAAATGTCAAGGTGAGGATCTCTCTTGGAAATTAGCAGCACGTGATTATGCTAAACTGCAGCCCGGTGTGTACCTGCAGTACCAAAAATACAATCCTTTACCGCGCCAATCAAAGCAGGATTTCTAGTGGCTGTAAGAAAGCAGCACAGCTAAGGTGGATTGAGGTGATAACCCTGCTCCCCCTTCCATTCCCAGAGATGGGGTGTTTTAGTACAGGGCCTGTTGCTGTGAGCATGCCTCATGCCAGCCTGATAGACCACCCTTTCTACCCAGAAAACAAGCCAGGAGAATTAAAAATAGACAGAAAAATAAATATCACACACCAGCCCAACAATCTTAGTATTAATATATTATACGGGGTGGGGGGAAAGATAAATCAGTGTACACCTACTGCTCATGGTTGTTCTGATGGCAAGTGGACAGCTCTGCCCCAAGAAAAAGAAACTGTAAATAACAGATCTTGCTATCATTTCCAGCGTGCCAAAGGGAAGCATGATATGTCATAATTTGAAAGCTAGATGACTCTGCAGCCTTTCTAGTCCATCTAATGAGGGTATATGGGATGGCAACACCAGCTTTATAGTCATAGAGGGAGCACTTTGGATCTGCTAAAAGCATGAAGCTCAACTTCATTTATATTTATTACGTTTGTTTCTTAGCAGTAAACCAAAAACAGATGCCTGAAAATACCTGGTGTGTTTTAAAAACTGCAGAAATACCCCACTTTAGTTTTAAAGAGATCTTTCTGTAACGTAGAAGACTACACAAGGAGCAGAACTATCACTGTTTTAACTCTCCCAGTTTCACACTCTGTGTCATGGGGTATGAAAGCACTGACCAGCTACACTGCATTAATACTTACTGTACAATAAAGCTGTGGAAGCCAGCATATGGCTATTATTTATTACTAGTAAGAAAATTCAATTAACAGAACATCATAAGTAACAGGAAATAACCAGATTGCAAGTGCAGGCAGACCAAGTTAGACCATTCATTAACAGCACATCACCAAAAGGGGTTATTCACACCCTGGGGTACTTGAGAAAGGTCTCCACAGCAGTCTTCCCCTACCAGTCAGATTCCTGTATTGCCTCTGTGAAGATTTCATAAAAGATTTCAGTGGCAGATCATTGTGTGCTGTTTTGAAGATATTCAACAGTATTTATAGTTATACATATATAATGTACATCTGTATATTCTTCTCTTGCCGTTTATTTTTTAATATTGCTCAACATTATCTAAAGAAATGCCAGAGGCTGCTGCTTCAAGAACTCCCAGGATCACTGCAGCCTCAGACCATCAGCAGAGTTTGTAGCTGTATTGAAACAAATGCGAGTGCAACAAGGCCAATGGGAAAGGATGAGGAAAATTGTGACGTAGAAAATCGTGCATTGCAGCAAATGGCTCTGATCAGAAACAGCCCCTTACAGGTGCCCTTATGAGAACAGATATGCCTAAAATCAGAGGGATGTGGCTCTCCACTGGTCACCACGATCACTGGGCATGACCAGAAAAACCCTGAAGCACTCTGACACTCAGCAATCAATTGTTGACCTTATAAAAATATTTGCCGAACAAAAGGTGCATTTGTTCATTTTAATTTTAGGTGTAGAAATGAAAGTCATGAAGGAAAGTGATGTGGAGAGGCTTCATTATAATCAGTATATAAAAGTGCCACTGCATACTGATAATAACATCCTTCACTCTGAAGTTTTCTCTCAGAGCGGAACTTAAAACCTGATGCATAATAAGGAAAGCAATGATAAAAAAAAACTAAGTTTAAATCTGTGAAGATTCTTTGAAATATTTATGAAACAGGGCATTTTAAATCTAGCTGTTCAGGCTCATAGGTCTATTATAAAATGTTGCCCACAATGTTTTTGTTCTGCTTCCCTTTTGAACAGCAGAAAAGACCTTAAAGAGAGGTGTAAGGAACTATTTTAACACCAACCTCTAGTGCTTGCTTTTTCTGCTACTTGCAGGAAAAAAGAGTGATCACAGGGCAGTTCTCTCCCAGTTACTGAAAGTAGCTGCATTTGACTTCTGTAAATAAATAAATAAATAAATAAAAATACAGATATAGAAATATGAGAGAGCACCACCAACATAAGGCGAGATGTTCTTTCCCCAGATCACAAACCATCCAGGGTAGAATTTCCCTGGCATTTTACATTGGCCAAAGTAATTTTTTTGCAGTCGCAGAGTTATGTTTTGAACATTTCAAATCTGAAGTTGAATATATTACTGCTTTGAGAAATTTCATTTAATCCCTTCATTACTTAAGAATAATGCTTCCTTTTCACTCTCTGGAGAAGTTTGGCTGTCAAAAAGAATAATGATTTCCAGTCTTTTCAGTAGAAAAGACCAATATTGCTGCAAAACCTGTCTGTATGGATTTTGAGTGGTTACACTTGTACTGCATTGCAAAAACAGAGGGTGGGTAAAAAGTACAACAGAAGTCAAAGAAAACCAAAATTGGCCCAGGATGTGCAGGAACAGCCCCGTGTCCCTGACACAGGATGGACAAGAGCACAGTCCTGACCTCCCCACGAGTTTGCAAAGTCATGGCATCACCTGGGTTTGGGATCTCCAGGGCTTTGGGAAGGAAGCCAAGGCATGTCCTGCTTGCTCCTTCAGCTGAACCACCGAGGGACACCTAGGTAGCTCACACCTCCCACTCGCCCCTTGCTGTTCTCTGCCTTTCCTGTTCCTCCCCAGGCAACAGCTCTGTTCAACTGGGTTTTAAAAAGTGTTTAGTAACATTTTCCCGAAGACACAAACTGATGGAACACACTGATCTCCTGCCTTCTGCAGCAGCTTTCATCCTTCTACAATCTGTCCCGGTTTAGTGGCCAGAGCTTTTATCAGCCCCCCCCTGCAGATGGGAAATGAGCTACGAGGTGACTCAGCTCCCTGTGCAAGGTCATGCACGTGCGTTTTCACAAAGAAAGGGAGGCTGCCCAGGCATCCAAACCTCTCTGCATCTGGTCCCTTCCAGGGAAGGGCTAAGTCCCGGATTACTGGACATCCTCTGACACACTGGGACTGGAGGCTTTGCAGATGTGTCCTGTGCTGTTTGGGAATTCAGGAAGTTAAGTGGAACCAAATGTAGAAAAGCCAGTGTTAAAAACTCTGCAATTCTGCTGCCTTTTTTTTTTTTGTGTTAACTTTTAGAACATCTGAGTTTTATTGAAACTTAAGTAATCAAACAAATTTTTCTGTAAAGTCTCAAAGGGATTTCATTTCATATTCAAAGATTTGCAGTTACTATGGAATTCGTTGTGAATTGTAGAAAGTATAGAAGTAATTGTACTAAAGGTAAAAGCAGCAGACCCTTTCTGTCTTAACCTGTATATCAATGTATTTAAAAATAAATCATAACTGTGATTCACACTTAAGAAGGATTTTGTAGGACAGTGAACACTTCCTTTCTGCCTGCAGGCACTCAAAAAAAAAAAAAAAAAAAAAAAAAAGAAAAAATTGTAACCAGAAAATCCTAGCTGTCCACCTTCATAGCCTGGAAATTCAACCTGAAAATCAAGATTCAATGGCTCTCCCATTCCTCCCTTTCCAGTGTTTTCTCACATATACTTAGTTCAACTGAAGCTCAGGACAAGAGGTGAAAAGATAATGTGTCTCTGGTTTGCACATCACACTGGCATCTACAGCAGCGGCAGGAAAATTACTGAGACCAGGAAAACATTGTGGCAGTGCTGTCCTCCACTCATCTGCTGGGACACTGAGAAACAACAAATCCCCTTTCACTGCTTTATCTGAATTTAAAAAAAAAAAAAAAAAAAAAGCCCTAATGTAAAAGCATTGTCTATAAGAATGTATTCAATATCTGGACAAATGGGGAAAGTATCTTCCTAAAAAAAGGACAGCAGCAAGTGTGCCAAGGGACCTGGTGCTTTACTGACAGCTGGGAAGCCCCAGAGACACTCCCCTGGCCCATCTCTGGGAGCAGCAAAAAGGCAGAGAGCCTCTCCAGAGGGGACAGGGCTGCATCCCTCATTTGCTTGGAAATTATTCTGGAAAGTTTCCCAGACTACAGTTCTGCTCCTCTAGTTTGCAGGCCCGTGTATAGGAATGGAAAGGAAATCTGAATTGCTGGCACTGAGGTTTGCAGGAGCCCTCTTTGTTATCCTGTTCTATTGGGTCCCAGTTGGATATTTTTTTCTTCGAGTTGTCTCGTCCTGTGTAATGTACAACAGAATCTACAAAGCTCCCATGTCCTGCTGCAAGATTATGAGATTCAAAGCAGTGGAGTTTCTTCCTGAAAAGCTAATTCCTTTACCACCAGTTAGTTTAACACCATCATTTTTCTCTTGCTAAAAATAAATAAATAATGATGGAACAAGCAAATGAAAAAAATAAAATCCATCAACAAAAAGAAACAAAGAAACATTTAAGAGGTTACATTTATCTTTCTAGCTGGCAATAAACAAGCACTTCTGACAGTCACATTTTAAAGCTCCGAGTGGATAATTGCAGCATAAAGCTCACCACAACTGCTGTGTTTTAACACTTCCTGGAGCATTTGTGTTGCTTCAGGGTTCAGTGAAAGGAGCTGCCCCACATCCTAGACATTTAAAAAAATGCAAGGGAAGGTGAATACATCCCTTCACACTTCTCAGAAAAGCTACATTAACTGTTTATTTATGTGGCTTGCATCCTGGAGGAAAAAAAAATTAGTTTTTGCTAATCCATTTTGCTCTGAGAGAGACTGTGGTCAACCAAAACTGACCCTTGAAAACAGCCAGGACAGTACTTGGCATCACACACTCCAACCTTTCCTCCTACCAAATCTCAGAACGACTGGAAAATGAAAACATTTCAGCAGCAGATAAATTCAGCACCAGCAAGACCCAGAGAAAGCGCAGGTAGTGAACAGGAAATCCCACTGGTGTGTGCTGTCTCCTCAGGTCAGCTCCTTGCAGTGAGCACGGAGCAACATCCAGGCTCCCAGCCCTGCCGGGGCCTGAGCCAGCCCAGGGGAAGGCAGGAAGAGAGGACAGAGATGGCAGCAGCTCAGCCCCTGCTCCAATGGATCCAGGGAGGGAAGGCAGCAACCCTCAGGAAGGAAAAATGCAAGGGCAAGACTTTGAAATGTACTTTGAAAATTACATAAATTAAAAAAGAAATATCTTATTAAAACTATAAAGCAAGAAAAAGAGCAAAAATAACTCAGTAGCAATTGAAAGTTCTTTATAATTAAATAAAAGGAGTTTGTTGTTTTCCTTTTGGTTTTTTTTTTTTTTTTTTTTTTTTTTTTTGTTTGTTTTTTTGCTTTTAAGATGTATGCAGCTTATGTAAGCTCATGATTGGTGTTTGATTCTCTTTTTATACCTACTTATTTCAAGCACTAGACCTCAGGTCTGGAAACCATCAGCTACAGGCTGGGGGTTGTTTGAAAATCCAGCTGACCAATAGCAAGCCGCTGAAATTTTTCAGCTGGCACCTTGTTACAGGTTGATTTGAGAAGTTCCCTCAGCACATGAGCCTTCATCTGACAGCAGTGCTCCCTTTGAAAGGTCACACACAAGGCACATCCTGACCCCTTCATTGTCTGCAACCAGAACATGGAGATGCTTCTCTGAGGAGGAGCGAGGTGTCTGCCCCTGCTCCAGGTCCAAATACAACTCTGCCAGGTAGGAAAAGAGAAAAGAAGCCATTGTTTGGCAAAAAAATTAGAGGTGTGACAATGAAAAACGGTTTGCAGTGCTCTTGTTTCTTTCAGCTGAGCAAACTATTATACATATCAAACCTCCAAACACATTTCATTTAAACGCTGTGCAATAGCTCAACAAAATGGTGAAGTTCCACAGAGGAGGGCAAATTTATACAAGTATCTAAATCACCAGGACTTCCCCAGACATTCACATTAAGCTAAAATCTAATGTCAAACACAATTAAAAGAAGAAAGAAAAAAGAAATCAAACACAAAAACCCCAACCAGAAACCTGGTAAACAGGTGAGGGGATAATTCATAAAGACAACTAGTAATTTTTCCTGTGATTCATCCAGTGAGTAACCCCCACAGCTGCTGTTCTCCAAGCAGCAAGGAAAAGTTGATTAGGGTACAAAAGAGCAGCATGATTAAAGTTTTTTAACACTGTGGGATCTACAAGCACAGAAGTCTGGAGCAAGGAAGGTCCATCAGTAAAGCCTCCTGGCAGCTCAGGGGATGCCCCATTTCTGCAGCAGATTCTGATGGAGGTGCTCCCTGTTGTGCCTACAGGAGCAGCACCTCACACCACCAAAACTTCTTACCCAGGGCTTGTTGCAAAGGTGCCAATTTACTTTTGTGTATTTTGCTGTTCCCCTGCTGTGCTGCCACATGAATACTCATGTATGTACCTCACCTGAGAAGGGACTGAAGCTCTTAACTACTGTTCCTGTCAAGGCTCTCCAATAAAATGCTTTTCTAATCTTAGCACTATTCCAACTCATTAAGCCCTAAACTTTCTGAATTCACTGTGGGACAGAGTTAGCTTGTTTAGGGTGCATGGTCTCAAAAAGTAACAGTCACACAGATTAAAAACAAAACAAAACAAAACAAAAAAACAAAAAACAAACAAAAAAACAAAAACAAAACAAAAACCACAAAAAACAACCAAACAGAAGATAGTCTGGACTCTCCCAGAATAGAGATATTTCAGAACTGTTCATAAGGGGCTTCCCCCATGCTAGAGCAGCAGTTAACATTGCTAACCCATGTTAGACACCCAAAACCTCTCTCTCCTCCAGCCTTCAACATTAAACCCTAAGAGATATTTAGGATGCACACACACAATAAAATAAAATACACAACTCAAAACACCTTTTTAGTGCTGCATTATCTTGGCTGCTGGGTATGTCACTGCAAGTCTCTTCTTCCTAAATTGCCTGTTGTTAGCAATTCCTTATGCCCAAAGCACTCTGGACCATTGTTAGTTTTTCAGCCTTAGGCTCCTACCCCTCTCTCACACACTGGTGGCATTTCCAGCACGACTGCAGCTGGTTTGGGTGGACCAAAACTCACAGCCAATACAAGTCACCTGCCCAAAATCACCTCCCAAGACATTTACACCTGAGCACCCTTAGTAACAAGCTGCAAGCTGACCTGCTAACAGGACAGGCTGCTGCTGGGAGGGGAGAGCAGGCAGACACCAGCTGCATTCTAGGCAGCAGCTTAAGCATCCCACAGAAGATGTAGTCTGATGAAAGCAGGAAGGAAATAATTGCTGGGATTTTTTTAAGCTGAAACAATAGTCTTTTAGTATTTTTCCTGCAGAGAGCCTCCTGTGTGCCTGCATGACAAGGGAGGCAGAAAAGTGAGAGGCACAAAGCTGTTCAGACATATACAGAGCAAAGCTGAAGTACAGAAGCCAGCCCTTACCATGATTTGAAATCAGGACATGGAAGAGGGGACCAGAGAATCTGCTCTGCCTTGGCCTGCAGGCAAGGGGAGGGTGGTGGAAGCAGTAGTGTGAAAAAGCTGAGCCTATGACACAGCACAGATCAAAAACTGTTGCCTGAGATTCTGTGAAATATATATAAGCACAGCCTGTGCCACAGGTATGGCCCCTGCACCACTTTGAGTGGCACACGCGGAGAGCAACTCCTGGGAGAAAACAGCAGCAGCTCTCCCATGGCAAAGATCACAGTGTCACAACAACACTTCATCCCATCCACCCTCTGGAGAGCTGTGACTGTCACATCCAGGCTCATTCTGTGGCAAGTTTTTAGAACCTAAAAATGACTCAAAGTTTTCCTATATCTTTTTTAAAGGATGTGGTAAGGTCATTCCATCTTTTAAGTTGCAGCTCAAAGTGGATGGAAGGACTCCATCCCAGCCTAGTGGGCTGCTGGGGAGACATCTCCAACAGCTGAGCAGGGATAGGAGAGAAAGGCACCTAGCTACCAAAATTCAAGGGGAGAAAGAATTACCTGGGTGAGGAAGGATCTTCCCAGGAGGCTGGGAGAGCCATGCAAGAGGTGACTGTGAGTCATCCCAGCCAGAACAGGAAAAAACAGAAACTACCAAGAGCTGTAAACCACCTACCCCGTGCTGAGTGGGCACAGTGGGAATGCTGTGGTGGTGGTTCCCCTTCCTGCTTCTCCTCCTTGCATGCCTGCAAGGCAGTAACTATTTAGCTCACAGCTGCAGAAATAAGCAGGGAGAGGTAGAAGCACCCTTTTTCTCACCTTCTGTCTGCGCTGTGGCAGAACTTCAGTGCTTTCACTGAACAATTTACCACTGTCAGTAGGGGAAGGGAAGAAGCAAGTCTGAGTGGAAGGAAGAACTGAAAACAGAGCCAGCTGGAAAAAAGATTTCCATAAATCTAATTTTTAGCCAAAACCCTCTTCTCTTCCTCCATGTATATCTCTGTAGGAGATTTCTCATCATAATTACTCTAGTGAATTAGTCCATGGGAGAAAAGGGAAACATACAGTTCAATACTTGGCCGGTTCTAGCTGATACACTCTCCAGAAGAACAATATTTAGCATTTTACACAAATGGCTTGCATCCAGTGACTAATTAATCCTCTTTACACAATGGCATGTGATTTTTTTTCCTTAATGTCAAAAAATGCCAAAAAGTGCACCATCTCATGCTGATCTGCAGTTACAGAATGTTTGCTTCTTTAACAGAGAACAGGAATTCTACTGTAGAACCTGATGCTGCAGATCTGCTCCAGCTCCACATTTCCTATGAAGACAGTATTCCCTGAAAACCAGGGCACCATGGCTGTCACCAAAGGGACAAACCTTCCACAAGGAATTAGTTCCCTTAAAACCACCCAGAGAAACTGATTTCCTAGCCTAGTGTCTCATTAGGAAGATGATGATGATTATTTCCCCACAAGGCCTAGATTAAATTCAAGCACATTTGAATATACAGCAGCATCTATCACTGTGATTTTCCAGCCAAGCACTGGTATGTTTTATAGTCACACTGCCATAAAATATTGGTGCTTGCCTATCAGGAGGAGACCAGCTCCATCCCTGAGACAGAATATTCTCTGAGGGCTAATACAGCTGTGTCCCCAAAAAGCTCTGTACACACACTACTCCAAACAGCCAGGAGAGGTTGGAGAGGCTCTTGCCCTTGGCCTGGGCATGCTAAAATTGATCTTTGCCTGGCAGCAGACAAGATCTGCGTGGAGCAAGCAGAAGGGATAGATTTAGGTGCTGTTCCCAGGGCAATCACCAGCTCCAGCACCACAGAGTGGGCCGTTCCAAGACTTGGCCCATCATTAAATATCACCCCCACACACACTTTTGGCTCCCACACCAACCAAGGTGACCCACTCTGTTCCTTACACTCAGACCAGTGCTCAAGGAGGGTCATCAGAGGTGGGTTACAAAACTATAAAAGGACAGCAGAGAGGGCACAGTTGTTGTGTTCCTGGACAGAGGGGACAAGAAGCCTGCAGGGGATCACACACAACTCTTCTATGGCCACCATGGCAGGTAAATGACTTTTCTTCCAATGGTGTGAGAGCATGTTTTGGGGCTTTACATTTCTGATGCAGTAATTGTTCAAATATAAAAGCACAGACCATATGGGACTTCCTAGAACACAATTCACTTTCTGTGCAAAGCTGCTATGAATTTGGGCAAATTTTCATGAATATGTAAAAAGGTAATTTTCAAAGATTCACAGACTCATTTCACAGAAGTTATTCTTCTTAGCCACACCAGGCATTGACCATCGGGCAATGACTCACATCCTGCACACTCAGGTCAACATGAATTGCTTTCAGCTCTCCCATATGCAAAGTGAATCAGCATAAAACTTGTCAAATTGCACAAAACTCTAATGCGAGTCACATTCAGAGTTACAACCTCAGACAGCAAATATTAGAGCTGTTCCTTCCTTGGTAAAATATTGTTATCATCATTAGTTTATTATGCAAACAGCTAACATCTTCAGAAAATTTCCCTGAAGTCGAAAACTAAACAGGTACAACACATTTCAAGTGTCAATGTGTTTAATATCTCAAAATCTTCATTATAAAACCATAAGGGTGCACATAATGCACTGTAAACCATCATCCACCAGAGAGACAGCACCCCTCCAGGGAAGGTGTGAGTGCAAAGGCACAAGGAGAGATATCACAGGAGAGCACCTCAGCTCTGTCTGAGCTTTCAGGGGAGGGAATAAGTGCAGCAGATATGCTGGGATCCAGGCAAGGAGGCTGAGAGAGGACTGGGATACCTCTGACATATGCTCTGAGCCTGGGCCAGAGGAGCAGAAATGCTGAAGGTGAAAAGTAAAAGAGGATGAGGAGTGAAAATTTGGCCAAAAATAAATGAAAATCACAGCACTCATATTTGAGGAGCCCAACTCACTGCTGTCCTTGAGCAGATTCATAAGAGATGAAAGAAGTGAGCATGAGAGGAGAGCACAGAGGCAGAAAGGGCATCAAGGAACAGTGACAGAGACAGAAGAGATTAAGAGCAGGGCAACTGTCAGTAAATCAGGTTACAGGGAGCACAAATCCTGCCACAACCAGGACAAGCAGAAGTCTGGGCTTGTCTGAAGGAGCAAGAGGATCCAAGGAATTCCTCTTTTCTGAGGCTCAGGACCTGCTGGAGGCAGAGGTGTGGGCAGGAAGCAGGACAGGGGATGGCTGCTGGGGTCAGAGGGCACTTGGAGAGGAGACACAAAACAGAAACACTTTCAGAAGCTGCAGATGGCAATAAAGCTCTCTAGGAATAAAAGTGGAAGGTGAACCACCAAAATGGACAGCCTCTCAAAAAACAAACAAACAAGGTAAAAAATAAGATGAACAAAATGAAACAAAAACAAAAACAAAACAAAAAAAAAAAAAAAAAAAAAAAAAAAAAAAAAAAAACCCAATCAAATGAAAATGCTGAAAATTAATCTATAAAATTATAGAACCACTTCCAAAACTCACTCATTGTACTCAAAATTCTGAGACTGTTGAAGCTACATTATTTAAAGTTGCTTTGCAAATATATTACAAAAAGTTGCACACAGCTACTGACTGAGGACAACTTTTATTTTCAAATGACTGTTTGAGCACACAATTACTTCAAAGATTTCTTTGAAGTAATTGTGTGTTTTCCAAAAACTGCAAACCTTTTAGTCCCAAACTGTGAAATTAAGACAATGAACACTGATACCCTCAGAAGTAAAGCCCCATGTGAACAGAGCAGAGGGACAGTTTGAGTACAGTCAGAAAAGTATCTGCAGTGATGGTGAGGATTATTCTGGGACCTCCTGAAAGTGAGAGAAATTAGAACCATGGCTCCAGATGGAAGAGGAAGGTACAGCTGTGATGTCAGAGGGAGGAAAGCACACCATACCCAAATCTGTACCACTGAGAGAGTCAATATTAGCTGGAGTGATCCATCAGACTGACCAAGAGGTCCACCCTTTCTTTGCTCATGAACTGGAAAGATTTTCTCTCATGCACAAAACAGTTTTGGCTTTTTTAGGAGAAATAGAGAGTCCTGTTGCAATTTATCTGCCTTGCTGCCTGTTCTACTAAAGAAATGCAACATCTTTTGCCAGCAGATAAAGAGGTCACGATCTGAATTTGACCTGCATTCTTGGACTACTTTAATTAAAACAAGACCAATGTATTTTGTAATTTTTGAGCATCTTACTAAAGCCAGTATCAAAGAGGAAACTACAGACAGGCACATATTTGGCTTTGCTCACAGCTTTCCATCAGCAGATTGCAGTGCTGACCAAGATGATTTCATTCAAAGCAGTTCCTGAACTGGCCCAGACTGATAAACTGCCCCCATGTACTGGATTCCTAAATCATAGGAACATTTGACAGGGCTTCAAAGTCACTTCTTATGCTGTTCTAGAAAGTTTGAATTAATTTCTTCCTCCACTGCATAAGGAGAAGTACTAATTCTTATAACAGATCCAAAGAACTATCACAGGATGAATCACCTAATGAATTACTCAAGTATGTGATTCTCTCACTTTCTGCTGCAGCTCCCTACATGCTGTTCTATTTCTTTCCCCGTGTGCCTTATGCAGTACTATAAGCCAAAGCATGAGTCTTTCTATTCCAAAACAACATCGCAGAAACCTCAGACAAGCACTGCACTTCAGCCTGGAGATGGCTCCCACAGCAGACTGTGCCCTGTAGTAACCACTGGGACACTGCTGAAACACTCCTACATAAAGTTAAGCCAATCCATGTAAAGTTCAGAGCTGCATAATGAAGTTTTGTGGTCATAGCCCACACAGTTCAAATATGACACACTTGCAGGCAGCCATGCAAATCCAGCTGAAATCCAAGAAGGAAACCTGTTTCAGTGGCAGCTCTGAAAAGAATGGCTGCACCCATTGCCTGCCCCAGGTTTACACCTGCAGGTTTAACTAAAATTGTTTTACTCTATCCACCCTCAGCTGTGCACATTCAGCAGAGTCTTCTCATTCAACACAGAAATAAAAGTGGGTTCCCTTGTACAAAAGGAAGAACGACCACCCAGCAGCACCAGCAGACTCTCAGCTCCTTCCACAAGCCAAAATAAAATCAGTGAAATAACTTCAATGGGCTTCAAGAAATATTTACTCTGAGTCCCCATGGAGTTGTATTCCCCTAGAGGTACTACAGCTTGATTTTTCCTGCAACCACATAGACTGATGTAGATATTTATACTCCAACCTCCAACTACAACATATCATGCAAAATTAAAGTGACTACTCTCAAGGAGCATGAATAAGAGCAAGGAAATTAATGTCACGAGGGTATTTGGCTTACAAGGGGCTTCTGCTTAAAAGTGCAATACAAGAAAAATATTCAAATCCCTGTTGGAGCTCCAGAATTGCATCTAGGACTGACTGCCATTACTGTGATAAACAGTAACCTCAACAGCAGTAGGACTGCTGTTAGCAGGGTGGACACAGAAGGGGCAGCCAATAATCCAGTTTCTCTGATGGTGCAGGGCTGTTCTCTCCCACCTGAAGCTGTGGCCCAGCACTGCCTCAACAGCTTGTCCCCATGTCTCCCACCAGAGATTATATTCCTCCCCACGCATTTGGGGTGTTTATATGAATAGACCTTAAACTGTCCCAGCAAAAATGAGCCTGCTCAGTTTGGATAATTTCCTTTTTATTAACTGAGCTCACTCAGTGCTTCTTTACCCATTCCAACACAAGCTGCTCAGTCAGGAGATCAGTGCAGGCAGCCCTTGTCACCTGTCAAAGCTGTCAGTGCAGAGGCTGCACCCCTGATGTAGCACTGGCACGTCTCATAACACAACTTTACAATTAACAAGATTTCAGGCATTTTTTTTAATAAAGCAAGGCTTATTACTATTACAATTAATTAATCTATTTTTATATCTCCATTATGCCAAGCCTGTTGCATATTCCAGACTTCTGTAAGCGTTTGCAGGCCTCTGCAAACCATGGGAAGCAGCACTGCTGTCTGTGGTCCTTGTCTATACGTCCTGCTGTTAATCAACCCCTTCCTGTCAGAACAGGGTTTGTTAATAACAGTACATACTTATTTTGTTTTTTCTGTAGGGCTGCATCCAGACACCTTGGACAGTTTTCTAGTTTTGCTTCAGCTTTTCTTCTGACAGATACTTTACCTCAAAACTGACAGCCTTTCCCCAAGGTGCAGTACACAGCCATGCCTTTACACTTCTAAGTGGATTTCTCTCCACCCTGAGCCTCACAGATGCAGCCCCACAGCTTTTTGCCACAGCACCTCCTTTCTTTAGCCCACACTTCAGTGACAAACCAAAAAGGGAGGCAGGATATGCGCAGGTGCCACCAATCCATGAGAAACTTTTTATGCATCTTTCCACTCTTCCCCACCCTTCCACCTCCACATTTACTCCCCTTGGTAGATGCTCAGGAAACTTTTCACCCTGCATGAACTTAAGTTCAGGACTTGATCCTGTTTGGGCTTTGCCCTAAAGCCCAGTAACTCCCACTGTCTCCAGAACTAAACAGAACATTAATCTCTCCTTATCACATGAAAACCAGACACAATTGGTATAGCTATCAACAATAAGTGGGAAAGTGCTAATATGTTTGCCTATAAGTGTATTTTACATTCATAACTATAAAAGAGGCATTATTATTATTATTATTATTATTATTATTATTATTATTATTATTATTTCAAATAACTGTAATTATAGTCTCCTGTTTCATCAGGCAACAGTACCAGTGCCTGGCAAAAGGCCACTGGCATACATATTATAAAAGGTAGAAGGAATAATGTTGAGTATACAGCAAGGAGAGGACAGGACAGGCTGTGGGAATTATCAGCATTTCAGCACAGGGAGATGCTGGAAGGCACAGAGTCAAATTAATAACTTCAAGGGCATCAGCTGAGCACAATAACCATGAAAAATGCACCTGAATGAAATTATACAGAACAAGTTTATGAAGTGAAAATACATTTCAGTAAACAATGACTGACCTTAAAGAGATCAAAAAGTTCAACCCACGCTAAGGAAATAGATCTTTTGGAGGAGAGGTGTTAGCCCTCAAACAGTTACATTAAGAGCACAGTCTTTCACAGGAAATTTATATCACAGGCTTTTTCTAATTTAGAAGGAAGCAGAACTGATGCTGCTGCTAGACGCTCTGGCTGCAATGTTCCACCCCATGAGCCCAGTGACACTCAGGGTCCCCACAGCACTACAAGGCTGTAAAACCACAGCCTGCAGGAGCAGGGGATGAAGACAGAGAAACAGTTTCTGCACGGAGCAGAATTCAGGATGGTGTAATCCCTACACATGTCTCTTCACCCTGGGTAATCCCTGTGCTGGGTCACACATCAAAATGAAAAACCCCAAAGACCAGAGTGACAGACACAAAAGCAGTTGCAGAGAAGAAATTACTAACAGAGATGTATCAGTCTAGTTTTCTTTTCTTCATTCCTAATCCAATGCTTGTACCACAAAAATCCCAGAAGAGTCAGGAGGCCAAAAAGCAATTATTCCTCATGTCAAAGCCGTGCAGGCACAGGCAGAGAGCTAACCCCGACTGATTTGCATCCTGAGCAGGTGATTGCTACACTCTGCACTACATCAACCTGGGTTTTGCCTCCTCTTCAGTCAACTCCCACCTCAAAACATCTTTCCAACCACCTTGGACAGAGGGAAGACCTCATCCCTTACCTGGTGATGTGCTGCAAGCAGGAGCAGGGACAGACACGGAGCTTTCTGAGCACAAGAGCCAGCCCACTCATTCTCTTGTGCTCACATATTCTCTTCTTATCTGGCCTCAATCACAGATAAAACCAAGCCACTACATAGAGACTAATCCTAAATTTCGACATCGCATAAAAGGCTGAGGACTGCTATGAGGTATTATTTCATGGTATTATTAATATAATTGAGGTATTATTTCATGGAATAATTTGCTTTGCAGAGCAAGCTGCATTTCACTACCAGAGGAGAAGCTATCAGAGATTCAGAGAAAGCTTCTGAATCACAGCTGGGGAGGCAGGCACAGCACAGGGCACTGGGAACAAACACTGCTGGCAAGTGCCAGGCATCTGCCAAACACCTACAAAAAGTTATGTACACCTGTACAGGAAAACATAAAGCCAACAGCATCCTCAAAACACTCAGTGTTACGCACCAAGTGTGTGAGGTTCATTCTGAGCCTTAGGAGCAAGCTAAAACCAACCAAGCCCCCCATGGGGAAAAAAAAAGTTACTTTTGGTTTCAAACAGCTTGTCAATTCAGTTTGCTGCTTGTGTGAGCACACGGGATGGAGTAGAGCACTGACAAAAGTGAAAATTTAATATCAAGATTTTATTTCAACATCAGAGCAGACTTAAAGCCTGCAGCTGACTTTACAGACACGCCTTGCTTTACTTTCATAATATTCACAGCAGTGTTTTAAATCTGCCCTAATGATTTAGCCTTTTTTTACCAAATGCTAACACCTAATTTCCAGAAACAGATCCTTTGCAAAATGGATTTTACTAAGCTGCTTATTTAATATGTCAACTTTGTTCTTTTAATGATACTAAACATTTGCTGCTTTCACATTTCATGGAAAGCCCAGATCATTCATGCCTGCCTCACTGACATTCCTTTCCCAGCAGCTCATCACATCCTCAGGCACATCTGAATAGCCTTCTGTGTCCAGAGGGAGGGGATATTTAGCAGCAACAGATACTTTTGGAAACACGTGTTTCAGAAATTTCCCACCAATTTGACAAATAAATTCTAAAGCACCTCCCTAGTTTCAGCAAAGTACTTCTGATTTGCATTTCTGCAGATAAAAATAGGATTCAGGGGAAAAGTCCAAGACAGGCCCAGCTTGATTCAATTCCCTGTTTATGCCCAGAGTTAAATGAGTCATTAATAAAAGGCTCATGGGACAGCCAGCATCACTGGCCTTTTCTTAAAAATCCTCCTGGAAACAGAGGTGATACCACAAGCATTTGAATCCTGATCTTCCCTGCTCATGTCAGTTCTAGACAGAACAAATTCCAAACACCAGAGGCTGGACCAGGCTCACACCGATGCAGTGGTCGGGGAAAGTTTCCTGGGGCAGCTCTGGTGCAGGGCTTCCATTCTGCTGCTCAGCCCAGTTTCATGCTCAGCTTTTTCCCATCTGCACAGGCTGTCCATCTCACTTTTGACACTTCTACGTCACAAATTATAACAATAAAAACACAAAGGCAGCAAGGAACCTACAGACACTAAGCCATAAATGTCTAGGCTCGTCCTTCTTCTTTTGCTGTGAAATGGGAGAGCAGACACGGGGATGAAGAGCCAGCAATTTAAAACTGGACAAAAAATGTCAGCTAATCCACTGTAACTTTGTGCCAAACACAAGAGGTTAAGGCTGAAGCAGGAGTTAAAAGAGGATGGAGCACTGATATCACCTGACAAGAACATTTAGGATTCAGTACAATGAACAAGACTCTCCAGTGACTGCAAGCCCCTGATTTCCTTGTAGGGGATCATTATCTCAGCCTCAGGCCTGTTTCATCCTTCCCTGCAGGAAGATTCTTGCTGCTCCCCTTGAAGCAAAGATCCCTGAGACCAAGCAGGACCAGGCTCAGCCCGAGCAGAGATCTGAACCAGCTCAGCAGCTCCCATGCCCCAGAACTGGCACCCCTCTGTCCCAGAGCACTCATGTCAACCCTTGGTCCCAAACTAGGATTATACATCATCCTCTGACTCAGAAAAGCCCTTCACTGCTGCTATTCCTGCATTCCATGAATGCCTCCTGCTGAGCACTTGCAGGCTTCCCCTTGGGGGGCTGTGGGATGTTCCCAGGCTGCAGGGGCTGTCCCCAGGGCACCTGCAGTGCCCCTGCTCACAGATCCACTGCCCTGCACCCACCCATCATCCTCTGCACACTCCAGCTGGAAACAGGAGGGAAACAAGGGCAGCAAGTGGGAAAAAAAGACTGAAAAAAGAAAAAAAGACAATAGACCCTCCATTTCTCTGATTCCCATCTCTGTGAAGTAACTGCATGCAGTAGCAAGACCTGGCTTCCCAAACCAAACCAAACCAAACCATAGCAGCAGCAGCAAAAGCTGCACATGTTCAGGAACTTTTTACTTGGCCATTCTGTCCAGTGGGACGCCAGGGAATTTTGCCTTCTCCCAGTTCCTGCAGAATCTATCCTGCATCTCATCTCCCAGTCTGTGCCCAATCTACCTGCCAGTCCCTTGGCCACAGTGTGTCAGGCCGTCCTTCTGCCACTGCCCACTTTTACCTGGTTTGTTCCCAAAAGACTCCCAGCTGACGTTTCCTGGCCCACTGCAGTGGCACAGCCCCCAGGCACACTACCCATCGTGGCTGTACAAGGCACAAACAGCTGTTTAAAAAATATCTGGTCCATTCAAGACGATGCTTTTCCACATGCAGATCCCTTCTGAAGCTCAGATTTATCACCACCTCTCCTCCTGTTGCATGGCATAGCCTTGCTGCAGCTATTTTTTCACTGCCTTTTAAAATTGAAACCAGCAAAATTAATTTCATTAGATTTGCAAGGTATGTAAAGGACACTTTATTTTCTTTTTTTATCTTAATCTGCAATTTTTTGATTATTGTTCCCTCATCAAAAGCGCATAGTTACTATGGTGCATGTTAGTTTAGAATGCATTTGTCTTTATGAAAAAAAAAAAAAAAAGCCTAAAATAAGCTGAGACTGCAACAAAATGTAGTGGATTCTGGCTCACCCTTTCAAAGGATTGAGGCATTTTTGTCAGCTGCCTGAGTTCATGAAAAAAGCTCAAAGGTGGCTGCAGGGGATTGTAAACAGAAAGCTCTTCCTCTCCCCAGGGCTCACTGAATAGTTTAAATACTCAGCTTAAAACAGTAAAGCTTGTAAATGCTTTTCTATACTTTAAAAAAGTATTATCCTCCTCACTAACCCCCTTTTCACATGAAAAAAGAGTCAAGAAACAGCTCTGAAGTGCTTGCTACCTGTTCTGTAACTAGACAGGACTGATGGCCCATGCAGGGCAGTTGGACAGGATGATCTTTAAAGGTCCCTTTCAGCCTAAACTATTCTGTGATTCCAAATTCTGAACTGCTGTTAAAGCAACGTGTCTCTCTTTCTGGAGATAAAAATGTACTTCAGAAAAAGAATGTAGAGAAAATGAAGTCAAGTCACCTGTATTTTTGGCTGCATTGTCCAAAACCAAACTGTTCCACTTAGATCCATATCAGACGAGAGAGAAAATCTGAAACTAACCCAGAATTAGGTCCTTGGCATTCAGACTGTGAACAAAGGCAGAGCTGGATTGTTTGCAAAGAACATCCTTGAGGCTAACAGGGCCACCCAGCCGTCACGAGCTTGCTTGGATACACAGTGCACACCAGGGCATCCTGTTTGGGCCTTCCTGAATTTTGGTTACCCAAGCCTAGCTAAAACTGTAGCATGAGGTCATACATTCAACCCTAAGGAAAGTCAGACAGATTTCAACCCTTAAGTGTCATTTTGTTTTGTGGCTCATAGCTTACCAGGGACTTAGCAAGAGACAGCAGGCAGTTACACAGTGTAACACACTCAGGGGGTTGCTCTAGGAAGGTGAGACCCTTTAGAAAAGTGACATGAGCATTACCAAAGTCTAAAGGCAATGAGATGTTACAAAGCCCTTCACAGGTTTTACGTTTTGGGCCTTCTGCACGTAAGGAACCCAACAGAAATTGAGCCCTGACCTCTTCCTCCCACCAGCTGAGCCAGATCACAAGGCAGTACTTCCATAAGAAAGGAAATGTAATAACAATTAGCTATTATGTTCACATCAGGAACTTCTGGCTTTTAACAACTCTGTTTCTGGGGGATTCCCACTTGCTTGTTGCAGGTGGTGCACAGATAACTGATTTCCTCAAGCTGCACACACAGCCAGGTCAAAGCTCTGTGCAGCACACTCCTCTGAGCCAGACCTCAGCAGCATGGATGGAGAACACTGGCCTTTCACTCTGCTCTGGATTTGGAGTATCCCAGCAAGGAATCTCTGACCCAGTGAGCCCTGTCTGCTGAAGTCCTGGTGATGCCTCGGGTTTCAGCTTTTATATTTTTCAGATTCTGAGCTGCTTTAGTGTGCACTTCTGAGCTTCGTATGAGGGGATGCTGAGCTCTCTGCACAGAGCAGGGAGACAAAACAATTCCTTCTCCAGCTGGGGACCAAGGACAAATGATCCAAATCTCAGGCCCAAGAGCATAAACAACGTGGATTGAAGAGAGAAAAACAAGAAGAATGGAACTTAAAGCCCATATAACCTAAAGCTATAATTAACTCCAATATGCTAATGGACCAGAACTTATAAAAGTGAGAGACCTTGTGACTGGTCACCCATTTTTGTGACCAGTCATCCATTTTTGTGACCATTTTGGATTCATCTTGGGTGTAGCCCTGGCTGGGCTCTTGTACTGCCCAAGGTGGATCCATTGAGACCTTTCAATAAATCCCTACTTTATTATTTAGCTCCATCTAGTCTCTGTTCTAGGTCAGCTTTCGTAAGGCATCACTGGAGCACCCGATATTAGAAAGCCAGCCAAAAAAAGCTGAGTTTCCCTGTAGGGAAGGAGCATACCCAGTCTTGAGACAACCACCAAGCCCTTCAAGCATCTCAGTTGTTTAGCATTTTTCTCATTCCCCTTGTTAAATTACTGCTTTAAAAATATCTGGCATGTCTGGAAGCTAGGAGCATAATCTTCATCCTTCCCTCCATCATTAATTCATTCAATTATGTCTTCCCCTGGTTCTCAATAAATGTTTTGCCCCAATACCTCAATGTCAATTGTGCTATTAGTACTGCAGCTGAGAACCAGGGCCCCTCTGTAGCATTAGCTCCATGTCTGAGTGCAGGGAAAGGAAAAAAGGCAGGCCCTGCTGCAGGGTTAAAACCAGAGCCAACAGCAGGTGGGAAGACAGAGGAAAGAGATAATAAAAATGAAGACATGCATAAGTCTCCTCCAATCAGAAACAGCAATCACAGCTCACCACCTGCTCTTAATGCTCTTTTTCAGTGGACCAAGTCATCAGAGCAGTTTGCAGATAAACACAATTAGTTGCTTAGTTTAGGCATCCGTAGAGATTACAGGGCTGTAGAGATTACTGTGCAAAGAGAGCAGAACACACACGTGTGGACACAGCAGTCATGCAGTGGATGCTAAATGTTTTAAGGGGATTGCAGAAAGGAATTAGAATATATAAGAGATGAAAAAAATGGAGACAATTAATCAAAGAAGAATAGAGGGATGAATGTCAGGCAAGCTACAGGGGTTTATCTCTTCCCATTCCTGGAAAAGCCACTCAATGGAAATGATTAAATCATCTCCCTAATCAGAAGAGGAAAAAACCCACTGACGTACAGATGGGCCTTTTATGCAGCAGGAGAAAGACCAAAGGTCTTTTCTCATCTCCAGTTCTAATGACAAATACAAATTACATAAATTATTTAGCACCTGAACACTTGTGCTATAAGAAGCATGAGCACAAACCCAACAGATAAATTGAAATCCTGTGAGAGAATCAAGCAGAGCTGGCCAGGTGTCCCTTGCACACAAAGCCACGGCCCTCCCTTTTATATCCTCTGCTTGAGAGCAAACCTGCCTCCTCCTTTTAAGCCATCAAATTTTTATTTTCATTTTTCCTGTTTAGGAAGAGGGAACCATGTTGCTTCAAGGTAGCTTGCTTTAGAAATTAAAACAGAGAATGATGCTTTTTTGAACTCGATAGGTTTTCCAGAAATATTCCTTTTACTTTCACTGGAAAACTACCACCACATCAACCTTGATTTGTTCATTCACAAACATATTGCTAAGCTATTATTCATATGCTGGGAAGTATTTTGCTAGATGGCAAGTCTGTCAAACAGCAGTAATAATTCTTCTTTGCAATGGCTAGGACACATGAAGCATATTCCCAAATAAAAACTGTTTATAGGGTTTTCTGTCCTGCTCTTGTCAATCTTGTCCTGCTCATACCAGACTGATTAGAGCCTTTACTTGTTTTTGTTTTCCTTTGAATGTTTTCACTCTTTTAAGCCTATTTTCACAGACACAGTTGACATTGTTTTGAGTTCACCTCTTTATATTTTCCTTATGGTTTTGCAGAACAGTCTCAAACATAACTGCAGGTTGCTTCTGGCATTCAAACCCCTCCTCTGGTTTGCAACAGATTTGGTGCATAATATTGCCTTGGCCATAATCTAACTTCATAATGGCATTTTTTCTTCAAATAACTGTGGATGTTTTTATCTCTTCCGTCTTCAAATCTACCAGCTCTGAGGTAATGGGGATGAGCTCAGGCCAGGGTGGGACATCAGCCCATTGGTGGTTGGGAGATAGGAAGTGAAGGTCAGGACCAGGATTTGTCTTGCCCTTTTCCACTCCTACCCCATGCACTTTACTGAGGAGGTATCCCAGGGACTTCTGCCCCACCACAGAAGTTGTGCCACACCCTCTCCATCTATCTCATCATCCAGCACTGTCTCCCAGCACGTGAACACAGTCCCACAGGGCACAGATATGCTCCCACCATTAAAGGAAACATTTCCTCCCCTTGCTGCACACAGATCTGGCACACACATAGTCCCCAGCCATGCATGTGCTGCTGAGTGAGCTCGAAGATGTGGCATTATTAAAGGGTGAGCAGCTTTTGTTTGAGCTCATCTAGAATTAATCAAGATGTAGGCACCACTTGTATACAATTCCCCTTTTCCTGAAGCCATCTGCACAATGACATTAAGAATGGCAAGTGAGCTACTGACAAACCATCTGATTTGCATTTGTGGTTACAGCAGACAAGAAACTGTTGGGCTACAAGTGAGATCCAGAACTGCTTTTTCTTCCTAGCGTCAGCTCAAGAGAAAAACCTACCAACAACATTCAGTGGGGAAGTACTGGAGATCTGTGTAGGGTAAAAGAAACTAAATCTGAATGCTGAAGTAATTCAGATACACAAACACTTTACAGAGCACATTCCAGTCATCCATTACTGCTTAAATTGTGTATTAGGGGAGACTTTCAAAGGGGAAGGAAGCAGGGGGAAGAGCAAATACTAATTGATTAATTTGTGATGCCATACACCCACAAAACCATGTGGCATCACCAGTGAAGCCCTGATTTCTGCCAGCCAGCACTCCCAGGATTTTCTGCCTCAACAGACTTCCGTCTTCCACCCAGGTCTCTGGAAAGGTGATGAGCAGCAGAGTGCAATGCCTTCACATGATGGGAAGAAAAGTGGCTACTGGTATTTCTTGTTAATTGGCTCATCTAAATTCTATAAAATCCTGATTCCAGAATCACCATATGTAGCTCCCTTCATTGCAGATTTCAGCTTTCCCTGCTGTATCAAACAATATATCAAGCAATATCAAACTGGGCTGCCATTAACAAAAAGGCAAAACTGCTGAGATTAGACCCAAAGAAGCTTTTCTCTCTGTAAGATTAAATGTTCTGTTTGTACATGATACCATACACTCTTTTTCATTGTTTCTTTTATCAAGTAGCTATCATACACTTACTTGAAAGACTGTTTAACCCATGTGGTAACTGCACAAAAATTCAAATTGTAAGCAGTGCTATGAGTTTGGTTCATGCTATGTGTCTTTTAACATTATATTTCTCACCCTGCCTGAACATCCTCCTCCATATAATATCACTGGTGCACGGTGAAGACTGCAATCCGTTCCTAGACTTGCAGCAATTCCACTCAGTAATACCTAACATTGAGTGCATGTAATATCTAATATTATAGCTTACCTGCTATGGCCCATAACCACACAGGTACAAATTTGGATTTATGTTTTTTCACACCTTTGCAGCTGTGCTTTATCCCACATTACAGTAGTAGGTGACACAGCCTACAAGAGACAGACATTCAATCAATTAAAGAAGATCACTCCCTGCCACTTCAGGCACAGACAACTTGTCTGTTTTCGTGCACTCACTTGAACACTTAGAGCCCAGCCCTGCTCTCATTTGAACACAACATTTGAATTTACAGCAACAGTAACTCTGTACCTGCCAGTGGAATCACATCATCATTACCACGTCAGGAGAATCTGCCTTTGACCACACACACAGAAACAGAACTGCGATAATTTTCTTTTAAATACATAAAATACAGACGGTTTAAACTTTAAAGCTAACTACAGCTGTCCCCAGGCCAGATTTGAGCTTCATTTCAACACTGCAGCACCCATATTTGGCACAGAAAGGACTTTTCAAATGTAAAAGAAACCGATAACACAGAAATCTAATACATGTTCAGGGTCACATTTCTGTGGCACTGCAATGTTTTGCTGCTTTACGGTCACAATAACTTCAGTTAGTCCAACCTCAGGAAAAATGTTAACATTGGATGAACGAGCCCCCTGGGAATTTTTATCTGTTTGCCCAAAATATGCTGCAGGTCGTGTGAGCCTGCATGGCTCCTCTTGCCTCAAAGAGGAAATATTTCCTGGGAATTTCTCAGGAGCAGAGCTGACAGCTTGCTGCCGTTGCATAGACAGGCTGTGAAGGGCAAGCAATGGGAGCTCTGTGCTGGATTGATACCCAGCACTGTCAGCCTCACTCCATTGACTGATTACTGCCTTTGGTGGGGGCTTCCCACAAAGGTAGTCAAGCTTTTAAAGTGTGATTATGGGCTCTGGAGGTGCTGAGAACTGGCACTAATGAGTGTCCCACGCTCCCTGCCTCAGCAGCACCAACAGCTGCAGGAGCAGGGGCCATCTAGGCAGAGATGCTGCCATCACATTTCAGAAATAACACCCCATGATGCCTGGGGGTGATCCATGGGGGTGCCCTGATCTGCACAGCACCATCCAAAATGTTGTGGCAGTCCAGTGAGTGAGGAGGCAGCACAAAGCCTCTGCAGCTGCACGTGGAGGGGCCCTTTGGAAAGCACAGGGAGAGGCAGAGCAGAGTGTGGACACTTAGAACTGGCCACAGGACAAGCTGGAAGATGCACTTGGGCATATCCAAGAAGCTTTTTGGCATAGCATACGATTCACAGCTCCCATCCCTCTGCCTGGGAAGATGCACAGGACTAGCCTCTCCTGCCTAATAAAATTAAATAAGCAGTGTAGTATGGGATAAACCAGCTGTTTAGATAATTACAGTGGTAGAGAGGAACACAAACAGCAAAAAGAAATGGGTCAGAGGGTCTGATTCAGGGTCTGAGAAGAGCTTTGATTTCTTCTGTCCTGATTTCAAAAACCACATCATTACACTTGTGAGTTGGTTGGTTGGTTGTTTTTTTTTGTTTGTGGCATTCTAAGATACCTTTCAGGCTGAAAAATTTACAGTTCTGATGCTTCCTGTGGGCACTGAAATAACTTCACAATATGGTGAAACAATGAGGCTCCCAGCACGGGGAGAACAGGAAGATCTCAAGGCCAGGAAGAAGTCCCTTGGTATACTTAGGAGCACAAGAAGGTCATCCCAATGTCATTGATTAGTCAGAGGCATTTTTGCCATTTCAGACACTAAGGGAGATCAGACTCAGATACAAATCAACCTGTGTCAGTAAACTGCAAAAAAAAAATCCCCCTTGGCAAATGCCAAATTCTCTGTGCTATGTACAAAGTGGCAGACACTCCAGGTTTCTGCCTACTCATATAATTACTCTTTCAAAAAAAAAAAAAAAAAAAAAACAAACCCAGAAAATAAATTTTTGGCGTAATTTTTCCATTTTTTAAGATGAGAAATCTGCTGGATGCTATCTTTCTCTCAGAGAGCTTGGTGGCATAGGTCAGACAGAGATAACCTGAAGTACATGCATTTTCTTTGCTGTTTTTCTCCCTCAAGAACCTACTCCTTGTTCCTAATTCCCAAGGTACAGACTGCTCCAGAGCATGGAGATTTGGGGCACAAGATCAGCCATGAGCTGAGATGTGCATCTCCTCCAGCAACTGAAGGTCTACACAGCGAATGATTCACAGTTGTCCTCACCATCGCCTACTCTCTGTCTTCAGAGAAATGAAATCTTGCCTTGGCAAAAAAGAAAAGCAACTGCATTTCTACCTCCTCTTTCAATATTTTTAAACTTTTCTTTCATTCCTGTTGGAAATTAGATATTTTAAGAATAGGCTTAAAAACAAGGTTTAAAAAAGAGCATACAAATACATTTGCACATCATGAGCAATTGCTAAGGTACTTCCATGGCTTTTTTTTTTTTTTTTTTTTTTTTTTTGTGTGTTTATTCCCATATAGGAAACATACTGAAAAAAGTTTTTTAAATGAAAAGCACTGAAGTCTCACTGAGGTATTTCATGTTTTTCCATTAGGGGATAAAAGCACAAATGAAAGAATTTTGTCAGTATTCAGAAAACATGCAGTATCCCTGGAAACTTTGGACACAGTAGCAGCTGGAACCATGGGAGGTTCCATGAGAGGAGCTCAGCAGAGCCCCTCAGTCACCCAGAGAAGACTGGCTGTTGCCCCCCATGCCATCAGCCTGTTTAAATGGAAGGAAACAAGCAGGAAAGAAAGACTTAGAAAAGGAACAAGAACAAGTGGAAAAAAACATCTACATACTCCATAATTTTCTGAATTTTCCAACAGTCCTGACTGATGCTCAGTCAGAAATAGGCTTCTAACTGAAGATAATTTTTCTGTCCCCCAATAAACACCTGACTTGTGTTAGTTTGAAAAACAGAAGCACCAAGGATTTCAACACCAACAGCTTCACTGAGAAGAGGAAAAGTTACTCACACTCCAATGGAATCGTGTATGTCCCGGGTGCTCTGCAGGTGAGAGATCACAGCTATGCATATTGTCACTCCACAAGGTGCAGTGGCAAAGCTTCCTTACACATTTCAGCATCTTTAAGCTTAGGGCACTTATTTTGCTGCACAATTGAATCAGTAAATGGGCTAAATGGGTAAAACTCCCTAGAGTGATGGTGGTTTCTTTCCTTCTTGTAAATTATGCTTTAAATATCACTACTTATTCAAGGACTCCCTTTAACCAGGGAGAAACTAAAATACATAACCAAACACTCATCCAAGAACATTTAAAGTGTCATAGGAAATGCTGTTATATTACCATAATTAGTCATAATCATGAACTCCCACATTCATCTTGTTTCTCAGTATGTTTCTATAGTACCACAGCACCTCCGAGTCACCAACACGTACTGGGGCTCCAGCTCTAAGCACCTCATAAACACAAGCCACAGTGACTGTCCTTGTTGCAGTTTACAGTTCACTAATGACAAGCTCCTTCTCTTGCAAGCTTTATCCCCTTGGCACAGCCCCTCAGGCCAGGCATTTCTGCCTCTGACCCCAGAGTGAGGTGTCATCACTTATTCAGACTCTCATCCTCACCATCCACCTCGCCTTGGGTTAAGAGGAAATTCTGCAACCTGTGGCAGGAAGTTCATTGGGCAAGTAACTCACCATTTTCACTGCAAAAGGATTTCTCTGCAGTTGTAACTGTGCTTGAGGGCACTGCCAGCACCATCACCCTTCACAGAACTGCTTGTCATTATTTCTGCATTTATTCTATGGGAGATACATTTCAAGAAGGCACCCATTTTTAATACAAGTATTTAAACAAACAAAAAATATCCAGAGGCAAGCTTTACATGCAGGAAATTAAATATTTTAACAGCGCTGAAAACAGGACTCGAAATACAAATATTCTGCAATTTGTATCTTATTCCTGTTACTGGAACCAGTAAAGCCTCAGAACCTCAGATGAAACCCACAATTGAATTTCTCATCTCTTCTTGGGTTTTCCTGTACCCAGAAACCAGAGTTATGTTATCAGAAGATGCTAAATTACTCAAGCGCTAAAAAGCAAGTCTGTAAAGCCATTCATGGCTGACCACTCTAAATAATTTCTCAGGTGCCTGTTTCTTATTTAGATTGTGTATGGTGCACATATTAGCAGTTGGCTGCATCATACAGAGGAGAAATAAAAGGAAATATGTGCTGGTAGACAGAAGAAATCAAGCTCAGCTGAATTTGATTATTTGATCTGCCATTCATTTACAGCAAAAGTAGTGGTTGCTATCTGTATTAGTCTCACACAGTAAAGTATTTACACTTATTTTCTTAGTTTACACTATCTAATTAGAATGATGAAAAAATAGGGGCCCCATATGGCAAATGACTTCAATAAAAGTCTTTGATACTACAGTATAGCACAGTAGGGCAAAATTTGCAGTGCCATTTATGTGATGGCCTAAGACATAACTCCTCCTTCCAAAAAGTTCTCCACCATAACGGAGGAGACAGCGAATCCACAACACACACAACACACCTTGTCTCAGCTCTGCTGAGATGTTTTCCTGTACCTCCTTCTTGTCATTAGCCATTCTGCACACCCACACATGTGAGAGAAGCAGTTGTATGATTTGTGGCAGGCTCTTGCTTGTAAGGAGCTATTCACATAATTACTAAGGTCAGATTAATTTACAATATCGCAGAAGCTCTGTGCTGCAAAGTTTCTTAACATGCCAGGAGTGTTCAGAGCTGCCCTGCATGGGGGACAGGCCTCACCTCACACACCTTCCCACCACAACAAGGCTGCAGCTTCACTCTCCAGTCACCTCAGCTGCCCTATTGCTAGTGCTATTGCCATAGGTGTTTGCTCAGTATTTCTGCTGCCATGATTCACAGACATGCACACATACAACAGTCCTTTCAGAAGGGCATTTTTTTTCGGTGGGGCACTCCCACAGAACAGGAAATTCCTCAGATCTCATCCACAGGCAATGAGCAGCTTCCCCCTCACAATGCTATCTTACTGCTAGTGCAGATAGCTGTTGGCAGTCCAGCTGGTTAATTCTTCCTTCAGGCATAGTTGTATTAAAATTAAACTAAAGCAAGGAAAAAACAGCAAAAAGACAAAAATCCAAAACCAAAAACAGCACCAAAGAATTCCAAAATACTGAACACCCACCAAAATAAAATATGATCACTTGTTTTAATTAGATTTTGTTTTTATTTTTCATCTGTGCCAGTATTTGGAGTGACCACTTCTATTCAAATAAGAGATGAAGAGCAACCACCTGTTACATTCACCTGTCAATGTATCTGCACTGACATAGAAGCATTTGCTTTGTTATCTGTGGCATTTGATGCACCAGAATAAGACAGGAGCCCATGAGAGGTGCAGCTGGAATGTAAAGGTAACGGAGAGAGGAATTTCAACTGACCACATTATTCACTTTGCCAGTCACTCAGACTAACAGAAACCTTTCTAGAACATCCCCCAGAAAACAGTAGGATCACAACAGTCACCCCCAGCCACACAGATGTGGTATGGAGCAGTTTTCAGCAGAATTATGATGTTACATTTCAGCAGAATATTATATGCAACATAATAGATGCAGAGAAGTTCTGTCCCTTCAAATGAGCTCTCATTTTCATTCCCAGCCCTTCACACTGTCAAATCCAGTTTTTGTACAGTGCCCTGTTCAGCGGTGTGGACCATCAGGACAAATCTCTTGCTAATGTATAGGTTTGACATTTTCAGCTTTATCCAGACATATTACCCATAAAATGGCTCTAACACAATAAAGGACATAATCAGAATTGTCTGTTCCCAGGATATTTGGCACTTCAAAACTCAGATGCATTCAACTCTTCAATAACTCTTGTACATTTGGATAATTTGCTGTGGTAATGCATAATCTTGACTAGAAGATTCATACCTTAAGAAATTTAATAAATTCTACAGAAACCTGCATAGGCCACAGTTACTAGCCATCATTCCATTTAAAAAGCCCATCCCAGAGTGTCAGCAGTGCATGATCTCATTGTCTTTCTGCAAGGCAGTGAGGATCAGACAGCATTTTACTCCAGGTTTCACCAAACCATAGGTGGAAGTGGTGGCTCATCCTATTACCTTCCATTGTTCCCAGGCCACTTCAGGCCAGAGAGAGCAGAGATCACTTTAGGCTCACAACTCAGGGTAAAAGGCAAATTCCAGCTCTCCCCACACCAGCCAGAGAAGGAGGCTAGAGGCAGACAGAGAAAGAAATCAAATACCTGCTCACCTCTACAGACTAGTCAGGGCCAAAACACAGGAACCAAATAGGAAGGGAAAGAAATACCTGTCAGTGCTGCATCCTCTGTGAATATAGGACTCCAATTTTCAAGGCAATCTCCTTGGCAATTACACTCTCAAGGAGTGCAATCACCATCTCTAGAATGATCCAAAATGTGTGGATGAAGACATGGTTTAGTGGTGGGCATGGGTGTGCTACACCACCAGTGGGACTTGATAATCTTAGAGGTCTTTTCCAGCCTTAAGGATTCTAGGAGTCTGTGAATTCCTGAACCAGCAGCAGGGCATTAGTGCAGTGTCTGCCTGTGCAGACAGATTTCACCCCCAAAGGAGCCTCACCATGCAATGAGCATGGGGCACTACAGCATGGGGCACCCCAACTTCTTAACAGTGCTTCATATCCACTCCTTTAAACAACAAAACCCGCTCCCTGCAGAGACATCGTGGACACTTTGAGCTGAGGGATGTGCTATATGAAAAATTCAGTGGGTCCAGAACTCACGAAGGCCCAAAGTGCACCAAAGTCCCCATCAAATGTCTTCCCATGCCTATCAAAATCTAGCTTACTACTTCATGATTCAAGTTCTTGCCTGCTAGTAAAATAAATAAATACCTAAAAGTAGAAACCCTCGGAACCACAGAGTCACAGCCTGGTTTGAGTTGGCAGGGACCCTAAAAATTTTGTTCCCACTTCCCTGCTGTGGGCAGGGGTGCCTTCTAGTAGACCAGGTTCCTCCAAGTCCACCCAACCTGGCCTTGAACACTTCCAGAGGTGGGGCATCCACATTTTCTTTTGTCAGCCTGTTCCTGTGCTCACCACCCTCACAGTGAGGAATTTTTTCCTAATATCTGATCTAAACCTGCTGTCTCTCAGTTTAAAGCCATTCCCCCTTGTCCTGTCACTGCATGCCCTTGCCAAAAGACCCTCTGCAGTTCTCTCAGAACCCATCAGGCTCGAAGGAAGGGGCTCAAAGGTCTCCCTGGAGCCCTCCCTTCTCCAGGCTGAACAGTCCCAGCTCTCTCAGCCTGCCCTCACAGGAGAGGGGCTCCAGCTCTCCTGAGCAGCTTCGTGGGCTCATTCCAACAGCACATCTGCTTGCAGTGCCAGGCTGCTTCCAGCCAGAGCTGCAGCTGCCCAGCTGGGAAGCTCCTCGGCAGCTTCTGCCCTCGGAAGGATCACCGTGTCCCTGATATCTTGCACGGGAATGCTAAACTCCTCCTGAATTTCAGACAATCAGTCTAAAAGTTTTAATCTAAAAAGGACACAATTCTGCAAAGAGAGCAAAAAATTCAGGTCTTATCAGGGTTTTAATTACACTGGGTTATTTGCCTTGTTTGCAGCTTTACCAGTATGAGATAATTACACTTACAGGAAAGCAACACTTAGAGTTGGAAACACTAACAGGAACAGAATCAATAATCTCAAAATCCATCTAGAGAGTGATATTTTATTTCATTTCTCCTCTATTAAACACTTCTGCAAGAAAACTCCAGTGCAGACAGCATGGGACCTTCCTCTCTGAGACTTTCCTAGCACAGTGGTGACCCAGACTGTTGGGGTCCCATCATCTCTGGGCACAGGATTCCTCCCATCAGTGCCAGACTGGGTGGCAACTTGAGGCCATCAGTACTGGCCAAGGCACCATGCAGAGCCCTTGGCACCTGCCCCACCTCTCACAGAAAGAAAACTGCAGCAGGGGCTCGCTGCTGTGAGGACCTAAATGCTGATGTGGAGAACTGGCGAGAAGACCCAACACTGCAGAACCATACAAATATTATAAACTCCACACTCTCCTAGCAAAGCCAGTGGGGAAAGCACCTTCATTTCCAAAAACAGGGCTAAAAGGGTTCCTTATGTCTAAGCTCTATGTCAGACAATTCACACCTTATCAAAAAATACCGGGCTAGACAAACTAGTCTATTGTAGACTTATTTGTTTGATGAACCACTTGTTCATTTATTATGAACTAGATATAAAAGAGTCTTCATTAGAAAATAATTTCTTTTACGATGTTTTTGATAAATTATTAAGCTTCTGAAGAGCTCTGGAAGCATTCATTGATCACTAAGCTCTTTTTTAGTATTTCCTCAAGTATTCACCTCTTTTCTTACTGTTATTTTTATTTTGAAGATATAAGTGATGATGCTTTTAGGGTCAGCAGGCACACCAGTAACTCATTTATAACTGTACTTCTCTTATTCTTCTGCATCTTAGCAGATGCAGAAAGCTAGGGACATTTGTTTTCTCTAGGTATTAAAGATTATATATGTAAACAGCAAGAAAGTTAGGAGTAGAAGTCGCTGAGCATGGTGTAATTATATATGTAAACAGCATCAAAGCTAACAGTAGAAATCACTGAGCATGGGGCCATCTGCTGCAATGAATTTTCAGAGCATCAGAGGAGGTAAAATGTTGCTTTGTCATAAATTTCCCTGAATTTTCTTGCAGCAAAACCTTATGTTTCTGTCCAGCATCTCCTTACAGGAGAAGAATGCCTATTCATCTCACATGCCAGTCAAATGATATCTCTCAAGAGAGGCTGAATACTCAGAGTCTGCTGCAAGATCTCATGCAATACAACAAAATAGGGTAAGAAATGCAGAATAAAACTACATCAGTGGGAAAGTAGCTAAAAAGAATATAATTAAGCAGGCTAGAATTTAGCAAGAGTACTCATATTAGCACATTACTATCAGGGTTTAAATCATAGCTTGATTAATACCATCAAGGAATATCACAAAAGCTGTGATAACTTCCCAGTGCTGGGGTCTCAGGTTTTGGTGCCTTCCAGAAGAAAGAGCCCCACCCTCAGTGTGACACCACTGTGCCAGGGGGTCCTTTGCTGCTGCCCCAAACCTTGGGGTCAGTGGAGGCACCAGCTCCTCCAGGCTGAGCCACCAGCCCCATCCCCCTCCAGCCTTCCTCAAAGCCTCGTTTTTCACTCCAAGCCTGCAGCCAGATGTGCCAGATCTCTGCAAGAAGACTCATTTTCCTGCTGGGTGTCACACAGCACACTGAAACATCGGTGTCATTCAGGGAGAGGTAATGGGCATCAATTACTGTGACAGACAACGAGAGATTGACCTGATATATGTATTAATACAGTACCTGTTCATTTCTAAAAGAGGTAATTTAGATTCATTGCTCCGGCAGCATATTCCAATCTCAAATATAATTCGTTCCACAGTTTTAAGTAAAACAGCTAAAGACATTCAAAAATCAAATCTGAAAAACTTATTTTTGATTCTATAGCAACAAGCAGTTCTCTTCATAGTAAACATCTTACAAGAAAATTACTTACCTCTTTTTTTTCTTGAGACTTCAGTGCAGAGAATTGCTTTCTGACTTGAATTTTGCATGACAAGTTTCAGATGTATTTGAATTTATAAGGCCAAACAAACAACTCCGGAAAACAGTGATTTAAACAGCAGCCTTATGAAATAGATGATGTGGTTAGATTAGTTCTCCAGAAGCTATAACACTTAATGCACTCAGTTTAAAATGTCTTGAAGTGTGACATGTGGACAAATATCTGCATTTCTGGAAGGTGATACAGTCGGCTTGATCTCACTGGCTCAAGCACACTAAGAATTTAGTTTACTACTACTCAAAATTGTACTTTTTAATTTGCAGCAAAAAATAATTGCAACAACTAATTAGCAGCAATGAAAGCATCAGCAAGTGCAAGCCTTACTCAGTGCTTGCCTCCAACTTCCCATCACATCCTTTTCCCTACACAGCAGCCCCCAGAGGGGAGCTCCCTGTGGTACCCAAGAGGAGCAGAGCTCTGAGCCCAGGCACTGCATGCTGGGTAGCAACAGCACCTGCTCAACATATCCAAATTACATTTCAAAAACTACAAATCCAAATCACAATCCAGGTAACTCTATTATGAAAAATACCCGACATTCAATAATACACCCGTGCTTGATACTCTCTGAATTCCCTATTCAGGCTCTAGAGACATGACCAGCAATCCTGTGAGATGCCAGATGCTGTGGAGCAGCACTCAAGTTCCTTCCCCTCAGAACTACTCTGTATTTTCTAATTCAACAGGCTTTTCTCTTCCAGGACCAACAGTAGAGAAGTTTCCTTACTATTTACAGCAAAACACATGCAAAGTGCTGTGACTTTATTTGCTCTACCCAGTTGCTCTATGATGTATGAGATTTAAACACCTTTTTCTTCTATGTGAAGCACAAAGAACAAAGCACTGCTTGACTGGACTAAAAGGAATTTCCTGGGAAGGAGGAATTTCCCTTGACCTTCCAGTGCTGTACCCAGGAGGAGGAAGTGTAAACAAGCCCCTGAGTTAGGCAGGATCCCTAAATGACAGAATCAGACCTCCAGTGCCACAGGGCACAGCTGCCTCTCTGGTGGGCTGGGTGTTAACCACTCTTCCTCCCTAAAAAGTGAAATGTCCTTAATACAAAGCATGTGGGGATTGTATGATTCAGGGAATGCAAGTTTGATTCTGGCATTTGCATATTAGAGGCAACTAATTAAAAAAGAAAAAAGATGCTACAGAACTTTGAGAAGACATCCAGAAATCCCTGGTTTCAACGTGGGAAGCACCCTGCCAATAACAACACAATGAGCAAGAGACCAGCAATGGGGAGGACATAACATTCAGAGCTTGGCTGGTAGACTGGGTCAACACAATCTGCATTTCTTCTGTGCCTGGAGCATAAATCAGCAAGCACATGGTAAATCTGTGCAGCATAAAACAAGTTGCAGCTTTACACCATGTCAGCTGCTCTCCGCAGAGCTGTCCTGAGCCCTGAGAGTCAGCATGCAAGGAGCTACCAGAGGCAGCAGTCACCCTGCACATGCACACCGTGCATTCCCTGCACTCTGCTGGCAGAGCCCACCACGATGGCTGCAGCAATCCCAGCAAGAGCAGGAGTCCTCTGACTTCCGCAGACTGCATCCACAACTCAGGTTTTTGGCAAAGCAAGCAAGTCTGAGAATCCATATAAAAATCTCAGCTGAGCTCAGGAATCAATAAAGTGTAAATCTCAGCCTTTTGCTCCCGGGATGATGTTCACTTGATTTTTTAAAATATTCTTGTTAATAGGTGTGCTTAATTGTTATACAAGCATTGCAGCTATTGCACTTTGTAAGCTTTATCCACTGGTTTTGTGGATTTGCATTCATGTTTATCTGGGTAAAATAAAGCTGAAATTTAGTCAGGATCACAAGACAGCTTCTGATGAACAATCATCATTCTTATCAAATGTAAATTGAACAGAGAGTGGTTGACTCAAGAAAGGCATTGTAACTAATTACTATTATCATTGTTATTTTAAAATTAATTTTGACAAGATCCATTATTGGTAAGCACCATTAATTTGTTCTATTCTCCTGACTTGTTTTTATGGGGCATTGAAATTACATATGTCATAAAAAACTGTTCATTTTAAAATACTGTTAAAACTTAATGCAATGACAGTAAAATTATCCATATTACAGAATGTGTTCATTGTTATGAAAACCTGGTAATTTGCTAAATAAATAACAGGTTCAGTGAAAAGGAAAGCAAATTTGTACTGCATAGGAACTGATCTACTCTACGTGTTACTTCCCCTAGAAAACAGAAAGGAGGGGTAAAATATACTAAAGTTACAGATTTTGCAAGTACCTCGAAGCTCATATTGGAAATTTCTATTTTGTGTTAATATTTTCTCCAGAAGTTCCATAAACAGACAAGGATCTTGTGATGAGGCAGTAACAACTTATCTGGGGGGATATCTGGACTATTTTCGTGAATCTTCCTTAGAATAAACCAAACTGGGAATTCTCCTGGTTGCAGATGATTAATCAGAGCTGGATTATTTGCCTCCCCAGGAATGCTGGCTGTGCATTTTCATTTGTACATGCACAGAGTGCAAAGGAACACATTTGCACCACTGCTTTGTTCCAATATAAACCTCAGGATCAGGCACAGCTCAGCCACCTCCCTAAACGAAGGAAAGGCAATTGCCTGTTGACAAAGCAGTCAGAGGTGAACAATCCTACCAAATACAAGCAATGCTGGGGAATACTTCTCCCTGCGTTCAAAGCATGACTGTATTCAAGAGCTACTGTACCACTTAGTCCAGGTATCTGTAGGGGATATTTTTTAAAGAATAAGCAAGGGACCTGTGTCAGAAAATGTGCATTATTCACATAAGCTAACACTCAGCTAGGAGGGGTGGAATGTATTGAGTTTGTGTGGTCAGGTTGCAGTAGCAGGAGCTGGTGGGGAGAAGGAGGAGAAGAGAGATTTGGCATCTCTGAAAAGCTGCCAGAAGCTTCCCCCATGTCCAACAGAGCCAACACCAGCCTGCTCCAAGAGACCAAGGCTGAGCCCATCAGCAACACTAGAGAGGAGGAGGTGGAGAAAATGGAATGAAGCAGAGACTGTGAGGAATGGAGGGGTTGTAGGGGCAGGTGCTGTAACATTTGGTTTTATTTCTCCTTACCTTGGTCTGATTTGATTGGTCATAAACTGCCAGTTGAGTGTTTTGGGAAATCAAAATCATTTAGCAACTGCTAAGTGATTTCCCTGTCCTTACCTCGACCCACAAGCCTTTTGCTGTATTTCCTCTCCCCTGTGCATCGGAGGAGAGAGTGACAGAGCAGCTTTGGTGGGCACCTGGCTCCATCCAGAGCCAAGTCACTCTGGTCCCAGTACAAAAACCATACTGGTATTGGATCTTTGCTGGTAAGAAAGGAGGAAAACAGGTTTTGTGGAAATATATCAACTATACATCAATTAATATATATGTATAAACACAGAACAGTACATGCCCAAGCTCATAACATCAGTCTCGCAATACTTGTTTACTCTTTTGGCAACTGTCCCTTTTATTTGCATTTAAGCAGGTGTTCCACAAGGCTGTCACACCAATACAGAATTTAGGTCCCTCTAAAAAATTTCTTTGCCTTCACAAACAAGATGCTGCACTAATAGATTTTCCCACCTTTCATTTTATTTTAATAACCTGTGGATAGGAGCCTTGGTTATTGGTGGAGAGGAAACTTAGCAGCAAATAAAGGAACAATAGATACTGAGGCTCCAGGAAGCACTGGGGCTATTTATTGCACTGGATAAACTGATTCCTAATGGTCCATCTTCAAACAAACTACAGGAACGCTCCCACTTCTCCAGACACTGGCACATTACCTTGTTTCTTTTTCAACAGAGCTGTAAGGCTGCTCTAGTTCTACTATGACTGTGAAGATAAGCAAATTGATTTTACATGGGGATGCTACAGGCAGACTTGGTTGCTACAACCTGTTAAGATGAAGTTACTGATGCTAGCACATCTATGCACAGCATCTATTTCAGTAAATAATCTCAAGCTGCAGTGAGAAAAGCCTTTTATGCAGAATTACTGTGTCCCACATTACTCCTTGCAGACTGGAGATCCCATGTCCACTGGCAGCACCTGACGGGCTGCTCTTACCTGGGGTCTGAAGCTTAATTTTGCACAGTTGCCACCTAAACACATCAGAAACATCAAAAGGAAACCTAGCAGCAAATAAAGGAACAATAGATATTGAGGATATCCAATGAGCCCTAACCTCAGAGCTTTGAGGTCTAGATGGAAGTGAAAATGCCAGAAGGTTTAAGGAAAAACAAAAAATACAAACTCCTTCTGCGCTAACATTATCCCTCAAAAATGGAGTAGAGGACAAACTGAAAGTGAGCACTTTCTATATTTCTCTCAGAAAGTCCTAAGTGATTTTATAAAATAACTCATTTTCAGCCAAAATAAAGACATTTTCAGCTCTCAAAGAATATCTGATTAGCACATTTCAGCTGTTCTATTTTCCAGTAGAACACAATAAGCAAAGACAAGAAAAAATCAGTTTAATTAAATATAAAACAGTTATTGCTGAGCAATCTGAAATGAAAATAATTTGTCTAGTAAACAAGATGCACAACAACAAAACAAAATGCTAATAAGTTATAGGTCGTGTCGATGCATCCCTCATTAGCAATCAAAAAAACCCTCAAACTTAATAGCTATTTAAGATTTATTGCACCACTTCAAAGATCTCATCAGCTAACATTTTTTGCTGTGCATAGCCATACACCTCAGCACCACTTTAACTTGACAGAACTTCCCCAAAATGTAGATTTCTACAAGCAAAGCCAAGCACTTTTGTAGCAGACTAGAAAGAAAGACATAAGCAACTAAAAATCAGTATTTGATAAACTGTTAACTTTATTCCCCAAGTTCTTTTTGCAGAATGAGCTGGAAAGAGATTCCTCAGCATACCACAGAAAGTGAGACATTTTAAGCAAAGAGAAAGCATTTCAAGAATTTATGAGCTCACAGAAGGTGGCTTACTGTTTCATTTTTCACCTAAAAAATAGCATCCCTATGATCAGGATGTATTCTATGCAGTGCTGGATGCAGTTGCATTCATTGGATTTTTCAATGGAAAAATCCATTCATTGGATTTTTCAATGTATTACAATGTTGGAAGAGAAGGAGAACCTTGGGAAAGAAAGGAGGAATAAAATACAATTTAAAATAGATAGCAGACATTCCAAGATGAGGGTTTTTTTTCCTTTTATTAGTGTGCTAATTTATATTAATATCAAGAAGAGGAAACTCCTCACCAAGGAATTTAATAAGAAAGTAATGATCTGAGAAATAATAGAGTGAAAACACATACAGATTCTGTATTGTACTGTCTGATGGTTGGGGTGCCACCAGTCATGGAGCAAAAACCATTCAAAACACTGCAACTCCACAGATTATCAGGGATTTTCATTATTTCAGTCATATCAATCACAGGTGAGCCATGACTGCCAGAACATCCACATGAAGCAGAGAGTCAGCACTGTGGCACAGTGCAGCTACTAAAGAAAAAGTAAAATGTGTCCCCAGTGTGATGAACACAGGACCCTGCCTGTGGCTGCAGGAAAATTGAAGCTACCTGCTCATATTCTAAACCACAGTGGCAGCTCCTTTTACTGTGCATGGGGAACAAATATTCCCAAAGGCTTGCAGGCCACTTACACAGGATCTGAACAGAGAGAAGGGAAGGATGGAAAGGGGATACCAATAAAATCCAGGTCCCCTAACCACTGAAAAGACTTGCTCTTATAGATCCTGCATACTGGAAGCTGTTTCTTTCAATTTTCCACACACAGATTTTAGTTATGAAGCAAAAGTGCAAGGACTATCTGAACAAAAAATCTGATAGAAGAATACACAAAGAATGGCACACAGTTATTCCACTGTGACATTTAAGGAAGGAAAATATTTAACATGATATGCTGAGAATGAAACATTTGAGCTACATAAAAGAACTGGAATCAACAGTCTCTTACTCCTCAGTCTTGCGTTTACCATTTTTGGATGATGTTCAGTCTGAAATCTGCTGGTTGGAGGCACCGTGGGACAAAGGCAGGGCTGTGCTCCATTCCCTGACTCCTGAGTGCTCCCAGGCTCATCTTTCTCACGCCCAGCTGGTCCTGCAGCTATGCAGATTTGTTGGCTATCCATAACTGGAAATGTAGATTTGACACAGACCTCGTTTTCCACACATGGTGCAGAAGGAAGAACTCTGCCCCATTCTTCCATGTGCCTGTGTTCACTTCACCATTTCCATTTTTTGGCCCAAATCCATCTCATTCCATTGCTGTTGGACAGTCTGGGTCTGGCTCAGCACTCAAGGATTGACAAGCATCACCTCCAGCCTGGTGGAATTCCCTCCCAGTCAAATCTGATAACCAGTCACTGAAACCAACTCCCAAACAGGCCAAAATTCTCCTAGTGCTGACATTTTCAAATACAGGCCTCAAAGAAAGAACACCTCCAATACTCTAAGAAATTATACAAATAGAGAGAGTGGACCCTTCCTTAGCCTTATAGGCTGATTGTTAAATGTTCATTTTACCCTGGCAGCATTAATCCTGTGGGTCTGCAAGCTTTTGTAATGCTGCTGCTACCAATTCAGAGCAACTTTCATGGGAAATGAATATATTTTGCACAATAGCTTGAACAAATTTGAGCTAGCACTTGAAGTGGATATTATGATTGCATCAGTTCTACTCAGGGTCAAGGCTTATATCCTTTTATAGTTTAACCTTAGATAAGAGAATGAACTTCATACAAGAATATGCCAGTATTTATTACACACTAATTTTTAAAAGGCTTAAATAATTTATCAAGGTTTCTTCTCTAAAGAGATGTGTAATTTCATTTTCAAACTGGTCATCACAAAGAATCCAAACACACATTTTCACAGAGATTATCAAAGCATTCTGCAACATGAAAATATCTTGCAGAAGGATCTATAAATGTTTATCTTCTGTAAGCATGGGAAAATAAAGGATTTTGGTGCTGGAGGCATGGACATAGGCATATAAACATTTTTGTGCTGAAAATATTAGAGTTTAAATGGAAACAGCAACAGATGAACTGCACTGATACATATTGGATGTGATTATTTCCCTTCTTAAAAACATAACTCCAACTAAAAATCAGTCCCAATGTAGACTAATCATGATCTGATTTTTAATGGATACCAGAGTGAATAAAACTTCATACTCAGAGCTCAACTCCTCCATACCCAGCCCTGGCAGCAGACAGTGCCCAGCACTGGCACACCAGATAAATATAGTCATCAGTGGGAGAAGTCTTAGCAAGTTTTACCACTCTGTCATCAAGTTTACTTCTATTATGGGGTTTTAGCTGTATTTTTTGTTGCTCTAGCAGTTATAAAAGATTGGCTTATACAGGTTTACATCCAGTATTCAGAGAAGTTATTTTGGAGCCCTGGTTGTACCAAATTAGTCTGGGGACTGAGGGGTGAAGCATATTTCAAAAATCAGTTTAACTTTTTTGTGGCAGCTTCATTACCCCTAATTAGGGGACAACTTTACATGACAAAGCTATCAAAAGTGATAGCACAAAAAGAACAGTTACCTTGGAGATGACAATAGATTTCAAACAGTTACACTTACAATGTATTTCATTGATAATAAATACCACGGACCTCAAAAATGAGAAGTTAGCTTATATTGTTCTCAGGGAATATTTAAGCCACGCACATGAAAACCACACAGCCCAAGTTTCAAAATGAGCAGGGAAGGCCCAGGATCAAATGTTTGCACACCAACAACAGGACTCCACTGACAGCTACAAATATTTACTCTGTGCTTCTTCCTTTGAAGCAAATGAAGCTTTAGTGTACTGAGGAGCAGCTGTCTCTCTCACACACACAGAGCACAGAAGAATTTCACTTCAAGATGAACAAAGGATTACAGGATTTGGCTTTTCGCTTCTTTTTTTTTTTTTTACAGTTGTTATTACAGAACAAAAAAATCTATAGGTTGCTCTGCGGCTGATGCTGGATGTACAGATGTGTACTAGAATTATTACTATTGGGATTCAGTGTTCTGCAGCAGATTGGATTTCCTTATCTAAATGAAATTAAAAAGTAGTGGATAGTACACACAAAGAAGGATTGCATCTTAATTCCCATACAAAGATGCCTTTGGGGTTTTATGCCATTTACAACAAACCTTGGAGATGCAAAACTTGTAAGCAGTCTTTTATGTTGAAAATATCCTAGTTTCCACAAGTAACCAAACAGATTGAGGAACCGATTGATTTGAAACCAGCAAATCATGATTTTATTAAAAATATTTAAGGAGAACTTCAAATATATCTCTACAGACATTTCATCCACCTCCGCCATGAATGAAAAATATGATAATGCATTACTGCCTGTATAATTCAGCATCATCTGCTTGCTTTGCTTCTTCCCACTGACAGCCAAAAACCACAGATATCTGAGTAACAGCGAGGCTGCGTAAAGGACAAACCTTTATTTGAACCTCTCAGTCGTATACTTCAATATCACCCGCTCCCAGTCAAGCCCAGGAGAATTCAAGATACTAATCAAGCCTACTCTCCAGGAATTAATTTCCATGTATCTCCTTCTGGAACCACCTAATGCCAAGCTAGCAGCAGTCTTTTCAATGATCCTCCACCACCTTCCCACTTCATCCTACTCTGCTCACAGGCTGGAGGACAAGACAAGCCACCTTAGCAACGCTGGCACCAAAACTTAACTTCCCTTGGCTTTCACCACACCCTGACAATATGTTCAGGGTCACAGATTTTAAAACGATGACACCTATACTAAGAGTGTGATCCTTGGTGGGTTTTGGTGGTCCGGGGCCATATCTACAGCCCCTGTTGAGCTGTACCTCAGCCCACAGCACTGAGTCTGCAAAGCCTACACCAGCACAATTCCTGGGGAGAAAAGGGTATGTGTAGCCACCTCTGTCACCTCCCAGCCTGCTCAATCTACATGACAAATATTGATGAAGCACCCTTTCCACCAAAAGGAGGGGCTTGCTGCCAAGAGATGGAGATTATAAAACAGAAACCCAGAACACCACTAATACAGGCTGCAATGACTGCATTGAAAAAAAACCAAAGATATAAGCAAATAAATCAGGTTTCTGAATAGGACCTGAGAGACGAGCAGGCAGGACAGGCATCTGCAAAGGAAGGATAAAAGCCTCAGGGAGAGCATGGGAAAGCCTCCAAACAGCTTCCTGGCAGGTCCTGCCTCTCCTGGGAGGAACGCTAGCCAGGAACAGCCGATTCCAGCAAACCTGGGAGTGAACAGGAGAGGAAAATTGTGTGGGTCTTGAGACATTTCTTTTTTGCAAGAAACTGGACCCAGATCCTTCAACTTAGTGACTTCTGAAAGAGAAGCTGAGGAAGTCACATTCTAAAGGGGCAGCTTTCAGTGTGTGGTTAAAGGGGAAATGATCTTACAGAAGAGGGAGCATTAACTCCTAAACGTTTTTTATCTGCTGTAGAGGTGTTCCCTTAGGATACAAAAAGAAATGCAAAAGCAGTTGGGCTCAGAAACAAATGCCTGTAATTTACTGTCTGTCAGGATTATCAGCTACCTTTTCATTCTTTTGTCAATAAGAACTCAGAGTGAAGCAATATCCACAGAGCATTCATACATACTTGGTTTTCACTGTCCTTCACACTTATTCTTACCTACCATCGAGCAAGACAAATGACAATTTTCATAAGACTTTTAAGTACACACTAAGTCCAACAAGTCCAATAATTAATAAGTCAATTAAGTGCCAGTATGTCATATGGTTGGCAACATTATGATGACAAACTGACAGCCTTACCCCTCAGAAGAGCATTTGCCAACAGCTTTGCCCTCCTGCTGCATTGTGGGGTGGGAACATCTTTTGGGAATCCAGCTCAGAGCCACGGGCCAGGCCATAAGTGCAGTGCTTCGATATCTGTCTCACAATTTGCTGTGCACAATTCTTCCAGCTCCCCAGACATGTATTTCATAAAAAGTAAACTACAGTTTTAATAAGAACTCAACATCAAGACTACTTTGTCCAGAAATTTCACCCGTTTTTAGAGTTGCTAGCTTACAATTAACACCTTCCCAAGGAAACCAGCTAATTCCAAGGAAAGCAGCAAACACAAAAGTCAGCAGCGAATTCAAAACTCAGTTTTGTCACATCTTCCGTGCAGAAATAGCTATTTTGTCAATGTCACAAGAATTTGACATTGATGAGTGAGAGTTTGACAGGACACATTTAATGCAATTTTTGCCTTTAAAATTACTTTTCTCCCCTAGTTATAAATAAACTCAAAACCTTAGAAATTATTTCCGTTACTCCACGTCCTTGGCAAGTTTCCGCCAAAGCCTCGGTCCAGCAAGTGCAGCAGCACCAGGGAGGCAGTGCCCAGGTCCCAGGTGGCCACCAAACCCCCTGTGCCCCAGCCATGCTGGCAGGGACAGCCAGAAATTCAGCTGTTCACCCAGAGTTGGGGTTTATGTTGTTTAAAGACAAAACAAAAAAACAAGCAGCAGTATTACACATTGATTATCCAGCAATGAAGTCCCACAACAGCAGGTGATTTGCTCAAATCAATATAAGGAATCATTTGAGAGATTATCAGTTAAAGAACATCTCAATAAGAATAAAACAGAGTGCCAGCAAGACAGTAATGGTTTGGGAAATCACATTTTTCTTCACTTTGCAAGGACTTGAGGTTAAGGCCCAGACTGTACTGCCTAGGGCAGCCCTCTTCAGATGTATTTTACTAGTATTTATAGGAAATGGCCATTTGAACATTGACTCTCATACTCTTCCAAAAAATTAGAAACCCACAAGTCAACAGTATTGCACCCAGTATGATGATAATAATGCCACACACAAAAGATTTGTTACCTGAAAAACTTCTGTTTCTAAGGAAAAGGCTTTCAAAATAGTGGTGTCCTATATCTTTAATTATTAACATTCATAATCAAGAAACTCTTCCTTCCTCAGTTTTGAAATATACTGCCTGAAGTCAAAGCACGCTAGAGCAGCAAATTTCACCCCAAAGTGACAACTCCAGTTGCTGTATTCTTCAATTCCAGGAACAAGGCAAACTATATCAGTGACTGAGGGCAGGAAGACCGTATTTTTTAACAGTAGAAATTCACTTTGTCTTACAGTCCCTTGGACAAAACAGCAGGTGAAGAACAGCAGCTGCACAAAGTCTGCAGGCTAAGAAATGCCCCTTACTTTGGTAAAAACAAAACGTGAAGGACACATAAAAGCTATGGACTCGGTAAGAATAGATCATGCAATGGAAAGATACTGCACAAACCTTCACACTGATTTCTCCTGCAGCAAAGACTTCACACAGATGCTTTCGTTACAAGATGTGCACAAAAATTTCAGCAAAAGAACAATATACACATTGCCACTAAATTACATAAATGTTTCCCTAGCGTCTGCAACACAGACAACCCTAGAGATTAAGCAGCATACAGCCCTACAGAGGCACCCCAAATCAAAGGATTTCTGTTTCTGTTTGATTTCTGTTTTCTGAAATTTGCTAGGAATCACATAGTATTAATTGTAGGCACACAACCATTACCTTCCCAGAAGGCTATACCAGCTTTGCAAAGCAGAAAAAGACAGAATTTTGTGAAGGAAAAAGCCACCAAAATTCTGTATTTTAGATGCTTCAAATGTTATTAAAATCTTGAAAAAGTCAGATTTCAAACACAACCTGATAAATGGCAGCTGATATTTGCAGAAGGTACCATTACCTCCCAAAAGCTCAGGAAAAAAAACAGCTCCCAAGATTTTAGGACATAAAGTACAGGCAAGCATTAGAAAGAGCTCTTCAGCGTCAAAAGAATTCCCAAACAACATAACCCCTGAAGTGCACCTGCAACAAATACTTGAAAAAGAACAGCATGAGTGATAACCACTACGAAGCAAACACAAGGAACAAACCTTGGTCAAGGAAAGAGCAGGTTTTATCCAAACACAGCGAAAAGATTAGGGATGGAAACTGGAAATGTAACTAGGCAAACACCCTGACCAGAAGTGCAGTAAGTTCTGCTGGCTGGGTCATTCACAGTTTGGGGGCTCTCAGAGACCACTCTGCTGCTCAGGCTGCAGGGACATCCCACACAGCCCATGGCTCTGTTTCAGATCTATTGTATGGTGTGCAGCTTCACCAGCACCATCACCTGCTAACATTCAATTCTGCCTGCCTTATTCTTTTAAACACACAGACTCCTTTATTCCCACTTACTTTTATTTCTTGCATCCACTTCATTCTCTGGAAGCACCTCTGGGGCAGTTTCTCTGCAAGGACCAGTGTGGCTGATTGCACATTGTGCTTTTGTTATCTGATGAGCTGCTTTGGTTCTTCATTCCTTCTCATTTCTGCCTTGTTACGTTCTTTTTCCCCGGCAGGAGGGAGCACATTAAGCCAGATTAGTTAAACTTATATTATTCTTACTCCTATAATACTCATATGGTGCACTTCAAGAAACATTACTATTGTCAAAAGCACTGGTCTTCAATATTAATAGCATCAGCCACACCAGGCCATCCCAAGGTTTTGTGAAGACAAATGAAACATTTTAAAGCAGATCAAGCAGGGTAGAATACTGTTACTATTATTTTCCAGAAGTACAATTCTGTTTGTCATCAAAATGTCATCAGTTTGGATTTTGTGACACTGCTGAATTGACCCACACCTTTGCTTCTGCTGAAGCTTAAGTTTTTTAGTGAATTTTAAAATCTCCAAGGCAAGAATTCAGCCTACCCCTTCTCAAGGCAAGTCTGCCTTGTGAGTATTGTATTTCAAAAATCAAAATCACTTTCTACTTTTCAAAGTATATAATTTACAAGCAATTAAGGAAGATGCAGGACACTTAACTGATGCCACATAGTCATGGGTAGAAATCTGTCTGTGAGGAGCTGAGATGAGGCTCTTACAGGGGTGATGGTTTCAACTGAGCATGGTGTTGACAGAACTCAGAAATGGAGAGTGCTTCTCAAAGGACATTGTTGCACAGGACTGATTTATTCAGTTTTGCCTTAATAAATACTGTATTAAAAAAGAAAAAAAAAGTAGCTCTAATCTCAAAACTGTGATCTTAATATAAAATCCTGCTTGCAACACACACAGTGACCTGTAAATCTGATGACAGCTGTTTAAAGGAAAGTAAAATCTGGGAAAAATAAATCCTCTTTGTTATTTTATACCTATTAAATCTGTGAGCCACATCTAAGATCCCTACAGCTGAGAGCTGTGAATGAAAAAAATTTGTCGATTCTTCCTTTCTTCACTTACTTAATATGTACATTTCAAAGGGTTTCTTTAAAGACAGTTTCATTACTTGCCCAGAATATTTAGCTACAGAGTTTGCTCTTGGGATAAAACATTCATAATCATCAGTGAGAACATCTTATATATAGTTAAAAACATTACATCTAAAACTTCTCCAGTAAAAATATATGCTAAGAAATATCAGTTTAACGTTATTAACGAAAACAATAAATCAGACTAGCAAAGAAAAATAATTAATTTTTTTTTAATCATTGGATTCTGGAGCAATCCTGGCTGGTAGAGTCTGGATCCTTATGGAAATTATCACCTAACAGTGTGATGAGCCCTCTGCAACCATCAAGTCCAACATAAATCCAGCACTGCCAAGCCCACCACTGAACCACATGCCCAGGTGCCATATGTAAGTATTCCAGGGACAGTGACTCTGCCACTCCCCCAGACAGCCTTTTCAAGTGCTTGGCAACTCTTTCTGTGAAGAGATTTTTTTTTCCTAATATTCAATCTAAAACTTTGGAAGGATTTTCTCCAAAGCTCCCTCACATCAGTGACTGCCAAGTGCTTCAATTTTAAGGCCAAGAGTAGGGAGTCTAAATATTTAATGAAGTCTTACACATAGTATAATGCGGAAATCTTTAATCAGAGTCTCCCACAGCTACCCTGGAAGTCAGTTATGTGCTGACCTTCAAAATGGATATATTCCTGAGGACTTCTAGAGATAAAGACCCACTCTGTTCTTATGTAGGACTTTTTTCAGGGTTACACTTCTTCCAACATGTACTGGCTTAATTTTAGTTTCCAACCACTGATTTATATAGTTCCACTTTTGCCTATTAGTTTAAAAAGCCTCCTGCAGCCATAAATCTCCTGCTGCAGTGTTTATACAGTTCCAATAAGTATCCTCTTAACCTTATTTTAACTAGACCGAGCCTCTCGTTAAAAATGAATGTTTTACAGACACCCAGTCATTTTTGCAGAACTTTCCTAAGTCCTTTATGAATTTCTATAATCCTTTTTTAAAATGTATTGACATCAGAGAGGGGCTGAATGTCTAAGCAGTTGCCATCAGCAGGGTTTTTGTGAGCAACAATCCCTCCCCCCACAGGTACAGCCAAGGGCCACATTCAGCCTCACAAAGCTGGAGCTCACACATGGCTGGGTTTCAGCCTGACACCCAAGACCCTTTCAAACATCATGGCACTCTAAGATTGAATCCTCCCACCCTGCAGATGCAAGCAATTTTCTTTGTTCCTAAATGCATGACCATTGATTTGGCTGCATTAGAATGCATAGGATACTGCACCAATTACAATGGGCTTTGAATCAGACTTCAAAAGAAAATGTGCTGTGAAAAACTGGGCTTTTCGAGGAGCAGAAGACAGGCATGTTAAGAGCTTGTTCCAGCAGCATTCTGCAGCAGGAGGCACTTATGGAGGTCAAAATGCTGGTGTGCACCAGGAGCCAGTAGGAGCCTTCACACCCCGACCACAAGAGAAGCAGTCAGGAATGGTGAGCTGACACCTTTGTGCTGACAAGGAGTAGCTGCACCTGTTAGTACAGCCCTGTGGAGGGCTGCCAGTTTCTGGCAGTGTTCATGCATAAAGTACCTCCTAGCTCATCTATTTTAATCATTGCAATAAGCTAACGAGAAACAAAAAGCCAGCAGAGCTGATCTACACCACTGAATGGAAAGATTCCATCCTGCTGTGGAACGACAGAGCATAGATACAGTTTTACAGAGCAGAAACTGGAAAACAGTTTTACTTGGGATGTGAAACCCGTTCTAAGATGCAGAGTTGTGGGAATTTTCAATAGCTCCAGAAAGCATTACTATTCTTCCATCATATAAGCAGAAAACCAGCAAATCCATGGCCTGATCACCCCACTCTACACTGCAGAAACTCCTGCTGCTCCCACCTTCCAGGCTGCAGGCCTTGGAGGCCCAATTCTGCTATTTGAACGTGATACAGGATACAATGAATGATGAGTCCCTTCCCTTGAGATCAGGGGGCTCTGTGGCAGTCCTCAGGCTATGGCTGTGTGATTGATAATATAAAAAGGAGTTTCTGAGCACCAAAATGTTGTGTTCCTAAACCAGAGTAGCTGCAGATTTTTGTTAAAGAACTTCCTGACACTAATCTCTTTCCAAACTGATGATTTTCTTTTAGGGCTTTTCAAATGTAAAGTAACAGCCATTAAAAAAAAATAAAAAAAAAAAAAAAGAAAAAGAAAAAGAAAAAGTGCTCTGCATCGCTGCTTTCTTCCCTCCTCCAACTCCTGATTTTCACTCGATGGAGAAGTTCTCTCACTTCTGCTAAGACAAGGCTTCTCCCTCCTTCTGAACATCTTAGCATCCATCAGGGACACCAAACAAGATGAACCTGCAACCTTCTCCACCTTGACAGTTCCTGAATTCCTATACTGTTTGCCAGCAAACAAGTAAACTTCAGCTTTTTAAATAGCAATAAATTCTTCACTTCTCCCTGTCCTCTAAAATACCATGTACATTCACATCTCTCTCAAAGCAGTAATTGTGCAAGCTAGTAATTCTTAATAATTACAATGAAGATGCCTAGACTATTTCTGGCTACCAAAATTGAAGTTCTTATAGAGATGCAAATATATTATTTTTAGAGATGCAGAGCCACATTTTATCTCACAGTCTAATGGCTCTTCCTTAAAGGGTTGCAAATTTTCTTGTGCACTGTGTTTTGTCCTGCTAATGTGGCACTTAGAACATGGGGTTGCCAATACGACAGCATCTGTAAAATTTCACAGAGGAAAGGGGAAACTAATATTTTAAGTACAGTACTTTTGCCTCCACAAAAGTGAGCTTTTTTTCTCATACTGATGTCCTTCAAAGTAAACAGTAAGGATGGGGCTGAAATAAGGAAGATATTTCCATGAGCAGATTCCAGGGTGCAAATAGAATGAGAAATATCTATGCTAATCAACCACTCTTCTTCATCACAGCACACAAAAATTGCCTCACATACTTCCACACTCAGTGATAGAAATCAGCCCTTCACTCCATGGTACAGTTTGTAGTTAATCCGATTTTCCTGGAAACAACATCTTTTCTGTTTAACTTCTTTTACTGCTGTTGTAAACCTATTCTTTTCAATATGAATTTTGCAGACAGGCTTTTACAGGTAGCCCGAGCTAATTCTTTTGAAAATGGCAAAATATCCCTCCTTTCCTATGAAGAGAATTGCTGTGGGCACAACTGCTTTAAGGAACACCAGCCAAAGGAAACTCCTCTCCAGGGGTGCAACAGCTGGCTTCACCAGCTCTTCCAAAGCCTTCAGGCTCCCATCAAGTTTTGGTGACCACGTAGCCTCTCCTGACACCATATTGACTGTCTAGTAGGACACACGATGGGCAAACATCCAGAGCTGAGGATGCTCTTTAATGACAACATTGTTCATGTACCTGACAGTATTATAACTGGAGTTAGGTTAGGGAGTTTCCATGGAAACAAAACATGACACTAAGAAATAAAGCAGAAAACAGATTTGGAAAGCAGGTCCCAGGCTGTAGCCCACTGACAGTCTGGAGGAACTCCAGTGCTTGTCATAGCAATGAGAGAGGAAAATAGGAATAAAATAATTCCTTATGAAATTGTTTCATCCTGTCAGAGCTATTTTAGTGGTGAGCTATTTTATTGGGGCTATTTTATTTCAGAGCTATTTTATTGGTGATGAGCAGTTTGGGCAGAAGCAGGACAACCTGTACTACTGCAGAAGCAGCATCTCCAGCCAGGCAAAGGAGGCAGCAGTGCTCAGAGCTCAGCCACAAGCAGAGAGACTCAGCCCTCCCAGCCAGAATCAAACGCCTTAATGTTCAAATGCTGGTAGTTCCACCTTCCCCTATCCAGTGTGCTACAGGAACTGTGATCTCAGATGCCCTGCTGGCAGCCTATTGAGAAATTGGCTTTGCTCAGGCTGCGTGTCCCAGATGAGCAAGCAACCAGTAACCCTTGGTGTGGAGTCACCGGCCCTTTTCCACCAGCCATCACTTCAAGGCACAGGTGCAAGATGACTGATAATCACTGCCACCACTGCCATCATCAGCTATTTCACCACAGAGCCAGAATTTTAATTTGACCCAAACACTTCACCCAGACAGAGGAAAAGGTTCACTGGAAGGCAGCAGTTAAGAGAGAAATGCTGAGATCTAATACTTCCATCATGGCCAAAAGGAAGTGAAGGAGCGTTATCTTTCTTTTCAAACACCACCACCACCTAAAAACTATTTCCAGGAGCTACACATTGTTAGGATTAACCTCATTGCAGTCTGGATAGAAAAATGGGAGCGCTAGCCCATTTTTGCTAGAAACCCTGTGCATTAAGGCATCAGGCACACTGAGACAGCATGAAGTGAAATTGCATCTCCCCAGCCTTAAGCAATGTCAGGCTGGGACAGAGCTGAGCGGCCTCCTCCTGCTCCCCAGCTCAACACAGGCATCACACTGGCAGAGTACAACTCTGTGCTGCATTACCAGCCCCTAAGTCAGCTGCAAAAGAGCTATTTTCAAACCAGCACAGCTCAGGTTTGCCTGGGTTTTGTAGCTTCACTTCTGAAAGCTGCATGGCCATGGAGTCCTTCACAGGCTTCTGCATCCTGAACAAAGAGGGGCACACTTTGACCCTTATTAAGATAGCAATGCTGAACTCAACAAGTCAGCCTGAGATTTTTCTTAGAAGCCTGATAAAGGACAAAAAGTTCAAAAAGGGAAGAAGAAGGTCTTGGCTTTAGACTCATTCCACCTACAGTAAAACTTTCACTTGAATGGTTATATGTACTGTTTTCTTGCACTTGTCTGACAAGTTACTCCTCTTTGTGCAACAAATTCTTATTCAAAAATAACACTGCCAACAGGTTCTAAGAAATACCTGCACAAGACAATACACCCTTAATTTCTGAGCTCTTTGTAACTTCTTACTCAACTCCGGTTGAGGCATGAGCATGGCTCAAGTGTGACAAGTCTGAAGAAGGAAGATTCTTGCAGAAAAAGCCTGGATTGCTATGCAGAGAACTCAGTGATTTCTCAGCTCTGCCAAGGTGCTCATGCCAGGCATGTCATGAGTCCCAGTGATGTGCATGCCTCAGTTCTGCAGTGGCAAAAGGAGATCAGAGACAGCCAATGTTACCAGCAGACCTCTCTGAGGCATAGCAAGGTGACAGGCCCCTGGGGATAGCCTTGCTTGTACTCACCTTGGCCTTTCTCATCCCCTTTGATTGTAAAACCTTCTATCTGGCTATGATATTTAGCACAACAAGGGATGTCACAGTGTGTGTGACATACAAGAAAAAAAAAAACAATGAAGTCAAAGACATACTTCAAAAAAAAAACACATCCCATTAGATTTCTTCATAAATATCAACTAACACATCCTACAATAATCACTGGATTTTCAGTTCTGTTTTGAACAGGAACAATCCATTCCAGTTTAACTTTCATTTTTGTTAATGCCACCTGAACCTTCATGGACCCCAGCCTAGGCTTCCTCCCCACCCCTCCACCTGGACCACCAGTTTCCCCATCTTTGGTCCAGCCAGCTCTGACAGTCATATTCAGGGATAATTTACATTATTTACATCATCCAAACGGCACTGAAGGGCATTAACTACATCCTTGGCTAACAGCTGCCTCCCTTTCAGGAAAAGCAACAGTTGTGGGGAGGGCAAAGAGGAGAGCTCCCTGTTTAGGAGCCCCACAAAGGGAGTTTAATTCCACAAGATCCAAAGAACTTTGCACATCTATAAGGTCCAGGCATGGCACTGAGCGTATCCCCGACCATCCTATAGCAGCTCACAATTTAATACACTCAGATTATAGTTGAACAACAAGTACCACATGCCTGTTTAAGAGAGGCATGAATTATTGATGATGTTCAGGAGCCCTATTAAACTGTCTAGTGGGCCAGCAAGAACATTCAGTAGTTCAGACGCATCAAAATGAATAATAAAGCTTTCTATTTTGAAGTTTGGCCGTTAGAGAAAAGAACCCTGGCAAATATATAATTTTGTGCAATTTCACTTGGATGCTCACTGTAATAGCCGTAGTATTTATGACACCATGAGTCATAACCATACACTCCTCGGATAGCAAAGACACCATTATCCACACTATTTAAAATCAGAGTCCTTATGCAGGAAAATATTCAGCTAAAGGCAAGGCCTGCTTATTTGCCTTAAACGATAGGCTTAGTCTATAAATATGTACTATTTCTCCATGTTCATCTGTGTTAGCCATGAAATGCATGTAAATATGTGTTAGAAAAGGAGAGTTGTAAACATTATGAGAAACACCTTCCAGTAATTCTTTAAATCCTGCCTGTAAAATAGAAAATCCAATTAAATTGCCTTCTTCAAACAAACCCTTGTCATACAATAATTAAATCATAAAGTAAAGCCTCTCTGAAAAAAAGACTATTGCACATTCAAAACATGATACCCACTCGCATTCTGGCAGCACTTGTGTGTTTCTCTGAGTGCAATGAGAAGACAGAAAACAAAGTTATCACCTTTCTTTTGAATGAAGGGCAGTGTGGCCTAAAGCTGTTTTGAGGGACATTTTCAGTAAATTTGAGACAAAGGAGATTTTCCTCCGTTCAGTTCTGGCAGATAATCAGCTGCAAGCTTGAGAAGTTCCTGCACTGAGGGTCAGCATCTCCCTTTCCTTCCTCTTCTTCCCATAATGCGTAGGAGACTGTGGCTCCTGAGGATGTAACCCTTGCTGATTGCCAGCAGAGTTTTCACAGCTGCCAGGGACCTTTCCTGGGTGTGATGCTGCACACAGCCTCTGGGGTCTCACACATTTATTCAGTGCTGTTGATAATCACTTGGTGTAAACCTGAGCAGTAAAATATTTATTCTGAAAGACCCAGTGTCTTCATTTAAGGAACCTCCCAGCAGTTTGAGACTCAGAGTCCACGTCGACCACTGCAGTTCCAGTGAAACAGTAATTGGTATTTAGAGAGATGTTGTTACATGATTTTCAAAGGCATTTAACAGGAAGTAGCTGCTATGTAAATATTACATAGTTTTTATTCACAATATGCTTATAAAACTTCTCTTTTTAATATCCTTCCCTGTTTGCTTGCAATCACCATCCACATAAAAGTCATTAACTTGGGAAAATGTTTAATCTAGAGTTGTTATATTCTATGTCAAGCCCAAGAGACCACACAGAAATTAACTACACCATCCCAAAAATCAACCCTTTGCCTCTGCAGAACTCTACTCTGAGCAGTAACTGCCCCAAACTCCAGAAAACAGATTACTGAACCTGTAAACATAGAGTACTCTCAAAAGCTTTCCTGAAAGTGAAGCAATTGTTAACAGGCAATTTTGCCTTAGAAGACACTAAAAGCTGAATACATCTCCAGAATTACATGTGCCCCAACACTGCCATTGCAAAGCATTTTTATATAGCAGTGCAGCACAGCTATTATAAAAGATGACATCGACTGCTCCAGGCAATATTTTGTCCTTGGATCTTCATCTTTTCCAGAGTCAGCATCCACATTTGTGCAAAACAAGAAAAAGATAACAGGGTCTGTTGTACAAAAAGAGCTACCTGTTCCTATCATCTTTACAAAATAAACCCCTCATTCCTTATATTTCATCTCCAATCAAAAATCTGTCATCCTGACAAAACTGAACTATCTTAGAAAATTATATCAAGACTTTCAAGTTTGACCTCATAGCTACCAATCACCCAAGAAACTACTGCCATTACAACATACATCCAAGCCCCTTAGGATGCTTTTCATACTATTAGGAAGTCTAGTATTCAATTTCAGCATTTTCTCATTTTTCCTCAATCAGCCAGAAGCAAAAAAAGTCCCTGAGCGACACAGAGCAAAAGAGAAAATTCTATCTCAGTGTCCACTTTTCTCACAGAAATCTCAAAAAGAAATCAGAGGTGAATATAGCTTTATAATTGTTATTCACAAAGTGTTTCCAGTGAGCTTTTTCCTCATCTCTGGGAGATGCAGTGTTCTGCATCAATGTCAGACAACATGGCAAACTCACTTGCAAATTCTGTAAAGGGTTGGGAATTCATCATTGCTTAGGGCACTGATGTGGCTGGTAGTCATTTCCTGATCAAAATTACCTTCTGTAATAGCCCAGGACATAGAATATACAATAAAACACTAATGCAGCTGTAGAGCATCACTTCTTAGAGACTAAGAAGAGACTGGGGATTGTTGCTCTGCTTGTTTATGACAGATATACTGAGAGTCTTTCATTTAGAGTCTGGAGTTAGTTCTTCCTCCAACCACAGCTAACAGTCAGAAGACAGACCATTAAAGCTACAAGCTCGTAAAGTTTTAAAAAGTTTTAAAAAGAGATCCTTTGAAAGCATTCCACAAAAATGTAAGTATTTGTTTGTCTTACAGGCAGGTGATGTCATTTGTTTTGGCTTCATCCCTGTGAGGGGGAGCTCAGGAAAATGAAATCCAGAAACACGAAACAGGCACAAACACCAGCTCAGTTTTCCATCATGCCATTTTATGTGTGCCTGTGCCACAGCCAAGGCATGCTTGTGATGGACCTCACTGGTTTCACTGGTCAGGAAAGTTCATTCAGCCAAGCACGTGCCCACGTGCCATCCAACAGGGCAGCAGACCTGAAGGAAACACAGAGAATCCCCAAGACCAGAATGAGCTTGGCTGCAAAGCATGAGGTCTTTCTTTTTCCCCTACCAAATGTCAGTACTGTGGAAGCAGTAAACACCCTGTGAGATTAATGCAGTCATTTTACATTGTTCTGCAAGTCACTACACAAGTCAGGTGTCAATGCTGAACTTTGTATTGATTAGTGAAATACGAGCTTTCCTAATATTTTGTAAAAAGTAGTGATATTTTTTAAAAATGAAAATACTTGTAGAGATTTTATTTGGAAATTTAATAAAACCTAGGGAGTTAAAGACTTTGTACCCTCAGGAAGAGTGGCAACGTTAAGCAGTCCACTGTAAAAACAACACCCTAAAGTTTGGATAGGTTTAAAAATATCTGGTTAGAAAATAAGTCCAAAATGTATGATTCCACTTAGGAAAAAATAGGAATTCCCTCAGTCTGCTTATCTGTGTTCTGGCACCTTCTCATTGCCTGGGACAACAGCAAAATTGCCTCTCACCCTGCTGCCCACATGCATCCTTCAGCTGGCAGCCAGTCACTCGTGGTGTTCCCCAGGGCTCAGCATTGGGGCCAGCTTCACTGATGACCTGAACGAGGGCGTCGAGGCCACCCCAGGCAGATGCCACCAGTCTGGGAGGAAGGCTCTGCAGAGGGATCTGCACAGGCTGGGTCCATGGGCTGAGGCCAGTTGTGTGAAGGTCAGCCAGGTCCTGCCTTGGGTCACAACAACCCCCTGCAGCTCCAGGCTGGGGCAGAGGGGCTGGAAAGTGCCTGGTGGGAAAGGCCCTGGGGGTGCTGCTCAACAGGAGCCAGGTGTGCCCAGGTGGGCAAGAGGCCAATGGCACCTGGCCTGTCCCAGCCATGGTGTGGCCAGCAGGACCAGGACAGTGACTGTCCCCTGGCTGGGCACTGGTGAGGCCACTCCTCAAATCCTGTGTCCAGCTCCGGGTCCCTCACGACAAGAAAGACACTGAGGGGCTGGAGCATGGCCAGAGAAGGGAACGGAGCTGGGGAAGGGTCTGGAACACAAATCTGATGAGGAGCAGCTGAGGGAGCTGGGTTGGTCTGGACAAAAGGAGACTCGCGGTGACCTTCTCACTCTCTACCACTCCCTGGAAGCTGCAGCCAGCTGAAGGTCAGCCTCTTCTCCCAGGCAACCAGCAACAGGACAAGAGGAAATGGTCTCAAGCTGCGTCGGCAGACGTTCAAGTTGGACATCAGGAAGAATTTCTTCACAGAAGGGGTTGTTGGAAGAGGCTGCCCAGGGAGGTGGTGGAGTCACCATCCCTGAAGGTGTTCAGGAAATGACTGGACTTGGCACTTAGTTCATTGGTCTAGTTGACAAGGTGGTGATCAAAGATCAGCCTTTATGATCTTGGAGGTCTTTTCTGACCTAAACAATTCTGTGGTTTACGTGGCAGAGCAATAAAACAATCACTGTAAGTCATCTTCTTCTACGATGCATTTTAAAAAACTGAATTTTAAAACCGTGCTTTCTGAGCTGTGAGGACAGAGAGAAAAGGAGTGACATGAGCCCAGGCAGCCCAAACCACAACAGAATAGACCCCTGTAAGCACACGGTGCTTATTGCTTCAGCAGGAGGGAGACAGCGTGCCCTCCTGGCTATCTCTCCTCCCAAATTAGCATCATTAACACAGGATTCACACCTTCTGTTTCCCAACCCACAGGAGATTTCACTCATGTGCTGCAGGCAGACATAATATTTGCCCTACCACCGATGAAAGAGTCTGGGGGAAGCCATACCTTATTCGTTGCAACTCTTCAGAAAATTACTTGGAAGTCCAAACCTCTCCAGCCTACTTTGACAGACCAAAGCAACACAAGCCATACAACACAAATTGGAGAAATAAAAAGAGAACTATCATAAAATCTGCAGCCAGCAGCAGACAGGGACAAAGTTTAAATCTCCGGTTAATAGCACCTATTACTTTCAGGGCTCACCACAGATTAAAGAATTTCATCTCACTTTGAAAAAAAATACCATTCCTCAGGCTGAGGATTTCATCAAGTTCTCCCATGGCCTGATGAAGTCAGAGTCTGTCTGACCCTTCATATGCCACTTCTAGGGTCACACTGGCATCACCCCAGACCGACCAAAGCCCCTTAGCAGTGGCAGCTGCAGTCATCCACCGGGTCCCTGCTTGTCTCCCTGAGCACCCCACATACAGGTTTCCCTCACTGGATTTGAAGCGATACGCGGAATAAATAGATAGACTCCACACCTGGGTTAGTTATGAAGTGGGTCTGTATGTCAGCACCCATCACAAGTGAGATAACTCTCCAAAACTCGTGCCCCGAGCCTCACTCTGACCCACACCTTTATTCCCAAAGGTGTTCCATATGCAATACACTGCACAACTTTTTCATGCATATTCAACCCCTGGCCCCGCCTGTCCTCGCCTCTCACGCTAAATGAGTCCACGCCCTTCTGGCCACGCCTGGTTTGCTGTGGTGGTCTCACGGGGGTCTCTTGGTGGTCCTGAGGCTGAAGATTGTACTCTTCCTCATGATTGAACTTTTGAACTTTTCCTCTCTGCGCGTGCGCTTTTGGTCCTTTGGTGCTTATCTGAGTACGTCTGTCAGTCCTGATGGGCTTGGAGACAGAGGAGCTTCTTTATCTGGGTTCTTTGCCTCTTCTGGTATTGTTCTTTATGCAAGAAGCTTCAGAAATTTGCATTTTCCTATGCCCTTTGTACCAGGCAGAGGTTTCCTAAGTAAAAGGTTAAAATTCAATACATAACTCTACAAGCTAAATTATAAATGCTCAATTCATTTTGTTAACCTAACTCTAAAAATCTCTGTTTCAGATTGACCCCAGGTGTCCCATAAAAGAGTCCCAAATACTGGTTCTTTTAAATCATTTAATCGTGGTGCAGGATACGATAACAGCTGGAACTGGTGCCTCCAGGGAGGGACCCCAACAAAGGAATCCCCGGGCTTTTATGCCCTCACACCGAGCTCCCATTCCAAAGTGACATTGAGTCAGGGGTCTTGCTGCTGTTCACCAGCTTCTGCAGAGTCTCAGAGTGCCCGGCCACCCCCAGCCAGCAGCAGCGTCCCCTTGCCCTTTGCCAAGTGAAGTGTCCGTGCTGGTTCCCAGCCCCTTGCCTGGGGCTCTGGCCATCTCCCCCACCCAGGGCACAACCTGCAGCTCTCACTGCAGCTGCACAGGTGCTTCCTGCACCAGGAGGGGTCCTCTACGTCAGCATAATGACCTCTTATAACCATGCTCCAACCCAAATTCTAATCATCCCACATTAAAAAATGCACACCTATCTTTTAATATGTACAAATGAGTACTTCAAGACAGTAAGACTTGTTTTTCTAATTTTTACACCACAACTAGAAAGCATCTGCACTGTGAGATAGCAATAATAACTCCCATTTAACCAAATTTTGTTTGCAAGGAGCACAAGGTTATCAATTCAGCAAAGGATGTTACAGCATGCCCCTACAGTGAATAACCTCCAGAGAAATAAAGAGTAGGGAAAATAAACACCTCCCAGGTAAAATGGCTATTACCTTTAGCATATTTATAATTTGGCTTAATGGAGAATTTGGAGATTTCTTTTTGCAATATTTCTTTTCATTCAGCTTTTACAAAGACTCACATTCTTTTTCTATGCACCCTGTCTGCATTAACAATCATTAAAGTAATATCTACTTAATATGCCCTTGCTCATCAGCCTAACTTGAGGCATGGTCTGACTTGGCAGCACGATGAGCAGTCCTTCTCTGTGCTTTCCATCCTGTTTAGGGGTATTGGCTGCTGGGCTGCATTTGCATACATTAGATGAGCACAGGTGTCCTTACTGTTAAGATACCAATAAAACATTCTTTTAAGAACAAAATTAATCCACTCATCCTAAAAAGGAGTCTAAAACATTCTTAAATAATCATGGCAGCTTCATTTGGGGGAAAAAAAAAAACCAACCAAAAACAAACAAACAAAAAAAAACCCCACCACCTTTTAAGCATTCATGGCTTAAATATTTATTAGGATTTCTAGAAGAAATATTCTTCAGCCCCAACATAGCCCATGTTTTATTTAAATTAGCATTACACCTAAGAGCTTTAGCACATATTTTCTTCTCAGGCAGTCCTTATTACTTTGTGACTGTTCCGTATCACTCCTAAATAACAGTGTCACCAGCTAAATGGAGTGAGCCATAGGTACAAATGATTTATACAGATCTAAAACATGTATCAGGAGGCATATTTCCACCCCGAGTTCCCTGTGGCAGCAAAGAAGCTCCGTGCCTTTCTGCCCTGAGTTTCTAATGAGATAATTTGCAAACGCGCACACTCCTGAGCCCTGGCACGCACAGCTTTGCACAAAGTTGGAAACCTCTGTCTGGGAAAGGCACGCTGTGTGCCTCACCCTGTTCTGAACATCCTCTACAGCCACTGCAGGCATCACTTGGCACGGCTCACTGGAAGCACTCCTCTGCCTCTGCAAGGAGAGGGGAGAAAATAGACAGGAAGAGCGGTGCCCAGTCTTATTCAACAATCACACGGCAAGCGCTGGAGCAGTTCCAGCTGTAGGCACTTATGGACTCACCTCCATGGACAGAAGAACCTTTTCCTTACTGGTGAGGTCCAACAGTGAAGAGCTGGGTGCTGATGATCAGTCATGTCAACAAAGTGTTCCTGTCTTCCCTTTTTGGTCCTTCACATGTCATCCTAAAGAAGCTTCAAGGACTCAAAAAATTTTGTGGATAACGTCCAAAGTAAAAACCAGAAAAGAAAATATGTGAAGAAAATAAGACTCTGAAAATAATTTTATCAGTCCAGCTGGCCATCAGGTGAGGATAAGTCAAACTATGGTGTTGCATGCTGGAGTGTTGGAACCCTGGTTGCTGAGAATTTTAGACTTTCTGTGCTGACAGACACTGATCCCCAAGAGAATACAACATTTGACCTGAAGCAATGGAGAAAGCTTCCAAAATTGAATTATAGAACTAAGATTATGTGTGTGTAGTTTGATTAAAAGTGTATAAAATCACATGGTAAAAAAATTTGAGTTTAAGGTTTTAGAATATAGTAATACATATAAAGCAAGATAGAGGTTTTAAAGCAGAGGCTGGTCCTTCTTCTTTACCTTCTTCATAAATTTAAGTGGTATTGTGGAGCAGTGATGGTAACAGAGGAAGTATCAGATGAAGGACTAGGAGCTAAAGGTCTAACACCTGCAGCATCACTCATCTTACTTAGCTACTCAGTACCCTGGATAATATGTTCTACATACTAACAGAGGTATTTTTAAATGCAACTTCAAACCTAGCATTTATAAAATTGAAGTGCATTTTTCTACCTCCTTCACACAGTTCAGACCTTGTTTCAGATTTGAAGGAATACTGGAGAAAACAATCTGTAAATAAAGAATGAACCCCAAAGCAACCATGAATATGTAGAGAAAAAAGCCCCCCAAACATTCCACATAACTTCTCCTACTGCTTTGGGCCTCTCTATGTGGCCATGATTTTCATAGATTTTCAGCATCACACTTATCAGATTTTATTGCAACCAGTCAGAGCTTGAACAGCACAGGAATCTGTCAAGCAGCACAATCATAAAAGGGCTGATAACCAAACACAAGGACTTTTCCCTTCAGCTTGCCACACTGCAACCATCTCAAGGAGACAGAAGGGAGAGAACATAAGCTCCTACTCGATCAGGTACAAGGAGTCCTGTGAATAAACCTCAGGACTGGCTCAGAAATAAGTGTCTGGCTGTCTATGCTAAGCTAAGCGAAGCAGTGGCACGAGGAAAGGCCAGCACTTTTGGAAAGAGGCAGCTACACACAAAAATTTGCCATCTTGTAAAATTGTCCTTTCCTCACCCACATGGTGTTTGGCATAGCCCCCACTGGGCTGTGCTTAACTGGGCTGTGCTTAACACGTTCACAACAGTCAGGCAGACGTGACATTGATCACTGCTGCCAGGATATATTAGGATTAGTATATTCTCACCCTGCTTTTTACATTATTCTCTAAGCATCTGCTATTTGCCACTGTTGGAGACAGGATACCAGGCTGTCAGTAATTGTTAGTGTCAAGGAAAGAAATGGACTGCTTAAGAAAAAACTGTGGAAAAAAATGAAGGTGGCAAAAAGAGAGAGGAAGAAGTAATCAAGGTGGAATCATAGCATCTCAGGGATGAGGTCAAGGGGTGCTAAATAAATAATAAATACCAGGCTGAGCACTGAGGGGATAGGAAATCAATTGTAAGTGGTCACCTGGACATGAGACCCAAATCAGAATCACAGAGCAATTGCTAGACTGAGCTCCTAAGGAAAACAAACAAACAAACAAACAAAGAAACAAAAAAAAAAAAAAACCCACCAGCAGAAACCTTAGAACCAATGAAAAGCATGGCGAAACAAGAATACAAGAGTGCTCAAAAACCAGTTTTGTAATTTGCTTTATCTTTGTCATGGATTTTATGAATACCTCAACAGCAACCTATTCAGTGTTTACTGGATAAACATCACCCAGTGACCACGAGGAGGCTGAACCTGAAAGCAACAGAAATCCTTGTGACTGCAGGGCCTCCTGAACCTGCATGTGATGGGAACCTCAATCAGCCTTTTGAATAATCCTGAAATTTTTTAATCTATTTAATAAAGGAGGGAGGAAGGACTAGCAGCTGTGCCAGCACTGCAAACTTGTTTTTTGCAAACAGCTCAGTGACACACCACACACTGACTGTAAGAATATCATTACCTGAAATTACTACAGCACACTTTAAAGATCACTGATAATTGACAAGATGTAATTTTAATGAAGAACCATCAGTGAATGGAAATGCTTTTAACTGGGCCTACAGAGACAACTTTCACAGCCCAATGCAACTCAGAACTGGCTTAAGTGATGAATATTGCCAAACTTAGACAAGCACAGTCAAACAACTCAGTCCTCTCCACGTGCCCTGCTCTATCAGAGATCAGACACTGTAACAGAGCAAAACACAAGTTGCTTGTCTAGGATCAAAGAATTCAGTGGGGAAGAATCTATTCCTCTTACAGAAGGGGGAACTGTTACATTGAAAGTTGAAGAATTGAAAATATATATGGGAGTCAGAGCAGATAATAGAACACAAGGTCCCAGGGCCATGCTGGAGCTACAAGATCTAATGACACTTTTAGATGTTTGAAGAGAGGCAAGTTAGAAATGTCACATTTGTTTTTGTGTATGGTGCAAGTGAGAGTATTAGTAAAATCTGGCATTCTGCTGTCCCAGAGAAACCATCTCTAATGTCCACAGCTAAAAAAGATGCTGAAAACCATGGAGAAATGCATAGAATTTAAGTGCCTGAAAACAGATTGTGTGGAAAGGGTTTAAATTACATGATCTCTTTAGCAAAAAGAAGGCTGAATAATGATTTGTCTACATCATGGGAAATGATTTGCATTACCAGCAGGCTCCTTAATTAAGCAGACAAAGGACAAAGATGATTCAACTTATGGAACAAGAAAATAAACAGATTTGATTTATTATTTATAAATCACCAGAAATAATTACTCACCAAAACAACTACCCTGAGGATACCTTTGAGATTCAGTTATCTGCACTCTTTAAATAAGCCTAAATATTCTACTGAAAGGCAGGAAGAAGTTGCTGGGTGAAATTTTTTATAGCCTGTGTCATCAGGATGATTCCAAGGATCACGCATGCATTGCTGAACTGAGGACTGCAAGAGAATATTTGCCATATTCACACTACAGTACTCAGACCTGCTTATTTACATGAGGTTTTATATTTGCACACAGGTTTAGAAAATAGAGAATGAGATGATTAGCATTTAAAAGCAGTTAAGTTATCAAGACAAGAGAGTTGTTTGGTATATTTATTCCAACATTCAGCTATTTTATTGTTGCAAGCTGAGTACATAGCGCTGGGTACCATAAAATATAAAAATTAGGCTTTTTCAAAGGGAGCATATATTAAATTTGATCCATAACTGCAGGAGTTTCAGTAGATGTACAATAGCCCCCATTAGAAACATTAATATTACAGTCTTCCACATAACAATGTCCACAATAACTGTGTGCAAACCACTGTATGTATTAAAGTGTGTATAATTAATAAAATGCAGAAGCATATTATTTTTTTCCTTTGCAAGCAATAGCTGTTCTAAAATCATATATGTCTGCCCAGAACTTCCTGAATGCCACATATACTGAAAAAGAAAAATTGTGGTCAAATGCTGCAACTCTTGGCATGAAAACACACTCAAAATTCCACATTTTGGCTGAAACAAGCTTGCTGGGTAAATCTCAAACATAAAATTCTTCATGGCACAAATCCCACTCTGCTGGTCTTCTCTCTGCAGCAGCAACTGCCTGCATACAATGAAGGTGTTGGGAAGTGGGAAGGAGCAGAAGATTCACAACACCCACTGACACAAACACGTACTATCCAAATCAGTCTGTAACTGACACAGATTTTGCCACTTTGGTTTCACCACGAAGCCTGGAACATACAAGTCTGGTAGATAAAACTGCTACTGAACAGGAGGGGGGAAGCATGACCAGCAGTGCCAATCAAAGAGGTGGTTTATAGAACCAAGTAGCAATATTTGCTCCCAGTGAGTAGAAACATAACAGCACCTGCTCTTGGGATGCTCAGGACCAAACAGCAGCACATGCTTCACAGCCCCACTCCATCACAGGGACTGGCAAAATCGCTCAATTCAGCAAGGCAGAGTTAAACCTGCGGGGTCAAATCCTCCACTAAACCCTTCAAAGGAGCCTGGAGCATCCCAGGGGGGGCTGGGTTTGCTGAACGTGGAGTGAGAACAGCTGCTGTGGTGGTGGGGTTCATTTCACCCGGTGCTGCCGACACCACCCCCACACCCAGCCCTGAGCCAGGCACACAGGCTCCACCCGGGGGCTCGAGGGGACTGGGCTTTTCTAGCCTGCAATTCAGCTCATCTTGCTGTAGACAAGGGTAATGGTCCCCTCAGAGTGCTTTTTTCTCTCCTGCAAAGAAAATCTAAACATGAAGCTTCAACACCAGTGCTTGCAGTGTCCGATTCTGCCTGTCAGAGCCAGGTAATTATATCTGTAATGACCAGTGAGATCTTCCATGCTGTCACACCTAACAAATAAACCTGGGACAGAGCAGGAAGACCAACTTTGCTACTGCTTGAGCTGGAATCAGAATTTATTACTTGTTACCTAACATCTGTGGAGGAAAAAAAAAATCAAAATACAGAAATTGGTAATAAAGGAACTAATTGGTCATAAAGGAACCAGAATGTGTCCTGCTGTCCAGAAGACCAAAGTGATGATTAGAGCGTGTCCTGGCTGTAGAGCAAATTAGCTGAAGTAGTTACTGTGCAACTTGAATTCATGGACTGTGGCCCAAGGATGGAAAAGTCTTGGCTGGCCGTGGGGCTGATCTGTATCCTGTCCTGGCTCACCACTGAATGCAGCTTTGCTGTGCAACAACCTCCCACCTCTATTTTCCCCTTTTTCAATTGTGCAGAATTCATACAATATTTATAGCATGGGAGGAGTATTACAGTGATGGGGGGGTGATGCCATTTCTCTAATGTTTGTTGATTTATGGCTAGAATGTGCAATTCAACAGCTGAGGAATGTATCCTTTCTATTCATGCTGCACTGCTCAGAAGTGCTCACATTTCAGTCCATGTCAGCTGAACAAAGGTAGTCATATCCTTGGACACTTGCCACTGCAGCTATGTAGTAGAATTATGGTGCCTTGAACATTTTATGATCTCTGATGATAGCAGCATTTACACTGGGCTGACAGTTCAAATTAATCTGATTTTCAGAAGTTAGAGCATTTAATTAGGATTGGTAATAAAAATTATAGCATTGAAGAAGCATTATGACAGCATCTGTCCTGATCCGGGGGTGGGGGGAATCAGGATTTTTTTTTTAAAAGCAATAAACTATTAAATTTGGTTAGTCACAACCAAAGAAAATGACCTTCTGGAGCAATAAACAATAGATAGCAGCTGCCTCATCTTTGGGGTGGAAAGACACTTGATAATTTTGCACCTCAAAACATTTCTTTGATGTGTTGTAAAACCCACTCAACAATACAGATCCCTTTCTGTACATTTTCTAAGCAACTACATCCTAGCACTCCATTTTTACTTTTATTGCCTTTCAGACTGGTGAGAGCAATATAATGATTCATCATTAAAGTACTCCTTAAGCAGCTTTGTTCCTATTTGTTGCTATATATATTAAATAGAAATTGCTCTTTGAATTCACCTCTAAAGTCAGACTCAGTTTTTTATCTAACAAGAATGGTATCTCCAGTCATCATCTGAATCTAGCAAAGTGAGAAAACCTTTTGCATAATATAAATATCTACATTCTCTAAGAGGAGACTGATGCCACCACCTACCATGAATGCATTTTATAAGTGGTACAAAGCCATACAGAATTCAAATGCAGTCTCTTAAAGACACTCCAGGCACTCTCAGAAAGGAAGAGTTTTATGTCCAACTCAACAGTTTCTGGACCAGAGGCTTTACTCACCTGTAGCTGGTTTGCTAGCAGCATACAAACCATAAAAATGTAATGGTTGCTGAAAGAGTGCAGGTACCTAAAGACAGGCCTTTGTTTAAATCCCCACAGAAACCAGGGGAATCGCTCCCTAGCAAATAGCCATTTCTTTGGCCTGTCTGTTACCCATCTCCTCACCACCTGTGACTGAGCAGCAGCACGTGACTCCCCAGCTATTCCAGCTTGGCTGGGCAGGCACAGGACCTAATGGATAAGAGCAGGCATTTTCTCCAAAAGGGCAAACCTGCAGAGATCCCAGCATCTCTGCTGCCAGGTGAGCATTGGGCCCACAAGAACATCAAATTTGGCCCCTTTTTGCAGAGGGGCACAGGGGGAGTCTCTGCCCTCTGTCTCCAGGATGGGCAGAATGTGACTGCCAGGCAGGAAAAGGTGATCAGTACAGTGTGTGTGTGACACAAAATGCTGGCCAGCCCCCATCTAATAAACTAATTCTTTTTAAATTACCATTATTAACTCTCAACTTCCACATAGTTAGAGTTTAATGCAGAACTTCAGTGCTGAGCAGAAAGGCTGCTCAGCAATAATCAGTGGTTCAAATACATTGGTCTGATTTCCTGAGCAGATACAAGTAAGGCTGTAAGGAAGATATTCCCATCCACTTCTTCAGAACATAACACATGGAAATACACCCCAGTATTTTGCTGTTCTTGTAGAAGGACCCTTTGAAAAGACACTTGCTGGAATAGAGGCACAAAGATGACCAAAATAGTTGCTGGCCAGCAAGCGCCCGATCCAGTACTGAATTGCGCCCAATCTTGTTTAAGAACCATTTTGCTTTGATTCAGCCAGTTCTAATCACCATTCTGTCTGTGTGCAAACAGCAGTAAATGGGATGACTAATACATATTCTTTTCAAATGTTTCCTGCACAGACAATGGTGTTACTTAATGCCCACCACGTTTTATAAGTGCTGTTCTAGAAAGAAATCATTCAGATGACCTTATACCAGTTCTGGAGAGATTTCACTGAACGTTTGTACATTTGTGTTTCCACTACTCCGAGGAAAGCCAGAAGATTTTTCTCCTCTTTGTGGGAGAAATAAGAGTTGCTATGGAGCATTGGATATCACCTAGTGTGTGGGTAAGAAGGGATCCTCTTTCTCAGAACAGAGAGAGCAGCTGCTTCCCAGGTATCATCACAGCCTCCATCCCTGGCAGGGATTGTGGCTTCTTGATTCATGCACAACAACAAATTCACCAGATTTCTTTGTGTGCTTCTGCACCTCCAACACAGAGGTCTTGCAGAGCAGAAGAGGTCTTCCCTACGGGATCTCAGAGGAGGACACACAAGTGTCCTGTTCTAGCAAAAAGAGAAGGGAACAAGTTCTTGACTGCATTTGGGCTCAAATTACAGAAAGAAAGAAAGAAAAAAAAAAAAAAAAGTGGGGGGGGGATTCTACTCCAGACTTCCTTATGAGTTATGTCAGTGCTGTGTCAAAAACAGCACAGCAGCCCTGGGGAAACTGAGGCGGCAATTACAAATTCTCTGACAAAAATGCTCAGGTAGCAACACATTCCAGTTAAGAATGTGTTGCTACCTGAGCAAAGAAAACAAAAGTGGCTAAAGAGATTTACAGTCCAGATGACAGTGCTGCTCTTTTTTCTGAAGAGTGCAGTCATGAATGACACATTTGTTCTGCCTGGGTGCCACAGAAACACTTCAGAAACTGTTACACAGCAATGGCACCGCTGGCTGTGCTGTATCAATAGCTCTGCAATGCCAGAAACAAACGCAAACCACTCTACACGCGATGCAGGTGCATAATCTAGGCAGCACCTTCCTCTTCTGCACATCCAGGCTTCCTTGGCAGGGTCTGCACTCAGGAGCCAACAGGCAAACCTACATATGTGGGTCAACCAGGCCAACAAAATCAAAGAGGTATCCAATGCCCAACACTCCGCTTTTCCAGAAAACTGGAAACTTTCATTTCAGCTTGATCTTTACAGAATAAAACTCCCACTGGAGGTCTCAAGACAAACCAAAAAGCGCATGCCTTGATGGTGGGAAGGAAACAGTATCAGCTGCTGTTGATTTTGTTAGGGATTTCTCAAGAAGGCAACTTTCAAAACAAGCCTAAGTAAATTTGATGTCACTGACAGATTTTTTTTTTCTCCCAGGTACTGGTGCAAAAAATCCTCAAGCAAAGATTCTGGGTGGTAAAGTAGTTAGTTGAACAAAATTCCTCTCCACAGGGCTGGGAAAGCAAAACACAAATCCCAGACTCATACACTGCTGCTTCTAAAATAAATTTCTTTCTCTACTTCCGAACATCAAGATCAACCCTTAAGGACTTCAACATTCCCTCTTCCTCAGGGAAGATCACCTTTTTTCTTCCTCTTAGTGTAATTTCACTCCTCAAAAAAACACCAGCTCCCTGTCAGCAGCATTTTCCCTCTCTGTGTGGGTGCCCTCTGTCCTCCCCATGCCCACAGGAGCAGAATGAAGGGACCTGTAGAGTGCACTGTGTCTCAGTTTCTGAACCAAAGCATAACCCAGCATACTGCAGCCAGCCTCACCGAAAGGTCATACAGCAGGAAGAAGTAAAAGCTCCCAGGTGCATTTCGCCGAGACAGAGGGCAGTTTGTTTCAATTAAGTGCAACAACTTTATTGCCAATCAGAAAATGTATCATTCGGGTATCCTTTGCCCTCTCCTCCCTGCTGCACACAAAGAAATCACACACATATTTTCTGTCTGGCATTATAGATTGCAAATTAAGTCCCGTTCCCATGGAAAAAATTTAAAAATTTTATACCCCATACTGAGGAGAGGACCGTATCCCCTCGCAATAGATCATGGCATATTGCACAGGCTACAGCACCTACCTCCGTGAGCCGACAGAGCCAGCAAATGAACATAATTCCTCTTGGATGGAGACATTTACCCCAGCTCAGACAGCCGGGGCTCTGCTGCCATGCCTGGAGATTCGGACACACCAAGAAAGCATCTTCTGTGAGCAGCACGGCTCCTCTCACACACCGAACTGCAGCAGCAGCCTGAGAGAGCAGCAGCAGTTGAATTGCTGCACATGTATCTCTGCAGATTATTTCCTGCTTAAACACTTGGCGTAAAAGCAGATGCTCTTAACCCTCTGGAGGCCTCTGCCTTCGTCCCCCCTCGGCAGAAGAAAGCCAGCAACTCCAAATATTCTGCGGTGAGGCCGGAGAGGAATGACTGGAGACACGCAGGGCATCTTCCGAGAAGTAGTCCCAAGCTCGTGCTAGTTGCAGTCACTTTGTGCTCAGGGAGCCAAGCATTCCCACCGCATCCCCAGGCAGGCACCACACGGTTCCCACTGCATCACCCGCTGCAGATCCCCAGGCTCCAGCAGAGCACCGCTTGTGGCTCACGCAGGAGCCCCGGCAAGGGTGGGGCGGCCAGAGGTCCGACCCCGCGGCTGGAGGCCACGGCCGGGCGGGCGAGGAGGTGAGGGACACGAGAGGAGCGCAGGTGGTGCGGCGAGCCCAGCAGTGTGACCCCAGGTCAGGCGCGCCGGGCTCCTGCTCGTGGCACGGGGCTCTGCGGTCCCGGGCGCTGCCCCATCACCCGCGGGCACCCACTCGGCGAGCGGCAGCGCTGCTCCCTCTCAGAGCCCGCGAATGTGACTGGGAAGCATGGCTGAAAACATGCTACAATTAACAGGAGGGAGGGAGATACTACTGCTCTCCTGCTAGTCTTAAAGGCACATTGCTCGCATGTGCCTGTCGAGGATGCAAACGCCCGCAGCTTCAGTCCCGGCGTCTCGCTCATCTGCAGGCGGCCAAGGTGCCCAGGCAGGAGCCCCGTCCGGGTGTGGGGAAGGAGAGCACCCCAGGAGTCAGGAAGTGAAGGGGCAGTAGCAGGAGTGCCTCCATCAGGGGCTGGGCGTGAGGCCTGACACGCCTTTGCCGCTGCGCTGGGAGTCCAGCAGAGCCCCTGTCACCCAGCCCGACTGCTCGCCCCTGTCACTGGCAGCTCCACCATCATCCCAGCCAGACACGGGGCACACTGGCCACTGCCCCCTGAATCCCACATGGGACTGTCTCCAGCAGGCAAGGAGGGCCTGGTACCCCCTAGGAGCATGGTGGCCCTCTCTGGTCTTGGTAGCAGAGTCAGGTTGCTCCCACTGGGGTCACTGGCCCCAGCAGCAGCTGCAGTTTTGCACCTTGGTTTTACACAGCCAGAAGCTGAGGCACTGAAACCCAACGTGTCACATATCCTAAAGCTGTGATGAGTTCAGCAGGACTTAGACTGGCTGTAGCATCTGGGGCCACAGCCGCCTCCCTCCTGCCCCAGGGCTGGAGCCAGCAGGCTCTGCACCAGCTGAATGCCACATATTCTCTTTTCTTCTCCTTATCCCCTCTTCTGAGTGCCTTGGAATACTCTGATTTGTCCTTCATCATGTCATAGCACAGATACAACAATAACAATGCCAGTAAGTCGAGCCCACATCAAGCTTTTCCCTCCCATGCCCCCTCGCCAACAGCTGGCATCTGAAACTCAGAAGTCTGCAAAATGGGTGATTTACCCTATTTAAAATCTCCACTTTTTTCCCAGTAGCAGTTGTTGCCATAGATAACATGCTTTTCTGAGCAGGACAAACTAGTGTGAAGCCCAGAACCTTGTTAAGCCGCTTTGCGTCACACAGCAACCCGTTAGCACCTTTGAATCTCCAAGGCCGTGGAGACACCAAAATTAACCTGATCAATACTGCCTCCATCACTGAGAGGGAAGCTGTTAGCAGTGTGGATATTTTAACCTGAGCATACAAAGCCAAAATAAATTACTATGGTGAAAAGTAAGTTAAGCATCCCGTAACTTAGTTCCTGAAAAGGAAGGTACCCTTAACGCAAAACCAGCAAATACTTGCCACTGATGCAAGAATGCATCACAGCAAAACAAATACTTTCTTTCCTGTAGGGCTAGTAAAACATGATCCCCTGATGAAACAAGTGCAATGCATGTTTCACTGCTTCCAGGCCATGCAGCTTTGTGCAAAAATACCGCAGTGAATTAATCCAAAATGGTCTTTATTAGGCGTTGCATATCTTAAAGAAAGTCTTTTTAACACCAGACCCACAAAACATGTATAAGTAGTAATCAAATGCTCGGCAGAGACACTTAAGGCTTTATGCTCCTGAAGTTTCACCCCCAAGTATCAAAGATCAAATTTGTTCTGCAGAAGATTGCTGAGGATTTCTCGAGTTTAATGCTTCCTGAGCTCGTTGATTGGTATGCAAAAACAGCACAGTGACTACCAGCACATCACCACAAGTATCTGTCCTGAAAGAAGGCAGTCCTCTGCAGCACACTCAATAGAAATATTCTGCATACAGGCACTATTACTTTTTTAAACCACAACACCTGATGGACCAACCAACTTTAAATTCAGAGGAAATGACCACCTATTAAATTCATAAGATCAAATGTTCTTTTGAGTTATTCCATCTCGTACAACAGAGTGTTTTGGCATGAGAAACTCAGGTCAGCAGGGTCATATCTTTCTGTCAGATACCAGGTCTGTCACTAAAAATTCTGCACATGCTTACAAGTGCATTTTTTTTTTTTATTTAGTGTAATATGAGATTTCATTCTAAAAAATATTTGTGTGTAAGGAAGCCATCATATTGGGAAGTGTCACACTACAGAAAGCTGAATCATTAAAGTTGTCTGCAAACAACTGCAAGACCTAAAATTCACATCACAATTGTACTAAATTGCATATTCCACCAAATATATGAATTCTAATTAGACTACACTGCAAAACAACCCTTCTCAAAGACTTTAAATGCATAACAAATAAATGTAAACCATAAGAAACACAGCTACCATTAGAGTGGGGGTTTAAAAAAAATTTTAAAAAGAAAAAGAACTTTGGAAGTCAGAAACCTGATTATAACTACTCCCAGCTTTCAGAAACACGTATTCAAGCGCATTGCTTATGATACCTGAGGAATAACAACTCTAAGACCTTTTAAAACTCAGAGCTCCCAGGTGGTGGATGTGTCCATGCACACAAAACAAACAACTACCCAAGAGACAGCAGGCACATTCAAGAGCATCCAGCATGCTGACCCTACTGGGACTTACAAAAATAAGAGCACTAGTTTAAATGGCTACTTTGGGGAAAAAAAAATAAAACCAAGCAGGAGCAAGAGAGATGGAGGCCTGGCAGGATGAAACTATACCCACTTGCATGGGTCCTGTAAGTATTGTGGTTATCTCTGCTCAGAAATCCCAGAATACTGACCTCAGCCTTCGTATTACAAAATTCTCAGGCTCTGCTCCTGACACTCGACATCTGACATCTCTTTATAATTATTCTTTTACTGCATTCATGTAGTGTATGAGGACTAATCCATCTTCTAAGAAATGGTTTGTGCCCTGCTGTTACCAAGTTGCAAAAGATCATGGTTGGTTTGTGGCAGGTAAGTAAACAATTCATACATCATGTAAACCATTTCATATCTCTATTGTCAGCTCATCCTTCAGGTCACATGTGAAAACCCTTACAAGTGTGAGGAAAGGGCTCCATACAGTGTGAAAAGCAATGTCAGCACAATCATTTCAGCCTTCTGGAGAGTGATGGGGGTGGCCAGAGTTTCACTTGTGCACTTCATGCACTGAAGCACTTCATTGGCCAATCCATAGAGGCAGGCACCTGAACTCCTGCAGATGACAATGGCAAGAGCAGCACTGGAAGATGCCAGGACACCCTGGGTAAACAACAGGCAGGGAGATTGTCCCTCCAGAGCCTTGCACCCATTTTTCTTACACACTGTAGGAGCCATACTCAGTACAGCAAACAGCTCCTCTACAGACCATGAACTGAAAATTTTGACCAAGTAAAAAAATTTGGAAAATGGTGAAAGCTTCTGTAAGAAGGACAGTTCACACACATGCCCAAAATCTGTAGAGGGTAATTATCACAGCACATGCCATAGTCGAGATGGCCACAATACACAGAGTATTAACACGCAATTTCAGAAAGCTTTAAGCATCCCCATATAAAATAACACCTTACCACATCAGAAGGCTCCAGGCAACTGTCCATACAGAGTAGCATCATCCCACCTCAGAAGGCTGCAAGCACCCACCCTTCTTGTTCTTCAGCCCAGCCTTTTATACCCTCATGTTCAGGCATGGCTCTGTGTGCCCTCTGCTCCCTTTGGTGGTTGCTCAGTGCCCCTGGGCACTCCATGGCTCATTGCTGCCAATGCTGCTCACCTGCTCCTCACAGCTGTGCCCACTGGGGATGAGGCTGGGCCACAGCCCCATCCCAGTGACCCAAACTGTGCCACACACAGCCCCATCCCAGTGACACAAACTGTGCCACACACAGCCCCAGTGACACAAACTGTGCCACACACAGCCCCATCCCAGTGACCCAAACTGTGCCACACACAGCCCCAGTGCCAGTGACACAAACTGTGCCACACACAGCCCCATCCCAGTGACACAAACTGTGTGCCACACACAGCCCCAGTGACACAAACTGTGCCACACACAGCCCCATCCCAGTGACACAAACTGTGTGCTACACACAGCCCCAGTGACACAAACTGTGCCACACACAGCCCCATCCCAGTGACACAAACTGTGTGCCACACACAGCCCCATCCCAGTGACACAAACTGTGCCACACACAGCCCCATCCCAGTGACACAAACTGTGCCACACACAGCCCCATCCCAGTGACACAAACTGTGCCACACACAGCCCCAGTGACACAAACTGTGCCACACACAGCCCCATCCCAGTGACACAAACTGTGTGCCACACACAGCCCCAGTGACACAAACTGTGCCACACACAGCCCCATCCCAGTGACACAAACTGTGTGCCACACACAGCCCCATCCCAGTGACACAAACTGTGCCACACACAGCCCCATCCCAGTGACACAAACTGTGCCACACACAGCCCCATCCCAGTGACACAAACTGTGCCACACACAGCCCCAGTGACACAAACTGTGCCACACACAGCCCCATCCCAGTGACACAAACTGTGTGCCACACACAGCCCCATCCCAGTGACACAAACTGTGCCACACACAGCCCCATCCCAGTGACACAAACTGTGCCACACACAGCCCCATCCCAGTGACACAAACTGTGCCACACACAGCCCCATCCCAGTGACACAAACTGTGCCACACACAGCCCCATCCCAGTGACACAAACTGTGTGCCACACACAGCCCCATCCCAGTGACACAAACTGTGTGCCACACACAGCCCCATCCCAGTGACACAAACTGTGCCACACACAGCCCCATCCCAGTGACACAAACTGTGTGCCACACACAGCCCCATCCCAGTGACACAAACTGTGCCACACACAGCCCCAGTGACACAAACTGTGCCACACACAGCCCCATCCCAGTGACACAAACTGTGTGCCACACACAGCCCCATCCCAGTGACACAAACTGTGCCACACACAGCCCCATCCCACTGACACAAACTGTGCCACACACAGCCCCAGTGACACAAACTGTGCCACACACAGCCCCATCCCACTGACACAAACTGTGTGCCACACACAGCCCCATCCCAGTGACACAAACTGTGCCACACACAGCCCCAGTGACACAAACTGTGCCACACACAGCCCCATCCCACTGACACAAACTGTGTGCCTACAGGTAATGCCTCATTCTGTACTCCCTACAAACTCTTGGCTACAAATAAATTACAGTCTCTGGCATATACCAAGCCTTCCACCCCAGCGTTCCCTGAACTTGTTCTCCAAGCTGCTTAACAGAGCAGCTCCCAACATTTTCTATCACCAATCATTGCTCAGTTTTTCTTATCAGCCCCTACCAATAACCAGCTACTGAGCAGCTGCCATGAGCCCATGGATGTCTGGAGTTCAGAACCACCAGATTGAGAGTGAGGGGGGTCCAGCCAGAAGAGAGGTACACTAGCAGATACCAGAGCATGGAGTTTGGGAAGCAACAGCACTGAGCTTTAGTACCCAGCTTGCTCAGAAGCTGCCTCCCAGCCAAACTAACAAAACGAGCAACCAAAGCATTCACAGTTTTGAACACTCGCACACACATTAGCTTGGTGAGCCATCAGTCCCGAGGTTTATTTATACTGGAAAAACTTCAGAAGTTCAAAAAAGGCATCAGCATCCAAGCAAGACACACTGCCAGGCTGCAGCACCTCACTGGGAGACATCATAGGACCAGTGTGCAATGTTTACCCAAGGAAATGCATGCTGGCTAGAATGGGAGTTCACTGCAGGGAAAAGCTAGGGACATCAGAGACCTAAATATCCTTTCAAACACCCTATTTGCAAGACAAAAACCCACTCTTTTGAGTTGGCCTATTTAGAAGCAGATATTATGATTATGAATCTTTACGATATCAGCGTCGTATTGTGGGTTTTTACAAGGTTTTTTTGTTTTGTTTTAAATCAGTATTTCTGTTGTGCTTGAAAGTCTTCCACTGTATTTAGACATTAGAATCCCACAGCCCTCCTTGTATCTGTGATTTAGAAATGGAAGTATTTGCACTGTGAGTAAGGTTTGCAGAATTCAATGAATGTGTTGGCAAAGAGTCAAAAGAGCATGTTTGGACAGCCTGGGCATTAGAAGGTCCCCCCAGCTACCTTTTACAAGCTAGCTGGTTTCACCTTTATCAAGGCTTCCTACTTGAACTACTTTTGAGAAGTCAGCCTTGATTTCTCTGAAATTTTCAAATGTATTTGAGAAATTAAACATTAAAATAGGCACAGGAATAGTTAATCAGACAATAATCTTATATGTACTGAATGTCCTTTGTAGTCAGAGACATCTGGGCCAAACCTTATAGACAAAATCAGCTCTGATATCTACAAGTACAAATCAATGTATTCACAATTAAGCTCTCAAAGAAGACAAATCATCATTCAGAAATTGGGGGGGGGGGGGGGGGGCTGGCATTGCTCTGACTGATGGTGCTTCTTTCTGATTCAGTAATGAAAGAAAGGTAGCAGCTATGAATAAAAAACCCCAAAAGGTGCCAAAGGGAAAAAGGCTGTAGCAAAGTGACCACCCGGGTATTGAAAGACAAACTCTCCTGAGATTCAAATGCAGCAAGAATGATTAAACATGGATACAGAACCCAAACTACAGGAAGTCGATCCTCTGGTTTTTGGTGTAGGCAAAGTGAAGCTTAGAAGTATTTTAGAAAGGTGAGCACTGGTAATAGCTTTACTGTGGGACAACTAGGTTAAATTGAGCTGGGATAAAAAGGAGTGAGACTGAATTATTTAAGCTTCCTTTCTGGCCATATGTTCTGTGAACAGCTGATAAGTCATAGGAAGAACATGCTACTTTTAGATCTCTTGACTTTCCTGCGCCAGGGTCCTTGTCTCTGCTGAGCAAACAAGGAACCAATGCCTACTGCAACTGGGAAGCTGGGAAACAGGAGTTCTCCCGCTGCCTCTAGTGCTGGCTGATGAGTTATTTTGGGCTAACCAAGTTCATAACCCATTCTTTAAAAATGACCTCAAGATTCCACTCATATCTGGGAGGTGCTTTGAAAAATGCCAATGCAGTTTAGTCCCCATCAGCTTCTGCCTGCATCAGCAAAGGCTCCAAAAACAGGAAGATCTGTCCAGGCAACCGTGATGAGCAAGCTCTGTGTTCAACTGGGATACACAAATATTGTGAGGGAGGGAAAATATTGTGAGGAGAGGTCTTGAAGAAACACTGTGCTAGTTAATGCCAACTGTGGAGCTCATGTGCTATCAGCTTCAGATCAGAGCTGCACAGGCTCGGGCCCCAGAGAGCCAGGGGAGCACCCCAGCACCCAGGGACACAGGGAGACACACCAAAGTCATTGGACATCTTCTGGCACCCTCCCCGCCTCGTCGTCCTTCTGGGGATTTTCTTTGTAATGAAATTCTTCCTTTCATCAAAAATTTCACAAAACTTTATAGCCAAGTTCAATTTTCTATTTATATCTGTTTTACTTTTAGATAATTTTGGAAGAATTCTAAAAGGGTGTTACGCCATACCTCTGCCAGAATTTGATAAATATTGTTTCTGTTCAAAAGTCCACAGGAAGCAACACAGAACAAACCTGTCAAGCCCATGCTGGGACCAGCAGATTCACACTCCAACTTCCTTTTCCACTTCTGGAGACCATATCTCTGATATGCAGCCAAAGGACAGCCCCCCACCTTTTCTTTGCCTTGCTGTTGCCTGCCCTGCTGCTCCCAGATGCAGCATCCCTTCCCTGGCACTCCACTGTCCCAAATATCAGTTACAAGGCATCTCCACGTGCAGGGTATAACATGTTAGCACTGATGACCTCATGAAAAGGAACCAATATCGGCACCAAAAAGCAGTTAGCAGACTGTGGAAGCAGTGAGCCTTCTCTTCACACAAAACTGCATTGGGAACCTGCAAGCTGGGGGTGTCCCTCTGTCTCTCAGCTGCAGCATGAGCTTATCCATGCTTTGGGCAGCACCTGATGGAGTCAGAGCACTAAAGAGTCAGTTATTTAAACCTGCAAGGTCCAAAAATCCACAGCTGAGAAAGTGAGAAGAGTGAGATATCACAACTGGCACACCACAGCAGAGAAGGGAGACCTGCTCATGCTGGGCTGAAGAGGGGGTTTCTCGTACAGCAGCTGTCAAAACCTTGTTCTGAAATGGCTCAGTAAGCTTCACCTCAGCCTTGTCCTAGCCTGGACAGCTGGGGACAGCTCTGCACACTCTTCAGTTTCCCCAGGAATTCCAAGAGCTCTGTGCCCCCAGGGATCCTCCTGGAGTACAGGGAGATGACACCATCCCCTTCTGCACCCATGGTACGTTGTGAGGCCCTTGTGCTCCCTGTCACACTCTTTTAGCCAGTGGGTAACAGAGGGAGGTGGGGGCCGTGGTCAGTGGTCAGTGCCCTGCTGAGCACATGGTGTCCTGAGCTCTCTGCTGCCCAAGCACTCAGACCCTGTCCTGTCCTGTCCTGTCCTGTCCTGGGCTGCTGGGGGGCCACAGCTGCTGCTCCAGCGTGGGCTGAGGGGTCAGTCCAGCACCTTCCAGCTGGCCAGAGCAGCACTCTGTGTCCCAGCCCCTTTGCAGGACGCTCACTGGTGAGTGTGAACACATTAACCCAGGAGCACTGCAAAGGTTTATCTGAACCGGGGCTAAAAAGAAAATTACAAGGAAGCTTTGGCAGAAGGGTGAAACCTACCATTAATTTGAGTAGTGAATGATCTAAAATATATAAACACATTGTCCTTTTATAGCAGAACTAGGTTTCTCTATTGCTGCCTTAAAAATGTCATGCTAGCTCCACCTAGCACACGGAATGCTTGTACTAGCACTGGGGAGTTATTCAGGATTAAGTATGGGCGCTTTTGTTCAGTTTGATCAACTTGTTATTTTTTACAATTCAGACTAATGCTTCCATTTAATTCCTTTCACCATCTCCCACAGGAAAAATATGGGCTTCAGCTAACTTCTCAAGGGTACATTTACTAACAATGCAAGAGATTTTACAAATAAATGAGGGGGAAGGCAACACTTTGCTGTAGATCACAAATATTTTAAAAGTCCATTAGAGTCCTCTAGATTTATCATGCTACCAGAACTCAGGTGGGTATTTAATACAAGAAAAATTTTGTAGGTCAACGCAGAAATCTAAATGACTGATCCAAAATTGCCTGGACAATAAGTGTTCAAGCCACCCCTTGCAAATGCTGCCTAACAACTCATACTTCCAAGCCCTGCTGGTCCCAACTGGAGTAGTTTCTGCTCAGTCACTAAGCAATACGACCACTAAAACAGGATTTCTGGAATATTAATTCCAAAGGAAGACAATCAAACATAATGATATTACTACATCCCACCTAATTTTTTTTGTGATTGGCTCTGTACTAAATTTAACAAAAGAAATCGGCAATCAACAGACAATATTTTGACAATAGAAATAGAAAAATTTTGGAGAAGGGGCATTCATTGAAGGAAGACATGCACTTCCCTACAGAAATCCAGGAGGGATTACTGTACCATCTAATGGGACAACTTCCCTTCTGAACAATGTGAGCGACCAAAAAATAAATCATTCAGGGGATATTTTCCAGTGTTTGGGTCACAAGTTTAATGAGAAGCTGCCATTCAAATGGCTGGTCCTATGGGCCAGACTGTGCTGTCTGGGGCACATTCTTTTTGGGCTTCTCCCTGAAGTCAGAAAAGGCTGGGGAGATTTGAGGGGGTCACGTGAAGTTTAAGGTTTGCACACCCCTTCAATAGACTTAGGACTCTGTCATTCAAGTGATTTGTAGTTCAAGTCCGTGGGCTTTCTCATCAGAAGGATCATTAGAGCTTTTCTGCACAGAATGACAAACACACTCACAGCTGTGGCACTTCCGATGGGGCTGGAATGGCTCTTTACAAGAGACAGAGCAGGGGCATTCACAGAGCACCCCGAGTCTCTGCAAACCCACACTGCCAACCTGGCCAGCTCTGGGTTCAAACACTTCTGGTTCGGGGCCATTCCGAGGTTCTAGGAACACAGAATTTGTGAGAAACCTGCAGACAAAGGGAGAATGATGGGCACGGGTTACTTGGATTTGTGAAAAAGAGGACCTAAAGCAGATTGCCTTTTACAATTACACAGCCACAGGGAAACAGCACAGCAACAAAGACATGGCAGAAACACAATAAAGACATGGCAGAAGCACAATAAAGACATGGCAGAAACACAACAAAGACATGGCAGAAACACAACAAAGACCATCACACATCCTCAGTATAGTGCATTACCCACAGGAAGCAGGCTCCTCTGTACATACACTAGCAATCAAACTTTCAATACTTTCACTTTCAAAGAAAACTAACAACATAGAGAAAGCATTTTGAAGATTAGGCCTTCTGCAGAGATAAGAAAAAGAGCTGGTATAGACCTTAGTCACAGCACTGAATAACAGCAAAAAGTCAGGGAAACACAGATCAGAGCACACTCCACCCATGGGGACTCAAAAGGTGAGTCCATGCCTGAAAGCTGCACTATCTCTCCTGCGTGGGAATCCTGCTCCTGTTGTACAAATGCACATCCCTGCTGCACACACGTGGGGCAGCCTGAGCCCATCTGCCCGGGTGGCTTTGGGCCCACACTAAGACACATGCCGGTGCCACCAGGGCACGAGATGGTGAGTGGCTCTGCGTGCAGATGGGGAGTGTGTGTGATGAAATGAGTGCCAGCTCCGTGGCAGGAGGCTGCTGGGCTGCTGGGGCGATGCTGTGTTGATAGCAGATGCTGCTAACACCTGTTGATGGGTACAGCACTCTCTTTTTAGAAGCAGTCAGCCATGGGAGGCCAGGAAGCATGGGCCTTGTAGGCACAGATAATTGTTGTCCAGGTGCCAGTAGGCATTAAACAAAGGAAAACATGTGCCACAAGGTTACAGAGCCAGGCAGGGCACAAAGGAATTTGCATCAAACAACAGCACAGATCTTCAGGAAAAGAAGTACCAGTCTGAAGCTGTAGGACCCAGAGCAATGGACTTCATTGCTTCCTGCAGAGCAGCACCAGAGCAGAAAACATAAACCCAGTAAAGTTTCAAAGGGAACTGGGTCTAGCACAGAGACCAGACTCCATTCAAAGAATTTTAGCTCTTCCTTTTCCACATCACATTCTTGAATATACCCTCTGCTCACTCTGCTTTAGAAACTCATTCTTTACTAAATCACTTTAAAGGAGTCTTGTTTTTCCTAGACTGGTTCATTCAAGTGGGATATTGAACATAGTATTGAGGTAGAAATGGAACTGTGGCTTCCAGACAATAAAGTTTTCCTCTGCAGAGGCAGTATCAAAAATAATCTACAGACCTGGGTTGTGGCTGCAAAGAACCCTTGCACCAAACAAGAGATGTAGCTGGTCAGTCTACTTTGTATGTTAGGGCAGTCAGGACTCAGGGCAGTTTGCAGTGGACAAAATAAAGCTTGAAACAGATTTTTGTTAGGGTGCCTTCATTGTGCGCCTCATTTCCCTGCTTCTTGCTGCATTCATGTTAATAATCTTTTCCTCCACTTCCAGTTTCTTTTTAAATACCCACTTGGAGCTGCTGTGATAAGGGGTGTTTTCATTGTTATTTTTCTCAATTATTCTGAAATTGCTAAAACATCCAGATTTCAAATAAGCACTTTTTTCTTTTCCTTCCAAATTCTATCAAATAGTGCCCCAGTTAATTATTGTCTTCTGACTGAGTTTCAAAACTCAGCTTGTTTGATGCCACAAAAGCATAAATCCCAAGAAAAAAAAAATCCCTGGAAATGCAGTCCTTTGCTGCTTTTATTTTAAATTGGTTTTGTGCCATCAATGAAATCGTCCTGTGGGAAAAAAAATTAAATTCCAGCCTTTGGGGAGAGACTGAACAGGAAAACTTTTAATATGCAAAGTTCAAAAAGCAACAACAGAAAAGAGGTTTTTGGAAGGAGCACCTCTGGCTGGCCCTAACAATAGCTTTTGTCAGTCCCCCAGGCTCCAGCACAGTTGGCCAGCTGGCTGCATAATTTAACATACAATATCTTATGCATCTTGATCTTATCAGAACACTTTACAGAGGCTGATGGAAATGGTAGAATAGGCTTTGGAGACCTTCTAGAGCACTTGCTTTAAAGTGCCCGGGTTTCCACAGCATCCAGTCAATTACCAAATCCCATCTACAGACATCTACTGTCAAATGAAGCAGAAAGTGAAAGGCATTTAATAAAAGCGTGGATGGAACAGAGATCAGCTGACCATGAACAGCACGTGACTGTTCAGTCATTCACAGTGATTTATTTAATACCCTCAGAGTTCATATTTCAGAAGCCCTTTTTTTCCTAGGCTTGCTCCTTCTTCTAAGGCTTGCTTTGTAAAGATGACAGCACATTTTACTAGCAAATAACTGTGACATACATTCTATTTCAAAAGTTTACTACAGAAGAAGTTCTTGTATTTTGCCATAACTAATAAAGAACAGAAAAGTGCCATTGGCTTGTCTTTGGCTTTTATCGGTTACAGTCAGACAGAAAGAAGTGAAGACACTGAAAATAAAGCATTCATGCTGCATACAAGCAGTGCTGGAATTACATATTTTCATGGCTGCTTTTTGACTCAAGCAGCAGTCTGGCAGGGCAGACAGCACACCCAGAAAGTTGTTTTTCCCAGGGTGAGAACAAACCCTTACACTCTAGCTGTTCTGACCCTGCAGCTTTCCCACACACATGGAGGTTGATTATATGATTTGCAGAACATCTCAAGTTTTAGATTTTTTTCCCCACCCAAGTTAATCCCTGTGCCAAAAATAGATCAATGTGAATCAGCTGAATCTAGGAAAACAGAGAAAACAGGTCTGTTGCTAAGCACAATAACTTCAAGAAAATTGCACTCATTGTAACACCATAATTATCACCACAGCTGTGCAGAAGATAATTATTTCCACTAAGATATGACAACTTTTTGCAAAGATAAGACAGATACTTCCACTTTCGATCACCCAGTGCAATATCTGCATTTATATCAAGATATTAGACAGTGGACAGGTAAAATTAATTTGATTAACTTTGTGCATTCTTTTTATATTACTTGTGTCCTTTACTGCATCTTGGCTTCCATATATGCCGTAAATCAGCAAAAGGAGAGAGCAATAAAAATAGAGGGACACAGAAAAGATGAAGAACTAATATTCAAATCCTCCCACAGAAGGCAGACAAACCTCCAAGGAAATATGGGCAGATTCTTGTTAGTAGGAGGGGAATGAGAACATGAAAAATATCAGCCAACCAAAATAATGGAAAAAACCAAAACCATACATACATATGGATGGCCCTGGGAAACTGGCAGGGACCTCTCTGCAGGAGCAGTGTCTGGGGAACAAGGTGTCTCAGAGCTTTTAAGTCAGTCTTGAGGTACCACAGCCTGTCAACATCCAAACCTAGCACAAGGATCATAAAAGGGAAACAGGAACTAGGACACACGGATAAAAGCACTAAAATCACCTTGAAAACACAAGAGCTAGGAGATTAGCAAGCTAAACAATACTTTTTCCTCCACGCTGTCATGGTTGATTGTTTAAAGCCTGTCAAAAGCTCCTCTGGGAAACCCTTCATAGATATACCAAGAGCAGTGGGAGAGTAGGGAATCAGTCAATATTTAATAACTTTATTACTCAGACAGTACCATATGCAATTAATTGAAAATTACAATGGCTTTTGGGGAAAAGGAGCTTTTCTTTTGCAATAACAACCAAGTAGTTTGCAGAATTTTGAAAGGATTTTTTCTTTTTAATACTTGAAAGAGGCACACACCTTTGTTAAAGCTGTAGCAGAATCTTGAAGGCACCTCAACTACCAGAGAATTTCCAGCAATAGCTTCTGTCACCAATGCTGACATTTTTTTTTTTTTGCCATCCTACTTTCTATCCAAATCATGAGCAAATGAGACTGCACTGAAATCATTAGCACCGCCCACCAGGCAGATCTGCTTGTCACTGCACGCTGCGTCTCTCCAAGACAGACATCTGGAGGCTGTATCTGGACACCTGGGAAGAGGCTGGCAGAGCACTTACAGCTTCAAATTCATGGCCTGCCTCAAGCTCCTGTCTCAAGGGAAAAAGACAACTTCTAAAGGAAGCCCATGAACACATTCAGCTCCTACATCACACTAGTGGAACTACTTTCAGAATGCTGAGCACATACCAGAAGTTCACAATTCTAAAAGAAAGATAGAACAGGGGGAAAAAAATTTAAAAAAAAAAAAAAAAATGGAAGCAGCCAAAAAGCATTTGGGAGGATCTGGGAGGCTGGGAGCTGGGAGGTAGACACTGTGCTGCACAGCAAGACACCCAACGAAACACTTACAGAAAAATGAATACCAAGCAGTGACATGTAGAAGTGCATGAACAAGTGTCTTGGAAAATATGCATGTACCTAACTAGTGACACAGACAGCTTCTGGAACTCAGTAGAGAAAGAAAAGAGGGAAAAAACCCAGCACCATATAGTAAAAATGACTGAATCTGGTATTAAAGTCTACCAATCAATGTATTCAAGTGCTCTCAAATACCACATCTCCTGAAAGTCTGGGAACACGTCTTTCATTGCTCTTCTGTATCTGTCTTCCTCCAGCCAACAGCCTGAAGAAAGTAATTTTTATACCTTCTCTCCTCAGGCACCAAACTCTGAATTACAATATGAATTTCGGTGTCCCTAAGAGCTGGTAACTCACCTGCCTCTGCTTGTCCCCATCATTTCCCAAGGAGAGAAGCAGAACAGTGGCACTCTCACAAGTTCATTTGATTGGCAAGTACCTGAGGTTTTCTACTGATCTTTAAATGTACTATGAATCTAATAAAACCCTCAATATCAGTACTGGAATATTTCATACAGTGCAGTTTTATTTAATTTCTTGTTGATCTGACTACTGCCAAAGAGGATATTCCATGAAAGCTAATACAGCCCTAAATGAGATATGAACCATTCTCAGAATACCATGTGTGTATTTTCTTGTACACATGAGCCCACAAATCCTTCTGCTGGTTCTCAATGAAGATGTTTCGTTTGTTTTAAGAAATCTGACTGGAGACATTCTGCTTCAGAAACACCTCTATAAATATACCCAGGAGGAAATTTGACATAAACAGTGTAATTGCTTTGCTACCTAGACTTAATCCTGCATAGAAACCATCTGCTGCATTAAAAAAAAAAAAAAAAAAAAAAAAAAAAAAAGAAATGTAAAAACCCACAAACACAAAAGCCAAATCATGTATTTTTGTCCGCTGCTTACTATTGCTACTGCTTACTATTTCTCAAATTTGTATTTTATACTGTGCATATGTAGACCACAAGATCACCATGCAGAAGATCATCACAAAGTGGTGTTACAATACTGCTTCAAAAAACTCAGACAAGCATGTCAAGGTGTACAGAGAAACCAGGTGTGTAGAGAAATCCTTTCATTCTGCTCTGCTCAGGAAAGAACCAGAACCATTAGAAAAGAATTCAGAGGAAACAGCCAGAAACATAAAACATTTATCTTACTAGGAAGATTGAAAATAGTGGGCTGCTGCATTGGGAGAGAAGACAGCTGGGAAGAGGAGGTGCTAAAATGGCCTTGCTTGATACAGAGAGCACACAATATTCTGGCTGGAAGGCATTGCTCAGAGGGTCAAGGGCTGCTCCCTTCCCTTTGTCTTTCCAGAGGTGTTTAACTTGACCCTCACCAGTGAAGGCTCTAAATTTCCCTGGGCAGTAAATTCTGGTGCTTTACCACTTTTCTTTGGCTTCACCCAGCATCTACACTCTATCTTCCTTGTCACAAGGAATATTTAAGTACTATCAGGCACCCTGTGGAACTCCCCCCCTGGAAACTCCCCCCTGGAGTTCTTAGGCTAGCAAAACTTCTGTTTGAAAGAATATCATTACATATGACCCTGCTCAGGTGCTGACTTGCTGAGGGGCTTTTGAAGGTACCTGGGGGGATGTGAAAGCCAGGAATCTTGCTCCATTCACACATTCCTTCCCCACATGCTGGTGTCTGAGTGACAGGGCGCTGTACCCAGCTGTGACAGCAAACACTCCAATCACCAAAAGAGATTCAGGGAGCCTGGGGATGAGCAGGAGTCCTGGCCTTCATGTCCTAAAGGAGCCATGCTTCCTCTGAAAGGGGAATCAGTTCCCAAGAGGCTGGGCAGTGGGGGAGGGAGGAGCTGGGTGCTGTTCCCAGGAAGCACTCAACCATCTCTGCAGATGCAGAGCCCTTGTGCTTCCACATCATTTGAGGACTTGCTCCCCACTCCTTACCCTGTCACCAGATGACACAAGGAAAAACGACGCACCACAGCCTTGGTCACGATGAAGAGACTCATTTATTTCCTCTGACTCCAACCATTTAGAGTTCTCAAAAGGTGCCAGTGGATTGGAGGGTGAACGTGCCACCTCTCCAACGACACTGGACAAACTACCTGTACATCAAATTTCTCCTCCTCTGTGAAGGAATGCAAAACAAGAGGTTGTTTACAGAAAGTTGTGTGAGAAAGTTCTCTACAAGAATGTAAACTCAGAAGGCTTTAGAAAATCTTAAAAAATCAGGGTGACATCTCACCCTTCTCAGTTAAAAAAAAAAAAAAAAAAAGGAAAAGAAAAATGAACAAGGTTCAGTATCCATTCATGGAGGAACCATCAGAGTGATCACTCGTGTTGTCTGCATCCGAGTCATCACTCAACAATTCACCCACTTGATGCCTTTCAGGTTGGTCACGGGCTCCACGTTGCCCTTCGGCCAGATTCTGTCTCTGCGGTTGCAGGTCAGGGCAAACACACTTCGAAGGCACCCAGCGTGTCCCAGTATCTGTGGACACACAAGCACACCTGCGCCCCGAAGCGATAAGGTCATAGGGACCTTCCCATGGTTTGGTGACTAAATCCTGCACCCGAACCTTCGCTCGAGGCTGATGTGCCTCGTCCGCAGCCTGCAACGAGAAATGGTGATTCAAGGTGACAGGGTTATTTGAGTTCTGCTGCACCGTAAGATGATTGATGGTGTACAAAGCCTTTTCCAACCGACTGTGCGGGGTTTCACCCTGCATTCCCCATTTCTGTTTTTGAAGAACCCGCTTCAGAGCACCATGAGCGCGTTCTGCAGTAGCTTGACCTGTCGGGGAATGAGGGATACCAAACTCGTGTGACACACCCCACGACTGCCTTAAGGAACTGCCGCACCGTTTGCGGTGCGTAAGCAGGACCATTGTTGGTTTTCACGGCAGAAGGTACACCCAGAAGGGCAAAGGCCAGCCTCCAGTGGGCAATGACACCGCGGGCCTTCTCTCCAGTGTGAGCAGAAGCCCACATCGCAGAACAGAACGTGTCCACCGTGACATGCGCGTACTTGAGCCGGCCAGACTCGGCAATCTGGGGGACATCACCCTGCTCTTGTTCCTCCAGGTCTCAACCAGAGTTTAGCTGCTCTTCCTAGAAACCCCTCATTCCTACAGATTGATGGGTTTTGTCTTGGTCTCTAATCTTCCAAACAAAGGCTCATGCTTCACTCCTAATGCAAGGCTCCATATATTAACGTCTTACAAAAGCCATACAAAAACCTTTAGCCTGCTGGAAGCAATAACCTATTGATTTAACATTTTGCTCACTGCTACCAACTAATAAAAGGATGAAAGCAAGGCACTATATCACAAATTGTCACCAGCAATTCAGAACAAATTGGGTCCTTTTTGGATCACCAGAAGCATGAAGGCTAGCACAGGCTCAAATGACATCTCCTCATCGGCTTTAAGCCCCATCCCACTGCCATCACCTGCATGTGACCAAGTGCACTCAGAACAGGACTAATGGCAGATGGCATAATTAAAAGGCTTTGAGTCATACGTCTGTGAGTGTCTGAGTACTAGGCTGTGTCAATTAACATACTTACAAACAGAAGGTTTTGAAAGACAATCTAAATTACAGCACATGATCTCCAAATTCAGCTCTGAAGTTTCAAAATAACCATTCTGTCATCCCAGATACCAAACAGCCATGCCCAAAGATGGATGTATGCTCCCTCTTTCACCAACATATCTGTGCTTCTGCCTTGTCCTAATGGATGCATTACCTTGAGTTGTCACATCTGATTACACACAGGATGTGACATAGGATGACACGAATAATGTGCCCCCCTTTGATGTGAGCAAATTCATTCGTTTGGCTTTGGAGAAGAACAGGAAAACACAAATGTACTGAGCAGAAGTTTACTCGAATCATTGTAGCACTATTATTATTATTATTATTATTATTATTATTATTATTACTTTTACTACTATTACGACGATGTTTATGTTTACTTCCTCTCTCACTGAAGTGTAGAAAAAAAAAGCCTAAGTTAAAAATTATTTCCTCATGAAAAGCATTTGGGAAAGGTTCCATAGATCTTTGTTTCCAAATTCTACAAAAATTAAATGGGTCAATTCAGCATTGGTTGGCATTGAACTATCAGTTACCACATGCGCTTCATATTTCTTTTCAGAAGTGAAGGACATGAGGAAGAAGAGATCTTCTTTGCTGATTGGTTTTTGACTAAGCAGACTTCCCCCCCCCATTGTTCTACAAACTGTATGTAGACAGATACCAGAATATTAAATCAAAGAGCCAAAAAAGTTAATTAAATTCCTTGTTAATTAAAATCTGAGCTAGTGAGCTTCCTGCTTACTCATGAGGAGTAAGAACAGCACTTGGACAATCACAGCTTCCTGAAGATTGTTCATCGTGGCCAGCAATCTCCCAAGGCCAGAAGATGTAAGAGTGGGGTGCATTCATCTCTCTTTTTGAGCACATGCATATTCCCTCCCTCTTCCAGGAGTGAAAGTTATACAAATTCTCCTGTAGATCTCTGGGTTGTGCTTCACACTCATTTCCATTTTCTGCATTCCCACCAGGGTTCGTGGCACCACACTCAGCTCAGCCAAGGAAGGAATCCAGCCCTCTGCTTTTATTTTTACCCGTTGTGCTTTCATCATAGCTGGATGAGTGAGAAACCATCTGCTTCCTTGGGATGAAAAGGCAAGAGAGGGAGCTACAGTTTCCAGAGGAGTGTATCTTTCAAGATACAGCATCTGTCCTTTCTGTTCCTTCTGATTTATAGGGATTTTGGTTTGGGCCAAATTCACAGCTACATTTGGAATGAGAATAGCCTAATGTGACACCGTACCCAGAATGAATTTGGCTCAGTGACTTCAGCTCATTCATTCTCAGGGATGATATTTCAGAGCACTTGATCCATGATGAATAGTAGGCAAATTTACACTGGTGCAATAGGCAACTTTCTAATTTCATTTATGCTCAGACCATCCTGTTGCCTGGTATTAAAGAACAGGTTTTAGCTAAAGCTCTTTAGTTTGAAGGATTAGATTACAAGGATATGTAACTTTCCTAATCAGAATTATGTTGTCTTAAGATTTTGCACATGAACTTTTGTCGTGCAGCACAGAATCACTGGACATCCAATCTGATAATCCTTCACGTTTGAAGGGAACAGGAGCTACAGCACCTAATTTAGAGACAAATATTGACCAAAAGAATGATGTGAGGAAGGAGTCAGAACTAAAAATCTGATCTTTCTGAAACATATGAATTTCAAGGATTTTTTATCTTGAAAATTGATAGTGGGATTCCAGACACATGTATGACTGAAATGTTTTCCATATCACAAATATAGTCACTGTAAATGCAACTCAACTAACAGCCCTGATCTTCTAACTTTCTAGATCATCGCTAAAATTTGAAATAATCTTTCTAAAACTTCTTGGAGATCTCAACTTTCTTACTGAAAATTATCTGACAAAGCCTAATGAGCAAATGAACCAACTTGCTATTTTCCTTTCAGTTATCTCTGTGGTAATCAACTTCCAGATTTATTCATAATTGTGTTTCACATAAATTTTTGCCTTTGCACAGGAATGTGCATTATCTCCAACACTGATCTGCCCAAATTTTCAATCCTATGTCCTTCGTGAGGTGGTGTGAGGAATTTTACTGTGAACAGTAAAATTGTTTGGGGGCCCCAGAGCTGCCATGGTGGAGGAGACAGTCAAGGTTTTCCACTTGCTGCTGGGCAGGTGGCACTGAAACCCCCTGACCCTGCTTCCCTTGCAACCAGGTGCTCTGCAAGATTCTGGACAGGAAAGTGCTAGTCCTGCCCTAGCTAATACAAAAAAGATATTTCTACTTAATGACTACTTATTCTGTTCTAAAATACCCACACTTAGAACCAAAAAGGCACCACAAATGAATCTTGAGACACAGTGCAGTGAAACAAGAACTGGAGGTGAGCAGAAGGGAGATTTGCTGTGACAGAGGCAGGATGTGTGCAGCTTGGGAGCAGATTTCAGACCCTGACAGTATCATCTAGACCCAGGACTGAACCCAAGTGTATTAGTAACAATCTCAATCCAGGCCCTTTTAGCAGGCGACAATTTTGATACCGGCTAATCTGTGCCACTAACAGCTTCCAAAGCCAAGGCAGAGAGCCCACCAGCTCCAGCAACATGAACCACATGCTTGGGTCAAACTGTGGGCAAAATTCAAACATCACCTCTTGTCCGGTGCTAGAGAACACTTCCTACAGTATTCAAGACCTCTGCATAGGGCTTGCAGAAAACAAGACCTCTCAAAGACCTGTAGCCACCCCAGGCAGCAGCTGGAAGACAGGACATGTGCCAGGAATGAAAGCCACAGGAGCTACCAGAACTTTCAGAACTTTCAGAAAAGTATTTTGCCAACAAAACTTTATGTACATATTTTTAAAACTGCTTAGCAGGTGTTTTATGCAAACCTGTCTTGAAGCATTAGTGTCCACAATTAACCCTCCTGACCCGGTCGTGCCTCTGGAGTCAAGTCCTTGCCACGCTTTTTATCACCTGATTACTTAACTCCCTTTATTGCCAAGGGGATAAGTACTGACTTTGCCTTTGCGAGGAGTGATGGAGGAAGTACAGACCTTCAGCTGCCAAGAGAGGTTGCTGAGGTACTTTTATTGGCAGGAGATGCAGGCATAAGTCTTACATGAGTACTGCAGGGAGGGGAATATAGAGTGCTCCTTACAACTTTAGGACACAGCAACCTAGAAACTACAAATCTGCACAAAACTGGGCTCCAGCACAATCATATTCGTGATGCAGTGGTGGCTGGACTTTGCAAAATTAATTTTAAAAACCCTAGAAGAATTCTCAGTAAGTATATTTATTCCCGTCATTCATTAATACACCTGCTGGCTAAAAATGACAAGGGACTTCCAGCATGACAAATACGTTCTTAGGTATGGAAGAATCAAGAATTGCTATATTCACTTTTGAAAGGTCTTGTCTATCATGGTTGGAGCACAGCTGTCTTGTTCCTTACTCTTTGGTAATTAATGCCACTGAGAAGTAACATTAATCCCACGGACTGACAGAAAACAAAGGAGCAAGACTGGCATTTGTGCCCTTCTCTTCTTCAAGGGGGACAGCTTTGAGTCTGACTTGATTCAAGGCGGTTGAGATAATAACAGGACTTTTGAAGGTGATTCTCTTGTGTCTGATCTGAGAAATGAGAAACAAAATTCCAAAACAGACCCACAGGGAAAACATAAAATTTGTCCATTTTCAGTGACGGTAAAGATGGCAGACTAGCACCTAAATTTACCTGTGCACTGCTTATTGGTTCCGAGATAGGCTCCTCCTAAACACGTGGGTCTGAAATAAAGAGAAGTGCTTTCCCAGGACAGGCTTTTCCACACCTAATTGCATCCTTGCCTCTACAGGGAGGGCACAGCCATCCTCCCAGAGAGGGCTGCAATGGACACCACAAGCCTTCAGCTGAAAGCACAGGATGGAGAGTGCTGCTGAAGAGTCAGTGAGAAGTGGCACTGGGAAATCTGAGAGCCATGCTCAGGGAGAGGCTGTGAGAAGGTCAAAGCAACAGAGAACCAGGGAACTGCAGCATCCTCAGCCAGAAACACTGCTAGCCTTCCTCAGAACCACCAAACCCTCCCACACCTAGAGATTTCACCCATGCAAGAAATTGAGAGAGTGCTTCCAGTCTTCCTGTAAGCCAGGTGAAAACACTGCTTACTAGTGATTAATAATTAGTTTGTTATAGAAACACTAAGCAATTAGAATAATTTTGCACTAAAGCCATTCCAAATCTCATCTCCCGAAGACCCCCAGGTTGCTTGGATTCCCACAAAGCACATTGTGGCTATAAAGCAATGCTGTTTGTCATGCACAGTAAGTCACATCACATTTTCAACCCTCCCTGCATGCATCAGCTTGAAAATAACTGTGGGCAAAAACTCTGCAGTTCTGATTCTGGAAGTTTTAACTTCACAAAAGTAAATATCCCCCCATTTAGGTATGGACCCACTTGCCAAGCATGAGCTCAGCTGGTGTCAGAATCACTTGCTCACTCTGGGGCTGATCAAGAACCAAGGAGCTGCTGTGTGATGTCATTCCATGTTTGTCTGCAATAGAGGCACTCACCCTGTTTCCATCAGTTTACTCATGTTTCCATTACATTTACTCTGCAGGTCAGCATGAAGGAAAGTCAGAAGATGAATAATCTAAACATACTGATGCTTCCTGAGACTTTCCAACAGCAGGCTTGCAAAAAAAAAACAAAAACAACAAAAAAAAAAAGGGTTAGTCTTAGCCCTAAGGCAATGCTCAAAGTGTTCTGTGCTCCCTCTGTGTCACCAAGGGGTTGGTCAGAGAGCAGTTCCCAAGTGGTTTCCTAGGCATTGTTCAAAGTGGACACAGTGAGCTGACTCTCCATGCCTCAAAATGAACTGTTAGGCAGCTGCAGTACAACTTTCCATCTCTGCCTCTCAGTGCCTTATGTCAGATGCCCCACAAATTCTTACCTCTTCAGACATCAGCTAAGAAATGAGCTTTTCCATTCTATTGATTTCTAAACTGCATTAAAAAGAACACATTTGAAAACCTTCCATGGCCAGTAGTGATCACAAAAGACGTGCACTGCCCTACAGCTGTCCTTCAATTCTGAATTGGCCCTCCAGATACACACCTGTGTGGTTTTGCATTTCTAGTCAGGAAACAATAATATATCCAGCAAAAGATAAAGTTAAGAGAAAGATTTGACCTCACTACTTATAGACAGTCACAACGCAAATGAGGGTAGCTCATGGAAATCTCAGCAGCTCATTATGAAGGGTGCTAGCTGAGAGGAAGCAGAGCAGCCAAGAATGATAAATAGATTGCACTGAAGCTCATGTGATTTGTACATTATGAGTTTTTTGTTGATACAGCTGTAGATGATAGTGTAAGAGCTTTTTAAAACCCCATTCCCTATAGTCATCTCTTTTCACTATGAAAAGGAGTAAGAAATTCTGGAGGATCTCATTTCCAGGAACTAGCCAGGTCCCAGGAAAGCAGACTGGAGTTCAAGACAAACACCCAGCTGCCTTTAAAGGATGTGTTACTGGCCAGAGGATTTGCCATATAATTATTTTGGATTCAATAACGAGAAAAGCAATTTATGTTAACCTTTTACTCCAGTTCAGTTTAGGGACACTGAGGCTCCTCTCCAGGACAGCAGGATCAGCAGTGATGTCACATCCAGTTGAATGTATTTGCTGTGTGAATACAGCACTACCTAAAGTGCTTAAAATCAGAATTTCTCTAGCTCTAGTAGTGGACACCTAAATATAAATGACCAAGACTGAAAGTCTAGAGGAATTCTTGGGCTGTTCCCAGAGTAAAAGGAACTCAAGGTGCAGAAAAAGGACTGCCTATCTCCACCAGTCAGTGCTCTTTAATTCTGGCTTTCAGGAGTGATATCAAACACCTAAATGAAAAGGCTACCAGGAGAAATTGCTACTTTATGCAGTGAACTGCTGTCACACTTAAAAAAAAAAAATCCCAGCTTCATCAGCAATCTGGAAGTGCAGTTCAGCCCTTAAGGAATTTTTTTTTTATTATATACACAGGATGCTATTTCTGAGAAATAAAATATTTTTAAAGGATTCTCTTCTATCTACAGCTGAGATTGGCAGGTGGGAAGTGCATCAGAGGACAGGTTTTAAGAACACATTTTTCAAGGTTCCGTTCAAATTCTAAGCCATTCCTACCTCCCAAAGCAGGTACATCATATTGAATCATTTTTTTTCATAAAATGCACATGTAATTCTGGAAAATGAAGAGTACAATAAACCTTCATTCTCAATGACACTCTGCTGTGAACAGGTATATTTTAACATACATCAAACTGATTTAAGTGTTCTTAGATCTCTTCCAAAAAATGTCTCTGACAAATTTTATGTTTGCCAACTCTTGATATTAATAAGTTGAGAACTGTCTTAACACAATGATTAAGAAAAAAAAAAAAAAAAGAAAAAAACAACCCTGATTTTTCCTGTATTTATTGATTAGGTTATTAACATTTGAAAGGCTCATCCAGCCTTTACCAGTTGACAGTGATGGTGTCAAAACAATTTTTTTTTTTTTAATAAAAGATGGGTCAAATCCAACCATGGGATCACTGTGAAGTGAACAGAACTACATCAAACTTGTATCCCAGCTTGGTTTGCAACTGGGAAGTTGAGAAAACAGAGGATGTAATTCACAATTGGAGCAAAAAAAATTCATGTTTCCTGGACTCCTTTCCAAGTTATTCTAATTACATCGACACCTTTTTCAGAGAGGCAACAAATACTGAGAAAAACGCCTGTGATGACTACAATTCACTATCTCTTTCCCAGATCTCTCATTATATGAAGAAAACCACGAGCAAATATGTCCTTTTCTTCCTTTCTCAAAGGTCAGTGGTTCCAAGCTAACTCACTTCATTTCATGCAAATATATAAAAGATGCTCCTTTTTTTTTTTTTTCAGAGACTCCCCAAAACTAGATTAAATAAAAAAGGCAGTGATTTTTTTAAGGATACAGTGCAGTTTAAGGAACATTTCTTCCATGAATTCCAGAAGAGGTATAAAACTAACTCAAAAATAAAAACACCTCATCCATTTGCTTTGCCTTTTGACCATATTTAGGAAAAAAAAAATGCTATTATAAAAAGCCACTGACAGTTTTGTTTCAGTTAAATAGACAACTAAAGCTTCTGACCCTCTCTGGTGCTGTTTACATGAGACTTTTTTCAGTGTAAAATGGCATTTCTACCATAAGTTACTTCCAGGACCAGGAACTCTTGTCACCAAAACGTGCTCTTCTATATCACCTCATTTCAGAGTGCCCTTTAACAGCATCATATATAAAGCCATCACTCACAGAAACCAAATGAGAAGCACTTCAGGGAATGGAAAATATATTATTATTATTTGCTAATCTACACTAATTTCATGCCAATACTGGGACATTTATCAGCAACTGCTATACAGATCCTACTTGCAACTTCCCAAGGCATGCATTCCTTCACAAGTAAATCATTGTACATATTGAAGAGCACTTAATTTGCATGTCTTAATATCTCAGTAATTAGTTAATAGCAAGCACACATGACTGGACAGAAAGTTGCATCCTTCTGTTTCAGATTTTGTGGTACATTTCCTTTTCCCGCTCAGGTAAAGGAGCTGTTATTTTGCCCAGTTAATAAAGTTTGTTTCCACTCTGAAGTCTGGCAGGCCTAAGTCTAACATTCACCTTATTAAGAGCAAAAAGGCTTAAATCAGTTACAGACATGGGATTCACCTAGGAATTGCTGAGACACTCCTGGAAAAGAAGCCTTTATATCAGAAAGCCAAAAAAGTCAGTGAGCCCCAGTCTGTGTGCACCATCCTCCACTCAGCACGTGCACTTACATGACAAATGCTGCATGGAGGAGCCTGCCCTCCTTTTACCCTTTGAAAAGAACTCTCCCATTAATCTATTTTTACTGATCATCATGAAAGGCAAATTGTCTTTCCTGAAATATTTAGCTGTGTAGAAGCAGCAGCCTAAGGTAACAGGATATGGATTGTTCATACAAAATACTCTTGTAATTATCGCCTCTGATAGTCAGCAGTGAATACAAGAGCTATTCTCATTTTAGACTAATTAACCGTGAAAAAATGTCAGGCTCTTATTATCAATCTCCATCACAGATGGAGGAGCAATACTTACAGATAAGGTCAGAATTTACTTCCATTGTCAAAAGACAATGTCAAAGACATAGCATGCTATGGCATGGACCAGAGGAGTCATGTCCGCAGAGCTAATTCCCAAATTCAGCTTCCTTGGGTGCCCTTGCTGGCATCGAAAGCACTGGCAGCAGCAGCCACCTTAGCTCTACGAAGTTGCATGTGCTGGCAAAAACCTGCAACTTTCTGGGATATTCATGAAGATTTTCAAATAACCTACAGCTCCTCACAAGTTTGAAAACCCCCTATCTGAAGGAAAATTAGGGTCTTCCTCCCTTTGAGACCAGCAAGTGGTGAAATCACATCCTTTCACTTCTGACACAGGCAGGGAAGTTCTGTCTGTTCTGCAGCACTCCCAAATATCTGTTCTTGTCTTTCTGATGCAAGCAAAGAGCTATGAGTTAGCTTTAAGTACAGGCATGAGATGTCTGAGCATATTTGTGGGCTGTGGCCAGTCTGAATTCTGAGCATCTCAGAGTCATAGATTACTTAGAACCCCATACACCCAAAATCCAACATGTGGAAGTGTGAGAAAAGACAAAACCAAGACTCACAGGTCACAGGCACCAAAGAGAGCAGTCATCATGCCAAGAGCTTTTTATGGCACATTATAAAAGCAAGCCAGCACAGCAGTGGGCTGAAAAATTAAAGGTTGGATTCCCATGCAGTGGTATAACTTTGAGCACTGCCAGGTCCCCTTAGATGGTTTCTGCCTCTGGTATTCCTGGATGTGGGCCTTTGCTGCCTACATACTTTTCAAAAAGTAGTACAGGGTGATTTGCACACGGAACAAAACATTTCTGTGCTGCTCAAAATGATTTTCACTTCTGTCCCCAAGTCTGGGGTTTCAACAGAAGTGTAAGATTAATAACCAGTTGTAATATTGTACTCTGGTTTATAAGTTAAATAAAGTATCATACCCAGTAGGTATGCATCTAAACCCCAAAAGAATCTCTTAACAAGTTCGTAATTTCCATCTACGCTGATTTTTTTTTAAACTTCTCCAAGACATATTAAATATCTCTGTCATTTCACAGCCAGAAATAAATTATCATTGAATACTTGTTTTGTGTCACAACGAAATGTCAGAGAAAGTAGATGAAGTTTAGTTACTTATTATCATGACTTCGATGGTTATTAAAACAAAATGCTCTGTAGAGAAGTCTTTAATGGCAAAGGCCAAGTCCACTGAACACGTTTTTGTTAGATGAACTGCAGGTCACTGTGGTGGCCTGGGGTCCATCCAGCCCCCCGCTGCAGTCGGTGTCCCGGACAGCGCTGTGCTGATCAGCTCAGCCCGCCTGGGCCCTCGGGCCAGCTCCCAGCCACGGGCAACTTCAGCCAGCAGCTCTGGAGTGAGTTCAGCTCTGGGAGTTCAGCTCTCAGTGATTTCAGCTCCTTGCTCCCTACGTGCCTCGGCAGGCGCAGGGATGGAGAGAGGAGAAGCCAGTCTGGCACTCCACAGAGGTGCCTTTATTGGCAGCTCCTGCGGAGGGTTCCAGTGACAGCTCTTCTGCCAAACTGGGCAGAGATGGGGTTTATGTAGGATTCTGGGGTGCTGGAAATTGTCCACTGGCCAGGGTTGAGGAGAACACGACCCGTAGCCTTACAGAGAGATAACGAGGGTCTGAGGGTGGAAGAGGGGCTGCTCTGGTCCACTCCTCGTGACTCTGCATTTCTTATCTTAGGCAAGTGACCTCCATGGAGGCCTTGCAGGGCCTCTGCCTGCTACAGATCACATGCAACTCACAGCTTGTATCTCCTGCTACAAATAGTTTAAAAGGACCGTTTTTTTATTACAACGGCCTGGTGGAAAAGTGACCTACAAATCACTGCATTTCAAGGACTAATTTGCTATGCAATCCCCTCCCTCTCCTGCAATCTTGTTCTCAGGGTAGAACAGAAACTGGAACCCACCCAAAGCAAACACTATAGATCTTTTTTGGCAGTTTTTATAGCATAAGTTTTATATGGAGACTACATGCTAGATGCTGATGCAAGCATTCTGCAGTACATGCAGTCCCCAAGACCTTCAGTTCTTGCAGACAACTTTGCACACACATAAATGAAAGTAATTTCATTAAAAGCGGATGTGCTGTTCTGATGAAAAATACTCTATCTGTCCCTAAACACTGCAAGATTTGCAAGCCTACCATTCTATGAAAATCTGGGTCAGAACTAAGGAACCAAATGACCTTCATGTACTTCAGGAAAAGAAGCTGTGCTCCCTAGGGGAGTCCCCCTTAAGTTCCAACTTCCACTATTAATGAGGAGAAATTCTCATGACCCCTAGAAAACCTGAGAGCTGTTCAATGGCTGTGCTGGCCAGACCTGCCTGGTCTAATAGCACCATTAATGTGCACTGATGATAACTTGCTCTCCTCAGCTGCTGAAGATGCTGGAGCAGGCAGCGAGGCCAAGCTCAGCAGCATGGGCTGATTATCAGGAAGGCTGGAGCAGGGACAGACCCTCTTCTGACACGGGGCTGGAGGCTGCATGCTCACACACTTGTGGAAGTCAGCTGTCAGAGAGCCACCTCAGCATGCCCTGTGACAGGCCAGGCCCCTGCAGGGAGTGCAGGAGCTGTAGTATCTGCCAATGAAAACAGACAAGGAAAAAGTCCCATCCAGTGCCTTTGGTTGAAACATCAATTGCATCTGCCAACACAGTGTGACACTGGGCCATGCCAGTGAGAATTGCCACACAGGGAGACACTGGGCCATGCCAGTAAAGGGGTTTTGCCAAGGGTCAGGGTTTGGGGAGAGGTGTGGCAGCATCCTCCTGCAGCCACACCCATTTAGTCACTCCCGACTGGGATGTTTCTCAGGAAATGAAATCCCCACACATGAGGAAGACAAACATTAATAACGCCCAGGCAGCAGGCAGGTATTGCCACACTATTACTCACAGTTCAATGCTGAGAATGCAGGTGGCTGCCTCTGAATCCCCCAAAACATATATTATGTTTGAAAGAGTAAATCTCTGCTAGTACCTACCCAGTGAATGTAAAGCAGACTGTCCCTGCCACCAGCACTGCCAGGCTGGACAGTCTGCTAAAGCACAGGAGAAAGTTTTGGTGCCTCATGGTTAGAAATGGTTTCTCTCTTAATCTCCAGGACACCAGGGCTAAATACAAGAAATCAGACAAGTTGCTTCTAGTCTCCATACCAGCTGCTTTCCACAAGGACAAGCTGGTGCTCCCCTGAAACATCCACTGATTTCCCTAAGTCCCATCTGAAGATTTTGGTGCCTCTTGCAAGCAGACTTACAGGAGCTGGCTATCAGAGCTCAGCTGTGGTACAGACACCACTGTGAACTTCTCATGTTATTGCCATGATTGCAGCACTGGAAACTGTCAGAACAACCAAAATGAGAATCTATTCCAAAGAGAGTCCACAGAAAGGCAGAAACCTTTGTAAAATGCACATGCTAGCAGCTATGACAAGATTACTTCATTCCTCTCCTTCAAGGATGTGATAAGTTAACTATGAAAATTCACTTTAAAAATTAAGCTACTGAATTCCTTAATGGATTTCAGTCTCATAAATTCCAGTAGACTTTGGTAAATAACATATCTTTACCAGGGAAGAAAATGTGATAATTTATTGCCCTGCACTACACAGTGAACATTAAATAAGCACAGTATCTGCAAACTCAAAGGGTCAAATAATCAGAGAATCTGTCTGCAATTAAATTATTTCAACTCTGTAGAATACACTTTTCTATAGTAGCAACAAGCTTTTACTCACAATGAAGAATTAATCATAGAATCATTTAAGTTGGGAAAAACCTTAAGGCCATGGAGTCCAACTGCAAACCTAACACTGCCAGGGATATTATTAAAGTTAAGTGGGCAAGTGTTGAATGCAAATCAGCTGAAGACATATAATTTTAGCATTGGAAACCACATATATTGGAACCAGAATACTGGAAGTGACAAAATGAGTGACAGAAGACACAACACATTAAAAATCACAGAAAACAATGTGATTCTAAATAAAGCTATAGACATGAAAATATAATAAGAGGGAGACAACATCTAAAATTTAGGATAACAGTTTAAGAAATTCATTGAACTAGTTTGCAGAAAGATTTATTTTCAACATCTAAGCTAAAGGTGCCAGTAGACCATGATTAAAAAGATACTATAAAGTCTGTACTTCTAGCTATTAATCACTGAGTTCTAGAAAAGTAATTCCCAGGAAGAGTGACATTCACTCATTTCTGCTATTTTGATACCAAATTACATCATGAACCATTGAGATATTATTTTATATATTTGAAAGACTTATCCAAAGGGAAAAGTAATCTAATTTTGTAATACTTAGAAAAAGAATTTTCTGGTAAATTTGCATCATTTCTACAGACCTCCTAACAACTGTGGAGGTTCTTGTTCTCACTCAAGGTGAGTTAAGAAATCTCAGTCCTGATGGTTATTATTAATGAGTTTTCAGCCTAGAGGACAAAAAAAGAACAGGAAAATTGTATTTATTTGAAAAATAGGGTAGAGTCCTTGTAATGTTTCAGTTCTATTGAAGTAGGAAATATATGTTAAGCAGCCCAAAGCCTGTATGGGCATCCATTTATTTTACTGGAAATATGTACACATTTGAGATTACCAAAGGTCAGAACAAAGTAATCAGGTTTCTTACTGCCACTGGACTGAACTCCACTGGGAATGATTTACATGACATTTACATTTTTCCCCGGGATATCGATAATCCAATGCTAAAGACAGAATAGCTGCTGGTGAGTCCCACCTGCCCTCCTCAAGGACATGAGCATCACCACAAGTCCACTTTTAAATAAATGGAAACACAAACTTCAACTCCATTCACTGCAGCAGAAACTTAATTCTTTCATAAATACTTCTTAACATAGATGTCAAGGGGTACAAAGGCTTATTTTTGTGCTGAAGTTCCTCCTATCTAATTACAAGATCTGACAGCAACATTTTGTCTGATATTTGCCTCAGAAATGCAGTTTCCCATCAAGGCTCCTTTTTCCTAAATTATGCAAGTCTTTAGCTCTAAACAGACTCAATACCCCACAGAATAATTAGAAAAAAGAAAAAAAAGAAAAAAGAAAATAAAAAAGTTCAGTGAAGGGGATATGAATGGTTAAATCCATTGCAAAATACCCCTGATCATCTTGCCATGCAAATTCCACAGTTTCACCATGCACTAGAGAAGCTACATGAAATGCTACTTTTCCCCTTAATGGGCTCGATATGAAGCTAAAATTCACGTTTAAGTTATGGGCTACATCACTAGAAATGACAGCAGAACCTACATGTGTTCTGGCATGGGATCAGTAATGTGTTTTTCTGGATTTATGCACTCCATGAAATGAGGGGTTTGGTACACACAAGGGACGGGGGCAGCTCAAAGGGATGTATTTCAGTCTGTCCTGTATTTCTGGAAATCCAGTACTTCAGCTTAACTCTTACCCTTCCCAAGTGATCTTTGTGGAAAGATCACATTGAGTAAACAAACCAGCTTTTACAAAGCAGCTAAGAAAGTACATCTTTTCTTAATGTTACATTACAAACAAAGTCACTAGAAAAGATTCTGTAAGTGGAAAATAAAAAGAAAGATTGATTTATTCTGTAAAGTTTTAATGCAGTGAATCCAATCCTCAGAAAAACGGAATCAATATAAACACAATCATGTTTGGAACTTCCTACTTATGTAATGAGATTAAGTACTCTGGAATTTAAATTGTATTCATTTTGAGTGTGGTGACAGTTTCAGATAAAAGAAAAGTGTTTCAGAGGTATGTGAAATATGCTTTTAAAATGAAGTATCTTTAACACTTGGATGCATACTCTCTGAATTAAAGCCTTGCTGCAAAATGTACATCTCTATTTCAGCATACATGTTTCCATTAACAGGTCTGAGTTTGAAATTTTGTGTACCATGTATGTAGAAATTTCAGCCCTGAGAACTAAATATCTCCAATTGTCCTTTAAGCATTTAAAGTACAAACAGTTCACATCATAGCAATAGAAGTTATAACAAAATAATGTAAATGTGTTTCTCCCTGGAGAACAGCTGTGACAGGAAAAACATTTCTCTAGCTAGACAACAATAACAAAAAGAAAATAATATTCTAATTCCCTACACCAACACAATACATTTAGGTTTTCTCCTGTCACAGAAGATTTACAAGCAGAAATAGGGAATAAAGAGCAGAGCCATGATTTCAACAATTCTATCAGGCAAAGACTAGAGCAGGTGACTATATAAACTAGCAGTTGTGTCATTTCAGCATCCTGATGTAAGTAGGGGGATTTTCCTCTGAGCAATAGGTCTGCATCAGAGTTCCATAAGCTTATTTTATGCTAGTCAGAATGACAATGCACATTTCTACATGGCTTCTGGACATGAATGCAGCCAGTTATTATTGACAATGGGGGTTTTGAATTGCTATAGAGATTCAGCATTTTATTGAATCACTGGTCATCAGCAATCAGTGATGGTGGCAGGCTAAGCAAGAGAAAGGAATAAAAATGTGTACAGACCTGATCAGACCATGAGAAAGAGCTTTTATGAGGACTGGAGAAGAAATACCATGAAATACTTTTCTGGTTTATTTAGGACATTTCACAGCATTAAGGCACACGCGCAGGAACACTGAAAACGTGTAGTTAAATAGCACAAGCACGGGGTACTGGGTGGAATTGCAGCTCAGATTAAAAGTATTCAAGAGCCTCCCTTTTCCTCTGTAATTCCACTGTCACTGATGCCTTCCCAGCTCTTCAACAACGGAGCCAGGATCAGCAGCCACAGGTGGTGCAAAACCCCAGTTCAGCTCCAGATGAAGTTACTCATTGCTGAGCAAGGAGGGAGATGCTGCCACAGAAGGAGACCACACAACACGAGCTGTATGCTAATGCACATGCACCAGGGGGAGGCATTGACCAAATTTTATGTGCTGGAATTAGGAACCTTAAGGCTCGTCCTTTACCGCTGTGCTTTGGGTGCAGCACACCGGGGTCTCACACGGCTCAGGAGCTGTGCCAGGTCACCTCCAGTGCCTGAGCCCAAAGCCCTGGGGCTCGGGCCAGCCAGGTGGGTTGGCACAGCAGAATGTGCTGTGGCACTGAACTGAGTCCACCCTGCTGGCAGCACCCCCTGCTCAGTGATGCCTCCCATGGCAAACATCCAACAGAAACCACCAGCAGCTCTCTGCAATAAAAGAGGAGCACAATGTCTGCAGAACAAAGTCCCTCAAGAACCAGACTGTTTCAGAAAAGTACTTTTAAAAATACATACAAGGGAATCCATCATAGACTCCCATAACAAAAATTCATTTTCTCTCTTATTCTGTATTGCTTTTAACCACATCAGAGTTTTGGGGGGGGTGGCAGTAAAATGCTGCTTTTAGGGTCCCCTCAGTGACTGCAGACTGTGGCAGCTTAGAACTGTGTTTCTAAAGCTGTGTGAACTCTTGTGCCCAGGCAGATGTAGGCTCTCTGTACCTTCAGGCAGCCACACAGCACAGCAATGGCAATAAACTGGTTTCTGGATATGTGTGCTCTCGATTTTCATAAATTTCAGAAACAACATGCATAGATTGAGGCAACAGAATTGTTAATTAGGTGGGAAGAAATGGCCTGTCAAGCTTTCTGAAGGAAGTTTCAGAGCTGATAGGTTAGGAGCAAAATACTCTTTCCCCACCTGCTTGGTACCCATGTTGACACCATGGCTTGTGTTGAAATAATCATCCTGAGAGAAGGAATCTCAGCATCATAACAGTTTGCTATTACTCCATGAGACTGTGTTCACTTCAAACTACAAAAATAACTTGGGTTAAGTTTAATCCATTCTTCTATACTTCCATATTTCAGAAGAGAAGAGAATGAAAACTACTCACAGGCAGTGCAAAATCTAGAAAAGAATCAAACTCAAGGGTGCTAGTATCTATTTGACATTAAAAAAAAAACAAACAAAACAAAACAAAAGTAATCAAATAAAAAACCCCAAAACTAATTGTCATAAAAATCTCCCCATGTTTATGGCATGTTAAACAAAGAACAAGAGAGTAAGAAATTTCTATCTATGCTTATTTTTTGCTCCTTCACAATGGTTACCTAGATGCAAAGGAGAAAGAACCAAAACCAGAGGTCGGGAAACCTATGATTAACATAATTACTTAATAAAACCGCCAAAAAGGAGAGCAACCTAGAACAAGATACTTTCATTCACTAAAGCCTTTTGTCTTCAAAACTGTGCAAAGAGCATAAATTAAGGGATTATAAATTGAAAAAGAACAGCTTCCACTTTCATACCTTTTTTTCGCCTTTGGCACAGGGACATGAAAACAGCAGAAAACTGGCCCTGCTTCATTCAGTAATCAGGCTGGTAAAAGAAATTTTTTTAAAAAAACCAAAGCAGAAGCAAAGCGTTTCAACTTCCCACTCTCTGATTTTACACAGGAACTGCAATTCCACTGATGCCAGAGGAGTCAAGATCAATTGATGCTATTGAAGCAAGGGACAGGTACTGGATGCTGGAAGATGCTTTCATATTCTATCCCAGAGGCACCATTGTATTATCATTGGTCAAAATAATTAAAAGAATTCTGATGCTGGCTAAAGCATTATCTGCATCATTTCAAATAAAGCAAATTTTCCTACATAGCACTTCAGAAGGTGACTAATTCCTGCACCTGTGGAGATTTGCCCTCCTGACTTCTAGATGACCTTAGCCAATTTAAAGTAATTTGGGGCTTCTATCTTCTGCTCCTCGGGTCCCAGGGCTCAAGAAAAATGTGACATTCACTCAAAGTGAATTATTACCTTGATAAACAAAAATCTGGCTTTACACAGTGCAATTAAATTGTGAAACTCATTATCACAAGATAGCACTTAGATGAGAAGCTTAAAAATAAATAGAAAAAAAAGGGCACTGCAAGGATCACCAGATCAGCAAGATTTAAAACAGCAAATGTTGATAAATTTGGGAAACTATCATCTCCCAGGCTTCAAGGCCTCTTTGTCTACAAGTTGTTCTAGAAAGTCCCACTCTGATCAGGTGAATTCCAGGAGATATGGTCTGATACTAGCTACAATTTACCTTTTGGGACTCTTCCACTCAAAATAAAAGGCAATATTGAGATGTAGCTCTCTACAGCACAGCAAAGACTGCTTTTACCAACAAGAACCACACCAGTAAAATAATGGCACGCATGTGAACATTTCTGGAACCTCTTTGGAGAGATTTAATCACTAAGCATAATTCTGCAAAAGGCTTCACTTTGTTTCTGTGGCAGTAAAAAGTTTCATCCTGATCTTATACCATTATATACTCCACAACAGAAGAAAACTATGGCTTCTGATAAAATTTTATACCTATTGTCAAAGAACATGAATCAGATCAGCAAAACTGCAATCCCAGCTCCAGAGAGCATCTTCAAAGCTCTCCCTTTTCCAAGCAGCTGGTCTGCCAAAGCAGCCCAGCAGCAAGCTGTGCCCAGAAATGCAGCCTGACACCCTCCCTGGGCTCTGCTCCACTCCTGCCACGGGAACAATTTGCAGTTTTATCAAGAAACTTGTTTCCAGGAGGGGTACACGCCTTTACAATCCTCAGGCATTAGCTGCTGTTCCACCAGTGAGGTTGGGCACCCTAATTACAGGAACTGAATTATTTTGGACATCTCCTTGCTGGGACCCAGCTGAAGGCAGCTCGATGGGGACGGGAGCAGCCACAGAAACATAACAAGACTCACTTCAAAGGGCAGCACTGAAACCACACGCTGCAGTTACAGGTGTTCCTCATTTCTGCTACCCAGTATTTGCCAGATAAAATGGGTCTTTGCTGCTGTGTCAGAAATGTAATTTTACAGACACTTCAAAGACCTTTAAAATGCAGTGACCTCGCTGCCCAGGTTCTACTGAAGTGTTCTGGAAAAGCACAGGTGCTGGAGGATGCTGGTTTGGGGCACTGTGGAATAAAAACCCAAGCTGATTTATTTCATTAGAAGAGAGAAAAAAAAGAAAAATAATGAGATATAGCAAAAGGGGAGGAATCATAAGGACTAATTTAAATTTTGATTTATAAAAAAAATAATCAAGCTATAATCCATACCACAAGTGGGCTTGGACACAATTGGCCCTCCTGGCTGCCAGGGCACGCTGATCCTCATATTTTACTATAATAATACAAAAATAAGGGTGCAAAACAAGTAGTTGGTCTAGAAGTACAAATCTTAAATCAATTTCCAAACTAGTTTTCTTTGTTTTCCTTCAAATAGTTAGTGGCAGCAAGAAAATATGAGTTGCAGAACTAACAGTACTGGTAGGTTTGTGGCCCCATAATGTGTAACACATTGCTGGCACTAATGAAAGCTTTGTTATATTTGGATATTTCGTGCAAATTCCATTAAGAACTCAAGTTCTAAGCACATAATGAAACATTTCCCTTACGGACACTAACTGGGTTGCTTTCCTTTAATTAGCCATCTGCTTCCATGGAATTCCTCCAGATATTTTAAGTTGAATATCCATCTCTGTGTCAGGTTTTACAGTAATCTGACAACAGGCTAAAAAGTTACTGGGTGAACACAGAGGGACAGACTGACAATGTCTCCAAACAAATTGAATTGCCTCAGGAAACAAGGCTGAAGTAGATGCATAATTTATAGCTGCTTCTGAAGATGGGGCCATTGTCAAGCTATAATGAAGAACTCATAAGTTAATTTGATTACTGAAAAAAAAAAATAAATACATCAGCGGAAATGTATCAAGCTTCAAACATTTGTGGGTTTTAGAGGCGCAGGCAGAGCAAATACTGCTCCCACAGATAAGAAGGGCTTCTGCTGCATGGACAGATGAGTTAGGGGGTGGTAGGTCAGATTTTTTAATCCTTAAAGAAGTTTAGTGGAAGTTTGATAAAATGTTCAAATAAAATACATCCTAAACTCATCTTTACCTCACTTAGCCCACACTGAGGTTCTTTGCTAACCCCCAGTAAGCTCAAAACAGCCATTAAAATTTGAGAGCAATCTTGCACAGTGCAGAGGATACTATTATTATCTGTGTTAACCCACACTAAGAAATGCTAAAAAACCCCTGCAGTTCATAATAATTTAGACTATGGCACCATTGACGCACATTTTTCATTTTTTCCCAGCAAAATTAGAATTCTGATAGGCAACAAGAGACCTCTTGCAGCTGAATGGAGATGCTGGAGAGAAACACAGTGCTTCTACCAGCTGGCAGGTCAGGCAAGTGTTCTGTGATCACCTGACTTTATCTTTCTGCAAAAATATACTTAAATATTTCCATGTAGCTGCACTGGAGATGTTAACTCATTGGTCAAACCGAATAAACACACATGGGCTGTGGGACACAGCAGTGACCCAGCCTACACCACCCTTTGCTTTAAAATATGCCATGTACTTTGACTTTCATAAATCCAAGCCAGTCCGTAGAATCATTTCAGTTTTGTCATTTGGTGAAAGGGAAAAAAAAAATATAAAACAAATAACAGGTGAAAGAAGCAACACATTTGTTGCCACCCCCACGGAACAACTCAGAGAACCACTGCACAGTTGTCACTCTGAAAAAAAAATAATTCTGTCCTGCAAAGGAAGAGAAATGCCAGAGTTTCTCTGCAAGTTCTGGTGGCTCAGCAGTTTGGCGTCCGTGCCTGGCTGGCTGCACTTGCAGCACAAACAGGTTACACAAAGCAGCAGTGCCAGCACAGTTAGCAAAGCCCTTGCACACCCATAAAAGGGACTGGACACAGAGCCCACCACCCCAGGGCTCCCCTGCTTCACAGCTGGGTTTGTGCTGGCTGGCAAAGCACTGCTCTGCCTACTGAGACTGCTCCAGTTCCTAAACCCCCCTCACACCCGCTTAACCTGCAGTGACAGAGTCTCTTCCCTCTATTAACCCAGTGGAGATGATGACTAAATACTCACTTGTAAGGCAGACCACATCTCTTCCATAAAGAGATCACTGCTAGACAGCTATACCACATACCCAATTAATTATGATTTTTATAATTTGGGCTCTTAATGGTTTCTTAGTCAGAAAGCAGTTATGAAAAAGCTTTGGAACATAAATACTGCATAAATTTTCATAACTTAAGACAAAAAGTTGGTCGATGTTCTCTAAAGCTGACAAACTGCATGCTACAGTAGTTAGAAAGAGAACAGAGTTTATGTACAACCTGCATGCAAACTCATATTGCTCCTATCCACTTCTTACAAACTGGCAATTACAGATGGTCTCATAACAGACTTGGAACAGAAAATAGATCTTTGCATTTGGAATGTGCAAGTTACACTTCTACATTAACAGATTTGTAATTCACAGCATGACATTCAATGAAGGAAGACATGGTAAGGATGTTGTACATTTTAACATACTTACATAATGAGCAATTATGTTGAATATATTCAAAAATAGAATTTATGTAGGTTGGGAGAAGTCCACAATTAGTAATAGTTTTCCTTTCTAGAAGTTCTGATACCTTGAATGGCTTACATGGATTTTTTGGTGCATTGATGCTAAACAATTTTCATACAACAAACAGTGAACCCAGCCTGAAAAAGTAACAATTTTATTTTGGAAATGACATCATGAAATATTGTAATTCTATAATATTTGACAGAAGCATTGCTAAGAAGTGCTTTATGATAGCACATTGTTTTATTTTTCCAGTCATCTCAAAACTTCCAATTTTTTTACTGTTGTCAGGAACAAAAATAAGGACCTGTTCCTTTTATCTTGTTAGAAATAATAAAAAAAAAAAAAATGAAAAGGACACAAGTTCTACTACTCTTGAAATATTGCTGTGTTAGGGAGATGAGATGGGCTGAAGAAAAGAGAAGCTACTCGGATGGATGCAGGAATGGACAACCTGGTGCAGCAGTTCCCTGGCCCCTCATGTCCTGTTACATTCTGCAATGCCACTGTCACCTGCCCAACAACCACAGCAGCAGCTCCCAGGTTTAGAATCAAAATTTGAGATGTTTTTCAATTCTAAAATTGTTTTCTCAAACTGTGGGCCACTCACCCACACTAGCCAAGTAGAAGAACAAGGGAGGGTGTGATTTTGTCGATGGAAATGAAAAAGCTGCCTTTAACTTTGCTACTCTTTGGTGTCAATCATTCCACCTCCAAAAGTCTTTCCATGCTGCATCTCAAGGATGGAGGACTGTATGGAAAATTTGTAATTAATCCAAACCAATGTCACATGGAGACAAAGTGACCTTATTCCAATCTGTGAGAAAGGCAATATAAAACCCACCTGCATCTGCAGTCACTTGCACAAGCTGCTTACACCATAAATCATTTAGTCAATAATGATTCATAACAAAGAGAGCTTATTTTGGTTTTGTTACTTACAGCTTGAGCTTGTAAAATCAGGCACATGCTGACAACATACTTGAAGCAGCTCTGGATACTGGGCTGAGGCATTTTGTAATTTAACCAGATATGACTTTAAAAGAATTCATCATTGTTAGTTAACCATAGTCATTTTATGGAAACATCTGACACTCCTGGAAGGGACCATATCCTGCTGCACGTTGCCCTCCCCTCAGCACTGTGCTCCGTGGCTCTGGGTGTGTCTGCAGTGCCTGCAGCCTCTTGTAGTCTTCATCTTCCTGCTCTGTCCATCACTGCAGCTGTCAGCTCCTCGGTTTGGGGGCTGTTTTAACCACAACAAAGCAGCTTTGTTGCTTCTGTTTCCATGCTTGAGTGATTTTTATCAGTAACTATTTTAAATACTAATACTTTGATAGATTTATTTTTGTTTGATTTTGTTCTTTACTGCACAACTGAGTGCAATGACTGCCAAGGTCCTTGCAGGATCTGTGACCTGCACTAAAACCCGAAGTGATGGCAGGGCAGCTTATTTCCATGCCATGGTAGCTGTCAAACATCCCACAAAGTGGGACTGGTTGCTTAACCAAGACTGGACCTTTCTTATTTCAGGAGTAGAAGCACTGTGAACGACTCTGGACTGGCAACAGTGCTACTTCTTTATGCTGAGGAGCTCATAAGTCACACAGCCACCAGCCATTTGTCATTTTCTCAGGTCAGAAGACTGCTTTGGAAACAGGATTTAGCCCATGAGTCACTATTTGGCCTATTGTTCTCTAGAAAAATCAATTGTCGTTCAAACTGCCTTTCTTCTGTGACCCCAAAGCCATAAGGGAAGCACCTTGGATGCCCTTTCTTCCAGAGCAGAAAAAAAGAGAAAACTACAGCAGCATTATTGCCCTCTTTCATCCTTTCCTCTTTATCAAGTTCTCCAGTTCCAAAGTGCTAAGAGCTTGGCCTTCTGCAGCAATGGTCAGCATTTCTTGCCAGGGCCTCTTCAACACTGATGATTGCCTCAAAAGAGATAAAACTATATATAAACAATAATGTTTGGCTTCTGTGCAAGCGTCCACTTTTGCCTGGGAAGCAAGAATGAGTGATGTACCTCTAAATAATCCCCATGAATAACACTTTGGAAGACTACTGAAATTGTATTAGGGTTATGTCGTGATGCACTAAATAGTTATTTAGTTGTTGTTTTGCACTGGGTGATTGGGAATTCGCAGTGAGTAGTTTTAATATTACATTATGTCACATTGGTCTATCCCACACTCCTTTCCCCTCCCCTCCTAAGCCTCAGGTGTGATGCCCTGCTCCCCCCTCCCCTTCTCCTCCCCTGTGTCCCACTGGATGTGGCTTCCCGGTTCTGCCCCACCCCATTTTCCCTGGGCTCAAAACCCCCCTGGACGAGACATTTTCTCTCTCTCTTCCAGATGCCTCGGCCTCAGTTACCCCCGAGGTGTCACCTGGATCTGAAGTGGCTCCTGACAATAAACAGGGTTTGGTCCTGAGGAGGAGAGCGCCCTTTGTCTTTTATCTGTGTCCATGTGGGATCCCCACCCCGTGCTCAGAGGGAACCAAAGGGAATTCCTACAGGGTTACTCAGCACAGCTGGGAAACTTTTCTTCTCAAAGTTGAGTATATTTCTCAGTCCATTCAAAAGTGTTCCAAAACAATGAAGGGCTTGCACAATCAGGTCTTCATTTCCCCTCCCAGCAGAGCAGCATATGGAAGTCACATGTAGAAATGTTTTCCAAATTAGCCACCAGTAACATCACAGAGGCTTCTTTAGCCACATTCTTCATAGCTATATAGCTGCATTAGTAAACATAAAATGTACTTTCCTAAGTTAAGCCAACTAATTTAGGACTGACAAATTGAATGACTCATTTCACAAGTGTTTCACATTCATTTCTCAGCAAAATTAACTCTGAAGAAGGAAAGCTGCTTCTGTAGTAGATATTAATACATTTAGTATCATACTTGTTCCTCCATGATTTGCCTCCTCAGTTTTATATATTTTCCACACCAAGGAAAACAAATGGCATAACCACAATAAAATGTTGGTGTCAGTTTAATTCTCTATTTGGAGCACTGGGGAGTTTTCAGCAAAACTCCCATCTGGTTAGAGATTTCCTCCACGTCCCTGGTGTCCTGAATTCACTGATGACATCCCAGAATACTTTGTTCTCTACAACTTGAAAGACTTGTGGATTTTCACAGATGGAAAACAGACATCACATGCACTCCTACCATAGGAAACGATTGTGGGAGGACCCGTGACCCGTCCCTGCTGCCCGGAGGCAGCAGATGAAGTGTCCCCAGGGGGACAGAAGACTCAATTAATCACCACAATTATACAGCAGACAAATACAATTAGACACAAATACTTCAGCCTGATTTCTCTGCTAAGTGTTTAAGCTCAGGGAAGCTGGACAGACAGTAAATACAGAACTCCACGTGTTTGATTTTACCAGAGATAGTAGAACATCACATCAAACAACTCACTTCCCAGTGAGTCTGACAACACATTTGGGCTGCAGGGTGGGTACCAGCCATGCTGCAGGGATTTATGTGCATTTTGAATTGGCAGTGCCTGGAACTTGCAGTCAGGAGTAGCAACAGGGAATTTTTGTGGAGCTGAGTCAGACTTCCCTGCCTCAGGCACTTCTTTGTCTTGAGTCCTGCTCCCACATTCCTGGAAAGCTGAGGCCATGGCACAACTCAAACACAAGCACTTCCCCTTTGTGTGCAATAGAATTCTCATAACCTGGCTCCCAGGAGAGCCTGGGACTCTGTCTCTCAGACACAGAGAATTGTTTGCCTCATTCGCTTTTAATCAAATTCCACTGTACAATAACAATAACAATAACAATAACAATTCCATCATTGTAAATTTAATTTCTCCAAAAAAAATATTTTGTGTGGGAGACTTCCTGAGATGCAAGACGTAGGGTCACCCTGTCCACCACAAATCCTTGGTCAGAAGTTGAAAGTGCAGTCACCTTTGAAGCAGGTGCTCATGACTTCTGCTGTGCCATGGCAGAGATTTCTGCTACAACATAACTCTGGCACTTAGTATCTGTGCCATTAATAACAGTAAATTCAAGAATTCCCTGAAGTGGACAGAAACATGTTAACTCCCTTTTGCAAAGGTCTGTGGACTCTTTTATCAGTGCCAATTTAGAGAATAATTTTGAGTTGACTGCAAATGTGGATCACAACACTAAGAAGATGGTAAAGGTTCCTTTTAAAATCTAGACAGCTTTAAGAAAAGGGAAATTTGTTTTAAAAACACTACGATAACTTTGAGACAAATTCACTCATCTGCAGTCAAATACAATTTCTCTTTGTTTAACATGCTCTCACCTTACCCTCCAGAATATCAAAAACCTCACTTTCAGGTGCATGTCTGCATGCTAGCAAAAAAGATACACTTTTGCACTAAATTTAAAATGTTTTCCATGCGCTTGGGAAATAGGAAAAATAAAAGGTGTACTTAAATACTTTGATGCAAAAAAACCCACCAGAACCAAACAAAAAATATTTTTAGCAATCTCTTCACTTAAACAGAAACAATTTTTCTCCTTCTGAGTGTCCTTCTGGACTCAGTACCATGAGATTAAGAAAACAAGTAATCTCAGAAGGATGGGATCATTCCTCCATCCCAAGTGTGTTTCCCTGGCTGGTGTTTGACTGCCAAGGAATTCTCTGCATACATCCACACAGCTGCAGATCTCCATTAGGAAACACAGATGCAGCTGAAGCAGGCAAGGCAAAAATAAAACCCTTACAAATCTCCCTGCACTCGGTGCTGGAGAATTTGTGTAACACCTCCTGTGCTGCTGCTGACACTGGCACAGGGGAGCAGAGAGAGGCAAACACTTGAACTAATGAGCACTGCCTGGTTGTCCTGGGAGCCTGATCTCTGACAGGGCTTTACCCCTGCATGTTCAGGCCACTGACCCCAGCATGAGACCTCTTGCCACTGGAGGTACCATGGAAAAAGCATTAACCAGACCAATCAGCCCAGCCATGCAGACTTTAAAACAGGAGAAGGAAAACTGTCAAGTGATTTCAAAGACTAGAGTGAGTTTTGATTTGGTTTTTGTCAACAATTCAGCTTGGAAACAGTTACCAAGGAAGGAAACATTCATGAGAACAAGGAACTTCATTTTTTGCATTTAGAGCTTTTCCTTTTAAAAAGCAAATCAGAGAAAATTTTCAGGACAGAGCCTCTCTTGTGCTGCCATCACCCCTTATAACCTTTCTCAAGGATTTTACACCAGATTGAACCATTCCTTTGTTCCACTGATTCTCCCACAAACCATACCCTAACCAGCCTACCTCTGCAAAACCAAAAGAGTAGGAAGGTGCTTTTTATGGCAACGTAAGTTTGTACAAGGCTATTATCCTGTGACAAGCACAAAGCCAGTAAAGTACTGTTTGGGAAGAACTACTGGACAGTTATCCATTTTTAAAGGCAATATTTTATATACTAGTAAGATTAAAAAGCAAGTAATATATCCAGCTCAAAGCTATGCCAAATGCAGAGAGATAAAGCATACAGACAAATACCACTGGCTTCCAGACAAAGCTGGTAACTTTCTTCTGAGAGCAATTCTGATATTTCAAAAGATTTCTGAATCAGAATAAAGCCTTAAGGATCTGCCTTATTTCCTGCAGGAGCAAAACTGTGAGTAATAATCTTCTGGAAACTGTAGGTGCTTTTTAAAATAAATGAAGCACTTTGCTCTCCCAGTTGCAGGTGCATCCTTCATCTCCCAGAGCTCTGACTGCTTTTCACTGGATCAGGATCTGCACCTTGACCACAGTGGTGTCAACAGTGACCCCCAGCCCCACCAGACAACCCAAAGTAAGTTTGCCAGGGCTTCATGGAAAGCTCCTGTAAGCAAAAGAACTTTTCTGCTGAAGACCTTTAGAGATGAATAAACCTTAAATAAAATTAATAATTTGGAGGAAAAAAAAAATAAAAAAGCTTTAAAGCATTTTCTTGAGAAACTGATGAGAACTCAGATTTGAAACTTGCTTTCAAATCTGATGAATATAAATTTCTTCCATTTTCTAAAATACTGCAGAACCAACACTGCTCTAAAGGAAGCCACCAGTCAAGCATATATCCCAATATTTTCAAATACAAACCACTGAAATCCATTTGCTGTAGTCCTGACAAGGAATGTCAGAGTGCCTTTTTGCACAAAATCCTCTAAGGTTTGTCCCGAGACACTTCCATCTATCAGTGTCCATTTGGGAAGATTAGTCAATCAATCCCCTCTATAATAGAATCTAACATTAAATGGTTTTTAATTTTAATGGGTTTTTCCCCCACTTTCTTCCCCTTCTTGCCCAGAAGAGAAGCACAGCCGGATCTTTCTTGTTACTGTTACTAAGCTCATTTCTATATCCCTGTGTTTTTCTTTTCCTCATTCCCTTTTCCACTTTGTTTCAATGCTTGAATCCCTCTCTATTTACGCTGTGTCTCCACAGTGTTCCTCAGCAGGGCTGTCTTTGTGTCCTTTACCTTGTTATTGCAGGAGTGACACTTCTTGCTTGCCCTCACTACAACAAAATTGCACTTTAATCAATAAGGTCGTTCCTTTTGCAGCCATGGCACATTATCAGGAGAGGCCTACGAATAGCAGAAAATATTTCTTATTTGTGTCCCTCAGATGAGGTGTTCTCAGACTCAACTGCCTTTTATTTAGAAGCTCTTTTCTCATATCTCAGCTTTCCCTCACTGTTAACTGAAGAAACTAATAGGTAATCTTTCTCAGGCAAGAGATACAAGTTTGGATTGATGAAGATATAAATATTTGCATATGACAGGCCTACCCCCAGTAAAAATATTTTGTATGGATTTTTGTCTTCTGCTGTAGCTCATTTTAAGTCCTTTCTCCTCTTCCTCTCTGATTCAATCCAGGATTCAGCTCTAGATTCCTTCCACCAGAACAGTGACTGCTCTTTCCAGGTTGGAAAAAGTTAAAAGGAACAGTGTGATGAAGTCAAGAAAACCATTCTGGCTATAGTCTTTTCCACACAGAGGAATCGTGTGCCTCTAACAGGAGAAAGCGAGTGCAGGGATACTGAACAAGTAAGTCAGAGCTCAGAGCCCAGCCTGCAACTTTATTTTGCAAAGGGGTCTCCAAACAAGATTTTTCAAGCACAGAGAGTAGAAGTACAGCAAAGTTTCAAAAATTTTATAGCAGTCCTGTGGGCAAAACTAGTTCTGCTTGTTCTTCATGTTGCCCATCAGGAAAGTTATCAAATGGTGGAAAAAGGCTTTAATGTCCGTGGAATGGCTGAAGGCATCACACAAATCTAGTAAGTCTGAATGCAGAAGTGAGAACAAAGAGTTCCGCAGTCAGGTCACTCCAGTTCTCCAGATAATCACACTTCTCTCAGGTCCAGGTTTCTTACAACTGAAATACAGTCAGAGGTGTGATCTGCAGTGACAATTTACTGCCAGACACAATGGCATCAAGAATGGAACAAAATAAAGCAACGGGGGAAAAAATCTCATTTTTCTTTTTCTTATTTTGGAGGTAGCCAGGATTATTATTGCTTTATCAATTTATTACTGCTTCTTCCTTTCTTATCACTGCTGCCAATGAATCACAAATTGCAATTTGTTTGCTCTAAGACACATATTCAGCAGAAGAGTTGTCAAACACTGGCACTGGCTGCCCAGAAAAATGGTTGAGTCACCATTCCTGGAGGGCTTTAAAAGAGATGTAGATTTGACACTTGGGCTCATGGTTTACTGGTGGGCTTGGCAGTTCCAGGTTAATGGTTGGACTTGATGAGCTGGGAGGTTTTTTCCCAACATAAATGACTCCATGACCCTGTATCTACACCTCTGAAAATGGACTGTCCTCAACTCCACGTAGCTAGGAAGGCTTTGTGGCTGGGTCTGCTCTCAAAAATGACACAATGTAGGTCTCAAAGGACTGCATCAAAGGCAGAAACAGGGGGCAGGCACAAAAGCAGCCCCTAGACAAGGGATGAAAGCATCCCTGCCAGCAGCATGAGAGCAGAGAGCTCTGCACACCTGGCACAGGTGAGAGGCTGCATTCTGCAGTGCTGGGGACAAGTTCCCAACCACACACCTCACAGCTTCATTTCATGGAAGGAACAGCACTCAGTTCCTCCCTGCAGTGTACACAGAGCAGAACATGGCTTGTCATCCACCTGCATCCTCCAGGCTGGGAGATTTTAGGGTCTACAACTCTGCCACTCTGGCTTTGTTGTGCTGGTCAGTTCTCTGAAGCCCAGTCTGCAGCTCAGAAATCAGCTGCCCAAAAGAGTTCCCAGGTTTTTCTCAGAAGTCTTACGGACAGAACTTCTTTCAAATAGGCTCAGGTTATTGCAAGGTGCCAATGCCACAGCCCATAAGGCAGCTGCCAACATGATCTCAAGAACAAAGATGGGCTCCTGGCAGTGACAACTCCACAGGATTCCATATCCTACCACAGAGCTATCACAGCTCTCCAACAATCTTTACTTCCTCTGTAGTTGCATATCTTGCATATATTTCCATATCTTTATTTCCCTTTTTTATAGTAGGAAAAGCCCTTAAACCAATATTTGGGGCTATATTGATCTAACAGTAAAACAGGAAATAGAGCTCTTAATATATGTTTGGTAGCAAAAAGATAAACAGATCATTTTCACATGCAGGACACCAATCTAAAGAAAGGAACCCATAAAATGAAAGCACTTGTCTGAACATTAGTCCCATATCACATTGAATTCAAAACTTGGTGTAAAGTAAAAAATGCTATGTCTGATAAGTAACATTTTTTTCCACGGAAGCACTTGTTTCAGAGTTTAACATTTGGTAAAAGTAATACATCAAATTCAAATTAGCTAGGCATGAGATATTGAATTTAACACTGTATATCCTCCTTTCAGCTCTTTCTAGGCAAGATCCTGGGTGAGATTTGCTTATACAGCAGAGCTGAATCGAACTAATGGATTACAAACTCTAAAGAGGAAATAGCTTTTCAAGGGGAATTCTGAGGCTGGACAAGAGAAGCAGAGTAAATTGCTTTGGGAAGACAATCTGGAAGATTTTAAATGTGATCAAACTGGGTCATCCTTGCATTCTATAATTAGTAAACAAACCCACAGTTACTAAGCAGACTAAGAGAAGTCCCTGCAATGGTAATATACATTATGGATCCATGTAGAAGAAAAACCCTTGGGAAAATTAAACTGTGATCTCTCTTCCTAGTCATTTCCCAAGCCTATAACATTCCTGACAGGCATTACCTAGTTTCTTCTTTAGAGAAAAAGTTCTGTTGACAGATTCTTTTTGATATCCCTTTTACAGAGATGGGATCAGTACAAGGCACAGCATTCAGGATGCAGGTACACCAAGACCACAGGGCTTTCTGTTTTATTTTCTCTCTCCTTATAAATCCTAGCATTCCATTTGTTTCTTTTTGAGAGCTGCTGACACTTTCATATTTCTATTCATTATAAATTAATCATAAATAATATCAAACTTTAGCATGAATAGCTAATCCATCCATGCTGTTAACAAAGCCAAACACTCTCTGTTGTAAAGCCAAACAGCAAAACAATGGGAAAAGGCATTTTTCCTTTATGTGCTTTCTCAACAATGCTTCAAGACTATTTAAATTTTCAGTGTGAACTTGAGAGGTGGGCACTGGAAGCTGCTCTCATCCCTTTTTGTTAAATTGAAAGAGGAGAGATTTACTAATCCTAATTGTTGTCTGCTCCCAACTACTTCAGCACAGAGAAAAAAGCTGAACAAACTCATGTGCTGGAATGAAGCCTTGTCCTTCTTAAGTTTAAATTCACGAGTTCTTGACACCAGCTCTCACACATACACATAGCATCTACCATCTCCTCTCACATACTGTGAATATGCATGTTGAATATTAATTTACTACTTTTTCCTCTCTCCTTCTGTGAAAATAATGTACTTTGACCCCACAGCCCTCAGAAACAGAAAACAGAAAATAGAAATTAGCCAGGACTCTCAATTTCCAAAGTTTAAAGCACTCTGGCACCTTGTATGAACTTGAAGACTTTTAAGAACCCAATTACTGGAGTGGCAGATTGCTGCAGATGATTCCTCTGCCTTAAACAGATTCTGTCTGCAAGGATTGCTCAAACCCCACTTTATCTCACACTGTACTTCCTCCTTCCAACGTGCCAGGACCTTCCACATGCTCCAGCTACATGAATATTTGCTCCTCTTAATTTGGTTTTATTTGTCCATCTACATCCCTGAGGGGTCTCTGTCTGACAAAGGCATTTGCATGGCTGGTGAATCGAGGGGAAGGAATGGTTTAAATTCCAAACAGTGTCTGCTTTTGTAGCAATGCATAGCCATGATTTTCTTCTACACCTTAAAATGCCCCAAAATATGGCTTTGCCCTGCTTGGGGTAGAAACAGTTCACACACCATCTGCCTACAGGTTTCACACCTTTACCTGCCCTTAAGTTCACTTATACCTCCTGACCACAACAAATCTGCAATCAGATTTCTTGATAGCAAACAGAGACTGAAGTTATTTGAGGCCACATCCATCCTCTGAGCCAGCAGGACAAGAGTCTGCCTCAAGGTAGAAGATGTTTTGACTCACTAGCCCAAACTCACCGGCCTGGTGACACCCAGCAAAAAAAATAAAAATAAAAATAAACAGTATTTCCTGTGGCAGAACACCACCTTCACATGGTTTTGTGGCACAAGGAATGCCCACGGGGGCTTTTCTGGACCCTTCTCAGCAAAACCACAGAATATAAGCCAACATTCCAGAGACTTATGAAAGACCATTGCTTTTCCAATAATTAACAGCATAAAACACTAAGGATTGTTAAACACATTCTGGGATTGGTTGTTTTTTTTTTTTAATAAAAATAATAAATAAATGGGGAAAAAACAAGATTTGGAAGAGTAATGTAAGCATGCATTTAAGTTAGACACCAAGCTTCTGTTTCCAAGGTCAAATCCATTGGTATTAGCAAGCCACAAGTGATCTTTACCAGGGAGTGTTAGAAATTTTCCACTGCTCTGCAAAGTTCCTGCAGTGTCCCTGAGTACCTGTGGCATAACAATCCTGTGACCAGGAGAGCACAACCAGAGCAGCTGGCAGTGCTGCAGCACAGAGTGCTTGCTAGGGAGCACTTCAGGAGACACGGGATTCCCAGGGCAATGGGATTTCAAGATACATTGCAGATGGAGCTACTCCGCCAGTCGTGCTTTAAAAGATCTTATCCAATTTATTAAAACTAAGAGACTGCTGAAACAAACAAAAACCCCGAGGCATATTGTAGCAATTGTAGCAATTGGCACAGAATTTTCAAACACTTGATCAATTCTAGTCCTGACCTCCACACTCAGAAGTGAAAATAACATTCCCAGTTTTTTTCGGGAGCAAAATGTCCAGCCTTACTACAACAAAAATTAAAATATTAAACCATGTAAATATTATGAAGTCAATGTCTTCCTCTGATGACAAGAGGAAGAAACATCTTCAGGCAATGGTTACAAATGTGACATTGGCCCAGCAATCATCTATTAAATTAGAAAACTACTGCAATTGATTGAGAACACTTGGACTGCACTTACACAGAAAAATCTCATGGGACAAAATACCTTCTCATCAGAAAGGACAGGCTTTTGGAAAGATGGTTTATTCTTAACAGAAACTTAGTGAATTTTCATGCTTTTGAAAATATGATTTATTCTAAACACAAACTTTGTGATTTTTTTCACTTCATTGATCAAATGTATCAGGAAAAAATCCAGTTATTATTGATTTATTGACAGATCTTGGAGACCAGTAAAAGTATTGTTTTTGTATCTTCCAGACCAGGAAGATTCACAGCTTGAAAAGCAACCTTCTGTCACAGAGCAAGTAATAGATTAAATATGAGAAGAGCAATATGCTTTTGTCATCAGAACTTGCTGCAAATGCAGGCATCTGAAGCATTTTTCAGCACTGCAGAGCATATTAAGAGATTAATTCATGTCACTACACACTATATTACATTCCAGGGTAAGTAATTTGCAGTAGATACCAAGTTTCCTACTTTTTTTGCACACAGTTAGCAAACTGAGCTTGTAGTAGGGACTACAGTGAGTCAGAAATGTTCTGGGTTTTGGAAGAAAATGTCAATCCAATGAAACCAAAATGTTTAAAGGGCCATTTGTTCTGCAGCACTAGCACTGTGGCTGGAACAGGGGGTGAGGGATCCCCCCAGAGCTGAGGTCGTGCCCCTCTCCTCACCGTGCTTCAGGGCAAAGGAAGACTCACAGGAGGCACTGCAGGTGCTCCTCTGGCTCCAGTTGCTCCCTGGACTGGAAAACAAGAATTCCTGGATCCCTGTGCACGGGTGTCATGGTTTAACCCCATTCTGAAACTCAGCCCCACACAGCCACTTGCTCAGTCCCATACCAGAGAACAAGAAACTCGAGAAAACACCACAAATCAGAAAATTAAACCTGTATTTCTGCAGTGGTCCCCATGTCATACCTGTAAGTTCACCAGGAACTGCACCAAAGCTCTGGGGCAAATACAGTGGATGAAGAACCCATACTTCAGAGGAATTTATCTATGCTAAATACAGTGTACATTTGCCTGGAAGGGGATAGATTTCTCCTTGACTTACCCATGTCAGTTAAATGTCACTGCTATCTTTGGCTGATAGTGGTAAATAAATGTGATAAAAAAACATGTACAGCCCAGTCAAATGTAGCCTCATTGCAATGAATCAAGGGAAATATTATGAAAAATGTTTGCAATCAAGCCAAGAATATCAACCCATTACATTTTAGTAATTATTGTTATTTTACATATTGGCACCATTTTATCCATATTACATCATTTTACTAATGATTTATGTCACAACGGTTTTCCTTCATGTAAAATTACACATTTCCCAGTGATTTGCTCTCTGACATATTTTGTATTTGAAAATTTCCATTTGCTTTGAATTACAGAAGAAGAGCTAAATTAACCTGGGCAAAAACTTGGCAAAAGGCAGAAACTATAATCGTCAAGTCTAGGTAATCCACATCTGAAAGCTGCTAATCAAAATTGCACAAGCACAGCAAAAATATTGACTGCTCTTCCTATTACCTTGCAAAAATAAACAGATTCATAGCTCTGCTGAGACCTTTGCTCATTAATTGCCTGTGAGAGTTAAATTTGATAACTGAATGTTCTAGTCACACATTATTTTGCCATGTTATAAAATTCTAAAGTGAATTAATCTAATAATGAAAAAAATCCTGACCAATAGAGGTTAAAAGGAAAAGCCATGTTTCACAATCCTGTAGAAAACCTAGTAAATAAATTTCCTTTTAAATCTGCTTGTGAGAAGACTGTAGGCTAAATATTTGTCCCTTGTTCACCCTCCCAAGTCTAAAAGCTTCCATGTATTTACATCAGTCATTCTAATTTTCAAAGCATATCCAAAGACACTCCAAGCAAGTGATGGATAAGTATTTCTTATGAAGATCTTATATCTCGGGTTGAATGGGGCTGAGCCCACAGACAGCTGGTTAAAGAACAGCTCCTGAAGCTCTGAGGCAACAAACTCCTGAGTGTCCCTTGCATCACTAGGATTCTATCTCAGGCAGGAGCACAAATCACCCAGCATTACCCAGCCTCTCCAAGAAATGGGAGGCAAGTGGGGTGGGATTGCTGCTCCTGAAACCACAAATGCATTGTCCAGGGCTGACCTAGAAGTGCACATGAACTCCTGAAGGAGCTTGGACTGAAGAAGAAACCTTTGTGATGGAGATATCAAGACTCACCTGAAAAGTTTTTCTGGCAGAAAAAAAAAAAAAAAAAAAAAAAAAAGAACATATCACAGAGAAGTAGAAAATACTACAAGCTGCATATTATGGGCAAAAAAATTTGGAAGCAGAAGACAAGGGAAACAACTTTGTGCCACTGACTTCTTTCTCATCTTAAAAGAAAAACCTCCTTCTGCAGAGTTAATGAATGGAGAATCAACTGACAGTTGTTCTGCATAAGGCTCTACAACATGACCTTTCTGAAGCCATGTAGCTCCAAGACATTCTTTTAATCGAATTAAAAAAAAAAAAAAAGTGCTCCTGATAAAGAAGAAAAATTCAAGAGGTTGTTAAATTCAGTGTCCAAATGTGGGAAAAAAAATCAAAACATGATCAGAGCATTGTTTTCTGTCTTGTAACAGCTCTCTATTCAACAGGCTCTTCTGATCAACTTTTTCCTCCTTTAGAATAGTCCATGCTTTTTAAATTGCATGGTATATAAGATAAAAGTAATGATGTATGTGTTCTAAACAAGCTGAAAAACACGAGTCAAAGTTTCTCTGAGACAGAAATCAATTTTCTGTAAGTCAGGCAATCACACCTTGTTTGATCTGACAGGCTCTTCCTTTGACAGTAGGAAACACCAGTGCCAGAATATCACTAGACACACAATCAGTGTCAATGATGAGGTTCCCTGTGAAGCATAGTCCTTGAACTTCTGTGGGTGGCACCTCACCAAACTCCCCACCAATTAAAGAGAAAGAGTCCATCCATTAAAGTGCCACAAATCTCTAGGGACAGGGAAGGCATCTTTGAAGATGTCCCACTACACCATTGCCCCGTTTTTAGACTCTTTCCCAAGCATCCTTTTTTGTCTGCCATCAAATAAGCAGGGAATATCGGGCTAGACCAACCTTCAGTTCAATTTTGTGTGGTCAATCCTTATGTGATTAAATAAGACCTATTTTTTAAGTCTTAATCCATACACTATTTAATTTATATGAAAACAAAAAGCCACCTCTTTGATGTGCATTAGAGACATTTGAAGGTACCTTCCAACCCAAACTGTTCTGTGATTCTGTGACACTGCAGATGCAGAGTGGAATCCACACAGAATATATAACAGCCTGCAGTGATGTAAAAACTGGCCCATCCCCAGGGAGCTGCTGGCTAGCTGGCAGCACAGGCAGCAAGTGCCACACAGGAGGGCTCTGCAGCAGGGAGGGAGGAGCAGAGATGATCAGCACGTTCCCGGGGCTCAAGCATCTCACAGGAGATGGTCTGTGCAAAAAGGAGCAGCATCCTGGCAGACAGAGAGCATGGAACTCCTGTCAAACACCACAGTGGCCAAAACACTGAGTTATGCACTGTTTACTTCCTCTCACTTCCACCACTGGCTTTCTATCAGCATCCTCTAAGGCATAAAAATGACAAGTCTGAATCATACCTTGGTCAGCTTTCACTGGATTTGTCAGTGAAGCAGAGACATTACACACACGGGGGATTCAATTCACTCTGGGAATACAAAGCAGCACAAAATTATCTTTTCCTTGCAGGACACCAACTCATCGATTATGCTCACGAAGAAGAGCTATTGCACTTGTGGCTGCAGCTCTCTGGCTACAGAGAGCAGCACACAACTTTCCCAGGCATTTATTGTCCTGGGGAAGGCTGGGAGAAGCTCAGAGAAAAGAATGAGAAACAGTTCTTATCTCCACTTGCTGCACTGTTGTTGTGCAATGTGGAATGTGTAATGGAGATTTGTTTACCAAAGGGTGATTTCTTAATTGGCCACTGGTGATGGTGTTTTGGATTTCAAGGACCAATCTGGTCTGACTGTATCGGACCGTCTGTAAGGGTGATGAGTTTCTTAATAAGTGTAAATATGTAATGTAATGTAATATAAATAATGTAGTGTAGTATAATATAGTATAGTATAGTAGTACAGTATAGTATAATAATACAATAATATGAGACTGATCAGCCTCCTGGAACCACGGAGTCAATGCTGCTGACCAGCCTCGCGTCGGGGACGCCCTGCTACGACGTGCCCTGGCACACAGACAGCTGCACGCTGTCCCTTGCCTCTGAGGATGTTGTGTTCTCAAGCACAGCCACGTGGAAACCAAGGGCAGGAATTTTTGCTCTGATGTTCTAGATTGAGCCCCACAAGATAAAGGAAGAACTTCAACTTCCATCATATCAAGAGCTACCACTAAACCAACAGAATAGTGCAAGTATCTTAGAAACTAGACAACCCATAAAATAACAACCCCATTTATATATATATTTAAGAGCTCAGCTTTATCACCCACCTTAAAAGTGCTGGCTTCTCATCAAATCAGCAACTGTTCTTCAGCAGAAGCAGAGACAGCTTGCCTGAAACATGTTGTGATTTGCTAAGCTCTGTAAATATAAACTAAAAAGGTATAAAAATATGCTTATGAAAAATACATAGCCAAAAAAAAATATGAAGAAAAGTATACATAGCAAAACAAGTGAGCTATAAATGCAAATGATGCTGCAGAATTTAGGACATTGTATAAAATAAACAGATTTAACCATTTATATGGGATACTCAGAAAAACCTCACTTTCTATTGTTGACAGATGAAGAGGATTTAATTAACAGCAGGGGAAGAGTGGAGGGCAAATTATCCCCAGTTTGACGGAAAAAAAATTATTTTTAGTCAAAAGATTTAAAACTTTGACTAGTGTAAATTCTCCTGCTTCAAATCTTCATTCAGCTTCTTACAGATGGAAGGAGGAAACAAAATCCTCTGAGGGAAGCTCTTCTTTTATTGCTCCAGCAATGTTCTTCCTTCATGTTCTTCCTTCACAAACTTGTCCTGACTATTACTAGAGACAGAGTGCAGAGATAGGGGAACCTTGCTTTTGTCTCATGTGACAACTTCTGTATCAAAAACTCCTAAAAACAAGAAATCCTGAGGCCTACAAAATCTTTGTATCCTCGAGTGTAGGAATCCAAATGCAACAGGAAGAATAAACAGAAGTATTTTTTATTGATTTCTGTGGACATTACATGGGACACTTGAGACCTCAGCACAAATAAGAACCGTAAAATATATTTACAGTCTTGTCAAAACCTGAAGACTAATCACCTAACATGAAGTCATTAAGCTGGTGATACAAAGATATCCATAAAATGTTTATTCAGGGGTGTGAACACAGAGGTGTGAACACTTCAAGTGAGATCAGGATAATAGGAGCTTGTGAGGCAGTAAAAGAATGTGTTTCCTTTTGCTTTTCGAGTCCAGTTGAACATTGTCACCCTCTAGAGGCAAATTATGATGATGGGGAGGAAATTCAATTCACAACTGGGAACACTGGAAAGTGAACCAGAGAGGAAATTTTGCAGGAGCCTTAGCCACTGCTGGTGGCCCACGGTGCCACTGCTCTGCTCTCAGGGTCCAGCAGCAACTCCAAAGGATGGGGTAAATCTGGTGGCTGGGGGAAAACGTGTCTGTAAAATTTCAGATGGCATAAAAAAACAAAACATACAAGAGTAGCCTAAAATAGGCTTTAGAGTAAGTGGATGACACCATTCATTCTACAAAATAACTTCGCTGTTCTTTGGTTTGGGGCATTTTGGTTGAAGTCACTTTGTAGCAAAGATCAGTAATCTCACTTCAATTTTGACTTTCTGCCCTAAGGTAAAACCACCTACCAAGAATTTATAGTTATAACAAAATTCCCCTTATTATGTTGCTTTAACATAGGATTTGAATTTCATAGCATGTTTTTATAGCATGACTCATTAACTCTTACAAAGTTCCTGGAGGAAATTTATTTTCCATCCTTGAATTTTCCAGAATTTAAAAAACTTGAGCTTACCTCCTGAGAACTAAAACCATAACAATTACACTAAAATATACACAGAAGCCTTCCCAGATATTCAGATTTCTCTGTACCTGCTCATCTACCAGTGCAGAGACCTACAGGTCTGATCTAGACATCGTTTTAACTCGTGTTGCATTGTGGAGATTTCATGGTGTTATGCTGACACCTGAACTGAAATTACACCACAGAAACACTCAAACTCAGATGCACTTAAGGAAAAAAAAATCACAAGTCATTCATTTTTAAGTTCTACACAGTTTTTTTTTTTCTTCAGAAGATTGCACTATAGCATGACTAAGAAAAATGACAGGTTTGGGTGTATTCTGTAATGATTCCTGTATATGCTTTCTTATCCTCCACCACGGGATGTTTGTTACAAGAGTTTGCCTTAACTGAGTTCCATGTGAAGAAGCACGGAGGAAAACATCAGGTTCAAGTTAAACCAGTCCTTAACAATTAATTTCTAAAGACTAATGTCAGGGTCATAATTTAATTTTTTTTTTAATTACCTTTCTGAGTTTGATTTAAGCTCAGAAACAGGAACAAAGAAGATTTGTTGCCAGACTTTAAGGGACTTTTTATGATCAAGAAAAATTTGGCAGTTGTGTGAGAAAAGATGAAACTGGCACAGAATTGCAGTGTGAGTATCTAAGAACCTCAGTTCGCAAGGGATCATCAGGCAAGGTTTTAGAAATAAAATCATCATATGTTGCTCATAATTCTTAAAAGGTAATGAAAAATCCACAGTATCTTGCATTAATGGCTTTTGAGAGGATCAGATATTCTCTACTAGTCAAAATCTTTTCAAAATTTATAAGCAGAGGAGGCAAGGTTTGGCTAATCCACAACATGGGCTATCAGTGTCTTTGGCTCACACTAATGCAAATTTTTAAATTCTATCTGTAGGGAAAAAGGCACAAGGACTAAACCTGGGGACCAAACATTGAGACAGAAGAAAAATTAGAGGAAAATGTAGTTTTGTCTGCAAAACTGGGCCTCAAACAGCAGTTCTAGAGTCTGAAGGCAATTCACAAAGGCTTTGAGAACTGATTTTTAGCCCCATCAGGAGCAGAGTCAATAGCAACGAATCCTCTCTCTGAACAGGGAAGACAGGCAGGTTTTCAGAAACTGTTTTGGGCCCTTATGGAAACTAACAGAATATTTTCTTTTCAACCAAACTTCACAAAGTGGGGACAGTTGGCAGTGCTCCCTTTTGTGAAACTGGATAAAGTTAAAAGGAGGTTTTGTAGATACTGTTGTAGTTCTTCAACGTTTAAACTACTTCAGATATAAAAGTCAGTAGAAGCTCTGGCTTTCCTGTGAAATATTGCTCCAGAGAACATGACTGCATGTGTCAGTAGTTCCCTCCTGTTTCCAGGACTGAATAAACTATTAAAGTTTCAGTGCTGGCATAAAAGCTCTCTGAAAACATTTTTATCACTCCACATGTAGAACATCAGATTCCCCTGAGGAGCCCAATTACAACTCACTAAATTAAGCCAAAACCCAGCAATAAGATGTTCACTTAAATTATCAAAAATAAGTTTTGCTCAGCAAACAAACAGCAGTTGTGGACTGGTTCTGTTTCTGCTTTGTTCCCAAGCTTGGGGAACAGGTTCAGCTGCAGCAGCTCTGGCACACAGGCAGCCACAGCACTCAGCCAGAAAGGCTCCTGACTTTCTGATGTGATTCAAACAAGTTCAGTGGCAACTGAAGTCTCTGACAGGTCTTCTCACAGATTAGGGTGGATGAATTTTGCAGCTGCTTTAATGGCTGGTTCTACATTCAGATTTTTCAATGGGCTCTATCATAATCCCAACATGCTCATTGTTACCCAAAGAAACAATGAGTTTCTATCTCAGCTCTAAACTGAGACCAAATCTACTCAATATTGTGAAAAAACAGATTAAGTGAGATCAGAATTAAACAATTAACATCTGCAAGGCAGACAAAAAGCAAAAAAAAAAATAAATACTGTCTGTAAAAAAAAAAAGTTGATAACGAAAAAAGGAAGTAATTCTTTCAATTAAAAAAAAAACTCAGCAGGAGATCTAAATGTATCATCTAGACAGCTGTACTGTTCTATAAAACAGATTCTCATGATGATAAGAAAAGCTTGACAATAATTCTCTATTTTAGACAGGAATAACAATTCTTTTGTTCCAGTTGCTCTCCAGCTGATGCCTTTTAAGCAGGGAACAGTAATTCCAGTTTTCAGGGGAAGCCAAAAGAGATTTACCTGTATTTCATCTCTGAATCAAAGCTGGCCAGTTTGCAGTGCAATCTGTATTTGAATCTCATTTGCCTATGTGAAGATACTTCACATGCATTTAGCTTCAGATATTGTGTATTACTAAAAACCAAACAAAGCAGAACCATATTCTGCTTCCTTGAAAGTAAATGCAATTTCTTGCTTTGATTTTGGAGATAACAGCATTGGTTCCTGAATGCAGACAGGAGGTATTAACAACAAAAAGCTCACTTTGGCTTCCTAAGGCACAGGGAGACACCACATAGACTTTTAAAGCCATTAACTGCTCTGACAAACCTACAGAACAGCTCTAGGAAGAATTTCAGAAGCAAACAAAAAAAAACCCAGCCCAAACTGGTCAAACATCAGTGCACCCCCCTCAGCCCATCAGAGAAGGAATGAACAAACACTTGTCTCCTGCACTTGGCCCAATAAATGTGGGATGTGGTGCAACCAAATGTGATTTGCCTTGCACCCATTACAGTAATGCCTGCCAGTTCTAGCAAATCTTCATCTCACCTGAATTCCCTGATAGAAAATTGTAAGTGATATCACTTATCTGCTTCTCAATCATCACACCATTTTTTAAATAACCCCATTAGGTATACTCACTATCATAACCAAGGATTCCCTTAAATACTTAACCTTGTTGCAATAATAGAAATGAAAATCTGATTCTTTACTCACTGTAGAGTATACAAAACACTTTTACAAGTGTACAAACACTTTTGGATGATTATGCTTAAGGATTGTTTTGGGATAAACTATAAGAAAATTAGGCTGGAACACTGCTTACTATAACTCTATGTTTGACCACACAGCTCTTTTCCTCCATAACTACATAAATTCTTGACAATCAAGAGGGATTACTTATTCAAACCCAGAAGTACCTACACTGGCTTTAGAATTGGGACTGAATTAAAATATTTCTTTCTCTTCACTTCAAATTTTGGTGACATAATTCAGCTGAAGATAAACAAGTAGTGAGCATTATATGGCAAAACACCATATATGTGCTACTCATCAAGCAAATATTTTCTTTAGGTCAGTGCTGTTGTCTACAGCAGAGCAGATCAAATCTAAGCAGTGCTGGCAGTGATCTTCACTGTTCCACAGAAGTTGGTGCATTACCAGCAGCACCGCAGTAATTTCAATCGTGACGAAAGCCATGATAAGCAGGTGGCTAATCAGCAAATTCTATTAAAATATTTGGCCATTTCTAGTCCTAGGTGGATAATCATGCTTGTCAGAAAAGTTGGCAGTGTGGCTGAGCATCCAGTTGGCAGGCTAGACCAATTAAGGAATAAGTAGATGAAGACACAAGAGATATCTTAGATTAAATTCTGATTCCTGGCACATTTTATAGGAGATAACAGGAACACAAGGCAGAAGAACCCAGTCCTCAGAGGCTTTTACTCACACAACAACTGTGTGCTCACTTTGCTGCAGCAGCTTAAAACATGGGGAAGAAAAAGAGTGGTCAGAGTCACCCTCTCTCACCAGAGCAGTGGCAGAGCCAGGAGCACCTCTGCATCCTTTACTCACCTCCTGCTCAGGCTCAAACTCAAACTCAGCCCTGCCTGCCTGGATTTAAGGGTTACTCCCAACTCTTACCACCACCATTGAATGCGCCTTCCTTTTCAGTAAGAAACAAAATACACAGGAAGAAAGAGGTGGTGAAAACTGAGCTGGATTTCAGTCAATCATCTCTGCTGGGAACTTGGAAAATCACCTCACGAGTAATGAAGTCAAGTGCACTGCTGGCTGCTCTCAGCCAGAATGGAAGGGATCCTTTTGATACGATCACTTAAATATTCAACAAACAAATGTTTTTTTACTTTCTGCAGAGCACTCACTACACAGATCAACTTTTAGTCTGATTGTTTCAACCACTGTGCTTTTCCTCTTAGCATAATTTATATCACAACACAAGCATTTTAGCACATAAATTGTGCTACCTCCAAACAGACAATGATTAAATATGCTAAAAAGCTTTTAGCAAGTATAGGTTGACTGAGTCATTCATTGCATTTACAACATTGTGCTACAAAGCAAACTTAAAATGAAAAATACAGTATGTCAAATAGAAGTAAACAATCTGTTATTTTATACATACTTAGGCAGAGGCTGAAATGATTGCTCAAAATAAACTGACATCAAAAGTTCATTGCTTTCCAGTGAGTAGTTCTCGTTTCGTATTATGCTATTGCTTTGCAAAAGAATATTTTGAGAAGTATTTGGTTGTAGCATGAATTGCTTTTTGAATAACAGCTCCGCATTATTTCAAGCAATTCTTGTGGTTTGCACTAGCATGATTGAAATGACTGGGTGCAAGATGAACACTGGGGTGCCTCTGTGCTGCTCTCTGTGAGTGCTTTGCCAGCTCAGTGAATCTGTCAATTTACAGATGACGCCTTAACACTTTAAGAAGGACTTTGTTTGTAGAAACCATCTCGTTTTAGAAGGTGTACTCGAATTACAGACATGTAGCAATGTAGCACTCTTTGTGAGTCATTATCTTAGAAACTTAGACAGCTCTGAAGGGAGATGTGTCAGAGTGTGACCAACATTTCTGTAACGGCATTTTTCATGACAGCATCATCTATTTGAGAGAGCAGAGCAGATGTTTTCCTGTTTGCCCCCTGCCAAGCACAGAACCTTCAACTCCTTTCCAAAGTCTTGGGAAGGCAGGAGTTACAAAAGGAGTTACAAAAGGAGTTACAAAAGGAACTCTTACAAAAGTAAGACTCAGTAACCCGTCAGTGGGTTATTCCTCACTTGCCCTGAAGTAATACAGGGAACAGAATACAGAAAAAATGGGAGAATGGGACACAGTGAGCTTCCAGCAGCTTCTCACAGGAGCCATCCCTGTAACCCCCCCACTACCAAAAACCTGGCCACACAAACACAGTACACCAACATGTCAGCAGCTCAGGACAAGGAGCAGAGCTCTCGGTCTGGGGTGTTAAGTGCCATCAGAGGACAAACCATAATACCATTATTTCTCCACTTCCATGAGATTTTAGTTAACCACTTATCTGAATCCCACTGCCCCAGTATAAACCCCTGCTCTGCTGCTTGAGTTTCTGCCCAGCAGCTGCATCTGCTCAGAATGTCAGACTTCCTCCTGAAGCTAAGAGAGGCCAGAGGAAAGACCTTGGCCCCACAGTCATTGCTGCCTGACCTTGGCAAGCAGTGTCACAACAGAGGCTCAGCTAGGATGAGAACACTTTGCACTGAGTCAGCCAAGTAGATATAGATGGTATTTTACTTCAAGGGTATACGTGTTTTGATGAAGCCTTTCAAGATTTTCCTACCTAAAAGTTAAATATTAACACAAGACAGGACAAGGGGTGGCAGGGCACTAAAACACCTACTTGTGAAAGATAGATTCTGTTCATTGAAGTCACAGCAATAGAACTTGTAAAAAAAAACAAAAACAAAACAAAAACACTCAGTAAATATTTCTCCATACATTTTGCTAAGGCTTACAGGCAGATACATGTTTAGATTTTTTAAGAGTACTGGGCAGGTTTTTACTAAACCCAGAACACATATCTTGTTCACTGGCATCAGCTGTTCTGACCAAACTTGCCTTGCTCTTCAGTGGATTCATCTGTCCTACAGCCAGAAAATTGCTTTCCTAAAGAATGAGAATAAACTAAATCCAAATGTAACATCCTTCCTCACCCTAAAACTGGCCAAAATAATTATGCAAATCCATAATTCTCACTGTCTTGAGTTACAAGCATTGAGGTTTCTCTGGGAAATCTCCACATCTCAGACGTAACTAAGCCCTAATTCTCAAAAGATGCAGCACCTTCCTTGGAACACACAGCGAGTGACATCATCTCCTGAGCCTTGTCACAAAGCCCCAAAGCATAAGGAGACTCAGCCTCTGCCTTAGGTCCCTGGGTCAGCAGTTTTACTCCCTATAAATGCAGGAAGCCCTGCCTGGGGCCAGCAAAGACACAGAGCAGCAGGTCTGAAGGGCAGCAGGCAGGGATGTCTGGGGAATCACGCATGTCCTGAAGCATAATCTGCAGCAGGTCACCTCCAAAGCACACAGAGCTTGGATTTCACTTTCTCATGCAAAATGTAGAGTTCATGCGGGGGCAGCGCATTAACTTGAGGCAGCTTAAAACTTACATCAGCATCACTAAAAGCAGCTTGCATTTAAAGTCTGTGATACAATTATTTTAGAGCAAATACTCTTCCAGGGTTTGCTTCAAAAAGACCAAATTGAAAAATATCACAAGAGGTGATTATTATGCTAATAGTCATTCGAAATGCAACATGATTCTTTCCACACAAGGGAATTGGTTTGATTTCCCTTTCTAGCAGCAGAATTAATATATTGTTTTAAACATAGATATGCTTAATTTTAGAACATATGGACTCTGCCATGTGGTTGTTTACTTAGATGGGGTGCTTTAATTTGCTTGGCACTTTCTAGTGTTTAGGGTGCCTTTCAGAATAAGGAAGAGATGTCTGGACACATTGTGAACTAAACCAGAGTATAATTAGAAAGCAAAAGCTTTAAGGGATCCTTCTTTATTATATCCACAGACTTGAGCACATTATCTAGCTCTGTATTCTAAAATAGAAGACTCAACACACACTAAGAGACAAACCAAGAATAAAAATAGCATCACGAGCAGCCCTCCATATGTGTTTTCAGTGAGAAGCACCATGCAAATGCAAAGAAGCTACAAAGAAACGGACTGCATATTTTTCATATATAAATTCTGCCTTATCTGTTCAGAAAAAAAACAATTAACAGATCCCTTAGGAGCTCCCGACAGTTCATGAAAAAAAAGGAATCTATGCCAAATATAGCACTTATAAAACTGTATTTTCACTTTTATAGGTATATAGACTATTTTACTCAAGGATTCCTCTAATCAAAAGTTTAGATTTAAGCATAATCGAGTAAAATCAGCCACGATCAAGGCCTGCAGAATGCAGGTCATCTCTGTATACCCTGGGACTTTGATAGCTGTGGAAGAATCCATTGGTCATCTATTTAACTAGTATAGACAGAGTTTGACTTGGAGAAAACAAGATTAAATTCCTGATATTGCTAGACTAACAAGAAATTTGTTCAGATAATTTCTACACTATGGAATTTGTATCCAATTATAAGACATGAGTAGCAAAAGTTACAGCTTCTGTGCAGAGAGGAATTGGATGGAATTGTAATTGTAATTCAAAGTCCTTCCCAAAGAGGAAGGTAACAGTGTTAATGAAAATCAGCATATCAAAGTGAGTTTGCATATCAAAAGATAACTCAGCCCCAGATAAACAATGTTCATTTGTATTCTTACAAATTCCCAGAATTAATCAAAGCACAATATAAATTTTCCCTAACTTAATTAGCATGAACAAAAGGGAAGTGAAAGTCCCTACATAGTTCTTTGAAGATTCATTAGTGCTCACCAGCATCCTGATAACGTTCAAGTGCAATTAGAGAGGGGTACCAGAGCAGAACACATTTTAAACAGCCCCAAAAGCAGAGGACTGAGATGCTGCCAGAAGGCACTGCAGAGAAACACAATGTGAGGTAGCAGCTTAATGGCAGGCATATTCTCTGCAGAACAGCTGCTTTTGTTTGATGCTTTTTCCCCCCTGTAAATTTATTCTAGTTTTGTAACCACTTCACTAAAATAAAATTTACTGCCCTGATTTTTAAATTGTCAGCAAGAGGACCTCCTACTTACTTTTTACTTCTTTGAAATTACTGATGTAGAGATGCAAGGACATCCTGTAGCAGCCTGAAACTTGAGACAAGTTTGGAAAGTTGAAGAGATAAAGTGCATGTCCCACTAACTGAAGTGGTCAGTGCTAGAACTGGGTTTTGCCCAGTGCTATCTCCAACACTTCACTATGAGATATCTCATAATAGAAGGCAGTGCATAAAGAGCCTGTGACAATTGTGAAAGCTGTACCATCAAAAACAGGACCAAAAGTTTGAACAAGGAAAATATTTATCAGTGAAATCTTCTCAGAAGTCCATGACTGGGCAACTCTGAAAAGCAGAAGAGCATCACTGATTCAGAGCCCTGTCCTCAGGAAGATTCTCCCTTGCATAAAGGGTGCAGGAAGCACCAGTCGTCTGCCCTGTTATTTATGGATGAACAGTCCTTCTCTGGACTTCATTCAAGCCCTTTAATTTATGGATAAGTTTCCTATTCAATAAAGGATTTTGGATTTTTCATATTTGGGTTAGGATTATGGGATGTAGTCAATTTAAAACATTTGCAAACTGTTGAGAATATTGATAGTTTTAACCTCCAATTCTTCAGTAAAAATATTCTATAACTATTCCACCACTTCCCTCAATGAAGAAGTAGAAATAATAATTGGTACTACAGTAACTGGTGAGTTTCTTCACCTTGACCCACGAGCTGTTCCATCTTCTTTCCCCCCCTGCCCTGTAGAGGAGGGTGAGCAAGAAAGGGGCTGGGAGTGTCTGGCAGCCAGTTAAGGTTAACCCAGCACATGCTCAGAACCCAGATCTCATGTTTACAGCAGGATGGCAGGTCTGATGGTGAACTATAAGCGTGAGCCAGTCTTGGACTGGGAACTCCAAGGCCAATTTATTGCCTATTACCACTGCGTGCCTCTTGCAGTTCTCACACATTTCTGAGAAATGTGCTACAGAAAAAGAAACAAGAAACAGCATTTGTGTGAAGGATCCTTTGCATCCTAAGTTATATACTCATACAATTACTCTGCCTGTGAATAATGCTTTCCTTGGCGTAAGTGCTGGGAGCTAAAAGTATTATAAAAGTATGGTGGATGTGATGCTGCATTGAGGTAGGCCTGAGGATAACATTTACACAAGGTATTTATGAAGCATATATATTTTTAAGCAGATTAATTATCGTGGGTTTAGAATACAAACTGGGGGAACTTTCATCCAACAACCAGGTATGTTATGTTCCTGCAATTTGGTTTCATGAACTCAAGTAGCAATACAAATACAAGAAAATAAACACAAACTCCAATTTAACTTGGACCTGACAGAAAAAGCTTCAGTGCAGTCTCAGTACTTCACAGGGACTGCCACGCAGAGGTACCAAAGATATCTATTGTAGCCTGAGGAATTAGTCCTGGTAAGCATGCACACGGCAGCAGTGCCAAGGAACTTTCCTGGGAACACCTTCGTGCTTCATTGGACCCAGGAGTGCACTTCTGAACTGAACCTCACCAACAGCCCTCTCCAGAGTGCTCTGATGCACACTGTAGCATCTCAGAGCATGGGAATTGAGTCCCTTCCAGCTGCACATGGCCTAGAGATTCCCTCCAGCTGCATCACAAACCCAGGCTAGGGCTAATCTGAAGTTAAAAAAAAAAAAATACACCCAGAAAACCCCACACAATCTGAAATGCACATAGCATGGACATCAAAATGCACATAGCATGGACATCAAAATGCACAAAGCATGGACATCAAGCCCTGAGCAGTTATTCCACACTCTCTATTCCCAGTGGCCTGCAAAAGCAGTCTGGCCACGATGCCCAGTGCTCCCATGGGACTCTCCTGCCCATTCCACACCAACTGGCTGCTACTCACGAGTTCACAGGAGCCCCCAGCACCTTTCAAATCTGTGCCAGGCATCTCCCTGATGCAATGCCATGAATTTACCCACTGGTCCATGATGCCACCCACAGCCCACCCAGGGAAGCCCACAGCTGCTGTGGTGTTGGGTACCACCACGCTCACAGAACCAGGTGCATTTCTGACACAGCAGGCCCTGCAGGTGAGCCCAGCCCTTGCTGCAGTTAGGAGAATTAAAGGACTGACCCACTTCACAGAGGAAAAGCTGCTCTGCAGTGGAGTGACTGGCAAGCAGCTGGAGCAGCCAGCCCGACAGAAGACAACGCAACAGAAATTTCAGCCTGTCAAGACAGAAAGAATCAGATTCAGTGTGGGAACAGAGCAAAAGGTTCACTCTAAGACACTTAAGTCAGCAATTATTCGAAGTATCCTGTCTTGAGCCACAGGCCATGGGATGACCACTGTATCACAGAGAAGAGAGTGTTTTGTAGCATATCAAATATTGTACAATTGGTGCCACCATTCAGCTGTAACTTGAAGCCACTAACTGGCTCTTCAGCAATAATGGCTCCAAGCTATTTATCTAGTCTTACTAACAAAAAACAGTCAAGACAAAACCCTATGAGATAATTTAGTCTCTTTCTTTATCAAGTTTATCCATGCTGACAGCAACAAATCCTAATTATTTCAGCTAAGCCATTTTAATTGAAAGCATAATCTTAGCCTGCTGGATTAGTAAAAGAAAAAATAAATCATAGGTCTGTGTGTAAGAGAAATTTTTTTTTGAGGACAGCTGAGCAGCTTTATTGTGGATATTCAGTATTTTTCTGCAGTGCATTAATAGTCATTTATTTACCATAAAAAAGACATAATAAAAATATCAAATGGGCTAGAAAGCCATGAACACAATAATGTAAAGAAAGAAACTGGCAACTCAATCTTTCTGCTAGAGGATGTTAAAATGGCAAAGCAAACATAAAACCCATTAAGTATAATGGAACAGGAAAACTAATAGAGCCAAACAAAAATTAAGAGCTCAAACATGTGTGATCAATAGAAGGATTTAAAAGGAAGGAAATAAAAGCAAACCAATAAGATATCAATAGCCAATATGGTTAGAGAAAATAAAACTGGTGCATTTAGGAGAAAAGAAGCATTTTAAAATACAGTGAGAACAAAATTAAAGTAAGACAGATTATTGTCAAATGCAATTGATAAAATCCTTAACAAGGATATAGACTAAGGAAAAGTACAGTAGATAGCTGTGGACTCCTTTTTTTTTTTTTATTGTGTGTGTCCTACCTATCACACACACAATACAAAGATTACTGTCTGTGACAGAAGGAGAAATCCATTTAGACTCCACATTTTCCAACTGGCACATCCAAAAGATTTGCATCTATGAATCTGTAAAGCTCCACTCAGATAAACAGAGAAGGCTTCTAAACTGAAAAAGAGTCAGCAGTGCCCTGGCAGCCAGGAGGGACATCCATGTCCTGGGGTGCACCAGGCACAGCCAAGGGGGGAATTGTCCTGCTCTGCTCTCACCGGGGTGGCCTCACCTCGAGTGCTGGGGTGCCACAACACAAAAAAAGACATTAAGCCATCAGAGAGCATCCAAAGGAGGTGATTAGGATGGTGAAGAGCCTTGAGGGGAAGCCATGTGAGGAGCAGCTGAGGTCACCTGGCTTGTTCAGCTGGAGAAGAGACTGAGCACAGACCGCATTGCTCATGAGAAGGGGCAGACACTGATCCCTTCTCTGCGGTGACCCGTCGCAGGACCCCAGGGAACGGCTGAAGTTGTGTCAGGGGAGGTTTCGTTGCATTTTAGGGACAGGTTCTTCCCCCAGAGGGTGGTCGGGCACTGGAACAGGCTCCCAGGGCAGAGGTGACAGCAGCAGCCGGACAGAGCTCACGGAGCCTTTGGCCAAAGCTCTGGGGCACAGGGTGGCACGCTTGGGCTGTCCCGGGCAGGGCCCGGAGCTGGCCTCGATGACCCTCGCGGGTCCCTTCCAACCCAGCATGTTCTGTGCCTCTGTGAAATTCCAGTGTTTAACAAATCCAATAAACCACTGAATTTCACAAGGCTTGAAGGACTCCCTGGGTAGTTTTAGGATGTAAAAATGGCAAGGACACCCATGGAGTTACAGTCTGTATGACATATCAGTCTACAGGACAGTTACTGTGAATCTCATAACAAAAAAGAATTGGAAGCTAAAATGTAATTAATGACAGTCAACATGGTTTCATAATCTTTCCACAGCTTTCTAAGTCTTCTCAAACAAACCTGTAAAGCTGACAAGATTACTCATCTAGTAGATCAAGCTATCTTGACACATATTTGATTCTTTTAAAACTGTTAGATTTAATTCCATACAATATTGGCGCCAGATATAGTCTGAGAGGTATCAAGAAGGATTACAGAGCTCTGGGAGCAGCAGTAAATGACTCTGGAGTGCAGGTAAGCTTTTCATCATTCCTCCCATTGAAAGGGAAGGAGTTTGAAAGGGCAGTGGGATCTGCCAAGTCAAAAAATGGTTACAGGACAGGTGCCAGAGCCAGGGCTTCTTCTTCACCCGGAGGATGGGAGGGCACTGGAACAGGCTTGACCAAGTGCTGCCAAATATTTTTATGAGCAATATAAAATCTCTGCTAATAAAGCTGGCAGCTAACACGAAGTTCAGTATTGTAAAAATGAAGACAGGTAATAAAAGACACAGGACCATGTGAATTGCCAACAGACTAGTCAGAATCCATCTAAACCTGTTTTAACACAGCTAAGCTCCAGGTAGTGGTGGCAGGATTACAGCACACAGACACAGGAACTTGCTCAGACTGACCTCAGGACATGCCTGGAGCACCCTTCATAAAATGCAGAATAACTGTTAAAATCTGGGTAATGGCAGTAATTATACATATAACCCTAGTAAAACGTTGCTGGAAAACCACATGCTTTCAGAAAATGAGCTGCACAAAAGGCAGACTAACACAGGAATGAATTCAAAGAAAAGATATAAGAATAACCTGGAAAAGCAAACTTTACAATGAGGGGCATAAAAGCTTAAGGCATATAAAAAAGATATGTGATTGCCCTATGGTAATTTCACAATGAAGCAAATATGATGGTGGGGATTTTTTCTTTCTGATGCAAATAATAATAAAATCCAATGGCTTAAAGTTTAAACTTGCAAAATTCAGCATGACAATTAAGATTTAATTTACCAATGTAAGCAAGCAGTGGCATGCATAAATGGAAAATGCATTGGGGAAACTCCATCAGTTCAGACCATTGAGGCAGTCTGTTTGAATTCATCTTTAGAGGTATGAATAAATGAAGCAAAGTGGTGCTTGAGCTGGAATCCTGAACACAGGCTGTGAATGTAAGGGAGTACCCCAAGCAACAGGAGACAGAATGGTCAGTAGATGAGTCCCTGCTGTGCTGCTTCATCACTTCCTCTCATTTTGTAAAATCTGACACCTACTCATATCCAGAGCAGCACCATTAGGACCCACTATCACAGACAAGTAACTGATACCTGTGGGTTTTATATTGCTGTTAAAAAGATAATCACAGCTGAGAGGGAAAAAGCATGTAACATCTGATCCATCCAAATAAAAATCTTTGAGCACTTAATTTAGATGCAAATGAATTGCTGCAGAAATGCTGCCACCCAGCTGTAAAAAAGCATGGGGAGAGACTCTGCTCCCAGAACAACTCAGCTGAGTGGAAAGCTACTAAAGTTCACTGACTTTTTTAGTTATTTGAGCCTTTGCTAAGGTCAGTTAAAATCTATTCTGCCAAAAAAGGTGAGTATATGTATTTGCTTACAAAACACAAATTCGGTAACCTTACAGACTCTCTAAAAACTTCTGAGCACATTAAAAATGTACATCTATCTGATGCATTTCCTGATTATTTCTTTTTTGCACTAGAAGGCCTTTTTCATTTAGCCAATTATATTAAAAAATAATCATGAAAAGCCAGTGTAATTTAGATAGTGGCAATACACCTCACTTGAGAGAAATGGAAGGGTCCTTTTTAAAGGGGGGAAAATAAAAAGAAAGTTCAGGCTCTATTTTCAAATCTGTAATGATATTTAGCACACAGTAAAACCAATCTCATTAGCATTATTTTTAAAAGTTCTATTGAGAAGGCAATTTCTAGATGAAATTAATAACTCACAGATGACTATGAATGCCTGAGCAGTGAATAGAGAGTCAGATGTTTTACTTCCATGTCTTTCCTACATAATACAGAGAACAAATAACTAAGCCTCTAAAATATTTAAATCTAACTCTGAATTACTGTATTCAAACCTGACATTTAAGACCAAGAAGATTTTTGGGGTTTGTGCTCTTGACTCATTTAAAATAAAGATCAGAAGACAACAAATTAATAGTGAGACCCGAATTTTAATTTACTTCACACTGCTGAGTAAATCATAGATTCACAGAATGGCCTGAGTTGGAAGGGACCTGAAAAATCGTCCAGCTCCAGCCCTCCTGCCTTGGGCAGGACACCTTCCACTAGACCAGGTTGTTCAAAGTCCCACCCAACCTGGCCTTAATCTGAATAGAGAAATGGCAGGGGCACTAGTCCAGGCACAGCAAAATACTGAAATTCAGAAGATATTACAACCATGAAACAGAGATTAAAGGTGACCTTTGTACAGCTCTCCCACAAGACCTTTTCTGGAACTGCAAATATTAAACTGTTCGTTTTAGCAAATCTTGCCATGTAAACCCAATATATTTCCCCCTCTAAATTTATTAGGGAACAAGCAGAAGGAAAGGAATTGTAGCAGTTAAGTGTTCTGATCATGTGCAGCATAGAAGACAACAAACTAACCAGATTTAGCCTAAGCTGCAGAGTTGCCCAGGCAGGTAAGGGGGAAGTGCCAAAGGACCAGAGTTCCTCCACAGCAACAGACACCTTCTACCAAGCAGTTTTGCAGAAGAGTTCCAGGACAGGTGGCAGTGAGCCACTGCAGAAGGTGTAAAACTCAGTAATCCAAGAGATCTTGTCTAGTCTAGTGCTCCTGCAACACTTGAGCTTAATTTAATAAGAAATAACCTATTAGTGCACAAGTGCTTGCTCCTCTTCTGGCTCTTTAACAGAGTGCAGGCACCAAGGGGAAAACGCTGCAGATCACAGAGAATAAATGCAATTCCAGCAGTCATTCACACACTAACTCAAGGTCGGGGGGGGAGGCAGGTTTCAGCCACAGTTCCCTCCATGTCATGCTCAAATTATGAAATTCTTATTTCACATGGTCACTGCAATTTTGTACAACGAAGCTTTGTTCCCTTCTGGTAGAAAGATTCTAATTGTAATGCTCATTAGCTGGTAACCAATGAAGTAAGTTTTATCTAAACTTTTGTCTCTTCCTAACAAATGGAGAGATTAGCAATAGAATAACAGACAAATGTCACTCAGGAACATAAAGGGCTGTTTGTAAATCTAAGTAGAGATGATTACTCAAAGTAACAGAGGATTATTCAGGCTGTTAGTGCACCTACTCAATTGCTACCTTTCACAGGAGGGTTTAGGCACATGGCTGTATCCAGGCAGAATCACAGAATGGCTGAGGTACCTCTGGATCCTCTGCACAGAACAGTGTCAGACAGAGTAGATGGATCACTTTGTTCAGATTAATTTTGAATAGCTCCAAGAATGGTCATTCAACAGCCTCTTTGAGTCACCACCTCAAGTGTTCAATCACTCACAGAGAAAAAAAACATCTTATGTTTTATATCCTATATTTCAATTTGTATTTACTGCTTCTTGTTTCATTGCTTATTGCTTTGTGTTTATTGCCTCACTGAACATCACTGAGAAGAGTCTGCCTCCATCATCTTTACTTCTTCCACCATCAGGCATTCATTATGCACATGGGTAAGAGCCTTCCAACCCCCCTCTTTTGCAGGCTGAATAGTCCCAGCTTTCCCAGCCTCTCCTTGTGTGTAAGATGCTTCAACCCCTTCACCTCCTTGGCTCTGCATGGGACTCACACCAGTGTGTGTCTCTCATCCTGGGGAGCCCAGTCCTGGACACAGTGCTCCAGATGCAAACTCGCCAGGGCTGAGCAAATAGGAAGGGTCACCTCCCTTGGAGTGCTCTCAATGCCCTTCCCAAAGCAGCCCAGGAGGCTGCTAGCCTTCTTTCCCACAATTGCTGACTCACTGTCAGCTTGGCATCCACCAGGATGTGCCTTTTACCTGCAAAGCTGCTTTCTAGCTGCTGCTGGTACGTGGGGTTACTCCTGCCCAGGTGCAGGAGTTTGCATTTTCCCTTGTTGAATTTAATGAGATTGCTGTCAGCCTGTTTCTCAGCCTGTCCTAGTCCCTCTGAATGACAGTGAAACCACCTGGTGCACCAGTCACTCCTCTCAGCTTTGTATCCTTTGCAAAACTGCCCAGAGGTCACGCTGTCATGTCATCCAGGTGAGGAATGAAGAGCACTGCTGGCCCCATCACTGACCCCTGGGTGCAGCACGAGTAACTGGCCTCCAGCTGGACTTCCTGCTGTACATCATGACTCTCCCAGACCAGATCAGACATGTGAACCTTTTTGCCTTTTGAAAGGCAGTACATTTTCAGCAAGGCAGATGACAAGCATGTTTCACCTTTTTGTACTCTAACCTGACAAGTGGTGAGTCAAGGCAGTGCCACTAATTACAGTTCTGTTGGCATTTCAATTGCTTCCCACCAGTTTAGGAGCAACCCATAAGCATCACACACATTCTTGAGATCTTTGTTTTGCATAAAAACTTGCATTATCCATTTCACCAAAACAGCAGGTATTTGTGACTGGTGGCAGCTTCCACCCCATGAACATAATTATCTACAACACAGCACTTCAGTGGGATATTAAAGAGAGATAATGACACTCATACAGAGCATTCAAAGATGGACTCTGCCCCCCAGAAACAGTATGATTGTTCTGGACTCAACAGCACTCCAAAGAACAGGTGAAAAATTCCACAGCAGCTTTTTATGGACAGGAAAGAGCACATCCAGAGGCAATGCAGCCTCTGCAGATGTGTCTGGGGGATTACACCATTTTGTCTTATACAATACTTCCCCTGACTGAAAACCATGAGATTCCTCTTCAGAAAAAGACCTTTTCCTACTAGGCGAAACTGATTGGCAGAACTTACCCAGCTATTAAAGAGTCCAGAGATATGCAGACCCTTTTGGGGTCTCAAATCATTAATACATCATCAGGGTTTGGAGTTTTCTTCTATGACAAGAATCACTTTGATAGAAAAGTGGAATGAAGTAGGTGAAAAACAGACAGAAGAGAAGCATTTTAGTTTCAAAAAACCATGCAACTTCTAAACCCAGGAAAGTCTGCCTATTTTTCTACTATTCTTACAGTTCAGGAGATAAGCATCAGCTCCATCACATTTCACACTTGTAGCTTTGGGCAGTCAGCAACTTGTATACTCAATTACAGAACTTTTGGGAGCTCTAGATGTTTATGTTTGAATTACAGAATCCCATCATAGAAATGCCTTTAATAATCTAAATACATTTTAACCATGGGATGATGCTCAACCACTTTGTCCACATAAAATTCAAGTTACTTAACAGAGCATTTCTTTATGCACCTATAACCTCAAATTTCCATGTATATGAAGCAGAAAAATGTAGCCACATAAAAGAAAGTTTTCCAAAATGCACAATTACAGAAATGTTTCAAAGATGAAACAAGAAGCTTGTTGCTTTTTCTTTTTAACCAAAGTTGTGTTGCAATCTGATCTATTTTCTTAACTTGTTTTCATTAGTACTGATCCTATTTAGCCGAAGGAAATAAAGGTCAAGTGACATATGGTCCCACATGGCACAATCCATGTTTTTCACTTCATTTGTTGATCCTATTTCCTTTGACACATGCAATGGTTTTAACCACTACCAGCTATGTTGAAATAGTGTTCCCATGAAGACAGAGGACCAGAGATCTGCAATTTATGCAAGCTTAGATTTAAGGCAGAACTGCTGTTTTTAGTAGCCCTGTAGCACAGTATCTTAATCTGTTTAAGCAATAAAAACCCTCCAGTACCCTGATCAAAAAACACCACATTATGCTGCTACTGAAGCTGTTTTATTAAATCAGAAGATATCCAATAACAGTTGGAAAAAAACCCCACCCACTGCCCATGGGGTGCATCATTACTGGGAGCTACGAAAGAGCACCATGTAACAGCAGGACCTTCTACAGCTCACACCTGGCAGCTCAAAGCATTAGGACCTATTTAACCAAATGAATCCAGCCCTTTGTTCAGCAGCTCAAAGCTTCTAAAACACCCTGTCTCACACAAACCCCATGAAAATATTCTTTTCACTCACGTTTAAGCTATTACCTTAGTCTCTCACAACTTTCAGGCCAAAAATCACACATCTTTCATTATTTTGGATTTTCATTTATACGGGTGGCAACAATCCAAAAGAATCCATCCATTTCTACCTACAGTTCTGTTCACAAATCTTGAAATTGTGGTGCATAATCTTTGATTCTTGTTATTTCACTATGTTTTTTTTTTCCTAACAGATATGTAAAGTTGTTTTGCACAACATCTGGAGAGTTACAACATTAGACTCCCCCAGTCTGTGTGCCTGTTCCAAGGTGATATTTAGACTGGGGTCTTCCCACTGTTCTCTGGTAGCAACATTTTATTTATCAAGACATTTTCCCTATTCACTCTGTGTTTGTTTAAACAGGTTTCATGATGGTGCTTAGGTTGTAAAATGGATAAGGTGTATGAATATACGTATGTATTTTAATTTTTTTAAAATAGCAGTCTTGAGGATAAGACTGTAATCAGAGAACCTGCACATTTGCAGATCAAAACCAGTTCATTAATAAAGTAGGACCTGCAACCAGTTCATTAATAAAGTAGTTAAAAACCAGTTCATTAATAAAGCAGCTAAAAGCAACTAATGGCTGAGATGCACTTGAGCTGTAAAACCCAGAAATGTCCTTACACACATGCCCTTGACTGCTAGTCTTATAGAATCAAGCCATTGAATCAAAAATACATCCATAAGTAGATTTAAAACATGACTAAGTCTTTCATTAAAAAATAAAATAACTCATGCCCCAAAATCAGCATGACCAAGAGATGAAAGATGTTCTCCTCTGAGACCATGCAGCATATTCTGTGTAGGCACATTCCTGGTGTCCACACTCTGCAGAAGTCACTGCTTGGACCATAGGAATGCTTTTTAACATTTTACATCAATTATATCTCTTCCCACTGCAAAACTCCCACTTTTTAATTAGGAACCTAAGCCAGTCAAGGTCTTTGTAGCTGTCTTTTTATCACAGAGTAACTAGGAGGCATCTTAAGCACCACGTCCTCGCCAGCTTCTGCTGGGTAATCAAGGAGGTCCTGTGCTGCATCCCACAGCAACCTTCCAATGCTCCTGCACTCCTGCCAGCACACCTACAGACTAAACTGAGCTTAAGCACAGTCACTTCAGGATGAAGCTGCTTCTCCACTTGAGACCATGGGATCAGGACGAATTATTTTTGTCATCAGTAAATAGAATCCTTTATAAGGTTTGCTAGCTCGTAGAGTAATGCTTCCCTTTCACTTTTAAATTACTTCTCACTTGATATTTTCAAGCATCTCTGTCCCTGCTTGATTTTTGTTGTATAAGGAAATTCAGAGATCTGGGCTAGGACTGGGAGTCTTTGTCTTCCTAAGAGTAAGTTAGACAGCAGCAAACATGGCTAAAAGGTGACTCCTGTAGAAACCTGGAAATTCCCGATGAAGGACACTCCCTACAAGTGCTTATTTGTCTAAATGTCACACACAGGTGGGTGGGTAGGGAGCACCCAAAAACCTCTCTTAACGAAGCGTAGTTTCCTCATCCTGACTGATGCATGCTAAAATTTCTCACATTTCATCTCTCCCTGCAAAAAGCCATGCTCTTGGAGAGCACAGCCACACTGGTCAGAAGCCACTGGAGCTTTCACCATCAACACACTGCACCAAGAAAACATCATCAGCCACGGCCAGTCCAGAATCAGCCACTTCAATCCAGAGCTGTTGACAGCTGAGCCATTTCCCTTTGCCTCTGTGCCCTTTGAGCTGATTTCTGCCCGGCACCCGTGAAGACTCCAGGCCTTCCTTTCCTGCATGCACTAAAGCCAAGGCTTTTATGGGATCATCTCAGCACCCAACCATTGAAGCTGGGGGACAACATCTCACTCAGAGGCCAGCTCCAATATCAGAGCCCACAAGCAATCAATGGCAGCACAGGCTGCAATAAACACACCTGGCCAGGTCACTGCACTCCCCTTCATTCACAGCCCCTGTGGTGCTGCTGGGAGCCTGGGGAGCATCCCAGGATCTGCGTGTCTCATGCCAAGGCTTTGGAAAGGGACACCACACAACAAGACTTACTGTTCCCAAAGCAATTCTTCAGTTGGTTTCAGCTGTGCTTAAAGGGAGAGGAATTATGCAGTTTTATTAAGTAGTGTTATTCTGTGTTAGTATTTAAAAAAAAAATTACTGGGAATGGGACAGATATTAGCATCCCCCAGAACTGCTGTTGCCAGATGTGGCTGACAATCTTTTGCTGCCTGTTTTAATAGTAACTGAAGCATTTGCAAGGCACTTACATTTTCATATTTTTCTCCCAGCCTCCACTGAGGAGTATAATTCAGTTCTGATTCAAAGACCAAGAGAGAACATTTCAGCTTAAATATCTCCACCAGATACTGGCTGTCACATTAAAGAGCTGCAGAATTTCCCAGTCCTTGAGATTGAGACCCCACCACTGCAGGCACCATATCATACCCTCCTGTTCACGAACTGTGCAAACACCATCTCAGAGGCAGTTAACACTTGAGCCTCCTTTGCCTTTAGTAGAAGATTTTACAGGCCTTCTTGGGGCAATCTAATTTTAGGCTGATTATTAACTGATTTAATTATGCCTGCCTTATTTGTACCCACCTGTACTGGTGGAAATGTTGTCTTCCAAAGCGACTTTTTACTTTCTCTCTGGTACTTAACTCCTTGCTGTACCAAAGAAAGCAACTATACTCCTCACCTTTTTTGGTAAGTTTTACAGGCCATACTTTTCCAGTCGCTCATGAAACGGGCAATTCATTCCCTTGGTCATCTTTCTCTGTACCTGTTCAGGTTTAGAGTTCCTTACCCTTGTGTACAGTGTAGAGGAAATACCTCACTTGAAGGACTGCAGCTGCAGCCACTTCATATTAAATAAACTTTGTTATTGATAAATGCACCCAGACCTCACTCGAGTGATGTTCAGGGGAATTTCCATAGGTGTAAGGAGCTGTTAAGCATCCTGTGCTCTCAACTTTTGAAATGTCTCCCTCAGGCACAGATCATGCTAAATAGAAATGGAGTTATGCACATGGCCAGCTCAAATTTGAGGAATTCCTTGATTTCAGGAATAATCAATGTCCCCAGTTTTACAACAGGTTTCAATAAGAAAAGGATATGCGAATGTCTCATTGTGAGGTCACATGGTTGCTACTATTAACTTAAAAACTGAGCAATTAAAAAATTAAAATTGACACCAGCTCTGTCCTTGAATAAAGAGGCAAGAGTCTTATCCTTCTCAGCTTCCCTAGGCAGGGAAAGAAGCAGATGCAGCAAGGAGCTGCTACTTCTCATGAGACCAGATCCTCCAAGAAAGTTTCCGCCAAGTTCACATCCAGATGGAGCTCTAAGCCCGAGGCAGAGAAGCACTTAATAGTCAGTTGTGGGCATTAAACCTTGTAAGAAGCAGAGCTTGTTCAGTAGTGCCTGCAAGGCTTTAAGAAGGAGCAGCTCTAGCACCCAGCACGACTGTCCCCCCAGTGTGACTGTCCAGGATGACACGGCACACTGGATCTCAGGTGTCCTGCTGCAGCCCAGGAACCTGACCACTCACCCATGTCTTGGTTTGGAAAGACAGGTGTCAGCTAAGGAAGGCAGGAGCCTCCTCTGAAATGGAAAGATGTAGACCCCCTCCCTCCAAACTGTCATAAATTTGAAATTAAGGGAGGCTCTCAGGTAAAAAATATGGGAGCAGGAATAACAGTTCTTTATTAGGGAAGAAAATAAAAAGATAAAATAAACAGTGCAGTGAACCAAAACAGCACTGACAGAGTCAGAATACAGCCTGACACCCTGTTAGTCAGGGTGTTGGTGGCAGTCCAATGGGAATTGTGGCTGCAGTCCTCCTGGAGTGTCAGGTGTGCTTCTGCTGGAGCAGTGATCCTGTAGGAAAGGGTGTAATCTTCCTTTGAAGACCCAGTGGAAGAGGCAGCTGTTCCTCTGGGAAATCCAGTGCAGGAAAAGCCGTGCTGGTGTTCCAGAAACTCAGGATTATATCCAGGTAGGAATGCTTGGCTCCTCCCTCTGGGCAGAGCATCTCCCAATGGGATGTTCCAGTTCTTATCAGTCCTGCAGTGACATTCAATAGCCCATTATCAGCAGATGTCTCCCCTGAGAGAGGATGGGCTGTGGAAGAGATAAGGAAAACTGCCCACTTACCAGAAGACAACTGCCACACAGATGGCAAATGGAAACATCTTGCCTTTTAGTCTGGGACATTATCCACCCCTTATTCTATTTCCCATCTGTATCACAATGAAACCTTACACACAGTTCTCACTTAAGACTACGTTTCCCTGTGGTACATGGGCTTTCTCCATCTTTCTGCATTACCTCCCAAGTGCAACCAGGTCCTTGAGCAAAACCCCACGGATGCGTTTTCTTTGCCTGGGGTGGGATTAATCTAAACAGTCTTTCCTATGATACCTTTCAAATGTGCCACAGGGACTTTATCTCCATCCACTGCATGCAGGGGTTTAGACTGGGCAGGACCAGCTCGACTGATGGACCCTTGGGTGTTGACCATCCAGGTGGCTTTTGCTAAGTTCATTTCCCAATTTCTAGAAGTTCCCCCGCTAAGTACCTTCAGGGTAGTCTTAAGGAGTCTGTTGCACTGTTTAACCTTCTCAGCAGCTGGTGCATGGTAGGGAATATGATATATCCATTCAATGCCATGTTCCCTGGCCCAGGTGTTGATAAGGCTGCTCTTGAAATGGGTCCTGTTGTCCGACTCAATTCTCTCAGGGGTGCTATGTCTCCACAGGACTTGCTTTTCTAGTTTCAGGATGGCGTTACAGGCAGTAGCACGAGGCACAGGGGAGGTCTCCAACCATCCAGCGGTGGCTTCTACCATGGTCAGCACGTAGCGCTTGCCTTGGCATGTCTGGGGCAGTGTGGTGTAGCCAATCTGCCAGGCCTCTCTGTACTTGTGCTTGGACTACTGCTTACTATACCATAGGGGCTTCACTCGTTTGGCTTGTTTGATGGCAGCACACATTTCACAGTTATGGATAACTTGAGAAATATTGTCTAAGGTTAAATTCACCCCTCGGTCTCTCGTGCCCACTTAAGTGGCTTCCACCCCTGGGGCAGTTGGTTCCAGGTGTACTGCACGCCCCTCCAAGTGAAAGCAAACTGAGGCTGGCATTGTGTTGCCAGAGGAATGGAGAAAAACGTGTTTCAATGTCAACAGTGGCGTACCACTTTGCTGCCTTGGACTCCAGCTCGTACTGGAGCTCCAGCATGTCCGGCACAGCAGCGCTCAGCGGTGGAGTCACTTCATTCAAGGCATGATAGTCCACAGTCAATCTCCATTCTCTGTCAGTCCTGTGCACAGGTCAGATGGGACTGTTGAAGGGTGAGTGGGTTTTGCTGACTACCCTTTTGCTTTGTAGTTCACAGATCATTTTATGGATGGGGATCACAGCATCTCAATTAGTCTGATATTGCCGGTGATGCACTGTCGAGGTGGCAATTGGCACTCGTTGCTCTTCCACCCTCAGGAGTCCTACTGCAGATGGGTTTTCTGATAGTCCAGACAAGGTGTTCAACTGCTTCATGTCCTCTGCCTCTACAGCAGCTATGCCAAAAGCCCACCTGAGTCCCTTTGGCTCTTTGTAATAGCCGTTCCGGAGGAAGTCTATGCCCAGAATACACGGAGCGTTTGGGCCGGTCACTACAGGATGTTTTTTCCACTCCTTCCCAGTCAGGCTCACCTTGGCTCCCACCAGGGTCAATTGCTGCTATTCCCCTGTCACACCAGCAATGGAAACAGGTTCTGCCCCCACATGTCCCGATGGTATCAGGGCACACTGCACACCAGTATCAACTAAAGCATCATATTTTTGTGGTTCTGATGTGCCAGGCCATCGGATCCACACTGACCAGAGATCCGGTTTTCCCGTGCCTCTCCCCGGCTAGAGGCACAGCCCTTCTAATCCTGGTTATTATTTCTTTCCTGGACATACATGGTAGAGGTACCTTCAAGGGGATCTGACAGATCACACTCAGCAGCTCGGTCATGGCAGGTTGAGGCTACCTTCACCTTGGTGGAACTTCCCCAGTTAGAGTTTCCCTCCCTGAGTTGACGCACCCGTGCTGCCAGGACAGAAGTGGGTTTCCCATCCCACCTTCCCATGTCTTCCCCATGGTCACACAGAAAGAACCACAGGTCAGCCCGTGGGCTGTACCCACTCTCTCCACCTGGGGAATGTCGGGCTCTGATTCTGGGGCCTGTGACTCACACTGGTGCGATGTGGGAACTGTTTCTCCTCACCTCCTCCCTCATCTCCTCTTTGAGGTCCTTGATCACAGCAGAGACATGAGCCTGCATTGGGCCATTGATCATACTCTCATCATTTCTAAGCCTGTTGGCAGCAGAACCCACTGTCTCTTGGTTGGTATCGGCATTAATCATTGCAATGAAGGTGATGAATTGAGATGGCCCCAGATTTGCCAGGCTCCACAGCATTTTCCCTGTGCACCTGACCTTGTCGGGGTCATTATCACATTGTCCATCCCTCCCAAAGAGTACATCCAATACTGCCACTTCCCTCAGCTGTTGGATCCCTTCCTCAGGGGTCTTCCAGCGCATTCTATGGTGGTGCTCCTGCATTCTCTCCCTGTGGACAAACCTCTCTCTGACACTCATTAAGAGCTGCTCACAGAGGGAAAGGGACCCTGTCTCCCTTACAAAAATCTGATTCACACCTGGGTCCTGGGTCAAGGCTCCCAGATTCCTTGCCTCGCCACCATCCAGTGGACACCTGTACCCATAAGGTGCCAGACCCAAAGTAGCCGGGTTGGATAAGCCTCACGTGCCCATTGTACAATGTCTTTGTGCAGATTAGGGAGACTTTTGTACATCAGGGACTCGATGATGATTGCAACCTCTGGCTTCCCTGTGGGTTGTGAGGGCCCTCCCCAATCTGAGTGCTCTGATTTCGTCTTAGATCTCTTTGTTTCTACAGGGGCAACTGCTGCTTGCTATGAACAAAAATAAAATTTAAATCTTTGGGAAACGTAGTTAACAATGGTTAAATGTTGTTACAAAGTTAAATGTTAATACAAGTTAAATGTTGTTAATACAAGTAACAAATTGTTAAATACAAGTTAAATGTTGTTAATACAAGTTAAATGTTGTTAATACAAGTAACAAATTGTGGTTAGTTGTATTAAAAGCCAGTAATGTTGTTCATGTATAAAGGGGGATTGGAAACGGGGAGGAGATGGGGTGCCAATCTTTGTGGAGGGGCAGAGAAACTTTCAGGAGTATTACATCATAGAACACAACCACAACTTAAATCAAGATTGGAAGAGAAACCAACCAATGGGAGGCAAGAATTCCAAAATGATTGGCTAAGACTGCACTAACTTATAAGCCGATCAGCAATGGAGAAACAGACCTATCACAGCACGGATCCTGAGCACCCCAATTAGGAGACAAGAAAGAGACTTCAACAGGCCGGGGGTGTGGGACACCCGGGTCTTTCCTCAGCGCTGGTTTCCTTGGAAACACCCCTAGGTTACAATTACTAAGTCGTTGAAACAGTCTTAGGACTAGCCAAAAGCTTTTGCTTCCACTTGTTCGTTTCGTAATAAACAGGCTTACTTTGTTTTAATTAACCTGCCTCATTTTTGTTACTTTAAAGTTTCTTTCTAAGCCTGTTCGCAACACTGCTGGCTGTGACTGTCTTTGCAGTTCAGCTGGAACCTGGACAGTTGTAACATCTGTGGGTTCCACTGCTGCACTTTCAGACTCTCCCTCTTCGAGGCAGGGGGATGGCTTCTCCCCAGCTGGGGAAATGTACTCCTTCAGCATCTCACACATCTCCTTCACCAGACCCCCACCCAATCTGGGTAGTTCATATCTGGGGTGGGCTGTGGGGCAGGGTCAGGTTCTGGGACAGCAGCATCCCTAGTCTCTGGTGCCGTGTCAGGTTCCAGGGTAGGTGTCAGGGTGGTTATCCAGGTTAATCTTCCCTTATCTCTAAATGTTAAATAGAACAGGCCTAATAGCAACACCAGCCACTGTATGATATCATTTGTATTTAGAGTGGATCTGAACCCTTCAAAAACTGGTGGAGCAGACCCAAAGAGATGGTTAAAGGGTTGGGAGAAAATTTCCCCCGGTATCATTTCCTTATAGAAGGTGCCATTATTAAAGTAACCCAAACAACATACAGTTAGTGTGTGGTAGCGGTGAATCCCTGCGCCTGCTTCCCAGAGAAAGTTAAAAATCCATTAATTCCTCACCTTATTCACCCATAAAACAAACTGGATAACAGCCACAGCAGCCTTGGTTATAGGACCCATGTTTAGATAAGGGCCTGCAAATGGGAGAAATACAGCCACGATGAAGTACCACCCAAACCAGGGTAAGCTGGACCACACAGTGTCACTTAACGAGTTTCTATAGCAGCACACAAAAATTAGATTACTCAAGAACTGCTATTCCCTTTTTTGTTTCTATGCCCTCGAGCCTCACATTGGGTGCCAAAATCTGTCTAGGTTTGGAAAGACAGGCGTCTGCTAAGGAAGGCAGGAGGCTCCTCTGAAATGGAAAAATGTAGACCCCCTCCCTCCAAACTGTCATAAATTTGAAATTAAGGGAGGCTCTCAGGTAAAAAATATGGGAGCAGGAATAACAGTTCTTTATTAGGGAAGAAAATAAAAAGATAAAATAAACAGTGCAGTGAACCAAAACAACACTGACAGAGTCAGAATACAGCCTGACAGCCTGTTAGTCAGGGGGTTGGCCACAGTCCAATGGGAATTGTGGCTGCAGTCCTCCTGGAGTGTCAGGTGTGCTTCTGTTGGAGCAGTGATCCTGTAGGAAAGGGTGTAATCTTCCTTTGAAGACCCAGTGGAAGAGGCAGCTGTTCCTCTGGGAAATACAGTGCAGGAAAAGCCGTGCTGGTGTTCCAGAAACTCAGGATTATACCCAGGTAGGAATGCTTGGCTCCTCCCTCTGGGCAGAGCATCTCCCAGTGGGATGTTCCAGTTCTTATCAGTCCTGCAGTGACATTCAATAGCCCATTATCAGCAGATGTCTCCCCTGAGAGAGGATAGGCTGTGGAAGAGATAAGGAAAACTGCCCACTTACCAGAAGACAGCTGCCACACAGATGGCAAATGGATGCATCTTGCCTTTCAGTCTGGGACAACCCACTAGAGCAAAGCACTTGGAAGCAGCAGAGCACAGGCTAACTGCTTAAAGAAGATGCTACACAGGCCACAGCTGCCCCGGCTCTGACCTCCTCCAGCCACTCTTCACTCCAGTTTTTTTCATTAAGTAGAATTTATACAAGTAGAAAGATTGGAATAAACAAGGGTAAGAATGTCTGTCTCCCCTGCACCGTCCAGGAAGTGCCATTTCCCTGCTGTGTCGTGTAAGCAGCCCCTGACTCAGCCATTCCCAGAAGAACCTCTGTGATTGTGGCATGAGAACACATCGTGCTGCATGCTATGCCATGCCACAAGGCCTCAGCCTCTACACACTTAATTCAGAAGCTCCATCTTGGCAATGAGGTGGGGAAGGTTTTCAATTAGCAAGAATTTATTTAGAGGGGGAAAAATAGATAGATAGAACAGAATTTGTTTGTCCTGAGTTGTATCTTGAACTGCCAAAAGATGCTTCCTAGTAACAACAAACTCTGAAGAGCAACATTTCAAATACAAATAAAATGCACTATTGAAATCCCTCTTCATCCAATGCAGCATCTCTTCCAGGGAAGACACATCCCCTGTCATACTAGGCTTCTCAATGCACAGCTAGGATAAAACAAGATAATCCATCACCATGTTCTCAGGCTAGCTCTAGGACTAAACAAAAAACCTACACAACTTTCCAAACTTCCCTGGCAAGAAACTGTTAATTGTACATGCTGTACATGCTAATCATCTTCGGAAAATTTAGTCTGAAATAAAAACAACAGCTGGCCTGATGCTGAAAGCTGTCATACAGCTCAGTACCATGGGGACCACCCAGTCAGTGATAAAATGTTTTATTACATCAGCTAGAGCTGAGAAATGTAAAAGCAGTTCTGTAAATTTAATCACTGGTTGTTGGAAGAGCTGAAGAAAACCTCTCCATTTGTCATCCATATGTTTCAAGAGGAAAAAAAGATTGGCTTATAAATGATGGGTTGCAAACACTGTAACGAGTTCTGTAAATTCAGCACCTTTCATGAAATTTCCATTTTAATTTCATGACTCAGAGCCACTCAGCATCTCAGGTGGAATTAGTCCAGTGCCTAATGCAATGACACTTCTAGCAAAAAGTAGTACATTATGTTTTACTCACTTTGGGATTTTTGAATTATCACAGCATGGTGCAGCACAAACATACAGTAAAGTACAAATAAGTAAATGTTCCCAAATCTCTTGCTAATACTAATAAAAATATCAAAGGAGCACATAGTTATGTTGTTTTATTCAACAGTCCGATAACACAGTGTAAGAATGCAATTTATTCAACAATTTACTCAAGAGACTCCTGAAAGAATAATACATTCAGAAACTCCCAAGATATGCTCACCAGTGGTGTTTGAAGATTGTCTATTTATATTTTACAATATCTTCACAGAATAGAGGTTAAAATGCCTGGCTGTGTCTCCCCTGCCTTGCAAGCAGGGAAAAACACATCAATACTGCTCTGAATCTGGCTCCCCACTGCAAACCAGAGAGCAACGTGCCCTGATGAAAGCTAAGAAACAACACAGGAATTTAGCAGAACAATTTCAACATAAAACGTCTTGCACTTGGGGTAAATTGAACAGCAGTTTAGCAACTGTGCATAATGGCAGGTGTAATGTGCAAGGTTAAGAGGCAAATCAAGTAAAAGACCAAAAAAAAAAAGTAAAATAAACCAGACAGGCCTGATATCTCTGGCAAAACAGTTCCAGCCCTGGTGCTTCATCACAAACCTGACAGCAAATCCAAGGAGAGAAACAAGTAGGGCCTTCTCCTTTTACTTTGTATTACATTGCTGCTGCTGCCTCTTTATGAACCCCAGGATATTGCAGGTACTTTTGATCTTTATACTATCACCACATTAACATACAGTGTATTTCACCCCTATGTCCTGACCCTGGAGTAACAGAGAAACTGTTGCCCTGGGTTCATGGCTCAGCTAGTTTCAAAGTAATTTATATCATTAATAATTCACACACATCTTCTGTGAGCAGCAGGTAGAGCACATGCTCCGGGAACGGGGATCGTTTTGCAGGAAAACTTATGCGTGGGTGGTTTGCCTACTATGTAGGCTCAAGGAATGCCGCCGTGCCTGCCCTGAAGCTCCCTGGCTTCGCCTGCTCGGCCGAGGCACGGTCAGCAGCGGGGGACACTCCCCGGTGTCTGGGGGAGAGTCGGGGAGGGGACAGGGGACACTCCCCGGTGTCTGGAGGAGAGTCGGGGAGGGGACAGGGGACACTCCCCGGTGTCTGGGGGAGAGTCGGGGAGGGGACAGGGGACACTCCCCGGTGTCTGGAGGAGAGTCGGGGAGGGGACAGGGGACACTCCCCTGTGTCTCCAGGAGATTTGGGGAGCAGCTAAGACAGAGCGCTTCGCTGTCTGCCTTGGAAGGAGGAGAGGCGACGTCCGAGGAGGAAATGAGGGATCCGACTCAAGGCCGGGGAAAAAGTCTCAGGTTTAATCCGAGCTCCAAGGAGCTCCGAATGCCATCGTACCCGACACCTGAAAGTGCTATCGAGGCTCTCGCAATCATCTTAAGTACCGTGGCGGTAACAAGGGGGAAGGGACGCCCACCACCCAATGGGGGGATTCGGAGGCGTGGAAGGCAAAAGGACAGACAGACACACAAACCAGTGGGGGAAGTTCAAGGGAGGGACCCCTGGGCCTCTTCCATTCACTGGATGCCCAAGGTGGAAGATTCTGGGAGAGCGGGATGGGGAGCAGAGTGATGGACAGGGTACCAGGGAGGGACAGGGGAAGGACTGAGCATTTTCAGGGAGATCGGCACTGAGGGAAAGGTGGGAAACTCGGGGTGGAAGCATTGGGAGAAAATGGGGGGTGAAGAGGCAAACCATTACAGAACTTTACAACAATGGAATATACTGGGAACTTAAGGACATGAGAGGTATTCTTATCCTCAACACTGAGATAGTTATACAGAAAACAATGATACTTGTTGCATAACGTGTTTTCAGTATGAAAGTAGTGCTGGCAGCTATCTGCACTTTAGGGAACGATAAGAATAACCTTAAGGACCTCTGCTCACCCAAAGGCAAGCAGCCCAGGTACAAAGGCCTGTTCCTAGGGACATGCTACCTACAGGAACCAGGAAAGTGAAGAGAGAGCTAAGGAGAGAAATGGAGCAAAGCAGGAAAACTCAGCCACCCTCAAGACAGCATACCTTTCAGCTTCCATTTCTAGCCCTGTGTCCTGACATTTCCCAGATGTCAAGGAAACTTTCCTGTCTGACCTTTCAGGTGCCACTCCTGGGATCACAGTGGCACCACCCCAGACTGTCACGGCTCGGACTGAAGCCCCTTTGCAGTGGCAGCTCCAGTGACCCAGCGGGTCACCACCTGGCTCCCTGCACACCCCACACTCACACAGGATTCCTCACTGGCTCATGGCACAGTAACACAAATCCAGCTCAAGCTGGTGCTTCCAGGGAGGAAGCCTGAACAAAGGAATCCCCCTGCTTTTATACTCTCACAGTTTTTGTGCAATCTGGGGTCCTCCTGCTGAACCATCAGCTCCTGCTGAGTGCCCAGTCACCTGGCCAGTAGCCCAGGTGCCCATCACAGCACGTGCAGAGGAGGAGGCTGCACACTGCTAAGTGCACAGTACTTGCAGAGTGCTGCGGTGCTGAGCTAGACTGGCACTCTGCAACATTCAGCTGACACCTGTTTCTGGCTCATCTGGGTTTTCATGCTCACATCAGTGCTGTGAGAGGAAAAAAGAATGACAGCACTTGAAAAGAAGAACTGTATCAAGAAGAGCCATGACAAAAGGGTGATCATGGGGAAGGAACACAGTACTGTGTGACAAGCAGAGCCCAGTGATTAGACTAAGATACCAAGATCTCATTGGTTTCAGTGACTAAGAAATTCATACTGTTCTTAAGTGCATTTTCTCTGAACTTTAGGTGTTTAAACAGATTTAAAGATCAGATGCTTGGTCATTTGCTGGCACATAATCCTCGATAATGCCTGCATCCTGAACAGTTACTTCAAGTGCTGAAGTGAATCATGACCATCTGCCCACTGCAGCAGGGCCCTTGGCTGCACCTGCCAGTATCATTCTTCCCAAAAAGCCACCCTCTGGCACTGCAGCTCCCACATGGACACACCAGCAGCAGTAGCTTGTACTCCCAGGCAGATCCCTGCAGGCCCCAGAGATTGCCTGCACTTCTGTTTAATTACATGTTGCTGAGGCTTATCTCACCTGAATTCTTTATCATAGAATGGTTTGCATTGTAGGAAACTTTAAAGATCATCTTGCTCCAACTCTCAGGAAGAACCACACACTGGGTTAAGACACCAGACTCCAGAACAGACACCAGAACGGAAAAATTGCCTGATAAGGTCTTCAACACAGCAGCTCCCTACCACAAAACCTATTCCCAGTTCAGAGATCCTTTCATTGAAACTCTTCAATCTTAAGGCACTGTGATTATTTTTAAGAATTACGAGAGTTAGATCCCCAAAGTGATGATGCTCCATGAATCAAAAGAGATTGCCTTTCTCAAAGTTGCTAACAAATGCTCAGAGCACACAAGAGCACACAATCAGCTAGAGCTGGCCTGCACAAGAATCCATCTGAGCCTGCAGCAAGTGCTGTCCTGTGTTCTCAGTTGGGCTCAGAGTTCCTTCTCCTGCCTCCCCAGCCTGGGGTGCCAGTCAGACTATCTCATTCTTACACTTTTCCCCAGAAACCTTTTCTTTCCTGCATGAAGGCCACTCCAGCGGTTTGGAGAACAGTTTCAGTCTTTTGCTTCTCCAGCAGCATCGGCTGGGACACACAGATATCACTGTTCAGCAGTGCCTTGTCCCAGGGCCAGCCTGCTGCCTCCAGTGGCACAACACAACCACACACCGGGATGGCACAGGAAGGTAAGTGAAGACTTTTAAATTTGTGTGAGAAAACTATCAAATACCTCTGCAATTACTCAGTAATTTTTTTTCAGAAAAAAAAGCTACACCAGCATATCACAGACTGTGTGGGGAAAAAAAAATAACTATATATAGGATTGGTTTTAATTTTAAATACTGTATTTCTTAACAGATTAAAAACTGAGCTGAGCAAATATACTGCTTAGTGTGAAGGAATTTAAATGGTTTCATCCCAGTAATTTCCAGGCAAGTGCAATCAAGTAATAATACAAGCAATAATGCATGCTGCTCCTTCACATATAGAAGTTCTGGATAAGAAAAAATTTCATTTCATCATTAAGAGCAAATGCTTTCTCAAAGTCATCAGTGTGATCTTCCTTTTGATGCAGAATAAGTATCTCAGTTTTTTAAGACCCTGGCACCTTTCCAAGATTACTTATATTTCTTTCTAGTTACAGACGTCTGAAATTTTCTACTCATGTTTGTTTTGAGGGCTTCTATTCAAGTAGAGTGGTCTCAGGTTACAACTTCCTTCAAAGAGGGGCTTGAGTCATTGATTTTATTCCTTAATGATGAATTGAAAAATCAAATAACCCAAGAAAAAAAGTTTTGTCAATACTTGAGATGTTGGAACCTCCCTCTGGTAGTGATAGATTAGCCTGGAATCTATTATTTGTTCATGAATATCCTATTACTGTAAAAGAATGCATTGTAAGTATTTCTGTTCATTGTTGACTTTCACTGCAAGAAGTGTTATTTATTTTGCTAGAATCTACGAGAGTTTCTCTTGTGCCATCTGGCAACCTCATTTACATGTTTCACATTGATTATAGAAGCACTATTCAGTCTCCTCAACACAATGCTTTATTTTTATTATCAGAAACTGTTTTCCTTCTGATCACCAGCAGTAAATCCATATTCTTCCCAGTTCAACATCATTTCACATTCCATTTAATCTCAGATGAGTTCCTTCCCATATACTCAATACAGTTTAGGATGCAGATGTCAGGGATTTTTAGGGCCCTGGCTTTCAAGCACATACACTGCTTCATTCACAAAAGTCAAAACCAACTACCTGGCAGATGTGAGGTGCCTGCTGCACAAGGAATCCACACAGGATCCACACCACATGCTTCAAGAGGTAGAAAGGGAAGTTTATTCCATTCACTGGCACCACACATTGGCAAAAAGTCCCTTGACTTGGAACACCACCGTAATGGCCCATGCCATAGGTATAAGGAATGGCCCATGCTCGAAAGAAAGAAAGAAAGAAAGAAAGAAAGAAAGAAAGAAAGAAAGAAAGAAAGAAAGAAAGAAAAGAAAGAAAAGAAAGAAAAGAAAGAAAAGAAAGAAAAGAAAGAAAAGAAAGAAAAGAAAGAAAAAACCCACAACAAACCACCCGCCTTTGTTCAGAACAATCCCACCTGTTCTCCTCGAGGATTCCCCATAGTCCATAAAAGGGATAAGCAGGCACTTATCTAAAGGGAACAGGAAAGGACAGCCCTGGAACTCCAACACAAGACATTGGGGTAGGAAATTAAAGAGCCAGAAAGAACCATCTGGGTTACCAGTTCCCTGCCATTTAGGGAGCTACTCCAAATGCTTCATCCCTCTGTGACTGAATGCAGCCACATTCCTGAAGTGACAAAATCACCTAATTTAGCATTTTCAGTCAGGCTGTTACCTGCCACCTCTGCTTAAGTCACAACAGATTTAGAGCAAGTTTGGGTTTTGTGTGTTTGTGTTTTGGCATTTGGTGGGGGTGTTTGTTTTGTCATGTGTTTACATGTGTTCTACAGAAACAGAAAACATAACACTTATCTAGGCTTCACACAACAGAAAAAAAGACCTTCAGAAAAAAAGTAATTAGAATATTTCACAGAAATATTAATGTTCACATAACCTTCCTCTGTTAACCACGTGACTAACACCCAGGGAGGCTCACTTAGAAATTAACACAATATAAAACACCTACATAATGCACACAAAGTAGTTAAACATACATTATTACTTAAGTAAATCGTTCTAAACTGCTGACTGTATGTTCATTAGCCAAGAGCCTTGATCTGAGAAGTTAAAACATCCTTGGCAAACACCCCCAACACGCGAGTGCCACACAGCTCCACCTGGACACAAGGCTCCAACAACACCCATCTAAGCTTTGCAGTTTTATTCCTGATATTTTATCACACAACTAAACCTCCCAGCAAACCTTCAGTCGCTGCTGCATCCCTGTTGTTCATTTCAGATTCATCCTGAATGTATTCCCCTATATTCTCCCTAATATTTTTTATTTGTTTTAACAACCAGCATGTTGCTTTCTTCCATGCCAGACTTCACATCTAAGGGCTGTCTTAAATACACGTAGTACTTGCTCTACTTCTGTATCACCCTGCAGAACCCACAAACAAAGCCTGACAGTGACAAAACAGCCCAAGTGCCAAGACAAGCGCTCCATGCTGAGCTAGGCATGTTCTCAGCTCCTCACAGCCATCTGTCAGTAACTGCACCTGACAAGGCAAGCAAGTGCAAGTACCTGAGGCAACAACCACCTTCCTCCCATAGCTGTACGTATCCTACAGCTCTAATGAAATGAGGCACAAGCTGTGGTGGGAGCTTCAGTGATAGCTGCAAGTTTATGAGTGGCATTTTTCATCTCAACAACAATTTCAGCCATTGAAGGTCCTCTCAGGGCTTGCTGTGTAACTTTTTTTCCCCAGGTGTGCTTCTTTTCCTCACAGTTCTGGAGTTCAGGATTTCAGGCAGCAAACCCTCCCAGTTCAACATCACCCTGCAGTGACCAAGAAGGGGGATCACCCTCTGCATCAGCTTCGCAAATTCCAAACCCATCACGCCTTCGTAAGGCACAGACCAGCCCAGTTCTGCCAAAGAAGAACAGAAATTCTTATGGGCACTCCAGCACCTTCTTCAGATAAGGTAAGTTCCAGAAAGAGCCATCAGATCTCTGTGTAAGTATCTTATCCAGAAAACACTACACAGGTTCTCAGTGAGTATTAGTGCATGTGTGCTGCAACACAGGAGACAAGAACTACAAGTCTGGTTTTATTTCCCAATGCAAAATACATTCTGTTCCAGACACAGGATCAAATACTTACTTGGGTTTTGGAGCAAAACCCAAAAACAACTTGGAAAAAAGTGTAAAAAGGGCTATTTTATCACAAGCTACATTGTGAGGGAAAGCAAATGGCACACTTTTTAAGTACACAAGCTGTACTGTATGAATTTGAATTATAATGAAGCTGGGAAAAAAAGGACTAAAGACACACACATGCTGTTTTAAGTACACTACTTTCAAAGTTACTATTTAACTAGCCTTAATAACATCTAAATCAGTGAACTTTTACTGACTCAAAAGCAAAACTACCTAGAAGCATGATATTATTATTCTATAATTATTTCAAATCATTAATTAAAACTTCATAGGACCAAGCTGGTGGGATTCCAGAAAACCAGCTGCCAAAAAAAAAAAAACCACAGCTTTCTACTGGTAGCTCTTCATCAGAGCAGCTCAGACACAATGTCAAGCCTCTCCATGCTGTGAACCTTTACACCTGAAAAAGCAGCAAGGATCTCTTGCAGTGCAGTTTTCAGAGGATACAAACCATAAGAGGTTAAACTTGAAAATGCTATCCTCAAAACTGCACAAACATCTTCCGCTGCCTAAGGCAGATACCTTTGCCCCTCAAAATAAGTATTTTAACCATAAATATAGAATATTGAAAACCACAGGCAGCCAGAAGCTAAGCCCCAGAGATACTGATTACACAGTAACTCTGAGAAAATCTGAAGAAAAATAATACAAATGCAGACCACTAGCTAGAAATCCCCCACAGCCCTTTGCACTAGTTAAAGGGTCAGAAGAAAATTCACACGGCAATAACTAAAAGAGAGTCATTATAGAAAATCACAGTAGGCATCTATAACAGTTAAATAAGAAAACGCATGCTAGACATTAATACAGCCTTTCTTCTTTAAGAACTGTAATCTTTTACCTTTATTGAATAAATCAGAAGAGCCTGTACTTAAAGATACTTACATACAATACTTAGAAAATACTTTAAGCAGGTACAAGACAATAAATCATAAATTAAAACAGCAAGGAAATTATACTTAAGGTAGATAAACAACATTTAACTATTCTAGGCTCAAAACATTACCTCTAGAAATAAAAAGCTACCTCTCTTTTAGCAACACTGCATACTGACTTCACTACGACACAGCTACACCACCGGACACCTAAGGATATACAAATCCCACAACTCCATCCCATTACTGACCACTCCCTAGCCAGGGCCCTTATATAAACCCACCCTTAGCACAGTTCTGGAGGCTGCTCCTATAAATTTGGCAATGGCAAACAGCTATTGCTTCCATACAGTAGAGAGTGTAAAACAAGGAGTTGTGTCTGCCTGGTAAGTGGAGCTGTTTTGGGCCTTTTCTTTATCTGGTGGGGATGGGGGGGTTCTTTTTTCTGGTTGTTTTGGGGTTTTTTTCAGTTTTAGTATTTAATTTAGCTGTCTGCAGTTACTATAAAGCACAGAATGTAGCTACACGTGTGAGAAATTGGCTTTTACAGAAGCACCTAATAAATTTAGTTGTGTCTCTAGGCTACAGGACAGGCTCTAATAGCTCTGCAAAGCTGTCTAATAGCAACTGCTTATAGGTATTAGGAGAAAAAACACAGTAGTACTGCCAGTACAGGGGGAGTATTAATGACTGCAGCACACTGTGACTCACAGAGCTATTGCTTACCCTCAAACGAGCTTGTGCTGAGAAGAAGGAAGTGATAGTAAAATAAGTGTGCAAGAGGGCTTTGTTCTCTGTGTGGATTTACAGAGAGGATGGAATCCCACGAGTGGGAGGCTCATAGGGGATCTGAAGGCACACTCCTTGAGTAAGAGCTGACCTCAACCAGGGTCTGTGGCAGTACTTTAATGCAAAGCAAGAAACGAAGGTATTCTGCAGCTTGGCCTGTATCCTAACAGGTTATAGTTTGAGAGTTGAACTCTTTGTCAAGGACTGAATCTCATTTTTGATACAAATGCTGCTGCAAGGTTTTATTCTATCTAGACAGCTACTGGGTCCCCATTAATGCTGTAACAAAGTTTGTGGCTTCACAGTAACATCAGTGAGTGGTAATGACTTCATGGCAGGCTTCTGAAACCATAAGGACAGAAAGGCAGCTCAAGCAACAAATCAATTTTGTGTTCCGCAGCATGACCTAACACAGTGATCTTGCAGCTGCTTTTACATGCTGAATGGGGGGGAAATGCTGTTCTACAGTAACTATAACTCTGAGCAGAAATTAGATGTGTGGCAGGAGCAAACACTCCACAGTAAAGGCTTATCCCAGTGCAAAAATAATGGTATATCTTAAAAGCTAATAAGCAAGCATTAAAAACCCTAACTACAAATGGGTTTGTAGTAGAGCAATGGCAGCAAGTGGCACATAAGCTGTTTTAATGACAAAGTAAATATCATATTTTTTCCTGGGGGAAAAAAAAAAAAAAAAAAAAAAAAAAAACAAACCAACAAATATTGATCAGAAAACAACATAGACCGCTGGTTCCAGAGCAGGTAAAACCAGATCTACAGAATATCAGTGTTGTCACATTCAGTAATTTATGCCTACAATTTAACTTCCAGTAAAGTTAATTATCTCTATAAAGGAAATGGACTTACCAGAAAAAATAGTTATGGTATCATTACATTAGTTGACTTCCTTTGTGTAGATGACACAAAGATATGCAGGTAAGATGCAAAATTGTATGCGAGTATACCCTGTGAGCATACCTTCTGCTGCATCCTAAATTTAACATTTGCTTTCAGTTTGTTATTGAGTGACTTCAGTTAAGTATCCAATAAGGCAATTAGGAAATGATAAATGATAAGCATCAAATTCTAAACTAGTTTAAGTTCCAAAAAGAAAGAGCTACACGTGAAAAAAACCAAATATCCTTGAAATCATGAATGAAGCATGGCATGTGTTACAAGACATAACTATCAGAATCTGATGACTAATTTTTTGTTTTTAATGAAAGCAAAAGTTGCCTGTTTGCATTTTTTTGTTTTTCTCTTTAGATGTGGCATGACACTGTGCCTAAAAAATTATTTTGTAGCATAAAATACTATATTTTGTGGTATAAAACTTACTGACCATATTAACTGCTGCTTATCCTGACAAGAAGGATTTGGGGGATGAGAGGCTGGACAGGACCCAGCCATGGGCACTCACAGTCCAGAAAGCCAAGTGTGTCCTGGACTGCAGCCAAAGCCCTGTGGGCAGCAGGGGAAAGAGGGAGGGGATTTTGCCCCTGTGCTCCGCTCTGGTCAGACCCCACCTGCCTCCAGCTCTGGGGTCCTCAGCACAGGAAGGACATGGACCTGCTGGAGCGAGTCCAGAGGAGGCCATGAAGGTGATCAGAGGCACGGAACACCTCTCCTAGGAGGAAAGGCTGAGAGGATTGGGATTGTTCAGCCTAGAGAAAAGAAGCCACCTGGGTGACCTTATTGTGGCTTTCCAGTACCTGAAGGGAGCCCACAAGAAACATGGAGAGGGGCTTTTCACAAAATCCTGGAGTGCCTGCACCAGGGTAAATGGCTTCAGACTGAAAGACAGCAGGTTTAGATTAGATGTCAGGAAGAATTTCTTCACTATGAGGGTGGTGAGGCACTAGCAGGTTGCCCAGAGAAGCTGTGGCTGCCCTATCCCTGGAAGAACTTGTCGGGTTAGATGGGGCTCTGAGCAACCTGGTCTACTGGCAGGAGAGCTGGAACTGAATGGTCTTTAAGGTCGCTTCCAACTCAGGCCATTCTATGACCTACTGTGGTCTTGTGTTCTCTGTACCTTAATAAATCTCTATAAACACTTGAGAGGTGTTGGATTCCTACCAAAACAGCGAGGCTAAACACTGCACCGCTACAATGCCCAAGCTGAGATCTGCTGTTACTGTGCAGCTTGAACTCTTAACACTCCTTAGCATTTGATCCTCAGGGTTCCTATCACTCATCTGAATCACCACAGTTAGTGATTAGCACTCCTGGAAATCTGCTCCATGCTGTTTTCAAGTACACAGGAAGTTAAACCTTTAAGGACCACCCGTGAAAAGTTTGGGTCAAGTGATTTGCCTTGTATCATACAAACTCCGTGATAAAGAGCTGAAATAAGTACAGTCATCCACAGAGGTTTCTTCCTCAAGATAAATAATACTTGCACAGTCTGCATTCCTGATCTCCTTAACTAAGACCACTTCTGGAGGGGGAAAAAAAATCTGATTCAAAGCTTGTTCACCACAGACTTTAATTCTTTACAAGCTCCTGGCCTTTAGGAAAAAAAATGAGATTACTGCCATGATCATACACCCTCCCCTTAAGCAGGCAGTTTATTGTCTGATTAGTTCTTTCAAACAACTTAATTTCTTAATGTGCCTATGCAGGACAGCTTCAATATGTAGCAAAATCTATATTCCTGCAGATTGACTTTAGATTAACGATGGAGATCATTGCCTTGGTCTTTCAGTTTATGTAAGTCTGCTGCTAGCTGAGGTGGAAGCACAGTCTGTGTCACTGGCTTTTTAAGTGTTAAAAGCAGAGAAATGGTGAAACTGAGTTTTGTTGTCTATTACAAGCTGAAAGAGTGTGAATAATGTTACACAAACCTGCATTGCCTTCTCCTTTTATTCTTGGTCCTATAGGAGATTATGTGAAGGGAAAACAACCCCTAAAACAGTCCATCTTTAAAAGGATTATTTCCTGTAGCCTGTGTGCAATTACAGAAGTAACTGAAATAATTGCTTGGCTTTTTTTCCTGGAAAAACTAGACTGTGACCAGTTCAGTGGACGAACAGGAACCTAACAGGAAGCTAATAAGTCACTCACATGTGCTAAAAATACCTGCTCTACCCACCAAGTTAAGAGTCATGGGAGATAACTTCATCTGCACTGTAATATACCAACATAACTTTCTCTGCTTATTTAGACCATTCCTCTCTGTGCTTTTATCACTTGGCCATAATCTAAAAGAACACTCACAGATGCACCTTCTCACGTGAAGGCAGGACACAAATTCTATTTACATCAATGCAACGCTTGATGTTGTATCGGAGCTCATTCTACTGTGTTGACAGGAACATAATTTTCTGGGTTTTTCCCAACTAATTCTGATGCCTCTGTCTTTGTAGTGAGACAGGTAGAGCTAAACCAGCTTGATTATACACTCTGGTTGTTAAGCTTTACCTGTTCATCTGCGACTTGGCTCCTGGAGATCAGTCTTAGCTGGCAGGGAAGTGGATGTCGATGATGCCCCGATGCGGGGCTCGGTGTCGCGCTCCCAAGCTGAGCTCTGTCCTCTGGGTATCAAATCTGAGCTCGGCTCTGTGCTTTGGGTGGCATCCCCGGGCTCGGCCCTGTCCTTTAGGTCACTGCCGTGGGCTCGGCCCCGTCCTTTGGGTCAGCGCCGTGGGCTTTGCCCTGTCCTTTGGGTCACCCCCGTGGGCTCGGCCCTGTCCTTTGGGTCAGAGTTGTGGGCTCAGCCCTGTCCTTTGGGTCACAGTTGTGGGCTCGGCCCTGTCCTTTGGGTCATCCCCAGGGCTCGGCCCTGTCCTCTGGGTCACTGCCGTGGGCTTTGCCCTGTCCTTTGGGTCCCATTCGTGGGCTCGGCCCTGTCCTTTGGGTCCCATTCGTGGGCTCGGCCCTGTCCTCTGGGTCACTGCCGTGGGCTCGGCCCTGTCCTTTGGGTCACAGTTGTGGGCTCAGCCCTGTCCTTTGGGTCACCCCCGTGGGCTCGGCTCTGTCCTTTGGGTCACCCCCGTGGGCTCAGCCCTGTCCTTTGGGTCACATCTGTGGGCTCGGCCCTGTCCTTTGGGTCCCATTCGTGGGCTCGGCTCTGTCCTTTGGGTCCCATTCGTGGGCTCGGCCCTGTCCTTTGGGTCACCCCCGGGGCTCGGCTCTGTCCTTTGGGTCACAGTTGTGGGCTCAGCCCTGTCCTTTGGGTCACCCCCGGGGCTCGGCTCTGTCCTTTGGGTCACAGTTGTGGGCTCAGCCCTGTCCTTTGGGTCACCCCCGTGGGCTCGGCCCTGTCCTCTGGGTCACTGCCGTGGGCTCGGCCCTGTCCTTTGGGTCATCCCCAGGGCTCGGCCCTGTCCTTTGGGTCACCCCCGTGGGCTCGGCTCTGTCCTTTGGGTCACCCCCGTGGGCTCAGCCCTGTCCTTTGGGTCACATCTGTGGGCTCGGCCCTGTCCTTTGGGTCCCATTCGTGGGCTCGGCTCTGTCCTTTGGGTCCCATTCGTGGGCTCGGCCCTGTCCTTTGGGTCACCCCCGGGGCTCGGCTCTGTCCTTTGGGTCACAGTTGTGGGCTCAGCCCTGTCCTTTGGGTCACCCCCGGGGCTCGGCTCTGTCCTTTGGGTCACAGTTGTGGGCTCAGCCCTGTCCTTTGGGTCACCCCCGTGGGCTCGGCCCTGTCCTTTGGGTCACTGCCGTGGGCTCGTCCCTGTCCTTTGGGTCACCCCCGGGGCTCGCCCTGTCCTTTCGGACAGGCCCAACCTCAGGCGCTCCCGCAGCAGCAGCGCGGGCCGCGGTCGCCGCCTGGCGGCCAGGCAGCGGCAGTGCCCGCGCGGCTCTGGCCGCCCCGCGCCAGCAGCCAGCATGGCTCCGGCCCTCACAGCCAGCATGGCTCCCGGCCCTCACAGCCAGCATGGCTCCCGGCCCTCACAGCCAGCATGGCTCCGGCCCTCACAGCCAGCATGGCTCCCGGCCCTCACAGCCAGCATGGCTCCCGGCCCTCACAGCCAGCATGGCTCCGGCCCTCACAGCCAGCATGGCTCCCGGCCCTCACAGCCAGCATGGCTCCGGCCCTCACAGCCAGCATGGCTCCCGGCCCTCACAGCCAGCGCTGCGAGGCCGCTGCCCTGGTTCGGCAGGGCTGCCTCTCGTGGGGGATGAGGACACGGCTCCGCTCGGCCCCAGCGCCGCTCCCGTCCCCTCAGCCCCCGTGCCGGGGGCTGGGGCTCACTGGGGCCGGACGGGAGCAGCTCGGCTCCCCCCAAGGAATGGGCTCCCTCCCGGCGCGGTCAGACGGTGGCCAGACCCCCGAGGAGCCGCCTGTCCCGCTGCTCTGTCCGATCGGGGTGCCTCTTCCATAAGTTTTGCCTCACACCACTAAAATCCACAGCTTTTTCATCTCCCGGAGCTCTGCTGCAACCTCCCTCCCTCCAGTACCTCCTTGGTCCCTTTATTCGTGTTCGTTTTTCCCCTACACGCTGCCTAAGGTGTTTCTCGGCTTAAGTGATCCTTTATCTCACATCAGCGCTCACTGCTTCATCTCCTCAAAACCTGCAATGCAATCCCTGACAGTCAACCTTCTACCCAATAAAATGAGCTCTCTGCATCCCAGAAACTTTCCTGAGGTCAGCTGGGAAGGCTCGTGCCCACAGCTTTGCTCTTCCCTATGGCAGCGCGGTTGGTCTGTGTCAGAGTGGGCAGAGCACACGGATGCAGGATGTGAACCTCCCTGCCAAACTGCTCGCTTCTGGCAAAATCTGGATGTGCGGGGCTGCCTGCTCGTCTGGGGGATATTCCTGGCCATTGCAATGCTTTCAGCTTACTCCTTTGGATGCAGAGCAATGGGTGTTCCTGCACAAGCCCTCCTGCAGTGCCCCAGACGCCCCACTGATAAGGCCTTAATCAGCACATTCCACGGAGCTGCTCAAGGAGTTGTGCCGAAGCTGTTAACAGTAGTGTGGAACAGGACCAGCTGAGCACTGAGGCTTCTACCTAAATCGGCAGTTACTATGTCACTGCAGAATGCCATCACCTCCCCGTAAATCAGCTTTCTCGGGTCCTTTGCAAGTGGCAGAAGATCAGAGGGGTCCCCTGAGGTCACAGGCAATGACGGATCAATTCAGTGATGCCGAAAAGTCAGAGTGCCCATCGTGCATCCTGGCTCACCGGGAGCGGAGCCCTGGAGCTGAGGTGGGGGGGCACAGCTGTACTGTGCCACAGGGATAGAGGGGGAAGATGGAAGGCATCAGCCCATCCATCTTCAGGTGGCATCAGGCCTCTTCTGGAGCCGCCTTTCATCTGCTGCTTTAGCAAAGTTCAGATGCACTCGTTCGGAAGGATTTCTCTCGGCTCGAGGCAAGAAAAGCACTTTTACTTCCGTGCTTCTGCTTTCAAAGCATGCCCCGGTGTGTCTGCCGGGCCAGCCGAGGGATGCGTCTGTTCGGGCTTCCTCTGCCGTGAAGGGAGAAGTCTCCTTTTGTCCGAGGGGCTCCCACAGCCCCTCTCTCAAAGGGGCGGCGATGCACGAAGCTCTGCCTCCATCTCCCGGGAGCTCTCCCTGGAGTCTCCGTCTGCCTGGACGTGGCCTGCCTGCAAACTCCTTCGCGCTGCGACGCGTGACGGCCCCGGGGCCCCTTCCCCCTCTCCTCGGGGCTGGCGGGGCCCGCCCTGACCCCAGCCCGGCCCCCCGCTCCGCTCCGCTCGGCTCCGCTCCGCTCGCAGTCCGCCCGCCTCTGCCGGCCTGTGCGGACCTGCCGCGGCCGCCCCGCCGGGCCAGGGCACACCCAGGAGGGTGTGAGCGCAGCGGGAGCCGAGTGCTGGCACGCGTGGGCCGGGGAGAGCCCAGCCCCGCGCTCACCTGGCCCAGCTGCGGGAGCCCGACATCCGCGGGGAGCAGGTATTTGGTGCCGGGGTGGCTCCTCCGGCCGTCGGGATGCTGTCCTGCGCTGGCAGGGCGGCACGGGAAAGGGGTGATCCTCCCGGCTCTGCGGGAAGCTGAGGGGGGGAGGAAGGGGGGAGCAGGAACAGGGAGCCCAGGGCTGGCTGCCCGGGCATGAGACTGAGAGTGGGGGATCTGGGCTAGGCTGTGCTGCTCTTGCTGTTTTGGGGTCACCCTGTGCCCCATGCCGAGCCCATGTTCTGTTCTCCATCCTACGAGGAAAGGGAACGGTGGGGTTAGGCACCAGCTTCTGCTGACCTGCCCGGTGGCACGCAGCCTGGGCTGGCTCAGCTCGGCTCCTCCGGGACAAGGGGATCTTCATCTGCATATGGTCACCAGGTTGTCCTGTGCGAGTAGCCCTGAGGCACAGAGGTCTTTGTGAGGCTACCAGCACACGCTGCCGTGTCGGCGACTGTGGCAATGGGTTTGTCACCCCTTCAGATTCCCTGCACTTCACACACTAGGGCTGTGAGTGTGCCGCGGGGGTTGTTTGGTGGGAGCTAAAGGAGGGGTCCTTGCAGCCTTGATGGAGCCCCAGCTCCCACTCTGCTGCTCTCCCACTGGAGCCTGGAGCAGAAGCTGAGCAGGGTCTGGCATGTGCCTATCCCTGCTCTGCCTGGGATGTGTGCCCTGCGCAGAGGTGCTGTGCCATAACCACTGATGCTACTGCTGCAGTCACACTCTGAGCTGGAGAACAGTGTGGCATTTCCCTTCCAAACCCTCCAGACAGCACCATTGGGGCAGATTTGTGACCAGTGCCACTCTCTGCCAAGCTCCAGTCTTGATGGCAACAGTCCCTTGGAGCAGCTGAGTTGCAGCTGGTGCCCACAGCCACTCCTCCTGTACTGTGTACCCTGCGTGGGAGCCTGCCAGGAGCTGCTGTCACCAGTGTTCTGCCCGTGTGAGCAGTGGCAGGGGACAGGGTGACTCCAGGTGAAGGCTGGCTGAGCCCACGTGTCCCTGGTGGAAGTGGTGACTTTGCTTCTGGTGACAGCAGGGGTATAAGCCTGCAGCCAGAGCCCCTGGGCATCAGGAAGGGAAATATCCGCGCCCATGGCTTCCTGTACTTGTGTTAAGGCTGACTCCCTCAGTGCCATCACTGAGCAGGTCACAGCTGCTGGTCTGCTGCCTAGAAGGTGGGGGGGGCAGCAGGTGTGGGGCTCGTTTTGCTGCTCATCATCCTCTGTGCCTTGGCTGGCTGGACCTGCTGATGGCAGCCCCTGGACATCCCCCAGCCTGCAGAAGCTGCCTGGCCAGGGCCGGGGGCCTGCTCTTGGGGTGCTACCTGGCTGTGTGTGACCCTGTGCTCAGGGTCAGGCAGGCTCTGCCCCCCGGCCCTGGAGACTCCCATGGAGTGGGTATTTAGGAGCAAGGTGACGGGCTGGGGGGCTGCCCTGTTACAGGGGCACACCAGGCTCACACTGGCCACAGCTAGGGTATGGCAGAGCTGCTGTGGTCTGGCTGGCTGGGCCAGGGAGGGGCTGGGCTAGCTCTGCTCCCTCTTTCCACAGCCCAGACTGGAATGGGACACAGCTCTATGAGGCACACCACTGCCTCCAGCATTGGAGAGGATGTGGCTGGGAGGATGTGGTCAGCTGCCTCTCATGCCTGGCTCAGTGGTCACAGTGAAATGAGAGCCAGGCTTAATCTGCAGGGTGATAGTGTTGCACAGTGTGCCTGGCCTGTTGGGGTGAGGAGGAGCATCTCCACAGCAGCACAAGCAATAGTAAAGATGGGATTTCTCCAGATGGATTGAGGAAGACCTTGTTTTGGGCTCCCTGCTTCTTCCAGCCAAAGCACCAGGGGATCACAGGGGATCTGGGGATCACAGCAAAGCGCCCTGGCTCTCTCCCCTTGCCAGCATGGAGAACTCAGTGGTGGCCCTGCCTCCAGCCTGGATCTCTGTGACTGTAGAAACGGGCTCCCCCACAAGTACTTGGACCAAAGCCATCCAGTGCCTGCTCAGCTGCAGCTCCTTCAGCCACACTTGGGATTCCTTGGTGTGCAGGTTGAGCTAAGGGGCTGCCAGGATGGTGCTGCATCAGCAAGGACCTGGATTTAGGGATAAGAACAGGAAATTCCCAGGTCATGGCATGGCACTGGACAGTCCTTGCAGGTGGGGAAGCCTCCCAGACAGAGGGCTGAACCCTGGGCTGGGGAGCAGGCCCTGCCCCCTGCCAGCTCCAGGCTTGTTCCAGCTTGTTGGGTGAAGGGTCCCAGCATAGCCTGCTGAACAGGTTGGGCTGCACCCTGTGCTGCTTCTTCCCCTGGCACCATGCCTTGCCTGGGGACACAATCAGCAGCCCCACTATGTCCCAGCACTCTGGGCCACCTGCCAGGCTGCCTGGACACAAAATGCTTCAGTGCTCCATCCCCACGGGGTGGGGGCAGCGTGCTGGGAGGTTTGTGCCAACGCACTGTGTGTATCCCAACAGGACACCTGACGTTTGCTCTGGGACAGTCTGCTGCTATGGCAGACCCCCCTGGCTGCTGCTCTACCTGCGCCACCTGTCTGCTCTGCCCCTACAGCTGCCAGTGGATCACTGCCAAGAAGGAGAAGAGGAAGGGCCTGAGAACCACCAAGGTGATACCTGAGTGATGCTGAGCTGGGGCTTGCCAGCCCCTTTGTGGGAGTCTCAGAGTGGTGGCTGGGGTGGGGAAGGGCTCTGGCTGGCATGCTCCACCAGAACACTGAGCTGCTGACCTCTTGCTGCTGCTCCCGCTTCCCAGGCCTGAGCCCCAGGAAAGCTGGGGTGCTACCTGTCACCCTCACTGCCCAGGAATTGCCCTAGCCTGGAGCGGTGAGGGGGTAAGCTGTGTTCCTGCTGGGTGACGAGAAGGGTAGTGCAGCATTACTGTGCATCTGCAGTGGGGCTTGCACGTGCCTGGGGTAGAGCAGAGCCCCAGGGCTGAGCTGGCAAGCAGGTCCTGGGGCACCTGGCCGTGCACGTGAGAGACACAGTTCCTAGGCTGGGTGTGGCCCCACCAAGAGGGTGTCCCCAGCAATTTGTAACCTGGGAGTGGTGAGGCCCTGGGATTCTCTGAGGTCTCCGACTCCCATGGGAGTGGCTCTGCTGCTGCTTGTCCTGTCTTGCCTGGAATGTACAAATACGTCTGGGTTGCTAGGTGTCCCTTTGGCACCTGTGGCACCCCTCACCTCCCCCACACACGTGGGACTCGTGGCTGTGGACAATGCAGCTGGACCCAGTCTGCAAACTCACCACTACAAGGGCAGTTCTGAGGCCCTGCACTGCTCTCTGCCCAGCTCATGGATCATGCAGCTAGAAGGGAATGGGACCTGGCTCTCTGCTCCTTCTTATGTCCAAAGTCCCAGCATGTTCCCATGGAGTGCTGCACAGGAAAGGAGGCAGTCTTGCCACAGGGGCTATTCTCCCCAGCCTGGCATAGGCGGATTTTTAGTTTGCTGTAGGACATGCTGATCCATCTTTCTGTAGTGTGGGTCCAGCCAAAAGAGCCAGCCAGGGCTGGCTCTGGTCCCTCTCCATGGCAGCTCAGTGCCTGGACCCCTGGGCCTGCTGTGACCCCCTGTGCTCCCTGCTGCTGGCTGGGTGATACCCAGGGGTCTCAGATACCTGCCTGGGGGCTAGGTGCCCTGAGGGTACGTGTATAACTTTCGTCTCTGGCTTTCAGTATGACTGCAGCTGGTTCCTTTTCCTCTTCTGCGTCTTCCTCTTCACACTGGTGTGGCTCTACTTCGCTATCATCATCCTCAATGATTTCCACAACTTCAGCGAGTGAGTAGGATCTATATCCAGCCTTGTTCCCCATATCACCCTTGCCCCTCTCACCTTCCCCTTTGCTGGCAGATTCATCTTCAGGCAGAGGAAGCTGTGGCTAGACTGGTCCCTGGTCCTGCTCATTCCTACAGCTGTGCTGGTCAGCTACTCGTCTGTGCTGCTGGTGAGCCCTCCTGATCCTGCTGGGCGAGGGGGAATGGGTCTGTGCTGAGCACAGGCTGCCCTGTGCTGGGAGGAGCCTGCAGCATCTGGAGCTGGGTCAGCCAGAGCCCCTGCCTGTGCCAGGGGGCCTGAGCTTCTGTGGCTGAGTCCCGTGCCCTGTGAGGTGTGAGCTGTGGGGTACAGCCCAGCTCTGACAGCTCCTTGCCCTTGCAGGTCCTTGCTTTGTGCTTGCAGCTCTGTGGCCAGCCCTTGAAGCTACACTGGGTGCACAAGGTGAGAGTCGAGAGGTGCCTGCCCTGGCTGCCCTTGCTCCTCCAGAAGCTGGGACCAGCCTGCTGGGCTGTGTATGGCTGCTGTGACCCCACTAAGTGGCTGTGTGTCCCTGCTGACCAGGGCTGCAGCTGTCAGTTCCTCAGCCACATGTGTCTGGGATGGGAGTATTCCCAGTGCTCAAAGCATGGAGCACAGAGCTCAGCTGCAAACCCAGATGGGGAAAGTGGGGTACCAGGGCTTGGAGGGGTTCATAAGGAAGGGGTGAGGAGGACTCTGCCTGGCCTGCAAGATGCTGTGTTCTCCGCTAACTGTCCTGTGCACGCTCCACAGATCCTGCTGATCCTAACTGTCCTGGTGGTGGCTGCAGCCTTCACGGGGCTGGGAATAAAGTGGGCAGAGGAGTGGAAAAGTGCTCATATCTCCCTGCAGGTGAGTCACCTCGATAGCAGGGACTCCCCCGCTGTGCCCAGACCTGTGGGCTTGAGCTGAAGGATGCTGACTGAAGCCCCTAGCATGGCTGTGTGCACTGGGGGTGAATTCCCTGCCCTTGACTTCTGCTGCCTGGTCAGGCAAGGTGCTCCTTCTACCCCTGCAGTCCTGCTTGGAGCAGCTGCCACCAGACTGATGAGTGCTGGCTGGACTAGAGTAGGGAGTCTGTTCTGTCCCCCAGGAGCCTGTCCCTCCCTCCCTGCCATTGTGGATCTTCCCACAGTACTGGCTGCAGGGGCAGATCCCTGGCATTGGGGCACGTGTATTTTGGGGACAGGCACTGGTGCTGGCTGACGCCCTGTTTCTTTTGCCTCCCCAGGCAACAGGTCCCTTCCTGCACTTGGGAGCTGTGGGTGGAATGACACTCCTTGCCTGGCCCCTGGCCAGCTTCATCTACCGCACCCGCAGCACAGGTAATCCCCCTCCGAGCTCTTCGCTTGTCACCTTGCCTGGTGCCCTGCTTCCTGCCACCCTGCAGCTGAGCAGGTGGGAGTCTCAGAGTGGTGAGAGTCTCACTGTTGGCAGAGTGGTACTCGGGGAGCATCAGTGCAGTCGTGGGAACAGGTCTCCAATGTGGTAGTAATGCCTGCTCTCGGTTGCTTCTCATGACCAGCCCTTGTTGCAGCTTCCGCCCTCCCTGCTTTGCAGCTGAAGGAGGGCTACAGGTGGCAGAGTACTGCAGAAGTGCTGAGTTAGGCAAGGGCACGTAGCAGGACAAGAATAAATCCGCAGTGTTCCTGAGGCTGAAGGTGCAATGTTTGACCTAGGGCAACGACAGGTTAATGCCAGGTGAAGCAGCCTTGGCTTATTCCTGGTGAGCTGCAAAATACTTCCTCTGTACCTCATTCCCTCTAACTTCTGCCTGTGCCTGCAGGTCTCAGGGTGTTTTTGCTGCTCGTGTACTGTGCAGCGATGCTTGCACTATACCTGGCTCCCTTGGGAATCACCTCCCCTTGCATCATGGAGGAGAACCAGCTGCCCCCCAAGCCAGCCCTAGTTGGCCATCGAGGAGCACCCATGGTGAGTGACCAGCACACTGGCAGTGCTCAGGGTAGATGGGGCAGGCTGCTCCACTAGGAAAAGCCAGATCCTTGTGGCCACAAGTCTGGACAAGCTCTGGCCAGCCCAGAATAGTGTTATCCCCACAGCAGCCAGGGCAGCTCAGGCTTGGAGGCTGGGTGAGCACAGGGTGAGGAGGGGATGCAGCAGCTGCAGGACAGAGCTGCTTCCTAAGCACTACTGGACCAGGCGCAGGCAACTCCCAGCAGAAAGCCTGGCTGTGTGGTGTGGGCTGGGGAGCAGGGACGAGGCAGGCTCTGGCTGTCTATCCCCAGTCCTTTTCCACCCCCCCCCCCACCATGTCCAGGTCACCCCAGGCTCATTGTGGTTGCCCTAGAGCCAAGCCAACCATTGTGGTTGCCAGGTCACCCCAGGCTCATTGTGGTTGCCCTAGAGCCAAGCCGACCTGCTGGTGCATCCAGGCAGGATGAGTGCCCCCTGCCCCATCCTGCCCGTGCTCTCTGCACTAACACCGTTCCTTTTTCCAGCTGGCCCCTGAGAACACCCTCATGTCACTGCACAAGGCAGTGGACTGTGATGTGCAAGTCTTTGAGACAGACGTCATGGTGAGGTAAAGGGGCTCAGAGGGTGGAAGGGGTCTGTGTCTCCTGGGATGTCATCTCCCACAGGGGGCATTCTGGAAGACACCTGGAGGACTGATACAGCCTGCATTTGGAGACAGCCCTGTTCAAAGGGCTCTGCCACTCCCTCCTTCCCAGTATGGGACAGGCTCCAGCTTGGTGTCCCAATGATCTGGGAGAGGTACTGGGTTTCTGTCCTCCCCATGCAGATTGCCTTTTGGGAAGGGAGGCTTCATCAGGGGAGGGGTACTGCTTGGAAAACAGACCCTGGCTCCAGTTCATCTCATGTAATCCTGTTATTGGGACAGCTGTTTCCGAGAGCAAGGAACTATTTGGTTGGTGGCTTGGTCTCTAGGTGCACATTTTTGTGTAAAGGGCCACGAGTAGAATAAGGATGAGGGTTACTCTGGCAGGTGGCTGGGAGGGGGTAGAAATGCTAAGGCAGGGATAGGAGACAAACAGCTTGCAACATATGGCTTTCCTCTGTGTTCTTTTGCCAGTGCTGATGGGGTGCCATTCCTCATGCATGACGAGGAACTCACCAGGACCACCAACGTGCAGGCTGTGTTCCCTGAGAGGGCTGCCCTGAACAGCACTGCCTTCAACTGGACAGACCTCCAGCGGCTGGATGCTGGCAGCTGGTTTCTGGAGGTCAGGAATGTCCTTAGGGTGGCTGGTGAGGAATGGGTGCATTTTTGGGTGAAGCATTAGCCCTGCCCTGGGACTCCAGAATCTTTCCTGGTCCTAGCAGACACCTGGACAGGGTGCAGAAGCCTGCACAAATCCCTTGGGTGCAGTTATGCCCCAAGCTGCGGTTTGTTCTGACTCCTCAGCTGAGTCATGGAGGAGGCTGCTTTGAGAGGGGATGTCTCATATTTGCTCTGAGCTGCACAGCCTGCCTGGGCTTGAAGGCAGCTGTGGCCAGACTCTTCCCAAAAGGTGACTAACTACTGCTGAGCAGCTTTGAATGCCCACAGGTGTTGGGGCTGCTTGAACTCTGTTGTTAGTGGGGAGAAGGGTACAGGGTGCCCCTGGATGTGCGTAGGGAGGTTCCCTGTGCCTGTCTGCACTGGAGAGCACATGGAGAGGCTCGTGTCGGAAACTGAGAATCAGAGACTGGGAGTCTCCCAGGCACCAGTTTGGGATGTGGAAGCTGACAGGTGGTCTGCCTGTGATGACTGCCCCCCTCTCACCCTTGCAGCGGAGGCCATTTCCCACTGTACAGAGTCTTTCTCCTGGTGATCGCAAGGAGGCAGCTGAACAGAGGATCCCATCCCTGGAGCAGGCTCTCGAGGCAGCCAAGCAGAGCAACATCTCCATCATGTTTGACCTTCGGCCTGAGAACCACAGTGACTACCAGAACTTTGTCAATGTCACCCTAGGAGTGATTTTACAGTCAGGCATCCCGCTGCAGCAGGTGAGCTGGTCACCACCCCACCCCTGCCAGGCCTTGCTGTCACACCCTTGCTGTTGTGGGAGGTGCCCTGCCAGCCACACTCACCATCCCTGACACCCACCCCATACACCCCGTCCCCATACATGATCCCTGCTGGGCAGCCCTGCAGGGGTTTCCTAGCTGGGAGAAGTTGCCAATAATTAGGGTTTAATGCCTATGGCTTCAGACCCCTCCAAACACTTCAGACCCCTCCAAATCCTTTGGTTTCCCAGCACTGGCCACCCTGGTGTGTAAGCAATGACTCAGGCTGGGGAGGAGACCAGCGCTGCCAGCAAGAGCAGGAATACAATGCTGAGGCTTTCACCTCCCCACACTCTACCACACCTCTCCCTGCAGCTCTTGGACTCCTGCTGAACCTTCCTGTGTTCCCTTTATGCTTCATCCAATCCCTGCAGCACAGGATATGTGCTGCCCTCAGGGGACAAATCAGCACTCAAATCACGTTTCTTGGCCTTTTGGGAATGCAGAGCAGGAGGGGACATAGAAACGACTTCTACTATAGTGGTGATCCAAGGTGCATTCTTGCTGCAGAGCTGGGGATAAATGGATTCACTTCTTGAGCCATTCAAGGACCCAAAAAGGACTTAACTGTTGCAGATTTCCTAAGCTGGAACTGCTTTCTCCCTTCAGTGGGACCTCTGCTTATTTCCTGGCTGGGGCAAGCTCTTAGGAGACTGTCCTGGCTGAGATCCTCATGGAAAAGCTGAATGTGGAGACCGGGGGGCAGGAAGCAGCTGTCTAAGCAGGGCCTGAACCTGTGAGGGAATACTGGAAGAGAGCAAACTCTCTGGAGCACCTCTCCTCTGCACACGCTCTCTGGCTCTCGCCTAGGTCCTCTGGCTTCCAGATGGGTTCAGGGAAGATGTCAAACAGCAGGCCCCAGGTGTCCAGCATGTCTATGGCCGGAAGAGATTTGAGAATGAAAAGGAGCCAGTACTGCACGTCAATCTGCCCTACCAGGACATGAGCTCTGAGGAGATCAGGTGAAAATGCTTTGTCCAAGTACCAGGGAGCTGTGAGGGTCTCAGGACTGTCCCAGGGGCCAGCAGAGGTGAGGGTGTTGAGTACTGGCATGCTTCTGGGAAGAGCTGGGAGTGTGCCTTGTGAACAAGTGTCCCTGTCAGGCAGGGCTGGTGCAGAGGATGCAGCTGGCTGCAGTCCTCTGCCCTGCCAGCAAATCTGCCCTCAGTCTGGATCTCCAGACAGTTGCTCCGTGTGGCTGCAGATGCTGGATCATATCCCAGATATACAGCCCCCTTTGGCTGTGCAGAGTGTGGTGCACCCTGCTGTCTGCTACTCTGATCACGGCTGTCCCCGCGCAGGCACTACCGCCAGGACAACATCTCTGTCAACTTGTACGTGGTGAACCAGCCCTGGCTCTTCTCCGTGCTGTGGTGTTCAGGGGTGAGCTCTGTCACCACCAATGCCTGCCAGGTGCTGAAGGAGATGAAACACCCCATCTGGCTGCTGGTAAGTGATCCCTCCATCCTTCACCCTGCCCACAGCCCTGTGTCCTAGACACTTGTGGGTCCCTTTCTGCAGCAGCCCTGTGCAGCTGCCTGGAGGGTGACTTCTGCTCACTGCTGTACTGGCATGGGAGCACGCGACCCTGCAGAAGGAACTGGTGGCACAGCAGGCAGGGCTGTGCCGTGGTGCACCACCCCTAGCTGGCGTTCAATGGCTCGTCTCGTTGCCTTGCAGCCCAACAGCACATACTTCATGATCTGGATCGTTGTAGACTGCTTTTCCTTCCTTATCATCATCTGGGCCTTTGTCTTGATGAAGTAGGTCTGACCCCTTTCCCCCTCCCGAGGCAGGTCTCTTGGGGGAGGTTGTAGTGTGCCCTGGGTGGCTGATGCAGACCCAAACCTGCTGCCACTCCTCTCTGGACTCAGATCCTGGGGGGGGGTCCTCTCCTCTCTGGCTAAGTAAGACAGAAGTGTGTGGGGGCAACTTTCATATCCAAGCTGCAGCTAAAAGTCTGCCCTGACCCTGCCTCAAGCTGCTGGATGCCTTAGTTCACACTTGCTAACCCACTCTGCACCCCAGGGCTTGTGGGTTGAAGCTGGGGGATCCTGGTCCTGCTCCTTTTTTCCAGTGCTGCAGGCACTGAGAGCAGTTCCCTCTGGGACTGTGGGGCCCCACAGCCTCCAGCTGGCAGCTCAGGGGAGGGAATGGTGAGACCAGATTTGCATGCTAACATCGATCCTATTCCATCTCCTAGGAAATGTTCCCACAGAAGACGGCCAGCGGGTGAGTGCGCATGGAAGGGGAGCTTCCCTCCCTCGGAGCCAGGCTCTGCCTCTGGGACTCTCCCTGACAGGCAGGCAGCTTTCTCCAGCCGAACGTGATGGAGGGGTTTGGGACGGCTGGGGGAGGGAAGGGAATCCCAGCCCAGGGAGTTCCTCCTGTCCTGCCCTTAACAAGCAGCCCTGTGAGACAGCACTAGGGAATCCCACATTTCCCGAATATCCTCAAAGCTGCTTTTCAGGCTACTTTGCCTGTCGATGCGGGATGGTGGCTGCCCACAATGACTGGTTTCTTCTCTGTCTCCTCAGAGTCTGAGACAGATGTGCTGCTCACAAAGATCAACAGCTTGATGCAAGAGTGACGCCTGTGTCAGCTGTGGGGAAGGGCAGCCAGAGCCCTGCACAGCTCAAGCAGGGAGCACTCCTCAGGCCAGCTTCAAGGCTCCTTTCCTTCGAGCCTCACTTCTACCGTGGCCTTCCTGCTTCCTTTCACGGTGCACAGCTGCCCTCATCAGAAAAGACTTGGAACTGAGTTCTCATTGCCCACTGGCAGCGAGGAACTAAAGCTTTGCAGGGGTGGCCTAGGGGCAGAATATTTATCCAGCGGTGCTGGAGCTGAGACCTCTCCCTTGAGGTTTGGACAGGAGCGGGGATTTGGGTCACTGTTTGGTGCAGGGGAAAGGCTGTCTCTGCCTGTTGTCAGCAGCTCTGCAGCCAGGGATGGGACACCTGGTTTAAGGGCTGTTCCCCTGGGGGCTGCCCTGTCCCATGGCTTGAGGAATAGGAAGGGAATAGGGGTAGGGGTGTGGAGTGGCTTTTCAAAAGACAAAGGGAATGCTGAGCTCTTCACCCTCTCATCCCGGACACAAATCCTGCTGGCTTCATCTTCACAGGACAGGGTCCTGGCACTCCACGCAGCAGTTAATGCCCATTGCTCGGGGAAGAAAAGGATCAGGGCTGGGGGTGGTGGGTGTCAGGGGCTGGCAGGACCGTGCTCACGCTCCTGCTGCTGCTCCAGGGCAGCAGAGGGAGCGGTGGGACTCAGCAGGGCCTTGAACAGGGAGAGGGGTATCGTGTCAGTTTGACTTGTTGCTGTCTATTTATGTCAATAAAACAGAGGAGCGGCAGACAGATCGCGAAGGGGTGCGGCGGGCACGCCTGCGTCCTCCCTTCCGCACCTTTCCCTGCCGGCGGCGCTGCCGGCCCGGAGAAGGAGCCGGCGCAGCCCGCACGGTACCGGCCCGGGGCGAGCTCGCTCCGCGGCGCCTCCGTGCCACCCGCTGCCGGCGCGGGGAACCGGGCGGGCGGCCGGGCCCTCCGCCGCGGGCAGGGAGGCGAGGCCGGGCCGGGCGCGGCTCCCGGGGCGCGGGCCGAGCCCGCCCGCGGCCCGGCGGGCTCCGAGCGGCGGCGGCGGCGGCGGGGCGCTCCCGGAGGCGGTGCCGGCGGCCGGGGGGCGGCTCCCGGGCGGGGCGCGGCGGGCGGCGGCTCGGCCGCTCGCGGGCGGGCGCGGAGCGGAGCGGCCGTCGGGCACGGCGGAGCGATGATCCGCCGGGAAGGTAAGGAACGCGCTACCCGGCCCCGCTCGCCGCGCCGGGGCACCGCGGCCCCGCGCTCAACAAGTGTCTGCCCCGCTGGGAGCGCGCCCGGCGCTCCGCGCTCCGGCCGGGCACCTCCCGCCCTCGCTCCGCACCACGGGCGGCCCTGCGACCCAGGGGTTGATCCCCGAGGACTGGGCGCTCTCGCTCCACGCCCTCCTCGGCCTGTGGACGCGTTGTGCTGCCGTGTACTCAGAGTGGGTGGCCGGGGGATGCTCTGCTTGCAGATCCCGTGCGTGCTGCGGGGAGGAGAGCGGCCACGGGGGGGGTTTAGGTTCTGCGAGAGGGGATTTTCTGTGCGTGGGACTTGCACGCACCTTGAAGCACGTGGAGATGGGCCCTGGACACCGTGTGCTGTTTCTTGGGAGCTGTAGGAAGGGCCCTTCCTGCCACGCTGGGAGCACAGCACTTCCCCAGCTCGGGAGCCCGCAGTCCCCTGCTCCAGCTGGTTGTCCCCGGTACGAGTGGCCAGCAGCACAGGGGTCAGCGCGGTGCCTGCCGCTCTTGCTGCGCAGCCTGCGCACTGGGAAGTTTACCAGGTTCGCAGTCTTTGTGTCCTGGTGTGGTGGCCCCAGCTCTCCCATCTGCTTCTTTAGTTCTGCTGATAAGGTCAGGAATGACCAGGCAGTGACATCTCCGCCCTGCTCGTGGTATGCCGGGCAGTGTCTGAAGCCACTGTTTTACCTTGCAGAAAAGGGAGCTCTTAGTAATAGCACAAGGCTAGGATTGCCATAAAGCAATCAGGCAAGTCCCTGCTTTTCCTGGAACAAGTGTGGAGCCCAGCTCCGAGTCAGAGCTGTTCACGCTTCCCCAGACTCCTTTCCCTGTTCTGGTCCCACGATGAGTCAGTGTGGGCCGGTGACACAGGCAGGAGGACCCCCTTTTCCTTTCAGCCGAGGAGAAGCTAGAAGGCTGGGCGAGTTGGGACACCAGGTGGCACGTACCCAAGCAGACACAGGCCCCCTTGTTTGATGACCTGAATTCTCAAGAGCCCTCTGATGAGCAGGGTCATCCTTTCTGCATGAGTTCCTGGCTTAAAAGATGAGTCTCCAGCAGTGGTGGGACAGCTTCCCTGCCTTCTCACACAGACACTCTTTGTCTGCAGTCTGCCTGGCTGACAAAGGGAAGTATCCACTGATGGGGCAGAGATGGTCTGAAGGTCCACAGGAGCTCACCACCTGCCTGAGGTATGGGTCACATCTGAGGTCGAGGCTGCACTGGCAGCTCTGGCTGTCTGCCCGGAGAAATGTGGTGGTGTCCAGACAGGGAGATCACAGCTCCACTACTTTAGGTCCAGGGTTCTCTCATAGCTATGTCTAGCCCAGTCATTAACCAAAATGTTGCTTCATGGCAACTTCCATTTCTCCTCCTCACCAGCATCCCCTCTGACTCCAAGGCATCGTATTCCTTTCCCATTTGTCTCCTGCTGACCCACAGCTGCTTGCTGCTTTGAGCAATTCTTATGCTTCACCCTGTAGAAACCCAAGTTTTGCCACTCCTGTAGCTAAGCTGTTTGCAGTACGTGAATGGGCCTACGCTCAGCTTTGCTGCAGCCATCTGGCCCTATGTGGGAGGCTGCTGTTCCTGCAGGAGTATTCATAGCCCTGTGCCACCAGAATGTGTCCAGCTCCTGAATGGCTTCTGTGTCTGGGAGGTGGCAGAGGTGTTCAGGCTGCCCAGTGTCACAGGGTTCAGAGTTGAGTCAATCTGATTTTAGCCCCTGATTTTCAGGGTTGGTGGCAGAACTACCTTTCCTTCAGTCCCTGCTCGGGTCTCTGCAGTCGGCCCTCAGTGGCTCTCAGCGGGGTTAGCTTTCCCAGGTGTGCGTAAGGAAGGCTGCTTTTGTGGCTGTCAGACTTTTAAAAATCCAGACTGGAAGGCAGCTTGAGGCATAATTCCAGGCTGCACTCGAGCCTTCCCTTAGCATCCTACAATGTTAATGCCTTGTTACTCCTGTGTCATCTCTGCAGACACTGAACGGGCAGTGGAAATTCTGACCAGATACCAAAGCACCCTGCAGTCCCCGGAGGAGCAGGAGTTAAAAGCTTCCATTGGAAAAGTTTCGCACATCTTCCAAAGTGAACTCTTCCAGGCTCTGCTGGGTAAGCCCCTGCCTTGCAGCCCCTTGCAGTCCTTGCAACCTCGTGTTTAGTGGGATTTCCCGGGAGCCTGATCCCATGCCGGTGCCTGGCAGGGACCAGTGCGTTCTGTGGAAACACATGGCATGTAATGCCAGGGAGCTGGGCTGTCTTTCCCCTCCAGGGCTTAGGCAGGAGATACCAGGGCTGCAATCACTGGGTGTTTGTAGAGAACAGCATTCCTCAGTCTGATTGAGGGCAAGGGGTAACACCTTCTTGATCAGGCCGTGCCTGATCTATCCAGCACCTGCTAAGGGATCCTGCCCTGCTGCAAGCACTGTCTATACAGTGCACCCAGGTGTGTCCAGGAAGGACAACTAAATTTTTCTGTCTTTAAGAGAGAACCCACATGTACCCAAGCTCCTTTGGGGAATTCTGTCCTTTCTTGTGCTTAGACCCACCAGCACTTGTGCAAAACACACTGTTCCAGCAGTTCCATTTCACACAAGACTTAAGAGCAAGGCTTATCTTGGGCCTGGACACCAGAAAATGGCATTTTGAGCACTGTATAAAGTTCTCCATGTGGATTGAGACAAATGCAGCTGAAGTCTTTCAGGACTATGCAGCTTCTCTGTGCAAGACACACAGCTATCTTGCTATTCTCCTTAAGTTCTGTTCACTGTGGGCCGTGGGAGACACCTGCAGCCTTGGTGGTTTCTGTTCCTGGATCTCCTGGAAAGAAGCTGAGTTTCCCTGGTGGGAAGGGAAGGGAAGGGAAAGCACCCCAGAGGCTCTGCACTCTTAGAAGAAGACCCAGGCCCTAAGGTGCAGGGCTCCACATGTGGTCTGTGGATCACTCTCAGTGCATTTTGACCCAAGGCTGTCCCAGCCCTGGTGCTTCCCCTTGCTGTTCTCTTGGCGGCTCTCACCGTTTCTTCACACCTCTGCAGCCTGAGTTCCACTTCTGTGCCTGCAGAGATGAGTTGCCAGCAGCTCCTTTGTGCTTCAGGCTTTCCATTGACGATGAAGTTGAATGCTGTGTCCTGAGCAATTTTATTCTATCCTTTTTTCTCTCTTGCTGCTGGAGCATCACCTGGAGACTTTCAGTCCCAGCATGTCCTTTTAAAGTCTTCGTGCTGGTATGTCTGCGCCAGCAGCAGCACAGGCATGTGCCAAGGATGAGCTCCCCGGAGCAGGTGGGCCCCCATACTGGAGGAGCTAGTGTTCATCTCCTTTCTTATCTCTTAATTTATACAGCCCGCTCTCTAAATGATCCCCAGCCTGGAGGCAGGCGTCCCAAGCAGGGCTGTGACCTTGACCAACCTGACATTAGCCCAACACCCCTGGCTGCTTTTGTGTGCTGGCCAGTCTTCCCTGGGGCTGTGTGAAGGCAGCGAAGCAGCTTTCCCAAAGCCCAGGGCTGCTGCTGTTAGTGCAGAAGTGCTGTGGAGAGGCTGTGGCTGCAGAGAACACGAGCTGGCTGCAGCTGCACGCTGGCAGGCGGATGCTGCAGCGTCCCCAGCTCCCTGCTCTCAGCCATTTGTCTTGCTGTCCTATCAGCCCTGGCACGAGGGAGTGTTGGGAGTGCCGCTTGTTTACTGGTGACCTCTTCAACTGGTTTAACAGGATATTAATTCCCTGTGCCAGAGCGAGCCTTTCTCTAGATGTGTTTACCTAAACTAGGAATTTTCATTAATTGTTTCCGCCCCCCACCCTTGACTGCCTCCCCCTGCTTCCCCTCAGAGTGTAGGTTTGTGAATGTCTCTGTCCCAGCACGGACATTGTCTGGCTGTGTGCTCGCTATGGCCGCACACAGCTGGCACACACTGCCTTGCCTCGTGTCCAGGGTCTGTACCCACTGGAGCACAGTAACAGCACTGCAAGGGCGACAGAATGTTTCTATTTTCATTTTTATTTTCACCCCTCCTTTTCCCAGTGGGCCGCTGTGTCTCTGTCTGAAGTCTGCTCCGAGTCACAGGGCTGGCTCAGTGTGGGAGGAGGATTTGCAGGAGAGCACAGGCACTGCTTAGTGCAGAACTCCCATCTCACTGCCCCACACCATGCCTGAAGCCTCTGGCTCTGGAGAGGCCTTAGCCTGCAGAGGTCCTTCCTCTTGCAGCCTTTCAGCAACACAGCCCTGCTGTTTTCTGCCCCTGGGGAAGATGAATGTGTGAGCATGGTCCATCCCTGTCCTCAGGCCACCTGCTCCTGCAGGTAATGCTCTCCTAGAGCACACACTGGCTGATTGGAGTTAGAACATCAAAATACACCAGGCCATAGTAGAGCTACCAGCAGTGCCAAACATGGAGTTTGCCAAGTTAGTCCACGTGAAAAATGACAGGGATATGACTTTCTGTATGCTTTTTTTTTTTTTTTTTTTTAAGAATAAGCTGGTTTGGGGTCTCCAGAAGCCCCAGCCTCTGTTATGTCCAGGACGCGTCAGTGTTCTGCTGGATGGCTCAGTCACTGTGATCGTGCCCAGTGTTGCTCTGCACATGCACGGTGTCCTGCCAGACTCCTCTGAGCACGGCCCAGCCCTTTAAGTCCCTGTGACCACCTCCCTGTCCCTGGAGCTGCCTGTGCCGAGGGCTCGCTGCCCGTGCCGGGCCAGCTCCTGTCCCAGCGGGTGCCACGCACGGCACAGCGCTGCGGGAGCTGCTCTGCCCTGGAATGCGCCAAACCCTGCTCCGCACAAAAGAAATTCCTTGGCTGTGCAGAGGGAAAACAGGCTGTGCTGGCTCCCTTCTCCTGGCCCCTCTCTCCCTGTGTCTGAGGCTGTGGAGCCAAGTGCGTGACTTGCAAGGAAACAGCCCGGCAAAGGGGTGCTCCAGGAGCCTGGCTTGGGGCGATGGTGACTCTGCTTTCTCTTTGCTCGGGGCGATGGTGACTCTGCTTTCTCTTTGCTCGGTGGAGCCCCTCAGGGAGATGCTTGGTCTCTCGTGCTGCTGGGGAGGATGGGGCTTGCACACAAAAGCAGCTCCCTGACCTTTCCTTCCTAGAGCCGGGGCTGAAAGGGGCCGTTGTGCCCTTTGCAGGGGGAGAAGCTGGTGGACAGGCAGGGTTTGTCTATATCCAGCTGTCCCAACTGCCGGCAGCCCAAGGGGCTGAGCTCCTCCCAAAAATCCTCTGGGACTCAGCTTCTCTCCTCTGCCTGAGCACCGGCCAGTGCAGATCTCTGTAGGTCCTGTCAGCTGCTTGGGCCCCCAGTCCTCCCTTGCAGTTTCTTTTACCCCGCAAAAGATTCTTCATGAGCGTCCTTAATGTGGTGAAGGCAGAAGGAGGGGCAGACAGTGCTTCCCTGGGTGCAAAACCCCAGCAAGACCTGCTTGCTGACAGCACAGCTGGGGATGGTGTAGTGGCTTCACTGGCTGGCTGCAGGAGCCAGCGTGGAAAACTGGAGGAATCTGGAGGCTTCCCAACCCTGAGGACTCCTCCTCTTGCAGATTTGCCCATAGCAAGGATGGAAACTTGCAGCTTGCTTGAAAAAGATCTGCTGTGGCAGCCGTGGTGTAAATGGCAGTGGGGCCATGGCTGGGGGTCTGCTGCAAGGCTGGGGTTTCTGCTTGGGGTAAATCTGTGGTGCTGCAGCTGGTACAGTGCATGCATGGGGGAAGAAATGTCATTTTCTGGAAGTGCATGTGCTGGCTGGCACAAGGGCACTGCTTTAGTGCACAGATGCTGGTGCTATGGAAATATTTAATTACATTTATTTGACGTGTTAACCCCAGGAAAAAATTGTTCAAAAAATTCTAATCTCTGTAAATCTTGAGTTACTTTCCCTATTAGATCCAGAACGGATTTGCATGTCATCAGACAGAAACTGGGCTGTAAGACAGGACATGCAGCTTCATCTTTTGCTACCACAACATCCTCTTATGGAGGCTTTTCAGGTAGTGCTGCTCTTAAAGTGCACAGGTGAGGCAGACTTGTGTGCAGTTTGTGATGCTCGTAAGAAATGAGAGAAACAAGCATATATTTAAATTATCTTAATGCCACGTGCATGTGTCCTAAAATGTACTTCTGTCCTTTGCTGCCTGAACCCTGTCCACCAATCCTGAAACTCCTCTAATCCCTGGTGCCAGCAACAATTCTCTCTTCTGGCAAGCACCTAAACTGGGCTGAGGGTTTTGGAGGTGGAGAGTGGCTGCTTCGGGGGACAAGTTTCCTGCCCTTCAGGCACCTTGCCATCTTGGCTGCCCAAGGCTGTGTTCCTGCAGCAGATGGGTGACAAACGAGGATGCCAGCAGCAGCACACCCCCACAATGGGGCCGTTCAAATCCTGTTTTCATTCTTGCAAAGTTTTGTGTGTTCCCAGCCTAATCCATGCAGCCAGAAGCTGCTGCTATCCTGTTACGCAATTATTATTTTTATAACCAGAGGGAGAGATGTATTAGCATGGAAACAAAGTCCAGTTTCTCTGGCTGTGAAGTGAGTGCTTGCTGTGACCTCGTGTCTGGTTTGGGAGGGTCTCAGGGGCTGCCAGCAGCCTGTTTGGCAGCCTGGGGCTGTAGAAGGGGTGCCCCAGGTGCGGCAGGTACATCTGGGGACTCCCACTCCTCGCATCATTGCCAGCTGCCACACGTCTCCCAGGGCACAGGACAGAGCCTGGCAGCACAAAGCAGCAGCTCCAAAAGTGGCGCTGATGCCAGGCAGTGGCACGGAGCTCCCTGCACCCGGGCAACCACAGAGCCCTGCTGGGCTGCCCTTGGGCACCCAGCTGGGCTGCCAGCGAGTGAGATTCAGATCAGCTTTGCCCCTGCAGCTGGGAGGGCAGCTGGGAGCTGGAAGATGGGGGTTGAAGCTGCTCTCGTCCCATCTGCATCAGGGACGTGCTGCTACAGTGCATGGGCACGTGCTTAAGCACTGGGAGAGGGGATGGGGACTTGTGCCCGGGTGTGCAGCCCTGCTCTGTGAAAGCAGCACATGGGCAGAGTGGAAGCTTCAAGCAAAGTTTATTATAAAAGCCCTCCTGTTAAGTCACGAGGTGAAGAAAGGACACTCTTCCTTTCTAAACTCATCCTCGGAGAGGAGCCTGGGTCCAATTTAGCCCCAGACTTTGTCAATGGTGTATGTCTAAAGGATTATGCAGGTGTAATTGAACCTTTATACGACTTTGTCCCACAGGATTAAGGATGATACACCTAATGTATTTATACAAATATATTAAATGATTTGTTTAAATTTATTACAATGATTATAAGGATTAGAGGAAAAAAAAAGAGCTTAATCAGAACTATTTACTAAACATTATGGATAGCTATAACTACTAGTGTAGTGGACTGTTTTCAAAGCAATATTAAAGCAATTATATTAAAGCTACCTAAACAATTACTAAGTAGAGGTTGATGTTACTCACCCGTACCAATGGCCAAAGGCAAATCTCTTTGACTCAGCTTCGAGGGGTATCCCCACCCAAGGGAAGGATCTTCACACACCTTAGGGAGGTATGATGGGAGTTTTCACTGTGTAAAAGTGTGACTGATCTTTTATAGTATAAGGTGATTGACTGTCAATCATATGCATTTTTTACATCATGTGCTATCAGACTTAATCAGCAAAATAGGCTTTGTGCTGAAATAGGTGCGAGCAGCTCTTCCGTTTCTTTTTCCCACCACTCCTGACTCTCACTTCCATATCACAGTGCACATTCTTGCTGCTCCCAGCTCCGGTCAGGGAGCGTGCCTTGCATGTCCTCGTGGTAGGATCTGACAGCTTGGTCAAGCTGGTCTCAGTATTCTTCAGCACTAAGAACCGCAGACCCTCCTTACTTGATCTTATCAGTGCTTAGCAGAGCCTCCTCTCTCAGGCCTTCACTGGTGAACCTGTAAGACAAATTTCCACCTGCTGTACCCCTGCTTAGGCAGAGCGTCCTGCCACAGCCAGGGCCCAGCCTCAGGCAGTGCTCAGCGTGTCCCTGCTTACACTGCCAGTGCTCACCAGATTTCCTGTTGAAATCTTCGTGACGTGGGCATTTAGTACCTCGTGATGCTGTGGTGTGGCACAGTTTCAGGTGAGAAATCACAGACTGGAGGGCAAGTGCAGGAGCTTTATCCATGAGCTCCCAGGGAGTGCCGTGGGAATGGCCACATCCCCCTCAAGCTGAGAGCCGCAGCTTGCCCCTCCAGTCACTCGTAGAAGTGGAGCTCTCCAGCTTCCTCCTCAGCAGATGCAGGTACAGAAAATAATCTCAGGTTCCTGCTTTGTCTTTTCCTGCTTCAAGTGCTCATTTATGCTGCCTTGACTTTTTGGCCCTGCCGGTTCTGCCAGGCTTCCTGTTTCCCAGGCGCTTGAAGGGATTTATGATTTTTTATGGCTTTTGGAAGGCGTTTACCAAACTCTTTTGGCCGACCTCTTGGAGCTTTACTTTTAGCCTGTCAGCATTTACCATCCATTCTGGTTTTCTCATTTAGATGCAGCTTCAGCAGTTTAGATGAATGTCTTCTCATTTTCAATAGCCTCTTTTCCTCTGCAGTCAAGCCTTGCTTTCCTCCCTTTTGCCTTTACACTGTCCTCCAGCCAGACACTTCAGGTCTGTTCTGATGTCCCAGCGGGTCTCTCTAAAGAGGCTCAGAGCCTCCCACAAGTTCATGTTACCCTTTTCAGTTTCTTCATAAAAACAGATTCTCACTTTTGGTGTAGTTTCCTTTCTGAAATTAAACACTTCTGCAGTGGATATGTTGACCACTCTGGAGGTGCTGGCTCTGGAGATAACTGGGAGCTGCCAGGGGCCAGCAGCTGCTTGAGTGTGCAGCAGTGGGAACTTCCTTAGGGAGGAGCAGAGCCTACTGCAGCCCTTCTGCTCCCTGGAATCCTCTGTGTGTGACCTGAAGAGGGTAAAATCCTCCTGGCTGGGCTAGCAGAGGGTCTGGACTCCCACCTCTGGAGCTATACACCTGGGGAGCTGCTCTCAGGTCCCAGTCTCACCTCATTACTGTCTCTGGAACAGTGAGGGCTGGCATACCCCATTTTCATACCTCTCTCTAGAGCCATTATGGTTTACAGCAGCAGACTCAGGTCCTTGGAGCCCAGAATGAGGGTGCTTGCTATCTGCTGTGGCAGTGTGCAGGTGGGAAGAGGGGAGCTATCAGGAAGGGAGCTGGGGTTAACAGAGCTCTAGTCATCATCTTTAGAGCTTGTACACTGAGTGCCCTGTGGCTTCTCTGCCTGTCCCCCTGGGAAGGGAGCCCCTCCCCAGGGTGGTGGGGAGCTGTGATGGGGAGGGAATAGCCCATCAGCGTGAGGGCAGGCAGGGGCTGCCTGGTGCAGGAGGCTTGTCAGAGCAGCAGGGACAGGGAACCATGCCTGGGGCTGGCACAGCCTGGAGGACGGCGGGATGGGGTGGGCTTTGGACTGATGCTGCCGAGCAGAGTTTGCTCTTAGTCCCTGTGGACTCTGTGGTCACTGCTCCGTGGACATTCCTATGCCTTCCAGAGCCATGGGCACTGCACGGTGAGCCAGGCACCCCAGCACACCTCCTGCCTTGCAGAGCAGGTGTGGTGGGCAACACAGCAGGCACAGGGGGCCAGCAGAGCCCTGTGCCAGGATGCCAGCCTCTCACAGAGGGCTCAGACCCTGGGGGCAGAGCACAGGTCCTAGGTGCTGCATGCCACAGAGGCTGCTGTCAGGCATCAGGCTGCCTCCTGGTCCTGAGGATGTCTCTCCTGCTGTTTTGCAGATATCCACGAATTCTACGATTTCACGCTGCGCTCTGCACCCGTGCAATCCCCAAGCCTGGATGCCCGTCATGGCACAGCCAGGCAGCAGCTTGGGTCCAGCGAGCCCAGCTCCACAGTCACACCCAGGGAGCCCCAAAGCCTGCCTGAGGTAAGAGCCACCCTCGTGGTGCTGCATGGCCAGACCCTGCACACTCCTGTGCTGAGAGGGACTCGAGGTGCACACACAGCCTGCCCAGCTCGCAGCCAGGCTGTTTGCACACATTCTCTGTCATAGCTTGTCTCATAAATGAGGCAACCTCTCTGGCTCACAAGCATTAATTGAATTACTCGTAATGTGAACAGCTCCAGCTCTGGCTCCTGCTCTGCAGTTGCAGCTGGATTGTTTGCTCCTGTCTGACACTGTCTCCCATGGAGGCGTTTCAGCTCTCTGTTCCAGCCACTTTTGATAAGTGAAGTAGGTTGAGTCTTTCAAGTTTCCCTTTTCAGGATTTTTTTCCCAGCTCTCAGATAACTTGTGTCTCTCTTATTTGCATTCTCTTCAATTTTCAACAGCCTTCTAAAAGATACAGCACCAGGTGGAGAGGCAGGAATTGAGCAGTAGGGTCTCAGTTATCTCAAAGGCACCGAGGTAAATAAAATTGCCTTGTGTCTTTGCAGGCCTTCTTTCCATCCCCCACTTACTGCCTCCATCCCCCACTCACTGCCCTGCCATGGGATGCTGTAGGATCCCCCTAATCTAGGGATACACTTGTGCAGAAATGCAAAAATTCAGGGATTCCTCCTTTGAGTGAAATAACCCTATCAGATAAACACCATTTTCTGCCCCAGAGATTGAACTGGCTTCAATCGGGTACCTGGGGGTACTCCAAATTTAAGTGTCACATAGGGAAGATGGAGCTGCATGATATCATCTAAGGAAGAACACTTTAAAGAAGTTTGGGGGTCAAGAACAAGGAGGACAAAACAGCCCACAATCACTGCAGGAGATATTTGTGTTCCTCTGACTCAGGAATCGCTTTGGTCCCATTTTTTTTTTTTTTTGACCCCCTTCACATTGCCAGTCCCTCTAGTTGAAGTCAAACCTGCAACTCTAGTATGTGTTTAAGAACAAATTTTTAGTGCTGTTATGCCGTAAGCAGTGGGATCCTGCTTTGGAGTTTTTTTGGGGTGTCCTGTAGTCTTGGTCCATCCAACAGTGAGCTCTGCTGGCAATAGCCACCAGTCTCTGTGGCCAAGCCAGTCTGTGAATCCCAAGATGGAACAAGGACCTTGAAAATCAATGTGGAAACAAGCAGGGAAGCAACTGTGGGCCTTGCACAGCTGGTGTGAGCAGTGCCCCTGCTCCTTCCACTGTGCATTGTCTGTAAGGGGGATGAAAAAAGCATCCCGTCAGGATGCCAGTGCCAGGCTTCCTGGCACTGAACACCATCAAATCCCTCCTCCTTTCCCCAAAAAAATGTGTTTGGGATGTCTTGTGTTGCTGAAAGGTGAAATGCCACTCAGCAATGGCACAGTCCCAGAGTCTGGGGCCAGCAAACCTCCAGGGTTGCTTGCAGTGACCCTGCTGGCCCTGGGGCCAGAGCCAGGCAGGCCGACAGGAGAGGCGGGGTGCCCGTCAAAGGCACTCGTCCCCTTGCACGGGGAAGAGCTCATTTTGGCCCTTCCAGAAGCAGTGGAGAGCCTGGAGACAGCCGGCCTGCCCTACCCACGTGTCCCCCCAACTTGTCTCGTTCCAGGACTGCTCCCGGGACCGTGAGCAGAGGCTCGGCACGGGAGCCGGGGACGGCGCCGCGGGGACAGCGCCGCGGCTGGTGAGGGTGACAGCACGGCGGACAGAGGCACCGGCCAGCGTCTGCAGCCTGGTGCTCAGCTCTCACAGCAGCCTGCCCCAGGTGAGCCTCCACGTGCCCCACGCCACTGCCAGCCCTGCCAGCCCTGCCAGCCCTGCCCGGCGCTGAGGGCGCAGCGCCGGAGCCGCGCGCTCGCGGGGATGGCGCGTCCCTCCCCTGGGGCTGGCCGCGTCTCCTCCTGGCCCTTCTGCTGACGCTCACACCAGAAAATCAAGCGGTCACTGGTGCCGGGGGGCTGGAGGGCACCAAAATCATCCCCTTGCCTTAGCACTGCTGGCCCTGTGTCAGCCCTCGGGGCTCGGAGGGCAGGTGGATGTGGCGCAGGGATGACGAGGCTGCGTGGAGCTGGAAATGCTCCCAGAGCCATCCCTCTTGCCCCCAGTGCTGGCACGCTCCCACATTGCAGATTTCCTTATTTTTTTCCCCGAGCTCTTAAATGGCAGGTCCGTTCCTCAGCTTCCTGGGAGCTTTTCTCTGCTGTCTTATTTACTTGGAAACACCATTTATTTGGATGTGCATCGTAAAGCTCAGCCTCCACTTGGTGCAAGAAAATCGTTTGGGCTATGCATTTGAGGGGAGTTTTAGGGATGAGTGAAGGGCAAAATGCACTTTTGGGAAGGATGAAGTGGCCAGGAAGAATGGAGCTCACCACAGATTTAAAATTATATGAAAATGTTGTTTTTCTTGGCAAAGTTTGAAATAATGTTTGTTTGCTAAGTCTAAGTCTTCTTCCAAAGTATTTTAAATACAAAAATTGCACTGCCTCTCTTCTGTCTGTCCTTTTTTAAACGTTTTCCTTCTTTTTCTGGACTGCAATAAAATGGGTAACACCCCATTTTTTTTTCTCTCTTACTGTTTAATTTCTCCTTTTCTCTTGTTTCTCTCTACATTTTCAATCATTCACCATATCTTTAGCAGTTTTTGAAAGGGCGAGACAGTGGTTTTCTGAATATGACAAGAAGATGAGCTTGGCTGCTGATTTCCATTTGCCAGTGGGTGGGAAACATCACCACAGGGGAGTCACAGGGCAAAACCCATGAGGGGGTGAGAGCCTGAGCAATTGGGAACAGATTCTGTTGTGATTTTAAGGGATTTTCTTCCTGACTGTCCCAGGCTATGAAGTACAGCAGCTCTTGCATCCAGCCCCAAATGTCTGGCTGAGTTGCAATGTCTCCTTTAGCAGCAGACACCTAGTTTTAATTTAAGGCTTCATGCAGTGGGGAATCTGCTCTGTCCCTGGCCTGGCTGGCCTGATGATTATTTATCCTTCACATTAAAAATCTGTATTTTACTGTTAGCCTCTATTTCTCTTGGTTTAGCTCCCAGCACTAGGAAATTTTGCTGCCTCTGTTTGCTAGGATGAAGGACCTTGGCAATCAGAAATGTTCCCAACATGTAGGTATTTATAGATGCATCTAAGTTCCCTCTTAACTTTCCCTTAGATAAACTAAACAGATTGGCTTCTTCACTCGCTCACAGTTGAGGCAGGTTGTTCCAGACCTGAAAAAATCCCTGTCATTCTTTTCAGCCCCCTTCTTTCCTAGCCTGTGTCAGCATGGGACCCGTCCTTGGTGCCAGGTGCTGGAGCTTGAGGGGTCACTCATTTGCAGGGGCTGCAGCTGCCAGCCCTGAGCAGGGGGGTGACTGCCCTGAGGTGGAGGAACAATGGGAACCTGGGTGGGCAGACTGGGACTCTGGGAGGACTGTGCTCTGGCAGGGCCCTCATCTGCAACCTCCTTCATCCCAGAGGATGGTCATTTCACAGCATGGTTGCAGGCAGAGCAGGGAGCTGGAGGTGAAAAGCTGTGAGCATGGTAGTGTTCAGTGCCAGGTATTGCCATGCCTGCTGTAGTCCTGCCTGAAAGTTGGCTTTCTGCAGCTTTCCTGAAAACTGGAGCCGAGCAGTGCTGGAGAGCTGCGGGCTCGAGCAGAGCTCCTCTGCAGCAGCCCCTGTGCTGGGATGCAGAGTCCTTCATCACAGTGGTGAGCCTTTCACCAGGATGTCACCTTCACTGCTGAATACAGGCCTTGCCCTGACAGAGGGGAGCATTTCCAGCAGCCCTCCATGCGACAGGATCAGGTGCCTGGGGCAGGCTGTGCCGCTGGACCACAGCACAGGCCCGGTTTCTCATCCTTCACTCCTGCCTGAAGGCGCTGAGGACACCTCAGCTCCTGCCAGCATCGCATCCCGCGTCAGTTCTCAACAGCAGCAGCACGCAGGACAGCACCAGGGCTGGACAACACCCGGCTCCTGCCCTGCTCCACGGGGACTTACTGCTTTTCAGCCTTCAGTGTGTGCTTTTTATGCCACGGGCGTTTCCAAATCAGGTTTCAGAAAAATACCTGAGCTGGCAAATTGCACTTGGAAGGACCAGGGAAGCTTTTATAAGTTAATGGTAGTTAATACTCGGGCAGGGGAGCACCAGCTGCCACTCAGGTGCCATCAGCCCAGGAACAAGAGCTCTAGTGGATACCCTGCCACTGATGAAAGGCAACATGATGAACTGGCTTTTCCTACCTGAAGTAAGTGCAATTCTCCTATTGCATCAATGTAAATAAGTTTTCCATTGCCCTGGCTTTGTCCTTTCCCCTGCCCGCAGCTCTCCACAGCAATGTTAACAGGGCAAAAGCTACCATGACCTGCTTCAGCCAGGAAGATGCATGTCAAATAGATTGCCTCTCCACACAAATGCTTCCAGGAACAGGAAATTTCTGCCTGCTGGCGAGGATATGGGTGTGCTCTGAAGAGCCCTGCAGCGTGCAAATGGCTGCTACAAAGGAAGAGGTGCCGGTAAATACAGCACCAGCATGTGCTTCCCTGTTGAGGCTTAGTGGGCTGAAGCCGTCTCTCCATGGCAAAGTGGATATTCAGCCCTCAACGGGGCAAGAGCAAAGGGACTTTTCCAGATAAAAAAGCCCTGTTGAAGCTAATAGAGGCAAAACCCTGCCTGAGTTCTGGGGCTTGTGGGGTTTTATTTGCTGAATCCTTCATTTCAAGCTTTTCCCGAGCCCTGTGGTTGCCCCAGCAGGGCTGCCCAGGACTCGTGTGCGGGAAGACTCAGGAGGGTGCTGCTGTGGCCGGTGTCACTCGCCTGTGCTCCCGGGCTGCCAGGGAGGCTGCTGCTCTCGGTAAACGCCGTTTTCATCCTCTGTGCAGGGAGCAGCCGGCTGTAAAGAGAAATGAAAGAGGAACAATGCCGCTGATGAGCAGAGCTTTGCGCCTGCGAGGAAGCGCTGCTTTTCCCCTGCCACCCTCTCCGGCTACCCGGCGCGGCTCTGCAGCGTCTCTGACTCCATCCCTGGCACCGTGGCAGTGCGGGGCCGCCCCTCCGCCTCCGCCTGCCCGAGCATCCCTCCCGCCTGCCGAGGCGTTCCTCGCCCCGCTGCTCTGCCCTGGCTCAGCCTGCAGCTGGCACGGAGCAGCAGCAGGTCCTGGTACGACGGAGAGCGCCGGCGAGGCTGCTTCAGAGGACAGGCATTCATTCCATGCGTGCTCCGCAGTCACTGGTGAATAAGAAACCTCGCTGACAGGGGTCACTGCTGCTCCGGCAGGCTCTGGGTGTGTGGGATGCCTCCGAGCACGCCCGCAGCGTGAGAGGAGGTGCAGTCTGCGCTTCAGCTCTGCGGGGCTGAGGCCAGAAATGGCCCAGTCCCCCTCCCTGTGCCCCAGGGAGGGCACAGCTCCGACACAAACGCTCTGTCAGGGTGTTAGGAGCCCTCTCTGCTGCGGAAGAAGATGCATCCGTCTGCCCCGTCACCCACGGCTCAAGTGCCAAACAGGTCCACGGAGCTCCCTGGGGCATTTGGCAGAAAAAGGCAAGCTGTGCCGCCAGCGTGGCGACTGTCTGATCCCCTCGTCCTTCTCTCAAGCATTTTTTCCTATTTCCCAGTGTGCCTTTGGCCGGAGCGAAGGGCGTTCCCGCGCTGTGCCCTTTGCCTGCCAGGAGCAGCGCTCGGGATGGGTGGGATGGGCGGGCGGCAGACCCTGCAGCTGCGGAGATGCCGGCTCTGAGCTCCCTGCTCCCCTGCCTTGGCTGCAGCCTCGCCGCTCTCCATTTTCCCTGCGAGATACACGGGAGGGGAAGCACCAAGGAGCTGTTTGCTGTTGCGTGGAGCGTCAGGGAAATGATGAAGCAGGTCTCCGGTGTGGGTGAATGTCTGACAATGAAGGCAGCCCCACCAAGAAGCCCCTGTCAGGTTTCTTGGTTGCATGTGCTCTGCTGTCCCCACCACCCCATGCCCTCTCGGTAGGCTGACTGGGCAGGCAGCTGAAGCTGTTGCTGCAGGCCAGACTTTACGAGGCCACTGCTTTATCTCGATTTTGAGCCCATCAGCATCAGCCCTGCAGCCCCAAAATCCCAGGAAGCAGGTAATGCTCAAGCAATGGGACCGCAGAAGCAACCAGCTCCTGGGGGAACTCCCCCCTCCCCATTGCATCCCCGTGCAAAAGGGAGGAGAGCGTGTTTATCGTAGGAGAAGCAGAGAAGAAAAGCAGCAGTCCCCAGCCCAGAGGCTCTGCCCTGTGTTACTTGAGCCTCTTTGTGCCTAGAGGTCACTTCAGGGCATTCAGATGCTCTCCAGCGATTTTGTGTTTCCCCACTGCAGACACAGGCTCAAAAGCCAAAGTGCTGGACTCAGGAGGGTGTCTGTCTCTAGTGAGACACCTGGATTGAACCACGCATCAGCCCTGCACAGCAGGGACACCCAGCTGGGCCACCTGTGTCCCAGGGATGCTGCTGCTCAAAGGGGGGGGTCAGCAAGGGCTGTGTCAGTAAGAACTGTCACTTCAGTGGACATTTTGGGGTCAAATAGCCTCAGCTTCACTAGAGGCTCTTGCTATTCCTGCTGCAGAGATGGACATGCTTAGACTTCAGTTCTCCCAGCTCAGTATCTAGCTTCAGCAAAGGATGAAGAAGTCAGTAGAGCCACCAAGCTGTCAAACCAAAATCTCATGCATGGTCACCTATTCCTACTCTACCTGGGGACGTTTTGTCTAATACCAGCAGCAACAAGAAGATCCTTGCAGACACAAGGGGTTTTTTTTGGCTGTGCAGCATAAGAAAATCTTGATGGATGTGGTGTCTCCATTCACCCAAGTCATTGTCAGTCTTTTTAAAGTATTTTAATGCAGCTCTCCCCGTGCAATGGCAGAAAGGGAACAGTGAGGGGGAGGCTCTGGGGACTGTTCAACAGAGAGCCATGCTCCAGAGCCATCCAGACAGGCTTGGAGTCCATCCATCCTCCCTCCAGATCAGTGCTTCAGCTTTGCCTGCTGGAGAACTTGCACACTGATGAGATTCACAATCATAGGTTCCACGTGTAGCTCTGAAATCAAGAGCCAAGACCATTCACAGGCACCTCCAGCAGCATGGGCAATGATCAGGGGCCGGGCCAGGCCCATCGGTGTCTTGGCCAGGAGCTCAGTGAGCTGCTGCACTGCCTCTGCTGGGTCTCTGTCTGCTCTGCTCGTCAGGTTTCCCAAGTGTGCTGATGCAGGGTCCACACAGTAGCCCCCAGGTTCCTCCTTTCCTGCTTTGCCTTGTCAGGTGCTTGCCCATATTCCTGCCACAAGCAAAGCGAAGCGCTGGAGCCTTTCTCCTGTAACACAGACCCACCAGGGGCTCGGAAATGGGAGCCAGAGCACGGCATGTGCCACCCTCTCCTCCACCCCTCCCCATCCCACTCCCCCTCACAGCCACCCCAGCAGCTCAGGAGGGGTGAGGACAAATCCCTCAGGTGCATTCCTGCAAAACAAACGAGCTCTCGTCCCCATTTTTAGAGAAATAGAGCAAGCTTGAAGGCAGAGCCTGGCGGGCCAGCTGCCTCCTGTCTGGAGTGCTGGAGCTGGGGGAGCGTCACTGTATCTTAATGGCATCAGGCTGGGCAGAGAACAGGATTCTGGTGGCAGAGGCAGTACTGGCAATGTTATAAATAAAGCAGCCACGATAACTGCTCATGAAGGTTTACGGTCTTTAGGATTTGGAGGATCAGTATCAAGCTACGCTGAGAGATGTGTTATCCTCGGCATTGGCAGGAGCCAGGGGAAGCGCGGGGGGAGGGCAGTAAATGAGCGTGGGTTTGGAAATCATCCCTCCAATCCAAGCTGAGCCCTTGGAAAGGTGCTCTCTGCTGTGTGCTGGCTCCTCTTGCCTTGCTCTGCCTGCTCTGGGAGGGTTAAACCGTGCAGCAGTGGCAGCATTTCAAGCCAGTCTTGGTCCTGTTGCAGGAAGCAAGGACTCAGCCCAGGGCAGCACCTGCCAGGGCCCTGCAGCCTGCAGGCACAAAGCACCTTGTAGGAGTTTTGCTGCCATCACACCTAAAAATTATTCCAAGTATTGAGGCTCAGGCAAAGGCCTCCTGCAGTCTGTGGCCTGGATATCTGTAGGGGCTGGCACTGCTCAGGTACACCAATTTCAGTGCCCAAAGCACTGGCATGGAGACCATTCTGCCTGGCCAGCGTTGCTTCCCCAGCCTCACAACCAGCTTCCCACCTGCACGTGTCCCGGAAACACAGCAATGTCCTGCAGGCTGTTCCCCCCTCCTTAAGGGGTATTTTTAGCCCAGATCATTTCACAGCCTGGCCTACAGCAGACTGAGAGCAGAGGCAGAGCAAGGAGGGGGCACTGCACTGCAGCGCAGGGGGAGACCAGGCTGGGCCTGGAGCTGGGTTTATTGCAATCCCACTGTTGCCCTGTCCATTCCCTCCCCCTTGGCACGTCTGCACAGCTGCTTCCCCTCTCTGCAGTGGTAGATTTTGCACAGCTGAGTCTCATGGGGTACTTGTGCAGGAAGATTTCACAAGCTTTAGTACTCCAGCGCTGTGCGAGTGCTCCTGCATTCCCGATCTGGCCTGGAACCAGAGCAGGGTGACGAAACAGCTCTCCCGGCTGCCTGCTCTCCCTCGCACCATGGCTTGGCAGCCCATGGCCTCTGGGGGAACATCAGCCCAGCTGTGCGTTCTGGCCGGTGTGGATGTCCGATCCCTGCAACCTGACCATGCCGTGTCCAAGCCCCGCGGTCAGGGTGAGGGGAGCTGGCACCTCAGCCTCAGCGCCATCCACCCTCCGGGGCTGGTGTTGCGAGTATGTCACTCTTGGCCTGGGTGCGCCTGTGCCTCCGCAACGGCTCCTCATTCCGCGACTGCCACCCGCTTTGAAGGTCACCTCGGAGCGGCCGTGTTGGCGGCACTGCGCCTTTAAGAGGGCCCCGTGCGCGGGCCGCGAGCCTGCGGCGCGCGCGCTGATTGGCCGGGCGGGCGGCGCGCGCGGCGGGGGCGGGGACAGCCATTCACAAATTTCCGAGCGGCTCTGCCTCCCTTAAAGGGGCAGGGCCGGGCCAGCCAGGCGCGCTCCTCCCGTCCACCGCGGGTGCCCGTGGCTCCAAGGGACCCCAGCGCTGGTTTGTCTCCCCGCGGCTGGGCAGGTTTCCCGGCCGGGAAGTGTGTTCTGGGGCAGCGCTGCCCGGATGAGGCAGCAGCATCCCTGTGAATCACTGACTGTGGGCGGTGGGAGGTGCAGAACGGGCTTTGCTCCATCTGGAAGTGGCAGATTGGAGCAGGGCTGGCATGGGGAAAGGGAGAATGCGTGTTCCCCACAGAATTCCCCTTCTTGTTCCCCGAGCAGGGTGGGATTAGTCGAGGAAGGGACATCTCTGGGCCCTGGATGGGGGAAAGGTCCCTCTGGGCAGGTCTGTGCTGCCCGGGCAGCCCCAGGTCTGGGCAGAGTGCTGCTGAGCCCTTGCCTCCCTTTCAGAGCCACGTGTTGACCCACCCTGAGGAGAGTGCCTGTTCCTGCAGGGATGGGTCCTGGTGAGGAGCCCCTGAGGGTCAGCCTGGGGGGCTTTGTGGCCCCGAGACCATTTCAGCTTAGGCAGAGGCAGCCAGGAGATCTCCGCAGGCTTGTACAGCCCAGGCAGGGTGTGTTTGGCTCCCACTAAGGCTGAAATATGTGACCATACCCGGGGCAGCCTGGGCTAGTGAAGGATGCAGGGAAACAGGATCGCTGGTGGTGTCACACTAGGCACAAGCCAGACATCAAGGTACACGACCAAAAAAATCGCAACCGACTCTCTTAAAGGTAGTGAGATTCCAAAACACCTTGCTGTGCCCCTGGTGAGGAAGCTGTGCCCTGGTCACGGTGTCAGACCTTCCCTCTGCTCCGTCATTTTCTAAAGGAAATGAGGCACACACAAGGAGTGGGCGCCCACGGGCCGTGGGACACGCCAGGGCTGTCACCTGCTGTGGAGGGAAGTGCATTAAGGCAGCCCACAGCCAGCCCATGCCTCGAGTGCTCCAGCACAGGGCAGGATCCCTGCCAGGGATGGAGAGAGCAGCTGTGGGCATTGTGAGGCTGTCAGGAATTCCATAAAGCCTGCTGCATTTGATTGTTATTAAATAACGCCTCCAGGCTTTCCTTTAGAGGCAAGGAGCCTGAGCCCTGCTGTAAGGACCTGCTTCAGGTCTCCATCGCTCCTCTCCCCTCCCCCAGACAGCCATGAAGACATTTAGTTGTCCTTGATGTGAGTTGCAGAAACCAGCCAATGGTGTTTATTAAAGACTCTCGTGCCATTGCTGCCACTAGCGAGTGTGGTATTCACACGTCCTCTGAACAGAGAGAGACTTAGCTTTCTCCTCAGAGAAGCAGAGAAAAGAGAATCAAAACAATTCTTATCTCATTTGCTGCTCCTGTGTTTGTGCACATGTGGAATGTGTTCTGGAGATTGTTTACCAAAGAGTGATCTGTTAATTGGACTCTGCTGATGGTTGTTTGGATTCATTGACCAATTAGGTCACAGCTGTGTCAGGACTCTCCGCAGAGTCTCGGGTTTTTCTAGTTAGTGATAGTTCTCGTTAGTGTAATATAGTTATAGTGTAATATAGTTTAATGAAGTCATTAATTGGCCTTCTGATACCACGGAGTTCCTGCACATCATTCCTGCCGGTCGGGCGTCGCAGCACCGATAAGCGAGGCTGCAGCAACTGGGCAATGTTTTAGGGACCATTAATAGAATAAAAATGGTTTTGCCCTGGAGGAGAATAATTTGTCGGGCATCTGCCCTGAAAGTGCTGAGAGCTATTGGTCCCTTGGTATGCCTGGTTATTATTATCCCAGCTGCACATTTCCCAGCGTGAATTGCTGCTGGTGGCAGGAAGGAGTAGCCATGGAGTGAGATGTTTCTTATTCTGCCCCTTCCCTCTCAGCTGCGACTGCACAAACCCTCCAGTGCCCCTCCAGCCCTGTTTGCCCGCAGCAGCTGTGCAGCCAGCTCTGCAGAGCACCTCTTCAAGTTCCAGTTGAGGAGCCCCAGGCCCAGCAAATGGCAAATTCGTGCTGGGTGGAGTCTGTGTTAGCGCTAAGCAACTGACTGTCAGGCTGAGCCAAGTTCACTTGGTCCTTCTCTTTACTGCTTATCTCCTCCTAGCCTGTGTGCCCACACATGTGTCCCTGCTGCCTCCCTGGGCTGCATGTATTGGCTGTCTTTTTGCAGGTGGTAGTGATGGAAAAAGGTACCTCTCCCCGTGCAAAGCTGTCCTCCCCTTCCTCCTGAGCATTACAAAGGCTCCCTCTCTGCACCCAGGCTCAGAGCAAACCTGCGGCTTCGATTCCCCTGGCAGGATCCAGCTCCTCCTGGGCGACAGTCAAGCCCTCACGTGGCTGCAAGGAACTGGCTGCCTTCAGCCCGCCCCATCTTCCCATCTCCTGCGCCTAGAAGGGCTGTAGGTACTACAGACCTGCAGTGCCTGGTGCCTCACACTTGCCTTCCTCTTCCCGCAGGACTTGATGCGAGAGGAAGGGAGCGGCAGCAGGGGCTGAAGTGCTGGTGACACCAGATAAAACCTAGCTCTGTGCCATCTTCGTGCCTTGTGAATAGCATCATCTCCGGGGATTCCTTGACACTTTGCTGAAATTAGCACCTGTAAAAAGAGCAGCTGCCAAAGCTGAATTTAAATAAGACAGGGAGAATACCAGTAGGAAGAGGGTAGAGAATGAGAGAGCTCTTGAATCGCTTCCCTCCATGAAGGCACTTGCCTGGACATCAGCTCCTTTAGCCCTGCTCAAAGCTCATGTTACTGCAGCAAGATGCCCACAGCTGCCTCAAAGTGCTGGGCACTGTGCCTGCCCTGCCAGGCACAGACCTGGGCCCCCCAGTGCAGGTGCCCACTTCACTTGATCTCCCAGCAAAGCCACCCCTAGTTCCCAAAATGCCACTACTCACTAAAACAAGCTGTAGGAGTACAGAATGTGGTCCCTGGCCAACCAGCCCTGGCCTCCTCTTAAGCTTGGTTAGGTATCCCAAGTCCTGTGCAGCATTAGGGAACGTTGCAAGCAGGCAGCAGCAACCATGGATTACTTTTTTCCCTTTTAATTGGGGCTAGCAGGTGGCACATGTAGTTCATTAGAAATGCGTAGGAATGAAACAACTCTCGTGGCAGCTAAAATGGGAAGTGTGGGGTTTGGGGAGGGCAGATGCAAGCATGTAAGGAAGGGCTCTAAAGAGCTGTGGCAGCTGAGGCTCAAAACCCCTCTGTTTGCAACTGGCAATGAGGCACTAACAGAGAAGAGAGCTGTGGGGGAGGCTCTAATACTGCCCCTCCAGGGCTGGCAGTGAGGGTGTGTCCCATGTGGGCATGCCATGCCATGAATGGCTGTGAAGGCTGCAGAGACCCAGCATAGAGAGGACCAGACACCTTCCTTGCGGAGGATGCACCAAAAAAGGGGAAAAAAAAAAAAAAAAAGGGAGGGGAAAAAAAATCTAATTAAATGCTTCTCTTTATTGTTCACTCAGCTCCTTATTAAAGCATTTTTCCCTAACAGCTCTTGTCCTTTGCTTCTGCGCTTCCTCCCTGAGTCAATGTCCATGTCCTTGCCTGCCCCCATCCCAGGACAGAGTGACAGTGGATATGTCTGGAGCAGGGCAGGCGTGAGCAGTTGGGGTGACAGACTCTGCTTGTGCAGTTCCCTGGTGCTTTCCTCCCACCCAAGTCAGCCTCTTGCAGACACGGGGCTCCTGACTGAGCCTGGCCCAAAGATGGCTTTGGGGAAGGCTTGTGGCAGTGGAGAGGCCTCGCTGGGTGGGCACTGCAGGGTCCCTGCAACCTAACCATGCCATCCCAAGGTAGGCAGCGCAGTGGGAAGGAGTTTTGCAGCTGGGGCGGAGCAGTAATTAGTTATGCCCAGGTACTGAGCACATCTCATTGATGAATTTATCTCAGAGGTGCCGATGGGTGGGTAGCCAAGGAATTCATGTCCCTTTGGTCTCATGGGTGAGACACTGGCCACCTGCCCTTTCTTACAAGGCTTTTTGCTCTACTTTGGTGCAGCAATCCTTTATCTCAGCTCCAGTGTGGTCCCGGTCCCTCCTGTCATTCCCATCTGATGGCACAAGGAGCAGTAAAGATGTGGAGATAATCCTAATTTCTTAAAGCCTGAAGTGTAAAGTCCTCTCTTAAAGCCAACCCTGCACTCTTTCCTGCCGTGCACTCAAACACAGTTTTTCATTGATTAATTCTGAACGAGCTTGCTTTGCACGCAGGCATCCCGTGCTGCCCTGCCCTAGTGAGCTCCTGTGGCACTGTGCTCTGCAGTGGAAGCACTGTCCTGTGTGCTGCCATTGGCTTCACCTTGGTGCATCTCTTTGGGTCAGTGCCACAGTGCCCCTGAGACTGATTTCTGTCCCAGGACAGCCCAGGGGAGCAGCAGGGTGAGCCTCACCTGTGGAGCTGTTTCTGAGGGCTCAGCAGCCCTGCTGTGCTCGGCTGCTTGAGGTCACCACGGTGAGGACAGGTGCTCTAGACTTGCTTGTCCAAGAACATTATGATTGTCCTGAGCCTGCAGCAGGGAAATCTCAGTGTCTGAGCCACCCCAGCATTCTGTGGCATTAAGCCACCTTGTGATTGAGGTGACCTGAGCACCGTCTCTAGACGGTGAGGTGCGGGCAGTGCTGGAGAGGACAGGTGGGAACATGGTACTCGGGGGCAACGCCAGTCCTGATTTTGGGGTGTCTTCTGCCCCCTTCCCTTCGCCCAGAAGCAACCATTTCACTTGACTGCTTGACAGCAAACCCTGCAGGAGCACCTCTGTATGGAGGTGAAGTGCAGAAGTAATTTGGTACTGCAGTTTAAAGAGCTGAAGGAACGGGGAGTGGGCAGGGGCATTCGTCTGACCAGCCACCATGCACTTCCTGCTCCCACAGCCCTGCTCGTGCCCAGGGCCACATTACACCAGCTGCAGGAGGCCAGGAGGAGCCTTGCAGACCTTGGAACCTGAATTGAGGTGTTGCACCACCATATCTTGTGGCTCAGCTTGTGGCCCCCTCCTGCTTGTGTCTTTTAGCCGTAGCCTGTGGGAGCCCAGTGCACATTTCATTGCTTTTCTACATACTTATGTACCATTTCTTTAAAATAGTTTTTCACCCAGCCTAGTCTTTTTTTTTTTTACAACTTTTAGGCATTAAGAGGCCAGGTTCAGGTTCTAAATGGTCAGATGTGGGGGTTGCAATGGTCTTTCTCTCTCTCCCCATCAGTTTGTCTGGATGGCTCTTCTGAACTTCTTCCAGTCCTGCGCTTCTTTGCAAGAGGTGAAGGACTGCTGAGCTGCACTGGGAGCGGCACCTCTGCCCTGCTGCACCAGCAGGCATTTCTGCTCTGCTTTTGCCATGCCCTGATGGCAGTAGGTGGAAGGCCCAGCAAAGGCCCTCGTGGTTTCTACACCGTCCATGCACCTGTGGCTCACGGGGCAGTGGCAGCATCCCCGGGGGTGCTGTTCTGGATGGAGCACATGTGGTAACATTTTCAAAAAAGCAAGGTGAGAACTGATACAGAGATGCGACAGAGGTGCTGCTACCAGCCTAGCGACCAGTTCAGATCGGGAAAAATTATTTCCTACTCCAGTGCGGGCCACAGCTGAAGCCAGGTGAACCCCTCTTGGCGTCAGTCACAAAGCTGGCAGGGCTGCGGGGCTGGAGGAACGGCCGGCGCTGCCCAAGGGCCGCCCGGTGCGCCGGGAGAGCGGCTGACAGCAGCCGCAAGGTGATGCGTGAGGCAGCGCAGCGCGGGATTCTGCTCCTTCTGGATGCCGCCTGCGCGGGGGGCGGCGGGGGCGGTGCGGCCGGGGTCTGCCCGGAGCGCGGGGCTGAGCGGCGCCCCCGACGCCGGGGCGGGGCGCGGAGGTTCCGCCGGCGCGGATTGGTGGCTGCGGGGGAGGGGGGGGCGAGGGATGCTCCGCGCCGCCGCAGGTGCCGCGGTCCCGCACCGAGCCGAGCCGGGCCGGACCGCGCTGGGCCGCCCCATGCAGCGGAGCGGCTCGGACCTGCTGCCCCGCGCCCCGCGCCAGGCGCGGCCCCGGCACTGAGCGGCACTGCGGACGATGCCGCGGCGCGCCCCCGCGGAGATCACCGCGCTGTAACAGCATCCCCCTCCCTTCCTCCTCCTCCTCCTCCTCTTCTTCTTCTTCTTCCTCCTCCTCCTCCTCCTCCTCCTCCCACGGGGCCGGGGGCGCCGAGCGGACGCAGAGGCGGCAGGCGCGCCTTGCGCGGGGCGGGGGCCGCTGCCGCCCCCTGAGCATCCCTCCGCCCCTCCGCGCCGCCTCCCTCCCTGCCTCCCTCCCTCCCTCCCTGCCGGCTCTATGGTGTGAGGGCAGCGATGCACAAGCACCACCACTGCTGCAAGTGCCCCGAGTGCTACGAGGTAACGCGGATGGCGGCCCTGCGGCGCATGGACCCCCCCTCCTACGGCGAGTGGCAGCACGAGCAGTACGGCTACGGCGGCTACGGCTCGCAGACCCTGCCCGCACCCGGGGGGGCCGCGCCCGCCGCCCGCGGCAAGGCCAAGCTGGGGCCCCCCGCCCGCGACCCCGCCGCGCTGAAGCCGCCGCCGGCGCCGGGGAAGAGCGCGGCCAAGGTGAACGGGAGCGGCCCGGGCTGGTGGCCCGAGTGCACGTGTTCGAGCCGCGACTGGTACGAGCAGGTACGGGCCAGCCCCGGGCAGCGGCTCCCCGGTGCGGGACGCGACGGGGCGGGCGGCTGTCGGGGTGACGCCGGGTTCCCGGCGGGTTCCTGGCACGCTGCAGCATCGCCCCGGGGGCGTCGCGAGCAGCCGGCGCGGATGCCGGCGCTGCTGGGGCCGGCCGTCGGTGTCGCTCGGGTCGGCCGTCGCTGTCGCTCGGGCTGGCGTTGCCGTTGTTCGGGCTGGCTGCTGCGGTCCTGCCCAGGCACTGGAGCGGCCTTCCCGGGGCCGAGCGGGGCCAAATGGATCTTGCCTGGCGCAAGGTGGTCGTCGGGCGTGATGTATTTTGGACGCCCCACCTGAGGTGCTCGCCGCTTGCGATGCCGATACCCCGGCAGCGCCAAGGGCATCCCATCACGCTGTGTTTAGCAGGCGTGGTGCGTGCTGCCCGCTGGGCAGCCTCGTGGGTTCGCAGTGTTGCTTTGCCAGCGCTCCCAAACTGTCACCCACTCTCCACCGAGTTGTGGTTTCCTCGCTCTGCTGCTACGTCCCTGCTCCCCGAGATTATTACGTAACCCTGCTCTGGTCGCTGGCGTGCTGTGTGCATTCTGCCCCATTTCACTGCCTCCATTTCTTCCCACACACATTCATTTTATTAGTGTTCTCCAGGACCTATTCTCGGGCTGTGTCTCTCTCCCCTGAATGGAGAGACCAGTCTTGTTCTGAACCCACAACCAGCTTAGAAAATGGTTGGATCTTTTTGCAAAGCATTAAAATGGAGGCTAGACCCTGCCTGAAAAACAATTTACCCTGCTTGAGAGAAAGGCATTTCACTTTGCTTCTTCTGCTTCTTTCATTCATTATCTTCAAACCTCACATGATTTCTTATTGATCCTTCTAATTATTATTTCAAGATGCTGTAGCAGGCAGACACACAGGAATCAATGGGAATTCTCTCCTCCTCTGCTCTCGGCAAACACAACCCTCTTCTTCCCTTCCTCTGTTTTTTCTTCATTACTGTCTGTCTGTAGCTCTGGTTGAAATAATTAGATTCATAGCTGATAGCTCAGATTATATTTACAGAAGGCACCAAAAACTCCAGCCACCTTCCTATGAGCCTGGTCCTGCTTTCTCTCTCTTTCTCTGCCACTCTTTGTATCAAAATCAGCCTCAGTTATCTCTCGCCTCCTGATTCCTGGCAAGCATTCTTCCGTGTTTCCTCCACTGTCTCTCTCCTTCCCTCCATCCAAAGCAGCAAGCTCGGGGAGCAGAAAATCGAAGCATGCTTGCTCCTTCCTTTCCACTTCTGCTTGCACGAAAGGTCCAGCCCAGTATTCCCGGTAAGACAATTGCAAGCAGTGTGAGAAGGAAGTGATGCCAGCTGCATTGCTGCCGTGGCAGGCTGGGCAGGGGAGCCTTTCATGTTTTTGCAATGGTGGAAGAGAAATCATTGTCTCTTTGTGGTGCTGCCATGGAGCTTGGGCTGCTCGGAAAGTCCGCCTTGGGAATCTCTGCTCTGCCTTTGCCTTTCTGAACATGAGAAAAAAAAAAAAAAGAAAGGAAAATCAAAAGCTTCTCAAGGCGTTGCAAGCAACAGAGGATGCCAGTGTTTGAGGCTATGTGAGCATAGCGGGTCTGCATGTAGAATATGACGCGTGTGGTATGTGCACTGCCTGTATCAGAGCAGGCAGCCGCTCCCTGGTGTGGAGCAAATGTATGCTGTGAGTAAAGCCTGCAGCAAATGCCTCGGCAACACTCTCCTCCTGATCCAAGGGTGCAAAGTGCCTGAGCCCCAAGGAATCCATGTTCTTCTCAGCCCAGCGATGGGCAGAGGGACAAAAGGTGGTAACATGGAAACATCTAGGCATGGCTTGTGCCCAGGCAGGCAGGTCCAATTGGCTCTGGGAGGCCGGGAGACATTGGGCTCTGGGTAGATTTGGCTGGAGGTTGCAGATACAAAGCAATCTCCTTCACAGGCAGCCTCCGTTTCCAGGAGAGCCTTGGCTGGAGGCAGGGCTGCCATTTTTCAGAGCTGCCCCTTTAAATGAGTTCACTGTCCCCGAAAGCACTTCCAGCAGCTGAGATGGGAAGGGGTGCACAGGCCAGGAGGCTTTCCTGAGTCAGCAGGGGTCTGTTAACCTCCTGGGGAGCTTGACCAACTTTCATATAAGTGTTTTTTCTCCCCTTGCTTCTTCGTGCAAGCAGAGAAGCGTGTGCGAGTGCTCTGACATCAGAAACGTGCTCACGGTTGCACACGGTGGTGGATGTTCTCTGACATCATGGCATGCTCACATACCCTGTGTGCAGCTCTACGGCATGTGAGACGTGCCCACACGTGCTGCCCAACACACTGCACGGTCCCAACGTCAACCTGCACCTCCTCTCACTTCCAACCCCCGTCTGTTCTCTCCTCCTGCCTCTCCCCTTCTCTAGGACACATTTTAGCTTGCTCAGGCAATGCCAGTAACTGAGAATCCCTAATCCTCACCAGAGGGAGGGAGGGAGGAAATCTCAGAGGTCTAGGTATCTCGCCTATTTTTTGCTTTGCTTTTCTTCTTCCCTCTGAGATGTCTTCCATTCCTTTTCCCTTATCTATCCATGTTCCCTGCTCATTAGTTCCCGGTGCCTGCACTTGATGTCATTGCTGCCCTCCGTTGTTCCCTCCCGTTGGCCCTGTGCCCTTCTTGTCCCCCTTTGCTCGCTGGTGGGGAATTCAGTTCCTCCCCTGCCAGACTGGGGTGACAGGAGGACTCCTGGCTTTGGGGGAGAAACAGCAGTGTGATGCAGAGAAGCATCCCTGATGTGCAGCACTAGAGGAGCAGACTGCTCAAACCCCTCCTACCCCCGCACAGTGACGCCCACGGCCTCTCAAGAGAGGGGTGCTCAACTGCCTGGCCATGCCCAGGCCCCTTCTCCAGCCCTGCTCAAAGGGCTGAGGGTCCAGAAGCAGCACCTTTCCCTCTCACGGGGAATGTCCAGCCCTGAGTCTCAGCTCACTCTAAGGACTCCAGTGCCAGGCTCAGTGACTGGAGCGAGGCCCCCCCCCCCCCCATGAGGGTCTCAAGGGTGTCACCAGCATTTGCATGTGCATTCTGGGTGTCTGGGCCATGGGCTAGGGCAGGGGCCCAGGGCAGTGCAGTTCCCTGGCGTGTGGTGAGGAAGTGCCCTCTGCCCCCAGGGTTGTCTCAGGTTTGCTGGCCCTGCTTGGCCAGGAATGCAAAGTCCTGCTGCCCCCCCTTTTTGTGGTCCCTTTCTCCCTCTTGGGGTGGTCATTGCAATGAGACCTTGACCACCTGCAAGTGCCCGGAGCATGCCAGGCTTGTGTGGCCTCCACCCCTGGCAGAAGCGTTTCATGGCCAGGCAGGTGGAGGAGTGGGACCGATCGTCCCTGCCCACCCTCAGCAGTGAGCATCTCCCTGATTTTCAGGGGTGGTTTTCCGTGCACAAATGTTGCTCGCTGAGTTCCTCCCATGCCCTGGGCAATTAGCTGCTGTAGGCAGGCACAGGACAGCACATCCTGGCCAAAGCACCAGCGTTTGCTGAGCCTTCTGGCATTGTTGGACTTGGGGCTCCTGTCTCCTGGGGCATGGGTGGCAGGGGGAAGAAAGAGCCTTGGAGAAACTGTGGGGGTTCAGACCAGGTTTCTGGGTGATGAGCAGGTATGGCTGGAAGGAAGGAGGGAGAGCACCAAGGGGGGCAGGCAGGAAGCCAAATACAGGTTGCTTTGTGGGCAATGGCTGAAGCCCCAGATGTTCCCTGGGGAGGTGCGAGGGAGGGTGAGAGGAACAGGGTGCCGGGGACATGGAGGCAGTGGAGGTGGTGAGGTTGGCAGGGTGATGTTGCTATGGCTACTCCCGTGCTATTCATAGAAGAAATTAGCTAAATCTTTGCACTGAAACGTGGAGGAGGAGAGAGGAGGAAGGCGTTCTCCGTGTTTGGAGGGAAGGAGAGAAGCCAAAACAGGAAGGGGGTGAAGTTTTCCTTCTTTTCTCTGTGCCTGCACTGTGAAGGGGCATTTCAGGGAAGCACCTCTGCCTGAGCTGCCCAGCACTGGCAGGATGTGGAAGGATGAAGGCAAAGAGGAGCTGTCCCAGGGGGAAGTCCCCCCCGCAGAGCTTCCACACAGAGCCCCACGTGGAAAGATGAGTTCTGTATCGTGCCAGGAGCACAGGAGACATCCTTTTAATTAAAGACAGCCAATCTGTGAAAGGTATTTTTGGCAACCTAAATGTAGATGCAACTGTAGTGAAACTTGTCCTTTGCATCTGGCTCCATTGCTGAACACAGTGCTTGTCTGTTCGTGGCCCCATCCATCTGCTCAGCCCCTGCTCTCTGGTCACTGGTGGTCCCCCTGTCCTCCCTCCACCTCCAGCATCTCTCCTAGCACGTCCCCCTGCCAGCCAGAGTCCCAGAGAGTCTTCCCTCTCCCTCACTCCTCATCGCACTCCACTCCCTCCTGAGAGTTTGATTCCCCTTCCACAGACCTGTTTGTCACCTCCTCACTCACGATGTGTAAATCTGCGTGTCTGTTCCTAATATATCCCCCTCCATCTGATCTCACCTCTCAGCTTGTTTCTTGGGCATCTCCATCTGGTGATCCTGCCGTCATCACCCAGCTGAGTTGCTATAACCAGGTACTGAGCTGCTCTCCTTCCCCCAAGCCCTGCCTCGCACCCACCCTCAGCCCCTTGGCCCCTGGGAAGAAGCTGATTTTTCCCATGGCTTTGATGTTCCTTTCCTGCCCCACAGATGAAATCAAGGCCTAGATGATGTTTTTTAAAGTCATATCCCTTCCTTGTGCCTCTCCTGGGCAAACCTTAACACACAGATGCTGGGTAAACTGGTTCTCCTCACCCTCCCCAGAGCATCCCGTGTCCTGCTGTCACCCATCCCCTGGACTGAGGGTGGGGGATGTTCTCTCAGAAGGTCAGATGTTCTCAGTGCTCCTTCACAAAACGTGTTGAATTCATTTAGGAGTTGACTGCTGAGGACATTTGTCTCCTTAGTTTATTTTTTCACCTGTAAGGCTTTCCCCCTTTTCTTTGGGCACGTGAATCCCTTGGACAGGGGCTGTACACTTGTGCTTGTTGGCTTTTCTGACTCATCCCTTTAATACAGTAAGGGATAATGCTGGAATTAGAGAAGTGAGTTGAAGGACTGGGCTTAGCTCCTCTCCAGCTGGATTACCGACTGCTGCCTGCCAGCCAGCCCAGATGTGCAGACTGCAGCCCTGGAGCTGTGCCTGGCTGCTGGGTTTGGGGTCTTGAGCTGCTGGAGGGAGCCCTGGAGCAGCACAGGGAGAGGAGCTGGAGCTGGTGTCTGAACTGCCTGTGCTAGAGATGTAGCTGCTGCTCCAGAGGCAGCATCTGAGGCCACACAGGTGGGAGAGATGCCATCAATGCAACATGTGGAAGAAGAACAAAGCACCTGCCAGAAATGGGAGGATGTGGCCCTGCCACACTGCTAGAGGAGGAGGAGGAGGAGGTGGAGAGTGCATTGGTGAGGCATGCAGGGCCAAGCACAGGCATGTTTCAGCAGGGCTGTGTGTAGTGTGGAGGAAGTTGCTCCTGGTGAAGATCCTGGAGGCAGCAGGAAGCCCATCAGCCTCCACTGTGACAGCACCTGCTGTCGTTCCTGTTGGAGGGATGTCCCATGCCCCCACGGCTGCGCTTTCCACCAGCTCTTCCACCCCCACGGGAACCTGCCTGAGCCCAGTCCTGACCAGTGCCAGGCATTCAGCAGGGATCTGCTGGCCATCCTCAGGGTGTGCAGCCCCACGGGGGGTTGCATGAGAGGGAAACCCAGGGGACAGCTGGGCCAGAGGCCCAGTCCGGGTACCCTGGGTGCAGGGGAGGGTGGGAAGAGGAAGCAAAGCAGAAGCTGTCACTGTTCCTGGAGAGTTGCCTTGTTCGGGTAAGCCCCTCGGCACGTCTGTGCTATTATGGGAGGAGAGAAGCTTCCGTTCCTTCCAGAGATGTGAATGCTCATTTAGAGAGGGGAAGTCATTAAGACTAATCAGGACGTAATCAGGGCCGGGGTGATGTGCCGGGCGCCCGCTGCGCACAGCCCGGTGCAGGATGCTCTCCAAGGGGAGCGTGGTCTCTGCGTGCCAGGGGAGAGCAGGTCCTGCACTGCTCTGGGCGGGGGCACCGGCAGCTCAGGGTGGGGGATGAGGGGGCTCTGCCTGCCGCCCCAAAGCTCGCGTGCAGGCAGGAGGGACAGTGAGCCTGGGGCTCGTCCTGGCAGCTGTGATTCAGGGATGGGTGTAACCCTTGCTGTGAGGTTGTGCCAGCACTGTGGGTACAGCGGGCTGTGTTAATGCTCACAGCTGGTTTTAGCACATGCAAAGATGGGATGATGTAGGGAGTCCTCAAGGGCCCTCGTTGCAAATCCAGCAATATGCTGTGAGCATGTGTCAGGGACTTAGAGATGAAAACTTTTAATACAGTGTTTAACAAGTTCAGAATACCTGAATTTGGAATGAACTTAGCAGTTTAACTTGCAGAGCTCACTTGATGGGGCTTGTGGAAGAACCCTTCCGAGGGTGTAATTATTTTTGGGACCATGTAGTGCTTCAGAGCACCCTGGACCAAGCCCTAGATACCTTCTTGTCACCTTTGTATTAACTTGAATTTTTCTTGACCCTCTGTTGATGGATCTTGGTTTGCTTTTTTTCCCCACAGAAACAGGTTTCTTAACACTTGTTAACTGGATGTGCTCTGGAACTTACTAAAAGAAGAAATTAGGATATTTGAATCCCAGGAACTAAAGAAATCTTTATTTTAACACAGTTCCTTATTCCCTTTTTTTTTTTTTCCCTATACATATGCATTTGTCTGAGAGGAAGATAAAAGCATGTGACTCTTTCAGATAACAACAACTCTTCCTGTGCAAAAAGGAATCAAGTAAATTTTATTTGGTACCACCGGGTCAAAGAGAAGCTACTGGAGCCCAGCGGCTCTGCAAATTGGGTCACTTATTTTAGTGGGCTGAGCCTGGAACAGGATGTCTAACTTTCAAGTTTGAAAACCCTGGCCTTAATGGTTTCTAAATGGAAACTTATATTCTACAGGGCTTCTCTTTGGGAAGCTTTCTTCCTGTGCTACCAAGTAAAGGCTTTTTCCAGTGCCTATTTAAGCTACTCTTAAAAAAAAAAAAAAAAAAAAAAAAAGCACCAAAACAAAGATTAAACCTTCAGTAGCTGTTTGTGTTCACATTACACTTGGGGCACTTCAGTGGCTTTGCCAAAGATCCTTGTGACCAGGCACCTTTCAAGTCCCGTGTTCCCTGCTTCCGGATGGCCGCAGTGCTTTGAGGCTTTGAGCCAGTGCCAAGGGGCAGCCGTGGGGCAGGGGCTCTGCTGCCACGGCCCCAGAGCCTGCTCATGCCACCAAAACAGCCCGGCTTGGGCGTCTCCCAGAGGCAACCTGGAGAGAAGGGCTGTTCTTGCTTGCAGGCCACCAGGCTGTCTGGTGGCCGAGCACAGGGACGCAGGCAGCAGCTGGCACCTGGCTGGGTGGGACTGGCGCAGCGGGTGCGGGCACCTGCAGGCTCCATTGTCAGCCCCAGCATCCTCCCCACATCACTGATGCCACGTTTTGTGCTGTGCAGGAGGGCAGAGGCCAGCCTCAGCCTGTCACTCCCCTTCATGCAGGCACACTTGCTGGGTCGTGTCCTCCCCCTGCCCAAGTCATGTCAGCTCGTGCAGGAGGTGAGAAAAAGTGTAGAGAGAGAGTTCCTTTATCCAGCCCAGTTAAAAGGAAGGGTCATTCATCTCTGGGCAAGAACTTCTTCAGCCTCCAAAAGTTTCCATCCTCTGTTTTCTTTTGCTCCCTTTCCCCTGTCCCAGCCTGTGGGAACCCTGAAAGATCAACTCTCCCTCAGAGGTCTCCAGCTCTGTTGATGCTTCCAAGCAACCTCAGCTCTAGCCACCACGTAAAGCCCAGGAATGCAAAGAGAGACGAGCACAGGGATCTGTGAGGATGGGACCAGCCCTGCCAGCTGTGTGGCACCTCTCCCCTTGAGAATGGAAGGATTAGGTCAAAACACGGATTTGGTCTTGAGATGTCAGAGAAGCCCGACATCTCATGGGCCAGCAGACTTCAGTCTGGGAAGGGATACGCCATGCATTGCTTCCTAACAGGAGGACTGTGAGGTGGCTTCTCTGGGCACAGCTTGCTGAAAACCAAGGGGGTCTTTGAGGGCCCAGGAGCAACCTGGAGGGAAGATGCCAGCACCTCTCTGCTCTATGCACCTCCTCTCCGGCAAGGGCAGGGCCGAGACTCGTCCCCTCCTTGCCTCAGGGAGCCTCAAGAATGAGTTTCTCTCTGGCCTTGACCACAAGTTCAGGCTGCTGTGAAGGAGCTGTGTCCTCTCAGGTGCAGTGGGAGTTGCGTGTTGGGCTCTGGCTTGGTGCAGGAAGTAGCCCAGCACTGGGGAGAGCAGCAGCAGGGCGGGCAAGCCTGGCACAAAGCAGGTGAGCGTGACAATGCTCATCAGGGTGAGTGGCGCTGAGCAGGGGCTCCCCACGTGTGCTGTGCAGGCAGGACCTGAGCTTGTTCCTGTGAAATTAATTCATCAGCTTGGTGCAAACCCGCTCCCCACAGAGGCAGGAGCCTGTTGGTGTCTGGGCATCCTGCAGCTGACCCCGCTGCCCAGCAGCACCACGCCAGTACCTGCCTGTTCACAGCCAGCATTCGACACGGCTGGGTCCTGTGACAGAGCAGCTGCTTTCATAGCTGTAAATGCACAGCTTTCTCCATGGTTTAGCACCCTTTAAAAAAAAAAAATCAAAGCAGATGGAGCTGGACTACAAGCAGCTCAGTGTCAGCCCTGATTAGATAATTCCGTTGGGCATTTCCCCACTCGTGACCTCTGCTCCTGAGAGCTTTTAAAGGGATGTAAAGACCAAATTTCACTTATCTCCAGAGCCATTTCCTTCTGAGTGCTAGTATTATACCTCAGATGATATGAAACAAAGGATATGAAAAGACAGATTGAATTTTCACTCTGATCCAGTGTGGGGAAATAAAGGAGTTAAATGAGTGCTTTGCTTCTCATGCATTAGCCCAGTGTCTCCAGTAGTCACTCTGTCCTGCACATTCCTTCTTGCATGACACATGGGACACACCAGCCTCCTGCAGTGAGCAGCTCTGTGTGTTTGGCCTGCTCTTTGCCATCTCTGGAGGCTGCTGTTACTCCTGTTGCTGGTTAGGATGGAAATGTGTTTATATGTGATCACAGTCCAGTTGCTCTTGTCCTGAGACATCTGTAGCACGTGTATTTTTCCTCCAGGAGGTGCGTGTCTCCTGACCTCTGTGATCTGGCCCCGTGCCGGTTCTGTGGAGGATGTGAAGCTGTGGCAAAGCTTTGGGATCTTCAGTTCTGGAGACATTATCTTGAGCTTTCATTTCAGAGTCTCCCTGCCCAGCTCCTGTGTGCCAGCCCTGAGAGCAGTCCTTGGGGAAACACCACAGGGCAGGACCCAATCCTCAGCAGCAGGCTAGTGAACCTCCTCCAGATGCATGTGATTGCAGCTTTCCTTTTGCTTGGAAGTTTTGGAAAATCATCATGTTTTGCAATTCCTACCTTTGTGCCAGCAGACAACAGCAGTAGAAACTGAGGTGAGGGCTGATACCTGTAGACATTTGGGGCTTTGGGGCTCCCAGGTGACTGTGTTAGTGTCACTGGGCTGCCACGGCCCAAGTAGAGTCCAAATAGCAGCAGTCTCTCTCAGATCACTACCCAGAGGGGATATCTAAGGGTGGTTCTGAAAGGCCACATCCTTTCTCGGGCACATCCTGTGCCTGAGATTTTTTTTCCAAGCACTGCTGGCCTGCCTGGTTGCTCCCTGCACGTACTGCAGTGGTATTGCTCCAGCCTGTAGAGGAGGAGACATCCCTTCTGCCCTGCATACAGACCCACAGCCTCCTCCTGGCTTCAACCACAGAGGCAGCTGCCCCAAACAGGCACAATGCTCTGCCAGGGTCTCCACAGGGAGCCAGTCCCTCTCTGGGGCAGATTCCTGCTCCCTCCGTCAGCTCCTGGGCTGTGGCTGCCACTAGGATTGTTGTGCAGACCTCAGTGAATGCAAGGCTCTGCTTCTCTCAGCCCTCGTGAGACCAGAGAGCTCTTGAATCCTGACCTTCAAACTTCATCCCCCTTCAGCATGGTTCCCTTTGACTCCTGTGGCTGCCCAGATTTTCTCAACAGCTGTCCTCTGCCTTGCTGGCTTTGTGCCCAGATCAATCTGTCTGCATCTGTGCAGTGCTCCCCTCACTCCCCAAGGTCCTCCTCGAGTCCCTGCAGCCTCCATCCCCTGAGGCCAAATGCCTCTGCCTGGTGGAGAGAGTTCAGGGCACCTCCAGCTCTGCTGGACTTTGATGATCCTGCTGCCATGGAGTGGGCACTGTAGGACTTGGACCTCTTCTCTTTCTGTCTGTAAAACCCCCAAGCACAAACAGGGCTTGGTAAATGCTGTTGTGATGAAGGGGTTTAGATGGAAGAGATCTGACAGCCCCCATTGAATGTGATCTGAATGCACAGGCCTGTTCCCTCTCCTCCCTGCATGCAGCAAACCCCTGCTCCTTAGGGCATAAATTACTTACCGTTCCCTATAGAATTGAGGGCATGGTTAATTCACCAGCACGTTCCTGTTGCCCAGCAAAAAATTATGACACTCTCTCTCCTCCTCTGGCTAGCAGAGCTGCTCAGTACCTCTGCCTGACTGGTGGAGGGAGGCAAAAGCTTTTTATTTTCAGGTGCTCTGCTTATTTCTGAGTCTTAGGTCTTGTCTGTCTCTTCAGCAGGACAGGCAAAGTGCAAGTATTTAAATATTTGCAAGTAGAAGTCAGAACTAATGCCCAAACACCTTTCTTGTAGTAGTTGGAATAGCTGGCCACAGGAGGTAAATGGGGATTTCCTGATCCGAGTTCCTCCTGACCATGTGTGACTTTGTTTTAGAGCAGCAACTCGCATTCGGTATCTCCTGGGTCCCATCTGGAGCCTGAGTGGGAAATTGTGCTCCTAGCAGTATTTTGAGATGTAAAAAATCACTAGTGTGGAATGGCTGCGAAGGATGCTCGGTGCACAGGGAGCAGGCGAAACAAAATATGTCCTTAGGGCTCACCACTGTGTGAGCGAGGCAATGAGATGTGTGATTTTTGGGCTATTATTAATTCAACAAAGAGTGGAGTGGGGCTCAGTGGAGGACTCGGGCTGGACCTGCAAAAGCCTCTATAACATTATTATATAGAGCACTTCTCCCTGGGAGGGATCCAAAGCATCGTTTGTGAAGCTGAATTCTTTTTATAAATCATAGGGCATGTGATAGGCTACATTCACTTAGGCCGTGTCTTCTGCATCCTGCCTGGAAACTCATCTAATAAGAGCTGGCATCTGGATGTTCAAACCTTGATGTGTTACTGGTTGTTAATTGCTGGCAGTAGAAGTGCTTCTTTTCTGCCTTGAAATGTGGAATCCCTTCCTAGAATTGCACTGGGGACTAATAAAAGCCACTGCCAGGTTTAATATATTCTATCTCTCAAATTATCTGGATTAAATACAAGGACTGTGTACTGCCAGAGAGGGGATATTCCCAGTTTAACATTGCTTCTGGGACTTGGAGATCCCGAGACACTGGACCTGAAAATTGTGATTGTCTTTTGTGTGGAGGAGGGGTTTGGCAGAAGTGCTTGGAAGTGGTCATATTTGCCTGAGTTAGAGAATTAATTGCCATAAAAACGATGGGTTTGTAACCAATAGTTACAGCTGCAGGAAAGATCAGAAAGCATCTGAATAAATCAAATTAACTACCTCCTGTTCCATCCATATGAGAGCAGAACCTTCCAGGGCAGGATTTAAACCACAGTCTGGTTGGTCCTTAACTCTCTCATCCACTAATTGAGGAGAGCGAATAATCTAGAAATAGGGTCAACTAAAACACGGTGGGGACTGCTGTGCTGGGTTGTGGGGGGGAGGCTAGTCTCGGTCAGGGGCGGATAAACCCAGACGAGAGTGATAAGGAGGCAACCGGCTCCTGTGAAAACATCCCGGCCTCAGAGGCTGTTGGGCCGTGTGGTCCAACACCCCTGTTAATGGGCAGGCCCTGCAATTGCTGCACTAGCCCACACCTTGGCTCGCTGGTTGCTGGCTGATGGTGGTCATGCTCCAAGGCAGGCGGCTCCGTTCACCTTCCCCGGTAGTTCAGGTCTCCTCGCGGGTCTCGCTCTGGCTGCTGTTCTCCTCACGAGCCTCGGGATGGTGAAGGGAGTTCCAGCCCACCGCTGACCTTCCAGGCTTTGCACTGCTCCGTTGTGTGCCGGCGAGCAATGTCAGCCTTGCGGTTTTGCCTCTCGCTTTTGGCCGCTCCCCCCTCACGGCCCGTCCCAGAGCCCGGGGAGGCTTCAGAGCCTTCAGCAGCGGCGGCGCTGGACAGCTCCGGGGCGGGAGCCGCGGGCGGCCAGCGGGGCCCGGGCCCTGCGCGGCCCCGCACCGCGACCCGCCGGGCGGCCCTCCTCCTGCCCCGGCCGGCCCTCCTCCTGCCCCGGCCCTCCTCCTGCCCCGGCCGGCCCTCCTCCTGCCCCGGCCCTCCTCCTGCCCCGGCCCTCCTCCTGCCCCGGCCCTCCTCCTGCCCCGGCCGGCCCTCCTCCTGCCCCGGCCCTCCTCCTGCCCCGGCCCTCCTCCTGCCCCGGCCCCCCTCCTGCCCCGGCCCCCCTCCTGCCCCGGCCCTCCTCCTGCCCCGGCCCTCCTCCTGCCCCGGCCCTCCTCCTGCCCCGGCCCTCCTCCTGCCCCGACCTTCCTCCTGCCCCGACCTTCCTCCTGCCCCGACCTTCCTCCTGCCCCGGCCGGCCCTCCTCCTGCCCCGGCCCTCCTCCTGCCCCGGCCCCCCTCCTGCCCCGGCCCTCCTCCTGCCCCGGCCCTCCTCCTGCCCCGGCCCTCCTCCTGCCCCGGCCCTCCTCCTGCCCCGGCCCCCCTCCTGCTCCGGCCTCCCGTTCTGGCCCTTGGTCCTCTCCGGCCGCCTTCGTCCCTGATCGCCGACCGTCCCGTCCCGTCCCGTCTCTCCTCGGCCGTGCCACTGTTCTGGCCGTCCTGTCCTGTCCCTCCTTCGGCCGTCCCTAATCTCCAGCTGCCTCGTCCCATCCCGTCCCGACCCTCCCCTCGCCTCACCCGCCCCCGCCCCGGCCTACGGCGCTGCATCTTCGTCCATCCTTTTCTCCCTCCCTCGCTCCGTGCCTGCCTCGCTGCTCTGCCCGCCCCGCTGCCCCCCGCCCGTGTCTGCCCTGCGATGTGCAGCAAGGCGAGGGCAGAGGCAGCCCAGGAGGAGGGACCCGGAGAGAGGTCCACGGGGAGCCCTTCAGGGCAGGAGGATGCATGTGCTGCTGCGGAGGATGAGCCGAAGCTTCCAAGCACAGGCTTTACCGCAGGAGTAATGAGGATAAGGGACCAAATGTTGTCACCTCTCCCAGGGCATGGTGGCCCTTTGCTTAGAAGGAGCAGCAGCTGTTGGAAGGTGCTTGAAGGCCTGGTGTGCTGGCAGTAAATTCCTCCCTCAGAAAGGCTTCTTTCCCTACTCCTCCTATCTCTTAGCCCGTCACTAGTGTGAATTTCACGTAAATTTTGGGAGTCTGACACAAGCCTGAGAGAATTTCCAATCTTCCCCATCTCCCTTCCCAGCAGCCAAGGCCATGGTGTGTTTGGGACACATCAGCTTTGAGGACGGGACTGATGCCCAGAGCCATGCTGTGGCCCTGCTCCTGTCCCAGGGCTGTTGGACACCCGGAGGAGGGACAAACAGAGCCCTTCCCAAATCTCTCTCTGCTGCCTGGCCTGGAGGGTCTGTGCTGGCATGGCCAGGGGAGAGGCAGTGCACCACGAAGCGCTGGGTTCATCGCTCAGCTTGGTGACATCCCACTTTTGTCTCCTCACAGGCCAACCCCGCTCCCATTATCGTGAATACAGACTCGCTGGAACAAGGGCTCTCTGTAAGTCTCCCGGTTTCGTTTTGCTTCCTTTGATCAAGTGCTGCATTTTCCCTGCTCAGCAATGCAGGAAAGACTTTTCCAGCTCAAGGAGGCCCTGGTAAGGCAGCAGAAGATCCTTATACCCACACCATATCCCCACAGCTCACCCTACCCCCAAACCTTTCTGGGGCTGGGTGACACTGCACAGAACCAAGGCCAGCAGCAGGAGATGCCGGGGACTCCAGCACAGGGAGGTACAAGGCAAAAGGCCTCAGCAGAGGAGCTGGGGATGCCAGATGGTTGTGTTCAGGGTTAATCATACAGCCATCTCCTCTGCCTCCCATGCAGGGGGGTTGAGAGGCTCTGCTGGGGCATCCTTTACTTTCCTGCACTGCCTCAGCCTCCTTAAGGCAGCCCTGGCCCCTCAGGAGTGGGGCAGGGCTCTCTGGGTGCTCGCTGGCATCTCCCTCACCAGTCCTCAGGGCAGTAGGGCCCATCAGATGCTGCTCCTCTCCCAGTGAAGGCTGCCAGCAGCAGCTGAGCAGTTCTTGGTGACTGTCTGTGCAGCCATGGTGCGTTTGGCACTCCTGGCGTAGTAAAAGATAATGCTTCTCCGTTTGTTGCAGACAGGGTTTGCATCCTGCTGCATCCATCCCCAGAATATTTGTAACTCGTTCCTGTGGGGCAGATGAAGGGAGGAAGGTGGCCAGCATGGGTTTCTGGCCAGCAGCACTGGCTCTGTGCTTGTGGGGGGCTTCCCTTCTTTGCCCAAAGGAGCCCAGTTAACAGTTTGCCAGGGCTGAGTGCTTTGCATCGGGTTTACTTCTGATGGATCAAACTTCAGCTGCCTTCCACAGCAGTGAAGCAGTGCCAGGACTCAGAGCTGGGCTGGGTCCATCTTTGGAGTCAGGGTAATGGGCCACAGGTGACTTCTGGGCGTTGAATTTCCCCTGTAGAAAACTGCAGATCTCAGCCCACAGCTTGTGGTGGGGTCAGTGCACGTCAGAGCTGTACTGGGCTGGCTGGGAAAAGCTACAGAAAAGAAGGAAAGCCTGGCTGAGATCTTTCCAACCCTGGCTGTATGGTTTAATTAAGCCTGAATTTAAAGCCTGAATTTAAAGCCACCTGACACTGGGGAGGAAGGCAGTGGTACATCCCTCAGCGTGGTGGTCCTGGCTCCAGCCTTGTATGAATGTGGCAGAGGGGAGCTGCTGTCCCCAAAGGTTACCTTTCCCAAGCACATGGCACGGCAGAGGGGTTGTGGGCTGGAGGTTCTCTCACTGTGCTGGGCACCCTGGCTGCAGGGCAGTGCCATGTTGCAGCTTCCTCTCTGCACTCTCCTGGCTGTTTTACAGAGAACTGGGAAAAGGGCAATGTCTCCTAGAGGGAAGGGACCACCACCATGCTGGACCAGAGCAAGTGAGAAGTGTGCTGTGAGCAGGGCAGGGTAGGGAGGTATTCCTGATGGAAATTCTGCTTTCACAACCATTTTGTACCCTCCCTCAGTACAAAATGTCACACCTTTGGAGGAACATTGCCCACTCATCATTGCAGGCACCATCCTTTGCCACACTCCATCCATGCCCGTCCCTCCTCCTTGCCTGCGGGCCCAAGGGCAATGAGAGGTGAGCCAGGGGCCAAGGACAGGTTTTGTCACCCTGGGCAGGTTCCTGAGCCCTGCAGAAGCCAGGAACCTCTGGGAGCCCTCATGTGGGGCCGCAACCACTCCTTCCACAGCAGTGCACTCCACTTTCCTGCCCTCCTGGCTGCTTCCCTGTACTCCAGCTCATTAATTTCACATCCCTCCCTCTCCCTCCACCTCCGTATCCCTGTGCACCCCTTCTCCCTGCACTCTGGCTGGGTTTCAGGGGGTGCTCTGCACCCCAGACAGATGTCAGCATCCTGCTGGGCGTGACAGTCACTGGTCCCATCCATCCAAACTCAGCAGAACATGCTGGGAGAAACTGTCCTGCAGGGGTCAAAAGGGCCACCAGGCTGTAGCTGTGCTCTGCTGGCTGTGATCCTGGCGTGTGTCACCACTGGGTGCCCAGAGCAGGGGAGACACCTCGGTTTGATTCCTCTCAGCATCCAGCCTGGAAACCCTCTTGCCTTCTACTTCACGTTACACGAGGAAACAGGCCTTGCTCCATCTTTTTCCTTCTCTGGGGTGCTGGATTCCTCAGGCTTCAGAGAAAACAACTCCCAGAAACCTCGGCAGTTTCCCAGGTCAGCAAAGGAGCCGCACCAGGAGCTTTCCGCAAACACCAAAATACCAAATCTGGAAGCGTGGGATTTTTTTTACAAACCCAGAATCTGAAGTCCATTGGTACAGTATGTATTTGGAAGGGTTAAAGTCACATCTTCCAGTCTTTAATTACTTAACTATTTATTGCTTTCCTTAATGATAAACAGATGGAAGTAGTCTATTCCTTCCTGTTCTAGTTCATTGATTGCTTTGGACTGGCTGTCGGGCTTGATTTGGCCCTGACTGTTTATCAAGAAGTCTGTTCTGTATTTCAATGTCCCCATCCACCCACTCCCATCCCCAGGAGCACGTAGCACCAGCAGAGCTCTGAGGTGGGGACTGCAGCACTGGGATGGCTGGGGCTCAGTGTAGAGCTTGAGCAGAGCCCAGCACCCCCAGGGTGTAAAAACCCAAATAACCCATTATAAAATGCCTGCAGTATTAAAATCATCCCTTGATGATTATAAGGAAAGTGCTGGAGAGCATCACCCATGCTCACAGTTTCGCATCTTTTTACCCAGCATGTCCCTAATGGGGAGACAGAGAATTGGAAACAGAGTTTCCATGGCAGATGAGGTCTCTGCATTTCAGAGCTGCCTCTCTGAAGCTAAAACAACTTCTTGCTGCTGGACAGTTCCATAATGAGCAGGGAAAGTCACTCCAAAGCCCTTGAGGAGTTGAAGGTTTCAGAGCCTGGGTCCTTGGAGCCTAATTTGGTGCCTCATTGCCCAGCAGTGAGGTGCAATCACTTTCAGTTGCTTAAAAGCCAGGTGTGAGAGGGACAAGTGCTTTCCAGGCCTGCTCTCAGCCAGTGAGTCCCTCACACTTTGGTCCCAGGTGCTGGCTGGGACACACCCCAGCGCCAGTTCCTGCAAGCAAACAGGGCTGTGGTGTCCTCCCAGCTGTTGCTGGGGCTGCCAGGCTGCAAAGCCCTTCACTCTGCCCAAGCTCAGCAGGTTGGTCCTCGCAGCCCTCTGCCAAAAGGCTGGCCGGAGATCGGGCGTTTATTCGCTCTGTGCACAAGACCACCGCCGTGGGCACTGCACGCGAGGGGGCTGAGGCCAGGGGATAGCTGGCAGCGAGTCAGTCTGTCTCAGTGCTGCGGCAGGACGCGGGGAGGTGAAGGGAGGCAGCTCTTGGCCTGTTTTCCCTGCACCCCCTGTCATGTGCAGGCAGGGAGAGCTCTCCCGTGCCAGCACTGGCAGTGCCCGTGCCAGGGGAGGTGCCCATTGCACCCGCTGCCCTGGCACGGGGCTGTTCCCCTTTCCCCGTGCTGGGACAACCGGGGAGCATTGCCAGGTGCCCTCCACACCCAGGGCTGGCTGACACAACCAAGGGCTGGCTCTGCAGTCTTCAGGCGCTCTCCATTATCTCAATAAACAGCTGCTCCACCAGCAGGTCCCAGCGCTCCTCCTCATTGCATCCTCAGCACAGGATATGGGCAGGATCATGCTCCAAAAGGGACTGTGAGCGGTATTATTCTTCCTGCAGGGTATTTGCTCTTGCAACCTGGTTGCCTATCTGGGTTGCATTTGAGTAACCTGATCTTTGTCTTAGAAATCTGGCCTTCTTTTTTTTTATTTAAAAAGCAAGCGAACAAGCAAAACTACAAAAAAAACAGCCAACCACCCCCCAACCCAAAAAACCCACCTCAAATCCTTACTCTCCAGCAAATTCCAAGGGGTGTTCCACGTGGGCTGTTGCAGTGTTGGCCGGCAGAGCCTGCAGACAGCTTGCAGTAGCTCTGGAAGGTGTGTGCTCTTGTGTTTATCAGATGAGTGTTAGCTCTGCAGCCTTCTGTTGATGAGCTAAATGCCGTCATCGGTAACTATTTCCCTTCTGCTCATAAGAGGAGAGGGCCAGTAAAGGCGCCTCTTCCTGAGCCGTCAGGTGGACTTGTTGCATGGGAAGGGCCTGGAAAAAAATACCCATATTCTTTTCCGTGAGAAACCGGGTGATGCTTAGGATCAGGATCTGCTGGGAACAGCTAATTGGCCCCTGACCCTGCTGGCAGCTCTGCAGGTGTTACACGAGGAGACCAGGGTGTGGTGCATCTTCCCACCCAGGCACCTTCCCACCGGAGATGGCCCCAAACAGGATCTAGGGAGGAGCACAGAACACTGGCAAAGTACAGGGGGAACAGCCTGCGGCAGAGCCAGGTCCTGGCAGCTCTGGTGGGCATCACAGGGAGGTTTTTGCCATCGGTGAGTGACTGGTATTTGATTTTCCGAAGCTGGAGCGTTCTCTTTGTTGGCTTGTTCCCTTGGTTACGTGGTATATATTAAGTTCTTCATTTGGCTTCCTTATACAATTAACTGGCATTCCATTGTGTGAATTTTGAAAACATAACCAGAGCTAAAACTTCATGGTCAGGCCTGGCTGACCCCAGCACGCCTGGCCTGGGCAGGTTGCTCCCAGCAGACGCCGTGTCAAACAAGCACCTTAAGGCCAGTTTTCCAGGAGTGCTCAGCATTAGCAGCCCAGGGATTTGAGGAGCGAGGCTATCCCAGCTCAGCTGCTGGCAGCACCAGGGTGTGTGACGGGGTCTGTGCTGGGCTCTGGGTGCACCCTGGCTGCGCTGGCAGCAGCCGCTCCTCGCAGGGCCCGTGCTGGCTCTCACCACGGCTCACAGATTGTCACAGTTTTCTGCAGATCCCCATCCTGGAGGGATGTGTACGCTGTTCCTCTGCGGCCGTGGGTGTGCATATGGCTGGCTGTGTGGCAACTGTGTTGAATGCCAAAGCAGAGAGGACAATGTGTGTAGTAGCAAAGGGTGCCAGGAATCTGAGTTGCTGGAAAGCCGGGGAGAGGCAACACTGCGCCCCACGCAGCAGGATACCGACTGCAGAGAGGGGATGGGGTGGGCTGGAGGCTGTGCTGAGGGAGGCTGTGCTGAGGGAGGCTCTAAGGGTGGCATGGGCCAGCGAGCCAGCTGCACCTAGGATTAGTCAGTGCAGGAAGGTGAGAGGAGGGAAAGGTGGCCCGAGCCAGAGGGGGAACCTGTGGCAAGGGAAGCAATGCGCCTCTGCCCATAGGAGCACAGCACAGGGCAGCACTGCGGCAGAAGGTGTCACTGACCATGTGTCCCTGACCCTCTGAGGCCGCAGGGATCCTGATGTGGGTTAATCCCACCATTTTGGTGCTTTTCTGATGCAAGATCCTCCTGTAAGAGCTGGCCAAAGCCTTTCCCAGTGCGCTGGGAGGATCTGAGCATCCTACTATTGGAGTGTTTGGATGTCCCAACCCTGAGCCATCCCCTGAAATCTTCCTGTGACTGAGAGGCACCAGGCACAGGACACAGGGCACATCCAGGGAGGGACAACACAGCCTGTGTTTCCTGGAGCCTCATTCCCATCTCTTTGCCCAGCCTCCTCCTTGAAGCGCAGTACGGGGTGTGGGGTTACTTTGGCATCCCAGGGCAGGGGATGAGGGTGTGTGTGGCACAGGTGGCACAGCCCTGTGGGATGTGCCCATGGGGAGGACAGTGTGGGAATGCCATGGGAAACTACAGTCATTTAGCATAAGGCATTTCCCCAGAGTCCTCTGCCCCCCAGTGCAAATGAGCACATGCCCATCACCTGTCAGTTTATGGTTGTCATCTCCCCAAGTTCTGGAAAGTTCCCCATTCTCGTTGTTTCTAATGGTTTCCTCTGTAAACCACTCCTTCCCTTTTCCCTCACTGGCCCAGTTTATGTTACCCCATCCCTTACACCCTCTTCCCATTGGATCATTTGTACCCTAGTTACTCCTTCCCTCCCCAGTTATATACTCTGGCCCCTCCTTCCCCTTGGAGTCTGCCTCCCCTGAGTGTGGTTGTCTCCCTGCTCCTATTTCTGCCTCCCTACTCCTTCGATCAATCCTGAATAAACCCGCTTGGATTCCAGCAGCCCAAGAGTCCTTCCGCCTTCCTGGTGGGGATTTTAATTACGCTATCCATGCACCCGTTGCACGGCTAACTGAGGGTTACCCTGCAGGACTCGGTCCGGGGTAGCCTAGACAGCCCTACCCCAGACCCTGTCGTGCAGCACTGCTCCTCTGCCTAGGACCCTGACTGTTGCCACCCAGAAAAAACTCCTGTTTCCTCTTCCTACCTATCAATAGGACCTCACTGCTGCCTCACTAGGTTTCCTTCTGTGGTGCCAGATGATGGCTTTAGCATAAATGATGGTTGCTGTCCCCTCCGTGCAATGACCCAGCGCTCTGGGGGTGTGGGGGATGGCAGGGCTGTGCCTCTGCAGGGGCAGATAGCAAGAAGCTAGGAAAGCAGGACACAGCCAGCATGCTGATGCCTCGTGAGGAGAGCTGTGTCCAAACAAAGCATGTCAGCTCCAGTTTGGGACACAGAGCGTATGCAGAAAGTGGCTCCATGTGATCTATGGGCCATCAGTTAATGGTGGATGTAAAATCCAGATGAGGAACTCTGCATGTTGTCCAGAGGCCATGGGCAGAGGCAGGACTGCACAGTGAGAGGAGTGTTTGCCTGCTGAGTGCAGGGTTCCACTGCCTCTGCCTTGTCATACAGAACTACCCATGTCCCATCCCTTGTTTCCCAGAATGACTCAAATTATGAGGTTGAGTTCAGTCCCCTCCAAAATAAATGTCAGTCAACAGTGTGCCCTGGTAGCCAAAAAGGCCAACCTTAGCCTGGGGTGCAGGCTAAGGATAATCACCTGACGGGCAAGGGAGGGATTGTCTGGCTCTGCTCCCACGGTGGCAGCCTCACCACGAGTCCTGGGGCCAAAATAAAAGGATATAAAGCTTTTAGAGAGCATCCAAAGGAGGCTACAAAGGTAATGAAGGATCTAGAGGAGACCATTATGAGGAAAGGGTGAGGTGTCTTGGCTTATTCAGCCTGGAGGAGAGGAGACTGAAGACAGACCTCACCCCACCTCACTGTAGTCTGCAGCTTCAGCAGAGGAGCAGACACTGATCTCTTCTCTCAGGTGCTCAGTGACAGGACCTGGGGGAAGGGCATAAAGCTGTGTCAGGGGAGGTTTAGGTTGGGCATTAGGACAAGGTTTTTCACACAGACGGTGCTGGGGCACTGAACAGGCTCCCCAGGGACTGGTCATGGCCCCAGAGCTGCCAGAGCTCCAGGAGCGTTTGGACGACGCTCTCAGGCACGTGGTGGGATTGCTGGGGGGACTGTGCAGGGCCAGCAGTTGGATTCCATGACCCTTTGAGTTCCCTTCCAACTCAGTTTGCTTTGAAACGGTTGCTGTTAAGTCTTGGATGTTTCAATAGCCAATTGCATTGCAAATCTTGCTAAATTTTAGTCCTTGGCAGCTGTTTCTGGCCTGATCCTGTTGATCTGGAGTGAAACTGCTACATTTTTCCTGTGCACTGTTGATTATGTGGAGAATGGGTTGGTTTTTTTGGTTTGTTTTTTTTTTTCGGTCTACATTTACCATTTTACAGCCTACAATTGCATCCCTTTTTGTTTCTATTCATTGTGTTTCCAAGAGCTCTGCTTTGATACTTTGGGTATGGGAGACTTTGAAGCGTGGGGATCAGTGTGGTGCACAGCACTGGGACAGGCTACACCATTTTTATACATAAGGGCACCACAATATTTTCACCTCTTACTGTGCCCCACTCTCTCACACCTTGTTTCCTTTGCACCCAACTAATTTCGTAGAATAAATTGTCCTGAATTTCCTGTTAATTCCGTCATGCTACAAAAAGATTTTAAAAAATATAAGCTGCTAAAGGTGTTTATTATGTTATTATGTACAGACATTTTTTTCCCTTTAAATGGAACGACCCCCTCTCTTTCCTTCCTCAAGGATTGAAATCCTGAGGTTAATTATACGCTGCGTAACAAAGGTGTTATTTCTTTTTGTGCCTTCGGTTGTGTTCCTTTTCATGGCTGGAGAAATGAGCCGGGAGAATAAAGGCTTTGCACAGAAGTGCATTAAAGTCAGTGGGCTTTGGCTTATGCCCAGGGAGAAAAGCAGCACATGGTTTAATTCCAGGGCAGGCTCAAGCAGTTGCATTTAAGGTTTTTTCAGCGGTGATGGTGCAGCTTTTAGGTCGGATTCTTCATGTTCAGCTACCAGAGAGTAAAAACAAATTCCCCCAGGACCAGCAGAGAGTTGTAACACACTGTCTCCCTCTCTCCAGATGAATGGCAGCGATGGGATATTCAAATATGAAGAGATCATCTTGGAAAGGGTAAGTACTCCTCACTCACCCACCAGCAGCCTCCTCCCACTCGCCCACCCCCCAGCACAGCTGGCCCCCCACGCATCCCTGCACAGCTGATGGGGAGAGGTTGGCCTCTGCTCCCCGCTCTCTCTGGAGGCTTTCCTGGCTGTTGCACCTGCTTTGCCAGCCTGGCTCCCACCAGGGAGCTCCCCTCTGCTCCCCTCTCCCCCTGCACACCCCGCCAGAAGGGGGGGAGGAGGGCTTCTCCCTTGCCTCCCTCTTTCACACCCTCACCCCCACAAACTCATCAGAGCATGGGGGGAGGCTCTTTGTCATTGCCTTTGTCAGAAAACAGAGGTGTGGGGAGCTCTGCTTGCGCAGACACGGGTGGGTGCACCCCACAGCTGGGCACAGGGACCAAAGGCACCCTGCCACCAGGCTCCCCATCCCTCTAGGGCACACGGCCTTGAGATGCTAAGCTGCAAGAACAGATTATTTAGTGAAACAGCTGCAGTGAAGGAAGTTCCTGCTCAAGCCCTTTGTTTGTTGGCAACACAGAGGTGATGGCGTACCTAGAATTAGCTCCCCCCATGTGTGGGGCTTATCCGGGGGCAAGCCAGCACCACACAGGGCACGAAGGGCTTTCTTGTTGCCCAGGAAGCAGCAGGGGAGGAGGGATGGGGAGGGAGCGGGAAAAGCTGGCCCAGGGTTTACCCCGGGAGACAGGCACAGCCCTGCTGGCTGGGAATGGCTGTGCTGGGAGGCTGCCCGCGGCTCTCCACAGCACACCTTGCCTCCCCCTCGCTGCCGGGCCAGGCGGCTCAGCCTCGCCCCGTGGCCAGCGTTGCAGGGGAAGACACTCATTATTCTGTTCCTCTCTGCCTTTAGTCATCTCCCTCCTTCCCTTGGCTCTGCATCACGGAGGTGGGTGGACGGAAGGTTATCTGGGGCTGCCGCCTCACCCACTGCTTCCCCGGCGTGCCTGGTGAAACCAGCCCAGAGGTTCCTTCCTTTCTGGGCTACCAAACCCAAGTCACAGGCAAAAGCCTTGTCTCAGGGATTCAGGGCATCCTCTGTCCTCAGCCCATGGTGGGAACAGGGAAAGAGCTGGCAGGACCACACAGAGAGGCAGCACTCGTTGGTGCCCTCATTTCAAAGCCCCAAGCAGCGATTCATTCTCCAACAGCAAGAAACCATGAGGGAATCTCACTGCTTAGCAGCCTGGGCTGGCATGGACCATACCCAGGTCATTCCCCTTCACCGAGTCCCTGGTGGGATGCAACAATCCTGCCTTAATGCAGGAGAAGCACCCTGATGCCTGCAGGTGAGGCTGTCCCCTTGCTGGGGTGTTTGGCCTCTAGAATTGTCCTCAGTGTACCCCAAAGTCGCTGGTCAGTCACTGTTATTAATCCTTGCCTTTGTTGTAAGGACAAGCGTAAATTCAGGAGCATTTTGGGGGCAATAATAGCAGAAACACATTCTGCAGAGGGACATGGCTTTGTGTTTACCCACCACACATGTTTCTACAGCAGGAACTGCCCTGGCATCAGGGCATCAACCCTGGTGTCAGCTAAGAAATCCCTTAGACTCCTTTTTGAGGTTTATCAGAATAAAGATTAACACCTCCCGGATCATTTCCAGGTTTTGTAGCTAACCAAGGACCTTCCATAAACAGGCACAACTAATGGCTGGAGATCGTTTTGCAATCTCACCTGCCTTGCTGCAGCCAGGCTTGGTCTCTGTGACAGTAAAGAGCTTTTTTGAGCTAGGCACAGGGTAATCAGAGCCCAGCATAGAGGAAAGAGAGCAGCCTAGACCCTTTCCTGTTGAATGCCTCCGTGTCACGTGCCAGCCGAATCCCAGCTGGCCAGAGAGCGTCTGGGAGCGCTGCACAGTGACGGGCATTGGTGGCTCCTGGTGCTGTGTCACAAGCGTCATGAAGCCAGCTCTGCATCGCTGCAGGAACTAATGCTGGGGCAAAATTGCTGGGGAGAAGTGCAAGCCCCAGCTGGCTGTTGGTGCTAAATTATCCTGGGGAGACGGAGTTCCCGTGTGGCCCTCTGAGCCACAGGTCCCCTGGAAGAGCAGAGCACCCCCTCATCTCCCGCTGAGCACTGGGGCCATGGGCAGCCAGGGGAGCTTGGCCTGAGCCCGCTCGTGTACGAGAGAGGCAGGCACAATGTGACTAAGTGTCAGTTCTTCCACATGAGGAAACAAGGCAAGAAGCCATCTGATTTTCAAGGCAGAGCAAAAAAGGCAGGAATTGTCCACTTGCATCAAGCATGGATCTGGAAGCAGCGCCTGTGAGTGTGTCACTAATGAGGATCCTGCAAGTGGGAGAGGTGGCGCAGGGCCACAGCCACTCAATCCTGAGATGCTGGGGGAATGGTCTGGAGATGAGCCGTGGTCCCAGGCATAATTCGGCAGGAGAAGCTCAAGTGACGCTCCAAGCATGTCTGTGAGGAAAAGGAGACAGAACTGGGGGGGCCCACTCCATCCTGATAGCCACTTCCACACCAGCCTGTAAATTTTGTCATCAGTATTGCCAGTCCCCAGCTGGTATTCGTGCCAGGGCTACATCCCAAGGTGCAGAGGGGCAGGAGTAGGGTGCTGGTGACTGGCACAATCCCTGCTGGTCTGTGCAGGCTGCGGCATCGGTGTCTCCTCCTGGGGAGCAGCCAGCAAGGGGAGGTTTTCACTGCCAAGGACCACCTCCTCTTCCCCCAGCTCCCCGCCTGCCTCAGTCTCTCCGTGGAGACGCGGTGATGAGGGAGGTCCTCGGCAGCTCCCACTCTCCCCTCCATCTGTTCAGTGCTCCACACTGCTGCGCCGAGCACTCATTTGAGGAACACCAGCCTCTCCTCCGGCCAGCATCCCTCTGCCCCCTGAGCCAGGCACCCCGGGGTGTGAGAGATGCTGTAAGGGCTCCTGCGCCCCAGGCAGTCCCGCGGCTGGGGGCAGCCATTTAAGGAGGGCTGGCAGCAAGCAGTTGCCCACGGGGGAAAGACGCAGGGTTTGATTTCCCACAGGGCAACTCTGGCCTCGGCTTCAGCATAGCGGGAGGCATCGACAACCCCCATGTTCCAGATGACCCGGGTATCTTCATCACCAAGATCATCCCCGGGGGAGCAGCAGCCATGGATGGCCGTCTTGGGTGAGTACAGGGCTGGGGGAACGGCCAGGCTGTCACCCAGGATCTCTGCACGGACCCCCTAGGCCTAGCCCCTTTTCCCAACACGGTCTCTGGCCTCCATATGTCTCTTTCCCACAGCCAGATCCCCTCAGGACAGGGCTGTCCGCCGTCGTTGGCCACCTCCTGTCTGTAGCCACCCGTCCTCCCCTCCCTGTATCAGGCTCCTGCTCCCACCCATCCCACTACAGCCCAGGGCAGGGATCCAGCCTTCCTTCTCATCTCCCACCTCCGTCAGGGTTGCACTGTAGGGACCAGCTCCGCTCTCCCCTGCTTTGGGGTGGATCCCTTTCTCACCCCAGCAGGGCGTGATCTGGCCAGCCTGAGCAACTCTCATTTGTGTGGCTGGAGGAGGGTGACAGAGGGTGACCCGAGGAGGGTGGCACGGCCCGGCAGTTCCCCAGGGATGCTCAGGGCCACCCTGTGCCCACAGGGTGAACGACTGCGTGCTGCGGGTGAACGACGTGGACGTCTCCGAGGTTGTGCACAGCAAAGCTGTGGAGGCCCTGAAGGAAGCAGGCCCCGTGGTGCGGCTTGTGGTACGGCGCCGGCAGCCCCCGCCAGAGACCATCATGGAGGTTAACCTGATGAAGGGCCCCAAAGGTGAACCCCTCACTCTGCTGACTTGGCCAGGGTGCCCCGCTGCCCCACGGAACAGTGTGGGGCGACCCCTCGGTGCGAGATGTCACGGGATGCAGGGTGGCCTCGTGGGGGGTGCAGGGTGGCACTGCTGCAGTGCAGGATGCTGCAGGGTGGCCGAGCAGCGTGGAATGCTGTGGGGCGTGGGGTATGGGACAGACCCACAATGCTGTGCATGGTGGCCAGGCTGGCCCCAGGCAGCAGCGGGGTGGCCCGTTGCCTGCTGAGTTTGGGCAGGGTGTGAAGCCCAGTGAGGCACAGGGGCTGTGGTGCCAGCCCGTGACTCTGTCTATCTGTCTGTCCCTCACTTGCATTTTCACCCTCCCTTCAGGCCTGGGGTTCAGCATTGCAGGGGGCATCGGGAACCAGCACATCCCTGGGGACAACAGCATTTACATCACCAAGATCATCGAGGGAGGTGCTGCCCAAAAGGACGGGCGCCTGCAGATCGGGGACCGGCTGCTTGCGGTAAGCCCCGTGGCCACAGCCAGCTGTGAGGCGGAGCTGAACAGGTTCCACTGCGATGCAGTGTTGATCCTGAACCCCAGCGCCCCTCCTGTCAGCAGCTTCACCCCTTTTCCTGGGGCTCCAGCTGGGACGTTGCTGTGGGAGGGCAGGCACAGTAATGGCTGCAGGCAGGAGGGCCAAACCCAAGGCGATGGGACCATGCCTCTGGAGCTCCTGTGGAAAACCCCTCCCGCAGGGCTGCCCTGGTCCCTGCCCTCCTGCTCAGCCAGCACTCTCCCTCTGGCAGGTGAATAACACAAACCTGCAGGACGTGCGGCACGAGGAGGCGGTGGCCGCCCTGAAGAACACCTCTGACATGGTGTACCTGAAAGTGGCCAAGCCCGGCAACGTCCACCTCAACGACATGTACGCGCCCCCCGACTACGCCAGCAGTACGTACACCGCAGGGCACGCGGGGCTGCGGGGCACCTGAGCCTGTTGGGCTGGGGAGCGGGGCCGGGCTGGTCTCCATGTCATCACTGTGTATGGGTTTCTGCTCCTGACGACCTTCTCCTCCCCTGCAGCCTTCTCAGCCATGGCCGACAACCACATAAGCCATAACTCCAGCCTGGGCTACCTGGGCAGTGTTGAGAGCAAGCCTGCCTATCCCATCCCTCCCCAGGTGACTCCGTCCCGGTACTCGCCTATCCCTCGGCACATGATCGGAGACGATGACTTCACCAGGTGGGTACCAGGCAGGAGCATCCCTGTCGTGCTCCTCCTCATTCCCTCATTTTCCCTCTGTGGTGGTTTGATGTCATCCCCACTGCCAGTGCAGAGCCTCGAAAGGCCGTTTGTAGGTGCGTGGTGCAATGCCTGAGGTCCCTGTAATGAGCTCTGTGCTCACCCCCCTGAGACCAGCCCTTCTGTGTCAATCACTGGCTGGCTGCATTCACTCCCTCTCCATTCCCTCTCCTACTCTTTCACAAGCCTTACACAACTGCATTTCAGCTTCATCCTCTTGCTTATTTTTATAATACCTGGAATACAAGGTGTTCCCTGCCCTTATGGTGCCATCCAGCAGTGCCACAGGCTCCCAGGATGTTCCCAGGTGGAGCTGTGCCGGGTGTGAAGGACCAGGGGGAGCGTAGCCCTGCAAACAAGTGGGGCCCCTCCCATGATCCCTGAGACTGGCATCCCAAACCACCTGCACTCAGGTGTAATTCCAGTGACTGCCAGCTCCTGGCCTGACAGCCTCCTGTCCAGCCCTGTCCAGCCCCCTTTGCCCCATGCAGAACCCTTTATGCTGCATGAACAGGTTTGTTTCCTGGAGCCAGGAAATAAAAGAGGCGCACAAGGAAAACGTTGCTCTGAGCCTAAATGCAGTATAAAACTTCTCCAAAGCCTCAAGCTGAGGGTGGGAGAGAGAGAGACCTGGAAAGTCCTGCTCTACTAGCTGATTCTTAGAGCTTACCCCCTTCTTGTCACAGCCTTGGGGCCAGTGCTCTGAATGTGCTATCCCCAGGGCCAGGACTGTAGGGCTTAGGCTGATTAATAAGGACCAGCACTCGACTTAGGCTTAGGGCTGGCTCTGCTGTTTGGAACAAGGTTACAGGCTGGTTTTAGGAGTGTGCCTGCAGTGGAAGATGCAGTAGCTTTGTCCAGGATTCTCCCATTCTGCAGGTGAGCGGTGGATGCTGGAGTGGGAGGCCCTGACTTGCGATCTGCTGTCAGGCCTGCCATCCTCCTGGAGAGTGTCTGCACTCATCTTTGTCACGGGACTGCCTCACTTCTTGGTGCTCAGCCACAGCTGGGTGTCCCTGCACGCCGTGACCAGTGCAGCACTGTCTTCCACCCTCACCCACCTCTCCCACTGGTCTTGGCACCAGCAATGCCACTTCTAGAGCCTGTTTCTGGCACTGCATCCTCAGCAGGTGTAGCAACTTCTGTGCTGTCAGGGCAGGAGTAGTGCTGTCTGCCATTACAGTGCACCACAGAAGGGACTGAGTCACAATATTTGGAAAACACACCGGAGACCCTGCTCCCAGCAGGGTGTCCCTTCTCGCACGTGCCAACATTCCCGTTTAGAGAGCAGAAAGAGCAACCCAGCTTAGGCTTAGCCAGTGGCAATGGCACAATGAGGGCTCAGCAGTGGCTCGGCAGTGCCAGTGGCACGGTGATGGCTTGGCAGTGGTTCAGTGGGGGCTTGTCAGTGGCCATGGCACGGCGATGACTCGCCCTGATGCAGCACGTGCTGGTGGCCACTAGAGGATGGTGCTGCCTTATGGAGGGCCCCGCTGCAGGCAGGCTGGCACCTCTGGGCCAGTGTGCCCAGACAACCCCCTCTGCCCAGCAGATCCACAGCCCGCAGCGGGCTCAGCGCTTGGCTCGTGCTTCCCAGGGCAGTGCTGGAAGCCTCCTGTGCATTGCTGACCCCCCAGGACAGCTCCATCGCTGCAGGTCCGTTGGCACCAAGACTGTGCACTGGGGACCGGTGTGGTCCAAGTGCAACTCACTGGTGTGGGGAACGGCAGCAGCTGCCCTGAAAAAGAAGCTGTCCCCCGTGAGGCTCTTGCCAGCCATTCCTTAGGAAAAGCAGAGGTCCAGTATCCAGCCTCTCCCCCTCCCATGGGCACGAGTGCTACTTAGATGTGGATGTAGCTCCAGTGACCCTCATGTCCTGCAGCACCGTGGGCTGGGAACCAAAGAATCTGTTCTCCAGTGAGCTCCACCACAGCAACCCAGACCCAGCACAGTCCCACAGGATCCCCCCAGCTGCTCTGTGCCAAGGCCCCAGTGTTAACACTGTGACATTCAGCATGGGATCTGTCTGGATGATCTGTGTCATGCCTCCTGTGAGGAGGATGGAAGCCAAGAGTGCACGTCAGGACTGAGACCTGTGATGTACCTGTCTGGGGCTGCATTTCCTCCCCTCATTCTTGCAGGGTCTCTTTACCTTCCACCAAACCGTCTGGTCCTCACGGGTGCTGGGGATGCTTCCCCCTACACTGAGCTGAGGTCGTGCTTCCCGCACACTGCTTGGGCAGCAGCAAAGCCCAAGGGGCAGAGCGAGTTCATCTCCTGGTTGGAGGCAGGGTTTGACCGGTTTATTCCCCTAGGAGAACTCCAGCCCTAGGCACAGCTTTGCTGCAGAGGGACTGATGGCTGCAGCCCTCCCTGCCCTCTCACAGCTGCCCCGAAGCCAAGCACTGGTAACATGTTAAGGACTTGGGGTTGAGCATCTTTTGACGGAATATCTCCATGGTTTTCCTGATCTCCTGGATCTGGTGTGTTCCAGCCCCCCCCACCCCAGTGCCCCAGGGTTCTCTCTGCACAAGTCTGCCAGCATTTTAGGGTGCCTCACTCAGTGCCGTGCCTGGGCTCCAGCATCTCTCCTAACATAACCCAGAGATTTCCCTCTGATACCTGGCAGGTGAGTGGTTGATCAGGCTGCTGAGCTCAATGGTCCCTGTGGTACCCAAGGAAGTGCCCAGGATCCAACCACAACGGATGCACTGATGGTCTCCAGTGTCATGTTGGCTTACAATCACCACCAGCCTGTGCTAATTGTCTGGTATAATTTATTCCTTATTTCAGTCCAGAGCTTGATCTGGGAGCTGCCGTTGTTCCCATCACATTGTTTTTTTCCCCCAGACAAAACCTGACGCAGGAGTTTTGCGATGCCAGGCTGTCTTTCTGCTTTTGCCTGCCTTTTGTTTGAGCTGTGACAGAATTAAGTAATCAAAAAACATAGTATTTCTGTTGAGCTGTGCAGAGTCTGTGGCACTGGAGGGGTGCAGGGGGTTGTAGGCACGCTTGCCATGCTGTGGAGGGGCCTGATCCCACCCTCTTGGCTCATGGCATGTGATGCCACCATGCAGTTCAGTGTTTCTGTGTGTCATTTCACTGTGGATGCTCTGTCTCTGTCCATGCTGTGTTTCTTGTCACACTGCCTGCCGCTTCTTCTGGTTTATCAGTCTCCACAGTGCTGAGGGCTGAGTCACACCAGGCTGCACTCGGGTGACTCCAGCCCCACCAATGTGCCACCAACCCTGGGCACAGAAAAGCCCGTCACCAGCTTTGCTGCTCCTCACCCCGATGTCTCCCTGTCCATTATGTGTCCTTCCAGGGAGCCCCGGAAAATCATCCTGCAAAAAGGCTCCACCGGCCTGGGCTTCAACATTGTTGGAGGGGAAGATGGCGAGGGGATCTTTGTGTCCTTCATCCTGGCTGGAGGCCCTGCTGACCTCAGCGGGGAGCTGCGGAGGGGAGACCGTATCCTTTCGGTGAGTTGGTGGGGCACCCACAGCCCCGGGTGGGCACCTGTCCCCTGCCAGCCGAAGCACGGTTCTGTGGGATTCGTACCGGGTGCCAGTGTGTTGGCACGGCGCGGGTGATGCCGTGGGGGCAGCCCCGGTGCCTGGGCCGGCCGGGGGCAGGTACCGGGGATGCCGGTACTGGAAGTGCCAGTACCAGGCGTGGTACTGGGGGCGCGGTGGCAGAGTGATGAGGCTCTGAGAGTGTGGCTACCGTGGCTACCGGTACAGAGGCGGGGCAGCGGGGCCGAGGCGCAGGGCAGACCCCCGTGGTTCGTGCCCGCGTGGGTCTGGTTCAGCGGAGCCGCTCTGTCCCGGCAGGTGAACGGCGTGAATCTCCGCAACGCCACGCACGAGCAGGCGGCGGCGGCGCTGAAGCGGGCGGGGCAGACGGTGACCATCATCGCGCAGTACCGGCCCGAAGGTACCGGGTCGGGACCGGGACCGGGACCGGGACCGGGACCGGGACGGGGCGAGTGGGACATGCAGATGAGGGGCGGGGCCATGCAGATGAGGGGGCGGGGCATGGCCGGCGCGCCGTCGAGAGGCCGGGGCGGGGGAGGCTGCGGGCGAGGCGCCGCCGGGGGCGTGGCCCGGGGGCGGGGCGGGTGCCGATTGGCCGGCGCGCGGGGGGGGCGGGGCCGCGGCGTCCCGCCGGCCGTGGCTGCGCGGCTTTGTGTGAGGGCCGGGCGGGTGCGGGGCCGCGGCCGCCCCGCCTGCAGGTGAGCGCTCAGCGCCGCACGGGCAGCCCCGCCGAGACCCCGCCGGTAGCGGGGCCGCGAGGGGGCTCGACGGGCCGGGGTTCGTTTTTCGGGGGAGGGGGAAGAGCTCTGCTCGCCGGAGGGCGTCGCCGCGAGGCCCGGCTCCGTGGGGGTCCCAGGGGCCTCGCGGGAGGGACCCCGCGGTCAGGAGAGCTGAGGGGTCCTGGAGGGCAACCGCGGTGCGGGTGGGGCTGGAACCGGGGCGTCGCTGCTGACTTGGAGTTCGTCCCCACCTCTGAGCATCCCACCTGGGGCGCCACCCCGAGCGTTTCGTTATCGCTGGATTCCGATTCCCCCGCAGCGGCTGGGGCTGCTGGTCCCGCTGAGGGAAGGGAGCGGGCAGCTGCCTGCACAAAGCTTCCCTGGGCGGTAGCGCTGGAGCGTGGCCCGTGCGCCGGGAGGGTGCCCCGCCGGCCGGCGAGGGGCCGGGGATGATCCCGGGCCTGCGGCCGTGCCCAGGACGGCACCGTGCACGTGCTGGGATGCAGCCGTTCCCATCCGCTGGAAAACGTGTCTCTCCTGGGCCCCAGTGGCTTTCTCCACCAGCTATTCTAGTCCTCTCCAAGGGGGCCGATGTCCCCCGCTAGGCATGCCCTTCGTCTTGTGCCTCCTGTGTGGCATTGCTGGGCGATGTCCTGCTGGTCCCTGTGTCCACTGCTCCTCCATCCCACGGCAGAGGCCATTGGGGTGTGGAGTCATCGGTGCTGCTCAGGGCTGTGCTGTGGGTGTGGGGTTTGTTTGTTTTGGCTTTTTTTTTTTTTTTTTTTGCTTTCTTTCCAGGAAGCGCTTCATGTTCTTGTATTTCTGGCTCCCTTTGCCACTTGAGATTTGGCAAAGACACCAACCAAGAGTGGTTCTTAAATGTCAAACTGGACAAGATGTTTTGAAACCGCCTTAGACCGAGGCGGAAATGTCAGTGTGTTGTAGCTGGTGACTTTCCATGTCCCTGATGGTTCCTGGCACGTGTGGGCAGCAGCACCCGGCACAGGGGCTGCAGCCATCTCAGGAGGCAGTGTTGTGGCTGTGGACTACAGGCTGTTGTAGCTTGGAAGTTGCCCTCAGCGCTCCAGAGGCTTGAAGGGCTGGGAATTATGGAGAAAGATCTCCCTGGTGTGAGCCCCCAGTGTGGGTGAGGCTGGACCCACTCAATGGGCCACGTACTCTCAAATGTTTGCCTTTTCTATGTTTGTCACGTGGAAAGAGCAGGAGAGCTGGGTTGTAGGATGCCAAAGGAGGACATGCTGGTGGAAAGGAGATTTGAGAATTTCTTCCCTGCTAGCAGAGGCAGAGGATGGCACCTGTCTCTCATACCTGAGCGTGGGCAGGGCTTGCCTTGGGGTGCCGGGGGAGCGCAGTGTGCTCTGTGTCTGACCTTGCTGGGGCTCCAAGGGGGAAGAGAGGCTGCTTGTGCAGGTCTCGGGGGATGAGGGGCCCTCCCTGTTTTGTCCTGCCAGACACTAGGAGGGAAAAGAAGCAAAGACCAAACCAAGAAAGGTTAGAAAGAGCAGCTGCTGTCCTGCCTTTCTTCTGAGCACCAGCACCTTTGACCAGTGCTGCCTGCTGTCGAGGAGGGGGAGTGATGGTTCCTCGGAGTTTTTGTGAGGTCCATTCCCTCTGAGCACTTCTCCCCCGACCTTTGCCTGCTGCTATCACCACCACCTGGATTTAGCAATTCCCTCTTCTCACACGCCATCCAACAAAGCTTTGACGTTCCTCACCTGAAAATACGAAAAGTTGCATTATGGCCTTTCTCAGAGTCAGTCCGTTCAAAGGGGAGTTCCAGGGCTGTGCAATGAGTTCTGAAAGCTTCTGAGCTTTCCCTATGGCTGTGCTTCCTTCTGCTTTCCAAGGCCTGTGGAGGAGTCTGTGCAGAGGGAAAGTGTCTGGGGCCAGGGTGCTAACTAAAACTCCAGGCTGAAGCTGTCGGTAGTTTTGCAAGTGGCTGGGCTGAAACCTGTGACCGAGCATTTCTGGGCTCTGCTGGTGTCCCAGCCTGGGCAGAAGTGTTTGGATACAGGGCTTTATGTGTACTCAGGAGCTGCTTTCCAACGTAGCTCCCCTGTCTGCCAACGTCTTTCCTTTGTGCTGTCTCCTGGTGCCCCGATGCAGACCCACGGCTTTGTTGGCCTGCTGGGCGTGTTTGCAGGTGTGTCCCACACGTGCTGCTTCTGGGATCCTTGGGGCAGGCAGGTGACCCCTGCCTGTTGATAGTGGTCTATAGCATGTGTACACTTAGGGATTACACTCACAGCATGGAGCTCACCCCAGGGGACAGAATCGGGCCCTGCTCTAGGAACACCCACACCCTGGAAAAGGAAAAGCAGTGGGAGGGTACAGTGGTGTTTTTATCGAGCTGCTGAGTGAGAAGAGCAAACATCCTGGCACGCAGCGCAATGGCACTCACAGCAAGAGGTGCCGGCTCACCTGTTAAATACTTTTCAGTCTTGATAAGCGTGTCCTGAACGTGTTGAACACTGTGGAGATCAGCCCTGGCTCATCTCCCTGCTGCTGCACCCTGGGCAAGCTTCCTGGGAGAGTTTCAGCTGCACAGGAGGTCTTCCAGAGTCAAGGTGCAGAGCTGAGGCAGCCCTAAGTTAGGGAGCAAAGGCAGGAGCACTCCTTGCTGGGGGTGATCTGCTGGCAAGTGTCTTAGACTGCTCTAATGTGCAGTTAAAAGCGTGCCCATGGCACCTGGGAGTACCCTGTGCTCAGTCCTGGGGTAACCTTGTCTCCCCTGCTCCGGGAAGGAGGTAGTGGGGCTTTGGGGCTCGCTGCTCCTCTGCTCTCTGCCCTCCCACAGCTGGAGCAAATCTGGGTTGGTGACTCCTTGGAAGACCCTTCCTAGGGCAAGATTGTGTTTGCTCTCTGGGGATTAAAGCCAGAGCAGCCCCTGTGTCCTTCAGTTTGCCGCAGCCAGCCTGCTTTGTGCTTCTTGCCATGTTAGTGGGCTTTTCCAACCCCTCCAAGCAGTGTGACCACTCCAACAAAACTAGGAAAGGCTCTTTCCGTGAAGTGCCCCAGCTGAAATGGGGGCATTTGATTACTTTGCCCTTGGGCTGCTTGCAGGGGGGTGCATATGCCATTTCTGGCAGGGCAGTGGCACCCACAAGTTGCACTTCCCAATATCCCCACCCTGATGCTAGGGGTGGAGAAATCTCCTTTTGCCCTATGTTTCCTCTCCAATCCCAGGCAGTGCATCCTCTACACTTCTTGTGGAGAAGAGTGTTGCAGAAGGAGTGAGTCTGTGTAGCAGGAGCAGTGGTCTCCTTAGTGTGGGGTGTGCAGGGAATCTGTGCCCCAGCAGGGTTTGCCATGACCTAGCTGGGTACAAGGGTTATAGTGGTGCTCTCTGGGGGAAACAGCCCTTCTGTACCAAAGAGGGTTTAAGAAGAGGCTGTACCCACTTCTGACAGATGCTGCTGTGGGATTCAAGAGCTTATGGGTATTCCCGGGCAGAATGAGCTGTGTGGGTCAAGAGATGTGGAGTGAGAGGAAGCTCACTTCCCTCTGCTGAGAGCTGCACAAAACCCTGGTGCTGCTTTGGTGGCAGAATTCCGTTTTCTTGTAAAATAAGTGTTGTCCATTTCTTGCTGCATCTGTGTTTCCCTCTGCCAGCAGGAAGGCAGGTGAGGCAGTGGGTGCCCCTTGGCATGGGACAGCCAGGGATTCTCATGGTCTCCACATTAGGCACCTGACCCAGCCTGGTGTTGCAGCAACTCTGGGTGTTGCATGGCAGGAGAAGGGGCTTCGCACGGAGTTTCTGTGAGCCGCTTAGCAGTTTTTGTGTGTATTGCCTTTTTTTTTTTTTTTTTTTTTTTTTTTTTTTCAATCCTTAAGTAAAAAATGTATCTTTGGCAACTGGGTGTAGCAGGGGGATACCCAGTCTGTAGGGCTGGAGAGTCAGAAAATGCTGAGCTGCAGCTGCATCATCCCATAACCCCAGCCCTGCTTTTGTCTGCACTGACAGTCCATGGGAGAGGGGCTGGCTCCCAAACAAAGCCCACGGAGCATTTAGGACCGTGTTACTGCTCCCCCCATGTGATGTAGCTCCACAGGCCCAGCACAGTTGTGCTCTGCTCTGCAGCGAGCACTTGCCTCCACAGGTGAGCTGCAATGCTCCCCTCCCCAGAATTAAAACCCAAGCCACATCTAAACCACTAGGTTGTGGACAAGACTTTCTAGGCAAGTCTTGCAGCACAGATGAGCCTGGTCTTCTCTCACGTGTAATGCAGGATGTGCCCAAGGGACAGAATCGAGGATGTGAGGCAAGATCTGGCAGTGTGGGCTGTGCCAGTGCCAGCAGCTTTCCTGGAGCTGCAGTTGCACTTTCCTCATTCGGCCCTGGGTAGGGAGGCCAGGTGCCTCCACCCTCTGCATGTCAGCCTGACCTTTACACCCAGCTGAAGGTCGGGCTGGTGCTGCCGTGGCGGCTGCTCCTGCCCAGCTGCCTGGTAGGAAGGTGCTGGTGTCTTCTGGAGGGTTCCCCAGCTCTTCCTGCACATCTCTGCCACTGGGATGTAGAAGCAAAAAGGTGAATTCCTCCTCCCTGCTCCTCTTCCAAGGGCAGGGACTTTGTGTTTTGCCTCGCTTTTCCCATTCCTGCTGAGGAGAAGATCTTTGCTGCCAGCAAATCGGTAGCTGGGCGCTCCCCCAATGGCTGCGGTCGTGTCTCACTGCTCCAGCTGGTGGGCAGTGGTCTCCTGGTGGGGCTTTTGCTCTCTCTCCATGTTTTGAACTGCTCTGTAGGTCAGCAGCTTGCCAAGTCCTGCACAGCCTTTCCCTCGAAGAGCTGCAGCCCAGCAGCAGTGGAGGTCACAGCAGCCATTGCCTGAGCTGCTGTGCGGGAAGTTGTGGTGGGGTTGGGAGCAGCTGGAACCCTGCCTGCTCCAAATGCCCTGCCTGGACTCCTGAGTTCTTCAGCTTTGTCGTCCCTCATGTGCGGGGACAGGCAGGCTCGTGGGCGAGGTGCCTGGTGGGCAGGCCTGGCTGGGCATGGGGATCAGCCCGGGCGCAGCCGTGCCTGCACTGACCAGCCCTGTCCCCACAGAGTACAGCCGCTTCGAGTCCAAGATTCACGACCTGCGGGAGCAGATGATGAACAGCAGCATGAGCTCCGGCTCCGGCTCGCTGCGGACAAGCGAGAAGAGATCGCTCTATGTCCGGTAAGGCCCCGCCTGCCCCCGGCCGGGGCGGGCGCGCCGCGGCCCCGAGGGGTGCGGGGGGTGGCTCCGGCTCGGCCTGGGCTGTGCCCTGCCTCGGGGGACGGCGTGCCCGGGGCCTGGGCACAAGGCCTGGAGGGTGCAGCAGGGAGAGCGGGGCTTTGTGCACTGGGTTGTCAAGGCTGGGTACTCGAGTGCCTCTCCCAAGGACCGCTCCAGTGTGGAAAACAGCGGTGTCTGCAGAGCCTGGGTGGCTGCTGGCCAGCACACCGAGGACCACAGGAAAACAGGGAAATGGTAGACATCCAGCCCTGCTTCTGCCCCAAGCAGCTCGTGGCAGCTTTCAGGGCCCTCTCCTCGAGCCAGCTAACTGGCTTCTCCTTGTCTCGTCCTGCCATTCCTGTGGCAGGATCTGGCTGGATGGGAGATGAGCTCTTAGGAGGATTATTGCTCTGAGCCCTCAGAGCACTTTTGGTCTGGAGCCAGGTGCAGGACAGGCAGGCAGGGGTTAAACAGCCATGCAGCTCAAACTGCTGCAAGTCCTGTGCGGACAGGACAATCCCTGCCTGCCTCCTGCCACCTCCTGCCACCTCCTGCCTGCCACAGCACCTGTGGGATGAGCACTAATGAGTAATTTTAACTTGGTAATTAAAATAATCCTGTAAATCCTAACCCTGCACAGCCTGTTGCAGGTGAGGCTGGCAGGAGCAAGGGATGCTTCTTCTCCTTCCTTGTGAGAAGATGGCAAGGACCAAGGCTGCATAAGCCTCAGCTTGCATCTCCCACTGCATGGCTGATCCATGCAGAGGGACTTCAGGCATGGTGGATATGTTGCAAGCCCAGTATGGCAGGAGGGGAGAGCTGCAGCTCTGGGTTCCTGCAGTTCACACCTTCCCACAAGTCTCTGCAAGCATCTGGCTTGATTTAGCATCTCAGGGCTTCCTGGGGGTGTGCAACGAGCTGGGTGCAGTGTTGAATAAACATCATCTTGTTAGTCCTGCCCTCACTGCCCTGCTGTCCTGTGAACACCCTCATGTGGGGAGGAGGGTTTAGGCTGGGTCCAGCTTGAGTTGAGCCTGTTCTCTGCCTGGAAAGCTGCTCATGTATCAAAGTATTCTTGTGAACCAGAGAGCTCCCTGTTGCCTCCACGCTACTCATAGCATTTCTTAATTCTTGGTTCATCCCCCCCATGGGTCTTTGGAGGCCTCCACAGCACCGTATCCCCTCACACATACCCAGGTAGAGCTGGGCTGTGCCTTGCTAAGAGGGTGATCCCAGAGGAGAGCTTTTCCCCAGTATGACCCATCACAACACTCTGCTCGACAGACACCCTGCAAACGTGCTTGAAAGAGCTGCTGGGTGCCCAGGCTGCCCCAGCCCTTCTGGGCGGGGTAGTTTCAAGCACAGTTTACCCGAAACCAGCTGAGCTGCTGTGCTGTGGACAGGACTTCAATTACAGGACTTGCTACCCAGCTGCTTGAGTCAGCCCTGTGTGGCTGCATTGCATCCTATGTGCTGTGGAAGGGCTGGAGCTGGGCACCCAGGTGCCTGCTGGAGCTGATTTGGGGGTGCTGGAGTTTTGTGTAGCAAAGGCAGGTTCACATCCTGCCTGTCACTCCCTGCACTGCCACAGGGCAAAGTCTGCCAGCCCTGGGGCTGTGCTGAGTGGGGATAGAGGTCAGGCAGGCATTGTGCCTGGGCACCAGGAGGAAGCCGTGGGAATCCTTGGCACCGCTTCCTTGCCCTCCAGCCAAGGCATCTGCTCTCCTGGCCGCGAGTGCTGTGAGCTGGCCTGGGGACAGAGCGGAGCTGCCGTCTGGCCCCCGCGCCCCCGGAGGAGCACGGAGCCACCACGGTGGGTCCTGCGTGCCAGCACAGCCAGGGCCGGCCTGCTGGAGCACCGTGCCTTGGGGTGGCCAGTGCCTCCTGTGCTGGCTCTGCAGGTGTCCTGCCCGTGCAGAGATCCTGCTGTACCTGTCCTGGGGTGCCGGTGGCTGCTGCGGGAGGAGCACGGGCCCTGTGCCGCTCTGCAGAGCAGGGGCCATGGAGTGGGCAGGGCTCCTCACAGCCTGCCTGGCTTTGGGAACCGGCCTGACCAGTTCCCCGGGGCCTTGCCCAGCGGCACTGACCTCACAACTGCCTGTCAGCCACGTGCAAGCCTTATCTTCTGGCCTGGAGCTGCCTGCAAGGCTCAATTACCTCTGGCCAAAGCACTCCTTGGTGCTCTGCTGCCAGCTCCAGCCACGCTGCCCTGCAGAGAGAGCAGGCACAAGAGCTGGCCCAGCCCTGAGCAAGCCGGACAAGGAGAACAGATCTGGTGGCTGAATGTATCTGGATGCATAGGGCACGTTGGGTGTTGTCCCAAAGAGCCCTCCCCATGGGGCAGCCCTTCTTCTTCCCATTCAAGAGTCAACCCCAAGTGTCCTGAAAGCACTACCCTGGCAGAAATGCCCTCCAAGCTCTGCTGCTCCACAGGGATATGCCACGTGATCCCACAGCCCTTCCACTTAAAGTGTGCTTTTAGATCCCCTTTGGAGTCCCCACAGTGGAAGAGGGTAATGAGCAGAACAGAGGATGTCTCTCCTGCTTGAAGAAGGTTTATCAGGGCCAGGATACCAGCAGCAAGCCAGTGTTTGCAGTGCCTGGGCCCATGCTGGGCTGGGGGCCAGTGTCCAGGGAGCAAATATAGAGGTTTTGCTGCCAGTACTTTTAGTGGCTCGTTCCTTTCTTTGTCTTTTTGCAAGTTGATGCATCAAAGCAGACACAGTTTGCGTGATCTGACATTAGTGGAATGAGTTGCAGCTGAAGCCACTGAGAGCTGCTTATGGGTAGAGGCTGCAGTGCTGTGTGTGATGTCCGTGTGCAGGAAAAGTATTAGTGCTCCTCTAGTGAAAAACCAAAGTCTTTTCTATAGCTGGTTAGTTTAATTTTGAAGATAATTTTAAACTAAATAAACTGTTCTCAGAGGAGGTGTTTAGGGGTATGAAAGGGATCAGTTGTGGAAGAAGATATATATACTCTGAGATGCATTCCTCATTCACAGGCTCCGTACATAAATAAAGGCTATGCTCAATGCCGTGGTGGTCTGGTGGTCTCTGCCTGTGCAACCACCCACCAGCAGTGGGGTCTGATGTTCCCCATCCCATTCCTTGGCCCTACAGCCACAGAGGGATGGTGGGGAGCAGCCCTCCCACAGGCTGCTGCTGTGAGCCTGGCCCGCTCACTTACCACAGACACTTTGAGTGTGGCTCGTGTGCATCCTGCAGCTGAGGTCAGCAGTGAATTCTCTCAGTCCAGTCTCAGTCACTGTTGTTCCTGCATCGCGCTCTTCAGGGCTTGTGCTGAGCCTGTCAGCCAAGGAATGTGCTCGTGGCTGGCAGCACTGCTCACCTTGGCAGAGCTTGGGTTAAACTTTTTAAGGCACAAAGGTGACAGTGCCCCATGAGTTTAGCACTGCTGCTGCCCTCGCTGCCTGGCCATGCTCAGAGAAGGCATCGCTGCTCTCTGCTCCTCCTCAGAGCCCTGTTTGACTATGACCGGACCCGGGACAGCTGCTTGCCCAGCCAGGGACTCAGCTTCTCCTACGGGGACATCCTGCATGTCATCAATGCCTCTGATGACGAGTGGTGGCAAGCCAGGCTCGTCACACCCCACGGTGAGAGCGAGCAGATCGGGGTCATCCCCAGCAAGAAGAGGTGAGTGTCCATCAGCAGCAGTTGTCACACTTGGGTACCCCAGGGTTTCCCCGAACTCTGCAAGCCCTGCAGCCCCCGGGGCCCTGCTCAGGCTTGGATCTCCTTGTGGTCCCAGCCCACCTGCCCCTGTGTGGCGTGCAGGGCACCTTGGTTGCAGCCTGGGGCTTTGTGCAGGTCTCCCTAGGCAGGTGTTCTCCAAAGCTGGGTGAGACTCCAGGTGAGGAGCAGAGTGGTCAGCCTCCTCTGTGGTCCCTGTAGGGGATGTTGGCCAGTCTGGGTCTCGGTGTGAGAGCAGAGTCACAGCAGCAAGGGCTGCTCCTTGTGTCCTCTGTCAGTCTGTTCAGCTCTGTAGCCAGGTCCCATTGTGAGGTGGGAAGTCACAGGAGCAGAGGAGGTGGCTGCTGCTGCCTTCAGGTCTGCAAAGCCAGCCTTGAGTCTGTCTTCTATCCCTGTTGGGAAGGCTGGCTTGGCTCCTCTCCTGCTCCTGCAGACACTGGCCTGGGCCAGACCCTGGGCAGGCAGCTCCACATCTGACCCTCCCTTGGAAGAAGCTTCCATTTGCCAGTGGGGCCACCACCCAAGGGTGCCTTTAGCTGCCTGAGGAGCCATGTGGGCAACATGGAGGGCACGTGGATGGGACTAGCAACTCTTTCTCTCCTGATCAGGGTGGAAAAGAAGGAGAGAGCACGGTTGAAAACAGTGAAGTTCCACGCCAGGACTGGCATGATTGAGTCCAACAGGGTAAGTGCTGATCTGGGGCTCAGTGGGGGCACCTGGAACTGGTAACTAGTGAGGGCAAGATGAGTCCCAGCAGCAAAAGCTCCTCATGGGGCAGCTCCAACAATCCCAAGGCAAAGAGCTGTGTGACTGGACCTGCCCCAGACCCACATCTGCTTGGCACAAACCCTCCGTGAATATGCAGTGATTGAGCAGAGGAGCCCAGGATGGTGTGAAAGTACTGGGGAAGGATTTGGAGTGATGGGGTGGCAGAGCTCATGGCTTGGAGCTGCCTGCAGGCAGCTGGTGAAGGTAGCTGCCCTCACACCTCACAAGCAGTGCCTAACAGGCCAACAAGCAAGAGCAGCCTGGCTACCCCTGCAGAGCTACTGACTGCCCATCAGCTTCCCAGCATCCCTACCACATGTTTTTCTCCATGCTTAATGTTTTTCCTGCATTACAGTTCTCATGTAATCTCCATGATTTCATTTGAGGGTGACTGCCCTGACACAGCTCCTCGTTGTCTCTTCATTTTAATTTTCCCCACATGCGTTAAACACCACTGTTTTTTCTGTCCTCCTTCCATCTCCGTGTTCTTCAGTCGATCAAAACGAAACGTAAAAAGAGTTTTCGCCTCTCTCGAAAGTTTCCATTTTACAAGAGCAAAGAGAACCTGGCCCAGGAGAGCAGCGGACAGGAACGTAAGTAGCAGCTGGCAGAGAGGGCAAGCCTGCACCCCTCAGGTTCCCTGCCCTGAGGGAAGAGATGTAGCACATTCCCACAGCCAGCGGTCCTCGCACCTGCCTGTACTCAGGTCTGTGCTCCACAGTCGTGCCAGCAGCTAGGGAGAAACTGGAGCTTGAAATGAAAGCAACAGCTGCACTCTGCCATTCTCTTCCTTTCTCTCATGTTCAATGTCTTCATCTTTTCATCCAACTTCACACCCACCCAACTCCCTGCTCTGCCTCCCCCTGCTCTCCCCTCTTTGCTGCAGGCTCTGCTCCCTCCCTCTGCCTGCTTCCCTCCAAGTGAGGGGCTGGCTGCCTCCTGCAGAGCTTCTGTCCCTGCCAGGGCTCAGGACCTGGGGAGGTCTCAGCTCCATCTTCCCTAGAGGTGACTTACAGCTTCACATTCCCACTGGAGAGCCCTTCCAGGGGATTGAGCCCTGTGGACACGGGGAAGCCAGGACCCTGCTGCCCACCCATGACTGAGGCACATCTTTGGTAGTTGGCTACAGATGTTGGGGGTCCACAGCTCTCACCACCCTGGGACTCCCAGTAAAGGCAGGGTGTTCATGTTGTTGCCCCAAATCCTGATGTGGGTAGCACTGGAGCTGCTCACCAAACCCAACCCCTCCTCCGAGTGGTGAACTGCAGCCACTCCTTGGGCAAGCATCCAGGCTGGCAGTGCCCACGCCTCTGGAAAGGGGTGGTGGACAAGGCAGAGCTGTGTCTGTGCCCCAGTGCCACCACAGCAAGCACATCCTCTCCCCTCTGGGGCTGTCTTGGGTGTCATACGGAGGCAAGAAGTTGCTGCTGGGCTGCTCCAAGGGCTCCCTGCATCCCTGTGCTGCCCATGACAGGCTGGTGCCAGCTTCCAGTGATTTTAGCAGACAGCACAAGCCTCTGGCCCATGCTGAAGGTTGTCTGTGTCTCTGCCTGTCTCTAGTAGTGCCTGCACATGGCTGGGCTCCAGTGAGATCCGTGCCGAGGACGGGGGCTCACTTTTTGGCTGCCTTGCAGTGAGATGACACAGCATGGGGATGGGGCAGGCCATTCTCTTTACCTGCCTGTGTCACAGACACAGCCAGCTCCCTCCCTGTGCTCTGCCCCTGTCCATCCCAGCTTGCAGTGGGGGGTCTCTGCCTCACATTTCCACAGCCTGTGCAAGCGTTGTGGTGTGGGGCAGCTGGCACATGTAGGTGGGGAAAAATGTGCCCTCCTGCCACATGTTACAGGACTGTGTGCTGTGCCTGGCCCCAGAGTGGCTAGGCCATGCTGGGGAAGCACAGAGCCACTGTGCCCTGCCAGTACACTCCATGAGGAGAAGCACTTCAGCCCCTGTGCCAGCAGCTCAGGGCTGCAACTGCTTGCTGCCAGACGATGCTGCTGTGGCTGCCCTGCCCTCCCCAGACCCAGGGTGGCTCCTGGGGGCTCTTTGGCAGGGAGGGTGAGCTTGAGGGGTGGAGGGGGTCCAGCCAGACAAGGCAAGATGTTAGCAGTGGGCTGATGGTGTCAGCTCTGAAAATATTTAACCTCACTTGCAGTTGCAGCTCTGGGCCATTCTGCACTCCTGTCACTAATGCTGGTCTGGCTCTGTCTCCCCCATCCCTCTGACTCCCCTTTCCTGCGCTGTCTTCTCTCCCCTTCTCCCCCTTCTTGCTGTCTGTGAAATCAGGACTTCCCTGGGTTAAGTGACGATTATTATGGAGCAAAGAACCTGAGTAAGTTGAATTCTGATGCACATTGTTCCCTTTCTGTGGCTGGCGGTGCCTGGGGAGTGGCTGGCTGGGCTCTGGCCGGGGCAGCTGTGCTTCCCTGGCTGCAGGGCAGGAGGAGCCCTGGTGCTGCTGCACTGCCCTGCGTGGGACCCCGTGTGTGCGGCGCAGGCCGTGGGGCTTGAGGTGCCACTGCTGCACGTGGGACGGGATGGGGCCGCTTGGGTGGGGGTGTTGGCCATGCCCTAAGTGCCTGCTACACCTCCTCATCCTCTTCTTCCTGCTCCTGTCTGGGTTGGTTGGTGCTTTAGCACTCAGTGCCACTTGCAGTGTGGGTGGGAAGTGGCCAAGGTGGGCCTGCTCTGAATGGGGTGGGTGACAACGTTTTGAGGTCTTCCCACCTTTCTCTGGGTTACCACATATGCAGAACTGCAGAATAATGACAGGAGCCTCATGGGCTTCTCAGCTGGGGCGTGAGTTCCCTGCCAAGCTCCGCACCCCCCAACCGGTGCAGAACCTGACTGGGGCGGGCGGTGGCCAGCAAGCCTCTGTGGGGTGGTCGCAGCACTAGGATCAGCCTGAGCAAGCACAGCCCCAGACTCTGTCCCATTCTGTCACTGTCTCGTCTCTGTGCGTCCCAGCCCCGTCCCCAGAGGTAGGCTCCCCCATCTCTGTGCCAGCACAGCTGTGCCCTCCCCTGCCCGCTGTGTGCATGCTGCACCTGCTCCCCTGCCAGCATTCTCCTCCCTGTGCACTCCCCCTTCCCTCGGCCTGGGAAGCCCAGTGCCTTCACATCTGCCCTCCTGGCCTCTCTGTCTCCTCCTGGAAGCATCCCCCTGCATGTCCCCGGGTTCCCAGCAAAGGGTGAAAGATGCCGCCCTTGCCCACGTGGCACAGACTCGTCCCAGTGGGTTGTGGGCTGCAGGTTTTTCGGGAGGCCAGCGCTGTCGTGCCCTTGATCAGCAGTGCTGGGTGACAGCCGGGGTGCCCCCGTGCCTCCCGCCCATGCTCCTTCTGAAGGGGATCTCTCTGGTTGCTTTGCAGAGGGCGTGACATCAAACACCAGTGACAGCGAGAGCAGTTCCAGTAAGTGTGTGTCCACCTGCTCTCCCGCCCCGTGTGCGTGTCCCTGTGTGAGCGTGCATGTTTGGGCACTTCCGTCTTGTCTTGTCCCAGTGGTGGTTCTGTTCGGAGGCTGGTCCTTCCTGCTGGTGACACTGAGATGCTGCGGCCAGCTCCCTCCTCGGAGCCAGGGAGAGCAGGGGCTGGGGAGCAGGAATGAACCTGCCTGCTTCGCTGCTCTCTCCTGGCTGCACAGCTCTGCTCCAGGGCAGGGTGCTGGGTTCACAGTCCATGATGACTCCCCTGCAGTGCCTGATACAGGAAGCAGTGGCCAGAGGCCAGGGCTGTAGCATAGATGATTCCTGGAGCCCAAGCCTGTACAAGAGCATGGGATCCAGCTGCAATAGATGCTCCCTTTCTCCCCAGAAAGTCCCCTAAATACCTGCAGGGAGGACACTACATCCCAATGGGCTGGGAGCCTGCAGCAATGGGGGAGGGAAAGAGGAGTCTTGACCCAGAGCTGGGACATGAATAATTAAAGTGACTCAAGGGCGCATAACTGCATGCCCATCATGCTTCACATCCATGGGTGGAGTGATGGGGACAGTCTGGAGTGTCCCCAGAGCTGAGGGAGGCTGAAGGGGCAGGAGCCAGCTCCTCACAGCTGCAGAAGGGCTGAATAGCTGCTGCAAGTGCTCACCTACATCCCCCTGGCTCTGTTGCAGAAGGACAAGAGGACACCATCCTGTCGTACGAGCCAGTGACACGGCAAGAAAGTAAGTCCTGAGCTGAACTGCCCCATGCCCGCTCCAGTGGGGCCACCTGTGTCCCCAGCACAGCCAGGGTGTCAGTGCACCCTCCCCTCCTGCCACACCAGCAGAGCATTGGGTGGGTGGATGCAAGTGAAGTCTCATGTGGCGTGCAGCAGGGGAGCCAGGTGGAAGCACAGCTTTCCCTGGCTTCCACTGCCCAGTTTTAATCAACAGAAAAGATTTGTGTTGTGGTCTGCAAGACCAAGGGAGAGATCCAGAGCTAGAACTGAGCTGGGCTTTAGTCCTCAGCTGAGGACAAGATTATCCCTTCCTGCCCCAGACCAGGTCCCTGCTGCAAAGCAACTCTTCCCCCGGCCACAGTCCCCAGCCTTTAACCCTGCTTGATGCTCAAACGCTGCAGACCCTTTCACAGGCTATACAGTCCCAGTCTCGGTGGTCTGTCCTTGCCAGAAGCTGGATCTGACTCTTAGGCTCCCAGGGCTCCGTGGCATTCTCACCCAGCTGTCCTGGTTGCCTGGCTCCTGCCCCAAGCAAGGGGGAGCAGCTTTGCTGATCTGTGATCCTGAGACCTGCAGAACCTTCCCCGGGGCCACGCAGGTGGTTTGGGTCAGATGGGAAGGACGTGCTGACCGTGACCAGGAGGAGATAAACTCGCACGGAGGAGGCACCTTTGGGTGCCCACTGCCAGCAGGGAGAGGGCAGGTCAATGCCAAAAGTGGCAGTAGGGTCAGCTGCCCACAGCACAGGTAGGCCTGAGGTTGTGGCTCTTGTTTGCAGTTCACTATGCGAGGCCGGTGATCATCCTGGGGCCAACAAAGGACCGAATTAACGACGACCTCATCTCTGAATTCCCACACAAGTTTGGTTCCTGCGTGCCCCGTAAGTCCCAGCCAGCACTCGGTGCCCTTGCTGGAGGGAGGGGAGAGGGGTGGCTCTGCTCCTTGCAGGGTCTTGCCTGTGGCGTGGGGAGGGAGCTGGGAGCACAGGTGGGTTCTGTCCCTCCAGGTTGGTGGTGTGTCACTCTGGGCTCACTCTTGATTCCCGCTCTCCTCCAGACACCACCAGGCCTCGGCGCGAGAACGAGGTGGACGGCCAGGACTACCACTTTGTTGTATCCCGGGAGCAGATGGAGAAAGACATTCAGGACAACAAGTTCATAGAGGCTGGGCAGTTCAATGACAATCTCTATGGGACCAGCATCCAGTCAGTGCGAGCGGTGGCAGAGAGGGTGAGTGTCAGGTGCCATTCCTGGGACTGGGATGCATCCAGCCCAAGCCCACACGTATTCAGCAGCTCCCCTCCTTTCCCCGTGGTGTTAATGAGGGGCTGTAACCACATTAAGCAAGCACAGCACAATCCTCTCCTCCTTCCAGAGTCCTGCCACGCCATGTGGCTGCTTTTCTCAGCTGTGTTACTCTATCTCAGTGTGGTACCTCTGTCATCCAAGCGCCACCCAAAAGTGTGGCACTGGTCCCCAGCCTTGTGCTCAGGAGCTCACAGGATAGAGATACCTGGGTGCCCTCAAAGCAGCAGTGTTCCTCTGGAGGAGTCCTGGAGTTTCCCGGGGCTTGTAAATAGTTCCACATGTCCAGACAAAGGTTCGGTCCCTTTGCATTGTTGCTGTCCTGCCCTGAACCAGCAGGAACGTGAGGCCATTGGGAGCTGGCTTGCGTCTCAGGAGTGGGGTTCATTTCTGTCTCCTCCCTTTTCAAGCACATCTGTATGAGCAAGCTGTTTCCCACACAGAGTAGACTGTGTGGGTAGGTCTGATCCTGCTTATCTCCTTTCCAGGGGAAGCACTGCATCCTGGATGTGTCTGGCAATGCTATCAAGAGGTTGCGACAAGCACAACTTTATCCCATTGCCATTTTCATCAAACCAAAATCCATTGAAGCCCTCATGTAAGTGCAGCACTGTGTTCTGTGCTTCTCCAGCTGCTTGTCCTGCTGCTCCTAGCCCTGGGTAGTGCAGGCTGGAAAGGATGTGAGAGCTGAGCTTGCGACTCTTCTGAGCAGCAGCAGCAGCAGCAGAGAATATTATGTGTGAGGTGATTCAACAGCTTGAGAGTGACCCTGAGATCAGAAGAAATTCTGCTGGCACCAAGGGGCCTAGGAAGGCCATTTCTCAAGCCAGAGGGGGTCAATTTGCTTATTTCTGTGTTTTATGAGGATGAGAAAACCTAGGCAAGCAGGGAGACTTCTGCAGTGGTCTCACAAATTTAAGGGATTGTCTGAGTTTGAATTCCCTTCCATACTATGGTGAAGGGGGGTGGGGTAGGTGGCAAAGGGAAGAACTGATGGAAGTTGAGATGAAGTGCCAAGGCAGCCTGGAGTCTGTGGGGAAGGGCCCAGCTGAGCTGGGTCCTGCACAGCTTCTATTCCTGTGAGCAGAGGATTCCCAGGCACCCTGGCTCTGTGGGCTATTTTTGCTTCTGTTCATTGCTAAGAAAAAGAGCTAAAAAGTTTCCATTTTTTGTGTGTGGCAGGGAGATGAACCGGAGACAGACATATGAACAGGCCAACAAGGTCTTTGACAAAGCCATGAAACTTGAGCAAGAGTTTGGAGAATATTTTACAGGTGAGTGTCCTGAGCAGGCTTGTATCTGATTTACTTCATTTTTCCATCCAGCAGCTGTGACCTCTCTACCAGCACTGTCCTACTACAGGGTCATGGGAAAACATCCAGCTTCCTCAAAGCTAAAAAGAAATGGCACTTTGCCAGGGGGGCTCTGCAAGGGGACTGCTCCAAGATCAGTGGATAGGAGTAAACCAGTCACAGAGGAGGAGACAAGTTGTCAGGCAGGAGTTTGTGAAAGCTTATCATCAACTTCAGCAATAATAAAAATCTAAAAATCCCCGAGCAGGGGAAGCACAGGGTTTCAGAGTGGTACAAGTGTACAGGAAGTAAACTCCCTGCATGGGAGAAAAGGGGAGCATTTTCAAAAAGAGAAAAGTTTCTAAATAGGAAAGATAAAAAATTAATTACCTAAATGGTGGAGACAGTCCTGAGTTATTACAAAACATCTACCAAAAAAGACTGAACGTTTGGCTTGCTTCCTAAGTAGTCTTTGCTCAAGAGCCCGTCAGGGGTTGCTGACACTTTGTGCCTGCTGAAGTGAACTGCTCATGACACAGGCATCCTCGTGCATTAAGGAACTAATGTTTGTAATATGATTAATTCTGGAAAACCACAGGCAGGTGAAGAGGCAGAGGAACTGGTCTTCCATCCTTTTTCCAGTGCAATAGCTGTTCCTTTTGAAGTTGAGGAATGATAATGTTGCCAAACTGTGCATTACCCACCTAACAGCTACTGGGGAAAACCCCAAGCAGGATGTTTTCCAAAAATTTATTTCAGCTGGGCAAATACTGGGGTACAAACACAGTGAGCTTTCCCCAGACCTCCTGTCCTGAGTTCCAGAGCTGCTAGATGTTCTTCCAGGAAGACATGCCACAGGTTTGCAGGCCCTCAACATGCCACTGTGCACTTGGAGGGCAAGTTTGATGTTGACCTGTGAAAAAGGAATGCTGTTGGCTGAAATGTGTTGAAAGAACTGGGTAATGGGCAGAGAGATGGTCACTGTTACAGGTTCTGTGTCAGCAACTTAGAATGAGGGAGCAGAGATACTGGAGGATGGTCCTGGCTGGGTTACAAAGGGAGGCTGGATTGCCAGAAAGCTTTGGCCCTTCTTGAGCCTCTTGCTGTGATGTGAGTGCCTCGTGCTGTCTGTGCTGAGCAGCAGGACGGGGCAGGGGGTGCTGCCGGGAGCCTTTCCCAGCCTGAGAGCTCTGTGTTCCCACCCTGCAGCGCAGGAGGCAAACACGAGGAGCCCTCAGCAGCCGGCCAGAAGGAAAACCAGAGGGAAGGGACAAAACTGGCACCTCAGGGCAGGTGCTTGGTGCACCCCAGTGAGCTGCCCCAGCCCTGCCTTCCCTGGCTCTGGTCAGCGCAGCCGTGGCGGTGCCAGGTCCGGTGCCTGACACAGCGTGCAAAGCTGATTAGCAGCCTGGTGTGGAGAGCCCAGCCGGCCCTGCACACAGCCAGGAGCTCTGCCAGCTGGGATCAGCACTGGCTAATCCCCACCGAGGTGCTGCTTTAACCCTCTGTGTCACTGGGCCCACGGCAGCTCCTCTGACACCACCTGGTTCAGCCCCTCTGGCTGCGCCCTCCAGCCCTTTTGGGCAGCAGGGAGGCTCTCCCGTGACTCAGGGCAGTACTGCCTGGTGCTCAGGCTCTGGCTTGTTCTCTCCTCTTCCAGCCATCGTACAAGGAGACTCTCTTGAAGAAATTTACAGCAAAATCAAACAGATCATTGAGGATCAGTCTGGGCACTACATCTGGGTCCCGTCCCCAGAGAAACTCTGAAGATGTCTCCCGCCTGCTTCTCTGTGAGCAGAAGATCTCTGAAGTCCCACCCATCCAAGCCCTCTGCCCCGAGGGGGAGGGATATGAAAACTATTCCTGCTCCCTTTTTTAGATTGTCGCAAAATTGAGTTTTCTAGTCCTGTTTCTTTTGTTGGGATGAACTCATATCATTCATCACGTGACTGTTCCCACCATTCCTGCATGGACCTTCCCACTGCTCCAGTAGAGACAGACGAGAACCCATTCAAGGTCGTTTTTTATTATTATTATTATATTATTATTATTATTATTATTATTATTAACTAAAGAAAGAATCAAGATGGGAGAAGGCGGCTAAGGACTAATGTAAGAAAACAAGTGAAACAATGGACTCTGAACACATGAGCTGGTATCAGAGCTCCAGGGGCATTTTTCCAAGTGTGACTGTCTAGCAGCTCTGAACAGTGCGACAGATGGGCAGCAGAAAGCATTTTATTTATCTGTATATGTAATTTATATATAATATAGAGGAGAGATATTATATATATATTATATATATATATATGTACGTGGACTAGGAAATCTGAGGGACCTCTCTGAAAGGTGTTTTATTATTGCAAGGTTCTTTCAGTTCGTCTGTCCCAACCACTCGGCTTAGGGAGTCCACTTGGGCAGGAAGAGCTCAAAATGGTACCAGGTGCTTTGGAAACTTCTCCCGTCCAGGCCAGTTCCCTACAGCCACCCTGGGTCTGAGACAGTCCAGAGACTGGTACTGCCTGTGCAGGAGGGACCAGAGCAAGGAGCAGCAGCTGGCCTGCAAGAGGCTGGGAGACAGAGACTGAGCAGGAGGCTGCGGAGCAAGAGAATGGATGATGCTACATATTAAATTGCACATTGTTTTACACACCACCTTATGTGTTTGCATGAGAGGTTTCCTTTTGGTTCTATTTTTTTAAGCTGATTTTAAACCAAAACCATATTGTGTTGTTGTGTTGGCTTTTTTAATTATTATTATTATTATTATTATTCCATTTTTCTCTTGTTAATGATGAACTGAATGGATATAAAATCCAGTTTTTTAACTTATTTTTTAAGCTGGCTCTATTGTAAATAGAATCTAGATCCGTGGTGTTTAGTTAAGAAATACTTTACTGGCCACATGGAACAAATGTACTCACTGTCCTGTGTTGCTGTGAAAAACCTGGGATGTTGGACTGGCCCTGTACCTGTGGGTGCAGGTGGAATGACCCTTTCTGGCTTGTGGCAGCACACTGCCGGTCTCTTCTCCATTAGCCACTGGCAGGAACAGCCCCCAGCTGTGCCTTGGATGGACACTCACATTTTCCAGATCAGTAACAGAATTGAAACACTTCCTCTCTTCCCTGCTCCACGCCGAGTTCCCGGCCCTGCTGTGTGCAGGTGCCAGGGGTGTCTCTCCCAGGGAGGGGCCCTCCTTCCAGCAAAGGTGACTGCGTGGCCACCTTGCCTGGCTCCGTCTCTGACAGCTCTGAGAGAATCTGTGGCTGAAGCTGGGTTCTGCTGCCTCCCCCGAGCCACCCCAAAGCCCTGAAGTGGTGCCCCAGCTCGCACGCTGAGGGGCAGGAGGTGCAGAGCTGCCCCATCTGCTGGGCACTGGCATTTTTCAGGAGAGGCACCGAGACACTTGGCCCTAAGCTGAGCCATGTCTGCCTTTGAAGACACTTTGGCTTCTGTGCTTGAGTGGGGCTCCAGACCCTTGTGTGGAGCTGGGGACACTCACGTGGCCTTTGAGGATGTGTGCTGGGTACGCAGAGTTCAGGTTCGAGCGCTCCCACCTCACAAAGAGCTGGTGAATGCTGTTCCTCACACAGTGCCACACCCCACAGCACAGGAGGTCGCTGTCCAAGCAGGACCAGGTAAGTCTCCTCCTGCCCGTGTTTGGCAGGGATGAGCTGTGGTCCCCTCTCCCCAAGGCGGTGGCTCTCAGTGTGCCAGTCAGTGCCTGGCGCACGGGCCACGGCTGCCAGCGTGAGCCGGAGCTGCTGTGACTGTCCATGTGCTGCCTGGGGAGAAGCCTCCTTTGCCCATCCTGCATCCCAAGGAGCCCTGCAGGGACCAAGCAGCTTCTGGGACCAGGACACGGCCCTGCAGGAGAGCCACAGCTGTGAGCACAGCGGAGGGCAGAAGGATTCTGCTGTCAGTGGGACCGACCCTAAAGGAGCACACAGAACTTTGTCAGTGGATTCCTGTCTGGCATCCAGCCCCTGCCCCGCTGGTCCTGCTCCAGCTGCTATAAGTGTCGGTCCCTGAAGAAGTGGAGTAAGTGAAACAAAAGTCCTTAAGGTGCTAGTCACACATTCCTATTTTTTTTTTTTGTCTTTTTTCTTTTTTCTGTTTTTTTCCTAATAGCCTGTCTCCCTCTATCAAGTCACGTGGAGAAAAAGATGATGTACTCCATGGCATAGCTGACAGTATCGAATCGATCATGACAACAGTAGTTGGTTAACAGTGTTTCTTCCAAGGAGACATATATTTTTAATAAACAGAGAGTTGCAAAGAACTCTTGTCTTTGAGACCTTCTTGTAGAGTCCTTCATTGTGTACCAGATCTGCGTTTTTTGGTGCTGGTGTTAGCAACTCTTGATATGGTCTCCCTATAGCAAACCGAAGTGTTGACAGTGGTTTAGGAAAAAAAAAATAGCCTTTTTGAGTATAAAAGGTTATGCCTGAAAACTTGCCTAGTGGAAAAAGGAAACCTTAAAAAAAAAAAAAAAAAAGAAAATAGAAAATAAAGGAAGTGGGCTTATTTAGAGCTGTAACTCGGCCACTGAAAAGTGCTTTTGGTTGGGTTGTTTTAACCCAAGTTAAGTCTGGCCTGATGACACAACACCATAATGTATTTTGGAATTGTGGCTTGAATTCTGGGGAGGCTGTTTTACAAATAATAGGGTTTATAGGCTGCTACATAATTGTTCTTGTATTGGATATAAAGACAACAAAGTAAATACATAGTCCAGCTAATATAGAGCTTCTTTTTACAGTTTTAACATGCTGTTTAAATATCAGAGAGAAGAAAAGTTGTAAAGACAACTAGTAAAATTTTTACCTTCAAATGCAAAGAAAAGGAGTGTTCACTGATGACAAATGTGGTTAAAGGAGTGTCACAGTACTTTCGTGCCTGAATCTGCTTTGTCATTTAGCTGAGCTGAAGGAAGGGTGAAGAGGGTTGGTTTTTAAATACTGGATTTCTTTTTTACTTTCAAACTGCACAGAAGAGAAGCAAATTGTGATTTCAGGGGAACAAGGATGTTGTACCAACTGAGCATGGGCATACAGTGTGCTGAGTGTTCAGTTTGTGAAGATCACTGGACAAATTCAAAACCATTTAGAAACTCCTTTAACTGATCAGATTAACAGCCTGGTGGTGGTGGTTGTCCACAAAACACTGGAAGATTAAGCAGTTGCTAAGCAGATCTGATGCTAAAATTACCACTCTCAAAAATCAAACTTTGCTTGCATGCTGACAGATCTGGAGTCATGGATGAAGCAGCACAGAAATATTGTCTGTTGCTGCTGCCCCAGCGCTGCCAGGCTGCCCTGCCCTGCCCAGCCCAGCCCGTGTGGGGCTGCAGACACCCCTCCCGTGGCAGCCCATGGCCTGTCCTGAGCTCAGGTGTCACCTCAATCCGCTGTGACAGGGAAACATTCAGGGTTCCAGAGGGGAGGGCAACACGGGGTTATCTTCTCAAATAAACCCTATCACTCCTGTAAGGCAGAACAACCTCTGGAAGAGAAACATCATGTGACGAGAAAGAGGGTGGCGTGGAGAAGGAACTTGCTCTGTTAAAGCTATAAGCACCTGCTTTCCTGGCTAAGGAAAAGTTGCTCTGCCAAGCAGGACTTTTGCAAAGTCTTGGCCCAGAAAATAGAGGAGCATTGTCCTGATAAAGGTCCTGTCTAGTTGTGAACTGTAGGAGCTGGTTCTTTTCTCTTCCAAGATGTCCTGCTAAAGCTGCCTGCAACAGGCATGAAACTAATCTCCCCTAAGACACTTCTAGAAAATTAGACTGTAAGCTGCTTGTGCTATAGAGAAACATGTCTGTGCTTCTGTCTGCAGCTCTGGGTGATTAGCTGTCTTAGCTAAGCAGAAGAGCACAGGTTGTGCTGTGAGGCTACTGGAAGAGGGGCTTTAAAGGAATGTAATTAGAATTTTCTCAACATTTTTTCTCCATTGATGGAGCTGTCTTAGATACACCCGTTGTTGCTAATGGTGCTTGGCAGCACAATCTTCAAGAACTGCTGTTCTCTGCTTTCCTCAGGCTGTCACAGCAGGATTCATGGCACTGAAGCATCTGCTGTTGTCAAAGGTGTCTCTTTCCTTCAAGAGTCCTTGGGTACACCTTGACCTTCGGTGTTTATTTCTATCCCTTGCCTCCAAAATGAGGGTCATTTGTTTACCCTTATGGTTTTTAACCCTAAGGAAGAACATTACACATTGTTAGAGCCAATCAGTGCAGCATCTCTGAATGATACAAGCACGTGGGAGCACCTCTGGGACTGCAACACCTGCTTGGGGCCACACTTGACTCAGCACAGGGGTGACTGTGGAATTTCCTCCCCTATTACAATGCACTACTTGAAAAAGCTTCTACCCAATCCTCTTATGGGCCTCAGCCCTCTTCCAATTACCTTGATTTCCGATTACCGTGACCACTTCTAAGTGTTAGTGGCCAGGCCAGCCCCTCTTCCTTTCCTCCCTCTCCCAAGTGCTCAAGGCAGCCACAGCAGTGGGAGCAAAGCTCTTCTCACACAGTCTGGTGGGAGGTGTGCCCTCAGTGGAGAGCTGCTGGAGAAGCCCTGCTCATGCTGCAGGTGCCTCTGGGTGAGAGGTGGCAGAAGGGGCTCCAGGGCTCAGCAGCTGAGCTGGTATCTTCTCTGGCCTGCCCCATTCCCAGACTCTTCTCAGCGAGGACGTTTTCCCCAGGGCAGGCTCCCTGCCCCATCAATCCCGGGGGCTCGGTTTGGACTCGCCCTCTCCCTGGGCCTATTCCCAATTCACGCTGCAATTCCCTCGCGCCCCTGCACTGCTGCTCCTCCCCAAACAGTTAAGGAGTCAAATTAGCGGGGGAAAGGGGCATAAAATACTGGCTGGGGAAAGGGGAGGGAAGTTTGTGACCTCCCACCCTGGAGGATCCATTTGTGTTCTCAGAAGCAGGGAGGACTGCAGTACAGAACCAGGGTCCAGCACACCCCGGAGCTTCTACAGTGATGTGTGAATAGGAGAGTACAGCTGCAATGCCACCCTCTGGAGCCACCTGTGCACATCCAGGGATGAGCACACAGGCTCTGGGAGCTGAAAGAAAACAGGGATCAATGAAAGGTAAGAATGGGGGAGGAATGTACAGCTCTGTTTTTTCCCTGTTGCTGGTTTAGGAAATATTTATAAACCACAGTCACTCTCGATGGGCTACTGAACTGTAAAGCAGCGTTTAGCCTGGTAAGATAACCCGGACCAGCCAACACCTGCAAAGGTGTGATTGCACACAAACTACCTACTGGGAACAGCCACTGGAAATGTAGCTAATTACAGTCTGATTCAACTAGGAGAGGAATTCTTGCCCTACTTAAACCCTTTGGTAAATACTAAGCCTGGAATAAAATGTACTGTGTAAAAATGTGCAGGAAAAGATGAGTACTATCAGCAGAGTCTGAAACTTTTGTGATCTGGGCTCTTCAGTGCTGTCTGTAGCATAACAGAAATCAGAGTATCTCCAAGGAAAAAATTCAAACCATTCTGGCTGTAGGCAAACCCACATTTAGTGCTTGCTGCCTTCTATGGCTGTATATAATTACCTCCTTGCACTTGCTGGGCAAACATGACCTTTCTCACCGGGTACAGCGTGACACCTTTACTGTTGATGTGTGTGTGCAAGTCAGAACCGAGCAGTAATTAAAGGCAGCCCGGCAGGCTCCAAGGAGATACTGCAGGCAGGATGGAAACCTTTGAGTTTGTGGCATCGTTTAGAGTCCCCCAGTGCTGTGATGCAGCATGGACCTCCAAAACTGTGACTCCAGAAGAATTTTCTGTGGCATTTGAGACCTGGATTTTTATAGATTTAAAGGTATTTCTTAGTTAAACAGGCAGTACATTGTGCATTAGAGATCTGAAAGCAGTGTCTCAGAGACCCAAACTAGGTCTAGTGAACTGATTTAAGTTCACCACGAAATGGACAATTTACACTAAACAGATCCATTCTCCTGTTAAGGAATTCCCCTGTGTCACCCTTCAGAAGCCCCTCCTGGGGTCACAGTGGCACCACCCCAGACTGTCCCTGCTGGGACCAAAGGCCCTTTGCAGTGGCAGCTCCAGTGACCCAGTGGGTGCTCGTTTGGTTCCCTGCACACCCCACACTCACACAGACAGGATTCCTCACTGGCTCCATCCCAGGTTTCCCACAGCCAAGTCCCAGATGTGCTCAGACTTGCTGAGCACCTGCCTGGCCCAGGGTTCAGTGAGCTGGAAGGGAGGAGTGCAGCCCTCACAGCACTGCCAGTGACAGCTGCAGCTTCTTCCCTGAGCTCAGCACTGCTGCTTTTCCTATTCCAAGGGACAGTGAAACCAGCAAATAGCTCTGAATTCTTGTTCCCACTGAAATGGACTGGAAACGAAACAATCTGATAAATATTTATGCAGCAAGGCAGCTATGACAACCAGAGGAGATGGAATACTTTTTAAAAACTTTTATCGTGCTCATTGCCATTTGCTACTAAAACCAGATATTTAAACCAACCTGTTACACAACAGCAGAGACATCTCATATAAAAGTTAAATATTTATTTCTAACCGTTAAAGAGCTCCAGAGAATGAAAATCATTCCCTAGAGGAAAACAATTACATTTCTTGAATAAGCACTTCCTAAAAAGTACATAACCTCTTTGCCAACAAGAAGGAGATCCTGGTTTCTCTCCCACTGCTCCCTGTGCCTTCACAGAGCTAATGGCCTCTCATTCAGCAGAACGTTTCCAAGAGAGACCGCTTTCCTTTTTTTGTAGTTGTGGCTGTTGTTATTCTTCACTTGGAATAAATCCTTTTGCTCTGTCCAGCTTGTCCAGAACCTCACTATAAAGGCCAACCATCTGGAGAATATGAGCACCACAGTTGTCAACAAGGATGGATAAAAATGTATCATTTAACTAAGTGTATAATTTAACACAGAACAGAACTAAGGGAATAGGTGGGAGACTACCACCAGCTTCCAAACATAAGATTTCAAACTGATGTAAAGACTTTTGGCACAGGTTTAAATGCAATGGTTTAGAAAAAAAAAAAGGTCAGTGCAACCTAACAAAAGTTGTTTTATATACAGTCATAAAGCATAGTTTATACGTGAGTCTTATATCAGTACATAAACCTATTCACCAAATCACAGACAGTGGGAGTTTATGTTGAGGGTGGGGAAGACTTCTTCTCGTCAGCTCTTACTGCTCTAACTGATGTATTTAAAATGGTGTAAGAGTTAGAGCCAACCCCTTGATTGCTCAGCTTGTGCACAAGAGAATGAATGGTGACACCAGCCAGGCTGCACTGGGTTGGTGCAGTCTAGACAGGAGCAGCAGCCAAAAGCTGTAGAAAGAAGCTTACTTGTGACAGAGTAAGAAAAAGTGTCATTGCAAAGTGTCACCTACAAAGGTGCTAGCCTGGAAATTTCTCCCTCATAGGAAGTGGCTAAGCTACACCTGAGGAGATGAGCTCTAGTGATTTTCTTCACACCATCTTAAACCCTACTTATAAAACATGAGATTGTACGAGAAACCAAGCTTGAAAGTATTTAAGAGCTGATTTAAGTGAACTGGTACAGCACCTTGACTTCAGTTAAAGCAGGCAAAGGTACAAGGTTCTCCCATGGCCACAAACAGTCAGTTTATTTCTATTCACCCATTTACATCATCCTTCCAGTAAAAGAATGCTGTTATTCTCTCTATTGTCTATCAAAACTTTTCTGACCTCACTTTGAAAAAACCTTTTAGCACCAGGCTCCCCCAAAATATTTAGATACCATGATTCGCCTGAAACTCTAAAGATCATCAGTAGTGGTTTCTTCACCCAGATGAACACCTCAAATTCAGGCCACACAGCCAATCAATCCCATATCCTCAAATCCCCCTGTGCACACTTACATGGCCTTCATAGCTCTTCTTCAGAGATCCTAAGTGATTAAGGAAATGCATTCCCAATCCACACCACTGCTCAGCTTCCTTGTATTTACCAACAGTATACTGAAATATCCCTGTATTCCAGGCTCTTGTCATCAGCCAAAGGATCTCCATCTCTGGGTAAGCATCCTGAGGTAGCAAACAAGCAGCAGCACCTCATCAGGAAATAGAATCTTCACTTCAAAACTGACAAGTCAAGAGTGTGTTAGAGTTTAATTTTAGAGTAAGAAAACAGTTGGATTCTTTCCTCCTAAGCAAAGATAAAAAAAGCCCTTTCAAAATCCAAGGAAATTTGTAATGCAGTCCTAAATAACCAAAAGACCTTTCTTTTGAAGTAATTTCAGTGTATCTTTTACTGAAGTCTTAGCAGCTCCACATATAACACTATGTAATGTTCATTTTACCAATTATTCTCAGTCCAATGAGATTTTTTTTTTTCAAACGTGCTCAGGATCATCTCCCAACCTCTTGGTTTCCTGATCAACTTACTGTGCTGCTGACTACACTCAGAGCATCTTCAAAGTAGTCCCACACCTCCTGCAGCACACAGGTATCCAAGTCTGTCAATCCACTCGGCAAAGAAATGTTAATCAAACTGTGTAAGCATTTGCTGAGGATTGAAAGAGAGCAAGAGAGGAAACATTAAATGCCACGTGCACAAACAGTTAGTATTAGGAGGACACTGAGTTATGTTTCTATGATTGTCAGACATGTCTACCTTGGTGCTTACTACACTCATATTCTTGTAGCAGAAACATGCATTTTCGTACTATCAGATCTTATTCATACAAACTATGAAAAAATAGAGTCAAAAGCAATTAGTACTTAATTATTTTCACTGCTGGTCTCTACAGTAACACAGAAAGAAAATCATAGTATTTCCTAGAGTGCTACACTGACAGGAAGAAAAAAGTACCTTTTCTAACTTCACCAACAAGGATGATGCATAGACAGCATCCTCAGAAAATCAGTAACAAATACAGAGTTCTGAAAATAGCTCTGTCTTTCTCAGTGTGGGGTGATAAAGGCTGTATCAACAGTTGCCTTTGCCAAGTGCTTACTTCAAGGAACTTGGAAAGAATAAGTAACACACAAATATACCAAATAAATCACATATGTACTATGTGGCATCACTACCTTACAACTCACAGCTTTCTTCTCAACCCTTAATTTCTCTTCTTTGTCTTTGAAATACCCAGCAGAGTAACATTTGAAATGAATACATTCCTCACAAGAAACAACCAGAGACATCTTCTGGATCCATTTTCATTTTCCTTCCTCTATAGATTAATTTATTGGAAAAAGGACTGTGCCAGAAAATATGCCAAGTAAACAAACAGCAGTTAAAACATCTGTTAGCCAGTCATCCTTCAGAGTTACATTGGCTGGCCAGCAAGAAGTGGAACCTTGCATATAAAGTACAATCCACTTTTTTTTTCAAATTGCAGGCTTTATTCACTGTCAGCATGTCCAGTCACAGGCTCATGGCAAAGCTATGTGGTAACACTAACCTAAAATTCACAGCATCAATGACAGCCTGCTTTCTGTGGAGGTTTAGTGCACTCTTGAGAGCTTTCTTACACAGTACAGGATACCGAGCTGGAGATTCCATTGCCAATGCTTCAAAGGAAAACAGAGAAGAATAAAAGATAAATTACTGAAGTCGACTTCAATCTCTTAGGTCACTAAAATAAACTACAGCATGTTACCAGATCCCTTGTGAAAAACAACTGAAAAGAAATCAGCTTAAATGGGCTGGTCACAAGCTGGTGCATCTCTCCCTCTTTCTTACTAAGCGCATCACCAATGAGGACAACAAGGCAGAAACACAGAAAGTTTCATAGTTCTCTGCTGTTTACCTCCAGTGCAGTAATACAAAAAAAAAATCTGGTGGGGGGCACTGTCTAAAGAGTTTTGTTTGTCTCCCTGAACATAAAAATCCAGATGGAAACCTTATGCAGGAGCAGGATTTCAGAATGGTGTCTCCAGGTGCTGGAGTGTTCTCCCTCAGGGCAAGGAGGACAGAAGGTGTTTATAGAATCCTGCAGAACACCCTCCAAAGACTTGCCATGGTAGTTCTAAATGCTCCTCATCTTTTTTGGATCCTGCTCTACATTTTCAAGCATGTTTTCATGACTAGACTTTGTGATGAAAGTATGGCACAGTATAGAGAAGTGCTATTTACAGATTGACTATAAATCTTTTAAGTTGAAACTTCACATTATCTTAGTGGCTTAAATATACTTGAAGTATCTATCCAGAGTCCAAAGCCCAAAGCTACTGTACTGGGGCATGAATCAGTGAAGGTCATCCTCTGGCCTTTGCCAGTTTGGAGCATGTAAAAGTTCATCTGAAAAACCCTTCCAGGCTCACAAGCTATATGAGTGTCTCAGGGTCTAGAAATGGAAAGATATCACAATTTTCTGGTTCATCACCCATGTCATCTGTCATTTCAAAACACAGCTCTCCTAACATTGCTGAGATCCTAAGCATCTTTGCTTCAGGACAAAATATATATGGTTAGACCCATTTTCTGTATGTTGTACAGTACATGATAATCCTAGTCACCTCAAAAGAACAGGAAAGAGGAACGAAAGCTATTTTTTCTGACTTGAAGATCTATAAAAGTCCTTACATGCAATGATTTCAAGTGTCTTGATCTCTATTTGTGGTTGCTCCCAAACTGACTCCATAAGATTGTGAAGTGTTGGATCATTCAGTTTGGATCTTGCTTCAAATTCATAAAGCAGCAACAACGTGTCTGTTGGGTCTTTAGCAAAATCTCCTACAACAGAGACAGGATTGCCTGTATGTAATGATGAATTTTCTCAAAGCCACATGGTGTACTACAAGGTAATTTTTGCTTCCAACAGGCAGGAAAACCATCAAGGCACTCAGACTTAACAGTACAGCAAGTGGAATTTGCCATTCAAGCAATATCTAATGGAATTTTTCTACCAATATCCTACCAAAAAAAAGTGAACCATGCATCTGCTAGGCTAACAGTCACTTAACACCTCAGCTTTTATCAGATTGTCATCTATCTACTCCAATAACCTCCATCCAAGACAGCAATTCCACATGCTCTGTATTTTCCATTAATATTGTGACCAAGAGTTACATGTGCTGAAGACACACATTTTGTAGCTTACCTGTTAATTTCAGCACCTTCCATATCTCCTTGCAAGTCTGAAGATGTTGAAGGGCCTGACTAAAATGCTCCGTCTATTTTACAAAATTAAGTAAGTTATTTTTTTCATAGTTTTAAAAGCAGAACAAATAATTATGTCAGAACTAGCTATAAAATAAATTAAGAATCAGCCTAGTTAGTAAATCACCTATGCCAGTTACTGGGGTTTTGGGGTTTTTTTTCTCTTTTTCAAAGACCTCCACATCTCAGACAAAGCCACTTCTCACTGAACGTTTCATTGGCCCAGAAAGAACCATCCCTGTTCCTATGGGACATAACTGTTTTAGCTCTCAGGCATAAAGTAGTGCTATTGAGACTGACAAACCACTAAATGCCACAACAGAATTGCTGTGCATTGCCCTCCACAGAATTTTCTACAATCACTCTACACCAGACTTCTGTACTTCCTTCACAACCTCTGTGTCTTCTTTAATCTTCTAACCACTGTAAGCACAATTCCCTCTTCCTCCCACCCACAAAAAGATGTATGCATTAAAAAAAAAAAAAGTGAGTTTTATCACAGCCACAGTGGTAACTACTTTCAGCAACAAACTGTCTTTCTGACTAACCCACATTTAGCAGCAGACTCTTACAATACATATAGATTGAAATTCCTCTCATAAGTAACTACCATGACCCTTTATTGATACAAACCCATTCAAAGACACTGAACTAATTTACAGAAATTCAACGCTTACAATTGTCTGGAAAGGTGCATCAGTTCTAACTATGAAATATTCCCTTGTTTACATTCTCAATGTCCTGTTCTGAGTGAAAAAACTAGGACTTCAAAATCAGAAGGAAGAAACGCTACACTGGTACAGTCAGAAATAGTTAACAGGCTTTGCCCTACCTGTTCTGAAGGTGTTACTTGTTGTCTCCCCATTTCCAGATCAACTGCAGCTGCCATTAGCAGGCATGTCTTCTGAGCAATTAGAACAGCTTTGTCAGAGGGACAAAACTGGGACAACTGGCACCAAAAATAGGAAAAGGTAATGAGAATTTTACCCATAAAAAGCATTTTCCTTGGGAACAGATGATTGCTGACCCTCCTCTACGACAGTTGCAGGAATCAGTCATGAGTAGTATATATTCATATTGTAATTTTACTTGTACAATTTTACAAAAGGATTATTTAAATATAAAGTGTAAAGCAGAGTTGGAGTCCCCTCTCTACAAGCACTACAAAGCTGACAGTGTTGGAAGAAGTCCTGCATAAAGATTAGGACTAAAGTACTTAACATTTTTGTATTAATGATACAGTTTACAAACATCAGAATCCATTTATTTTAGAAACTTCTCATTGAAATCTTAAGTTTATTACATTCTTAAGAAACAGAATGTAAAGTATGACAATAACGCACACATTTTATATTACAAGTCAACCTTCTTGTGACAAAAATGCTCCATCTTCAGAGCACACAAGCATGTCTCCATGGAGATACCCAAACCATGCGTGTGACTTCCAGAAGAACTTGACAGATGAAAATATTCCCCAGTTAGAAACACGATTAGCAAGAGTAAATACCTTGAAAGACAGCACAAAAAAATCCCTCATCTTTTCAGGGCTGTCCTTGAACTGTACAGCTAAATTCCAAGCTAACAAAGACATAAAAATAGAGACTAGAATAAGAATCTGCACTGCTACATGTGTGCCCACCTAATCTCTAGCAATAAGCAGTTCAGGTCCTACAATTCTATTTCTGATCCAGTATGTCACCAACAGCTCATTTAACAACAGCAAGAAATACTGTTACTAGTGATTTGTTTAAAATAGCTAATTCATGCTTTCAAATTTTGCCTTGATTAATTTCACCACAACCAAGAAACCATTCTAGCACACACCCTGCCAACAAAAGTATGAACTGGGAAAAGCTTTTTCTTATATTAGGTAACAAAGTCAGCATATGAGGGGAAGTGTTGTACAGTATTCCCAAGACAAATAAAAAAGCAAAAGGAAAAAAACCCACAATATCTTGAACCATTCCTCTTTTTTCCCCAACAAGGTCAAGTACATGGCAGTTAAGCACACAATTCTGAGTAAGAAATGGATGAGCATCTAAAGGCAATCAAATTATTTATGTATGAGAGCTTGATCCAATTAAATATTTAGATTCTACAGCAACTTTCACATTAATTTATTCTATAGGACATGTTTTTGCAGTCTCTGAATTGTTTATGCTGTCAGTGAGAATGTTGCCTTTGGAAGGTCATGATTCCATTCACGCTCATGTCACTGTAATCGGCATCTGCTGCTTCTCCCCCTCCCTTGCTACTCTTTATTGGAGTACAGTTACACTGTGAGGATGTGTACAAAAGCAGATGTCTTCTGATACTGATTGCAACTGTCTTCTCTCCTGTGTGCTCTGACAGAAGCAAGAATCTGAAAAATTGGTTCAGCTTGTTACTGTATGCTTATATTTTTATTTATAGACAGCAAATGCGCTAATCCTTCACCAAAACTGTAACAGAGACTACAAAATGAGGATCCAGAGACAGCACCATGCATAAAGTTTAGGGCAGCCCCACGGGAGCTGCATTTCCCACTAGAAACCACTTTATCTGTGATGGTATTTGGTGTTTGGATTTTTACAGTCTGTAGTTCAAGGCAAACTCCAAGGCTGCTAATTTAAAGGACCAATAAAGACAGGAGATTCAGTTTAGATTCTGAGAGCAACCTACCAACTTTTCTAAACCAGTGAGCTTCCAGGATCCTCATGTCCCCTGTAAATTTCTCTTCTGTGAAAGACTCAGCAAGTTTCTTGTGAGCTGCAGAAAACATATAATTCAATACAAAAGTACCACTTTTGGAGCAGAATAAAAACATTTCCAAGTCTAATCCTTACACTACAAAACAGAGGTTTCCAAAACACCTGTGTAATTCCTGATGAAGACTTATTTTCACAACTTAAATCTAATATTCTTCAGAAAGCCCTATAAAAAACAGCAAAAGGTGCCTCAAAAAACATTTTAGAGAAGATGCCAACAAGCACTGCTCTTCTAAATTTACTGACACTGAAGTCTAATGCAGAGGAGTTTCACTTAATTTCACAAGAAAGGGACTTATATTTAATTACCAGTTTGAGGCCTTTCTTCTAGGAACCTTTTATTGATTTAATTCTGCTCTTAAATCTCTTCTACTTGCATCAGTACTGCAAGTTTTTGATAGCAAAACCTATGCCACTGAGATACAACTTCACAATACTATTGAATCTCCAGCTTTAGTTTTCATTGATTTCACTGGGAAATTGAGAGCCTGGACTGAAATAAGGAGTCTAAATATTTCATTGGTATGGATCTCATCATATCATAAAATGTTCACATATGGAAGAACTCCAGAAAACGCAAATAAAACAAAAACATACCCAAGTTCAAGTAAGTCAGTATTGAGTTGATATCTCCGTCTCTAGAATGGAGAAAAAAAATCAGTTTTAGGAAATGGATTCATTTTTTTTCAACAGAAAAAAAAAAAAACAGAACACATTATTTACGTTGGAATATATTTTTCCAGTTATGGATAGATCTACTCTTCTCACTCTGAACTTTGGAAAGATATCTCACTATTAAAGTTACAGAGATTGCTTAGCTCACAATCTCCATTAAAAATACCTGACAGGCATATACATTAATAAAATCATAAGGTACAGAGCAAATATTTAAAGAAAAGTTTAGACGAGTTGAAAATAGGTTCCTATGTGGTGTCATTAGGTCAAGGTAGGAAGTCATCTGGGTGGACTTTGACCAGCATAAAAAAATAATATCGTGATTACTCTGCAAGAAAAAATGCCCAGAAAGAAAACATTACACAATTTGAACAACATATCCACCATAAGAAAATGGTTTTTGAAACAGACCCACCTTTTCTCTGCGTTTTCTGCCATGACTTTTGATAACATCAGACGGACCAAACATCTAAATATGAGAAAAACAAGCAATGAAGAAACAAGATTTTTTTTTCAATGGTGGACTTTGCCCTAATTCTCCTGAAAGGATTCCACTTTTCTTCCTTATGTTTCTCCTTGTAAGTATATTGAATTCTTACTTTAAGGATGCAAATAATTGTCGGCAGTCTTGTAAATGTTGAGACAAATACTCCAAAGCTTTGATAGCCACAATTTGTTGGTCATTCTGAAAAGAATTAAAACATGTTTTGTATATACTGCACTACCTCGGTGCAGTGTATATACTGCACTACCACAAAAAATACCCAAACCAAAACAACAAAAACAAAAATAAACCCCAAAGCAACCACATATTCCAAGTCTGTGCAGCCCTGTAGCAGGAAAATGAACAAAGGACTATGCACAGAATTGCCTGAGAGTGCAGAGAAAGCTCTAAGGGGAGATCATATGATTCCCTGCACAAAGAGTCTGTGGCAAGAGCAGGACTAGTACAGGCTGGTAAGGCTTTCATGCCTCACGGGGCTGGGAACAAGGCCCTGATAGCCTGAAATGCAATCAGCCAGCTCAGACAGCGCCCAAGCCACCAACCAAGAGGCAAACAGGAGGGACAAAGGGCTTTCATCATGGATTTGTGTGTATTTTTACACAGCTTCCCCCTCTCTCATCAAAGATCAAATCCCAGAGGCAGAAGAAGATGTAACGTTTTGCTAAGGAGAATTTTACAGAAATACACAATTTAATATCCAGATGCCAACATTTTTAACTCAGAATTCTTATTTTTATGTCAGAATTTTAAAAGATACCACTTCTTTCTACATGAAAATAATTTCTGCTTTGCATTACACAACACATATAAGCAAGACCTTTGTTGTGGAAGCATGAAATACTAAGAAATCCATGAAATACAGAGAAATATTAAATTTAGGCCAGGTTGAAGAGGTTATACTTATATCCTATTATATCGATAAAGCAAAGACAAAATTATCTGCTCTACCTCTAAAGCAATTTGGGCAGCTAAACTCAAGAGGTTGCTGCCTGTATTTTTATCCACTCTCAGCTTGTCTTCATGTTGTGATAGCTTTTCTGCTAGCTTCCCCATTTCAATAACTGCCTCCATAGCTGAAAGAGACAGAGGGAAAAACCAACATTTTTATAGAAGCCATTGGAAGGTAGAAAGTTCTACTGTTTTAATGATTTATGAAAGGCTATTTTTTTTTTTTAATGAAAAGCCAAGACAAGAAAAACTGAGCATCCCAGCACTTCTCCACAAATAGGCATTTCCTCCTAGGGAGGTGCCAAAAAGCTTTCAAGTTAGTAACCGAAGGAAACAAAGATGCCATACAAATGATACTCATGGTACATCCTTAATTTTGTTCAGCTAAGTAACTGTTTGTTACCAAAGACAGAAGACTTTCCCTAATACATTGTCTGGGCATCATTCCAAGCTCCCACATCTTGGCTTATGCTAAGGGTGCCACTGCTTTTATGCTCACACTGTGCTATGTTTCCCACCCTATATTATGTGAACAAATTATGCTGTCAATAAAAGTTGTATAGAGAATAACTAAATGGCAGAGAACTCATTGGAAAATAAGCTCTGCACATTACTCTGTATTCTAAGTAACTATAGACTATATTTCTCCATTTTCATTACTTGAGCTAAGATCCTCATTAAAATATGAAACAGCAGAACTCATTATAAAGGAGAAAGAGGCTACAGAGATACAACATTCTGTAAGTCATCTCAATAATTCATGTATTTCTTGGTAACTTCAGGCTCCATCTGTCCAGAGAAGTTAAGAGCAGCAATAATGGCTCCCTTCAGTTTCATATTGTATATGCACACTAAAAAGTATAGAATGAATCTCACCCTGGAATGCTACTACAGCTTCTGCCCAGGGGAGGATTATCTTCTCTAGACAGAGGCTCCATCCAAACAAAATCAAATATAGCAATGGACTCTGCCTCTTACATATTGTGTGCTAAAAAAAAAAAGATCCCACTTTTACAACTTAAATCTACAATTTTCAATGACTTTAGGGACTCTTCTTCTAGCTACCCTCTATTGTGTCTTTCTCAAGATGAACAGTCCAAAGCTGCTTAGTATTTTTTAATATATTTGGCACTTCTCCTTGTAGTGGACCCTTTAACTTTCAGGTTGTACCTTTATCAGTATCGTTCTCCAACATTGCAATCTTATAGACACTGAATTTAGTAAAGATGCTGTTTGGATCACACCTTTCTGCTTGTTTAACTGCCTCTTTAGCCTATTCACAGAAGAGATTAAAGGAAATCAGTACAACATCACCTTGAAATTAGTATATAATTTGCAACAGAAAAGAAATAAAAAGATACACAAAATGTTAATGGTTACACTGCTGATATTTATAGAATAACTCAAGATGTTTGACAGGACAACATCTGCCCTTGAAACAAAAGTGATGAGACCAGAAAACAGCACCAAAGGCTGACCAGAAATGAAAGAGCCAATTCCTCAAAAATAAAAGCAATGCAAATAAAGATATAAGTATGTCTACATATGTATTAAATATACCTTGTCAACTTGTTTCAGATGAAGATAGCAAGAAGCCATGTTCCTCTGCAGCTTAGACAAGTTCTGATCTATCTGCCCAGGTGTATAGAAGCTGGCAGAGTAATTGTACCAGTGAAGGGCTTCAGAATAGCTTTTCTCCTATAAAATATAAAAATAAAATAAAACCCAAAAGCACATGGCCATATTTGTGTGATTAAACTGCCTATGTCTTTCTAACTTTTTTTAGAAAGGTCACAGCAATGAAAGATTTAGATAGTCAAGTATATTCTAGTGCATCCTCCAGGCTGTTCCAGGTGCAGAACCCAGCACTTTCCCTTGTTAGATTTCATTCAGTTGGTGAGTGCCCATCCCTCTAATTTGTCTAGACACTGTGAGAGACAGTATGCAAAGCTTTACTGAAATCCAAAGAGATGACATCAACTGGCTTCAGCTGATCAACAAAGTGGATGACCTTGTCCTAAAAGGAAATCAAGTTTGACAAGCAGGACTTCCCCCTCATGGACTAGTGCTGGCTATGACCAATGACTGCATTGTCCTTCAGGTGTTTTTCAATAACTCCCAGAATAATCTCCATCATTTTACCAGGCACTGAAGTGAGACTGACAGGCCTGTAGTTTCCAGGGTTGTCCTTCTTGAAAACTGGGATAACTTGCCAGCTTTCAGCCAACTGGGACCTCTCCAGATTCCCAAGACCATTCAAAAACCATTGAGAAGCCTCACAATGACACCAGCCAGTTCTCTGACTACTCTTGGACGGATCCCTTCAGGCCCCATAGCCATACAGGAACCAGCTGGAGCAGGAATTCTCGCATTAACTATTCCGATGCACAAACATTAAGATGAGGCTACCTGAAAGTTGATTTTATAATTGAAAACAGCACCCCAGATGGATGAAAATAAAACTAGTGCCAGCTGGAACAAGGCTCTTAGTAACAGTTTGCACTCTAACCAAAAATAGACATATCAAAGAGGTCAGAAAAAGAATTTCATTTTCACTGATATAAATAAGAACACTACTATTTGGTCCCAGACCTCATAATGTTTGGCAGCTCTGTCCCACAAGATGATGTGCAGCTGATTCAAGGCTTCAGGCAACAGCTGTTTCCCAGTATAATGACCTGAAAAGATACTGCAAATCATCACTTTACAAAAACTTTACAAAGCACACTGAGAAGCATCTAAGAACTATTCTACAGCCTGCAACAAAAACCAGGGACACACCAATAGTTTCAGCTAAGAGCCAGTGCTTCATATCCTGTTTATGAAAAAAAACCCCAAACCAACGAATCAACCAAGCAAAACCAAAAAAAAAAAAAAAAAACCCAGTGGGTAAGAAAAAAATATTTTCATGCTTGAACAATGTAAATGTAGCTCTTGCTCCTAGCAACATGCAACATGAAACAGGATTTGTTTTACAGCAGATCTGACAGTCAAAAAGCAATACAGTGCTACAGGTGCAACAGACCTGGGAAATAAACTTATCCAGCTGCTCTAACAAGGACATGCAACCTTGTCTTACACTGACAAACAAAAATAAATTGGGCTGGATGGACAAAGTATTAATATTACACAGAACTCCTGGTTAATGTTTCTAATCCCACATGAATCAGTCACACATAGTCTAACTAAAAAGGAGGAATTGCTCCAGCAAATGAATTTAAGCCTAAACTTGATCGTGACTGTCGTTCAATATGGAAGTTGAGAGTTGCCAAGTAAAAGAAACGTAATGGAAAACAGACACAGAGAAAGAAGAACAAGAACAAGCAAAAAAAGTGAAAATTAGAATGCAAGACTTTAGCCAACTACATCCAGCTTTCAGTAAACAGCAGTAAAAGATGGATACAGACCTATAATAACTTCTTCAATCTTTTGCTTAGCGAGCAGCTCCCTCTTATTCTGCAACAGGAACTCGATGTGGAGCAGGGTAATTTTTCCAAGGTCAGGTGAAGATTCAAATCGTTCAGGAACAGATTTCAGAAAATCAAAACCAACTGATTCCCTATTCACAGAGATGCATTTTTAAGAGGCTACACCAGAAGAGCTGTTAATTTTCCATTCTAGAGATTAACATATTCACACCATACAGCATGTTTGTCATTCAATCACATCAACAGAATGAATCAAGGTATGAATTTGTTCCAGTTCATCTATTCAATGGCAGCTTCCTCTTATCACATGCTTCTTCCACTGTATTCATAAGAGTTTATTCTTCACATTTGCATCAAGATACAAGCATATACATACATAATCATGATGGAGCACTTAACAGGGTAAAAATTCGTGCCTCAATTTATTTTGCAGTAACTTGTTATCCTTCTACTGTTTTTCCCAAGAATGGTTCTAGGACTCCAAAGTCATTCTGATGGTTGATTAGAAAAAAAATGTCAGTCTGATGATTCCAGACATATAATAAAACTACACAATGAATCTTAATCATTCCAAAGTAAGTCTATAGCACTGCAAATTGCCACTGTTCTGTTGCTGCCATAATCAGTATCTCTTTGCTACAGAAGACAGGTTGCCTCTCAAAACCTTTCATCTTACCTCCATGAGCTTTTATTTGAAATAAAGTGTCATTGTATAATAGATGTTCTTTGGTTATAAAGAAACACCCAAAACCTCCAAACATTGTGTTTACCCCACTTAGAGATGCTTTCATACCTTCCATGCTCCAGCAGCAGTTTGGCTGTATTCAAACAGAAGTCTAAAGACATCTCAAGGTGTGTGAATTCTGCAAGAGCTAGACAGAACACAAAGCACTTGAGATTATGTAATCAACTTAGACACCTAATTGCTCAATTTACCACTTATCTCTTACACCTTCTTTGAAAGGCAGAAACAGAACTGAAAAAAAAACAGCAACCCCGTAACAGATCTATAACAAATGGAAGAATAATACCTATTGTGCTTTGACTTTCCTTTCACTGTACAGTTAATGCAATACTACAGAAAGGTGACAGACTGATAGCCCTGGAATTCCAGTCCTTTGTCTCTTTAAACAGGAATAGCATAAATTTCAGTAGAACAATTTTTTTTTTTTTCCCTCAAGCTGCCTTTTATCAAAATGTCTCATTCTTATCCCAGCAGGAACAACCTAACACTGAAGTTAGTGCTCAGGCTGTGTGTGGTATCATATTGCAATGGGAACTACTTCAGCATAATGCCCTGAGATCAGCTGTTGGATTGACTGGTGCTGATAACAGGTATCAGTTTTACACCACTCAGATAAAGTTTTAAAACTGTTACTCTGTGCTGAATGGTTAACAACAAAAGAGATGCATTTGTAGCTTAGGTGAGATCAGAGAAGGAATACACAAGGACACGACCAGAACAGTTGTTAAAAGAAGCATTTGAAGGCGGCTGATGCAAATGTGCAACACAAGATTTTAGTGAAATGCCCAAAATTTAGCAGAAATCTTCACTCAAAAGACAGAGAGCACACACTTTTCTGCCAGCCATACAAGAAAAGAGACATCCACTCATTAATAAACTTGCTTGAAAAACTGACTGGAGGCTTAGTGTTTCTAAACAATAGCCAAGTGTGTTTTGATAGGCAACTCTATGGTTTCACAGTTCAAACTGAAGAACACAAGTCAGCTACTGTATGTTTATTTGAAACTGTAACGTTTAAATGACTGGCTACTTGAAATCTGGCTGAAAGCCCCAAGGAGGAATGTGGAGTTACCATTTCTGCTAGTCTGACAGCATTCAAACCCCTCAGCTCTCTGCAAGAAATTCCTCATCACATCCTACACTTCTCAGATTATTCATTACAGATCTGATGATTTCCAACCCTGAAACATACAAAGCCTCTCTTCCTTCAGATGTCATTATTTATGAAAATAAATTTCTTTGACACATCAATTATCCTTTCTATATTAAAGTCTCCCCAAAAACCTTCTTATCCTCTCATTTCATATCAGAATCAGTTCTGTTCAAGTGATAAATGTGAGGAATAAGGAGAAAAGAGTTTATTTGACTTAAATAAACTCTTATAATACAGGTTTATAATAAGACACTGATGAGCACATGATGTCTCTTGGAAAAATCTGCAAAATCGCACCCAGAGAACAGCAATGCTTCACCAGCCTTTCTTCTGTGCTAAGTCAATGCACCTTCACCCTTCTGCATAACCTTATGCATATGTCTAAATAAACTGTAGCTTTACATTGCTATATTTTCACTCTCTTCATCCTAACAGCCTTCAGAGTGTGCCCCCTTCCCTATTTGCAGCAAGGCTATTTAAATTAGCATCTGGATACCTCCTCCGTGAACACTGAGTACTATGTCTCACACTTCAAAACCAAAAGGACATTTAGCTAATGCAGATTCTGCCAAAAACACAAAATTGTTTTTCTGTGTATGACACATGCAGTCTCCTTGGATATGGAGTAATATAAAACCTAGGGAGAGCTGTGATACCTGAGTTGATATCTTCATCTGATGCTCCACTTTTAAGAAGAATTTTAACTTTCAAAAAAAACCCTGCTGGATGCAAATTCTCCTGCACAATGAAAAACAACATATTACTTGGACAGTTCTTTGTAGAACAGAGATCCTGTGAGAGCACAGCACATTCATAACACAGACAAATATTAAGGAATCACATACTCCCCACTTAATGACTGAAGCAAATGGTGTAGGCAACTTATGCAGTAAATTTCTTCCCAAATGCAATATGCATATTTATTGTTTATTCTTACACCACCAAAAGACCAAGAATAACAAAATCAAAAGACGTAAAATTCTCAGTTTACTGTGGCCCATTTTTGATACTTTTAAATAGAAGCTGAACATTACTGAATGATAGAAACATTTCTTGCTTTTCTATGTGTGAATTGGCTGGATTAATGTAGAATTAATATGAGCAGATTCAAAGTAGCTTATAAAAAGAAGAAATTCAGGGATCAACAACAGTGGGAGCAATTGGAAATAATGAGGAGTGTATACTAAAGCTCTCACTAAAACAGTGCATATTTCAGGTTCTAGAATCAACATTTTCTTCTGGTTTTCCATACCCTCACACAATATCAAAATGTACATTATCAAAAATTATGATAAAAACACTTTCTGCTTCAAAAAGCTTTGCAAAAGTAAACAATAGAAGAGGACAAAAGGCTTAGATACTGTAGTAGCGCATTATTTGCATGACTAAAATACACTGCCTTTTATCCTGATCTCATGAGCATATGCATTATGATCAGTCTGTAAATTCAGGCAGCATGTAGAAAATTAATTTCAGCTTCCATTTAAAACAAAATTTCATACTTAAAAACTTGTTTTGTACAAAATAGAAAATGAAATTTTTAAAATGATCAACCAAAGATAAACAGGAATTTTTCAGATTTCATTTACTCCACACTGACCTGAATAGATAGAAGCACAAAATTAATTCAAGTCTCTATGGGAAACAGAATTTGTAAAGGATTAAGAGACCTCACTCTAATGGCTGCTTAGAGATATATGAACTCCTACAAGGTAGCTGGTATGTTTATACACCTCATTTTTCAGGTCTGCTTGCATGCCTCTGCCTGGGTGTTGCTTTGGGGATCCCCCAGACAATGAGGTAACGGAAATAATTTTACTCTTTGTGCTTTAGCTGTGGGTTTGTGGTTGTCCCAGCCACTTGCTTGTATCAACTCACACATCTGAGAAATTTTAGTCACACCATCATCAAAGGACCTTACTAACACATAGGAGGCAGGAGGACAGCTCTACTTCTACATGCAAAAAAGTATTTCTCAAAAAAAAACAAAAACAAAAAAAAACTGGAAACACGAAAATATCCATAGGAGCATGGAAACGTAAAGCAAACACACCTCAATCTGTTGTCAAGGATAACACACCAATGACTAATGTGGTCCATATTATCATGTCAATAAATGCTTGAGTTTCATCCATTGCAATCTTTAAATAGATTTATACCTATATACAATAGATAAATACCTGATTTGCCAAGCTTATGGCTTTCAGTGCCTTGTCCAGGTACAGACTGCAATCCCACTCAAAATAGGTTGTGGCTAACAGTCGTAGCACTTTAGCCTGGAAATGAAAACATAGCAACATGCAAACATACATATGAACACAAAAGACTCACAAAAGATTCTAAGGTCATGAAAAATAAAAGCTCTTTGAGGCAAAAAAAAATCCTGCCTGGTATCAGATATATAAAGTGATTTCTCACATCTGAAACATATCCAGTCTTGAAGCAATGCAGTACACACAGGACATGAATCAACCAGAATTCAGAGAAAAACAGAAGGGTTGCAAGGAAACTCAGATAACTGGGAGAAAAAGAACAAAAGAAGAAATTGAAATAACAGGAGGTACATGCTTCACAGAGGAAAACAAACGAACAAAAAAGCAGGACAAAGACCTACATGAGGATGGACTTCAAATATATAAATGATTTACATAAAGAGGAAGAAATTAAAATCTTCATATTTGCAGTTGGAAGTAAAAAAATAAACTGACTTCTGAATGAGACAGAGAAACATCTATCTATTGAACTCTGCCAAACTTCATAGATGACTACTAAAAAGGAGACCAAGACATAGCTGGGCAGGCTTGCACAAAAAAGGCAGATAAAACACTGGAGTAAGTTTAACAAAACCCTCCTATTTGTAAATAGAAATGTCTCTATTTCTTACCTGCATTTCTTTGCCAACAGAATATTTCATGTCCATCTTCCCAATGTCATAACTCTGGCTATCAATGATAATTGATAGTTAAAATTAAACACGATGACAGAGATAAATTCAGTCAGTCTTCTGATATGTGCAAATTTCCTATCCTTTCCCAATTCCTGAGCAGTTAAAAACCACATAAATCACACAAACTAATCTCAGTAGTCACTTTTACTAGAGAACAGAAAATTGTGGGTTCTTTCTACCCTTACATTAAAAATTGTGCTCAATCACTTTCTTCAGCCTGTTGCAGCACATTCTGTAACATCTTCTATTCAAACATTGCAGTAGGTTTTATCAATTTTAACCACTGAGATTTTGAAGAAGCAAGTGTTTCCATTCTCACTCGACATATAATATGGCAGTACATAAAATCTATACATGACTGGTCTCCAGACCACAGCACATCAACAGCAAAGACAGAACCTGTAACTCATGATTCCCCACATTCTTCTTCTAAAAGTTAAACGGCAGAACAAAGAACCACCCAGGAGAAAACACAGTGATAATTCCATAAAACCAGATTTGATTATAAATGTTGTGAATGAAAAACTGTTAGAAAGAAAAACGGTAATTGGGCACTTGTTTTCTAATCTAACATACTCTCAGACCAGGGAAATCTTAACCCACTAGATGGAGCCACAATCTTTCTCCAGATTATCATTTGCACTGTGCAAAGCTTTATTTCCTTCTCAAATTTTGTCATCAGGACTTGGTATTTAATTTTCCACAAGAATAAAATATAAAATAATCTTCAAAGCACCAGCTGTAACTAAGACTGAGCATTTCTACAAATCCTCTTTGACAACATATACAACCATAATGATTTTGAATTTGATCTGTTGCACTCCATTTTCCTCTAACTATTTAAAAGAACAAGAAGTCATAAACAGAAATTTTCTGCAGTGAGGCTGTGACCATGGCATGAGGATGCTCTTCCTGATAGCCTCACCCTTAGTAATACCACAATAGTTATTTGGATCCTACAATAGTTATTTGGATCCTACCCAAACCATCTCTACTCCTTCCTTTTTCACCCTGATGTTTGTGTCTTTCATCAGTTAAGGACTCTTCAGAAAACTAATCCCTTTGCAGGAAGTGCTAGGGAGAGAATTGGCAAGAACCACTGGAAGATGACTTTCATTCTAATGGCATGAAAATCCATGTGGGAAAACAGACATAGATTTTTGGCAATAGTGTACAACCATGACAAAGTATCTGCTCAGATAATTTGGTTCAGCTAAAATCTTGTATTCTCACATTTTTAATGAGGCCTCTACTTTCCCTTGCTCCCCCCTCTCCTTCACACACACTTTTACATCTCAGAAGTAGGGGTTTGTTCATTTGACTTTTGCACATTACCTGAGCCAGAAGGCGCTCTGTTCATACCTCTTCCCTTCATAGGTTTCCACTCCAAAATTGTAACAGAGGATTGACAGGTAACAGGTCTGGAATAAAAGACTCCTGCTTCTATAATGTTCTTGCAAAACATCATTACATCTATGGCACTCCAGCCTCAGGTTCTTTAAAATGAATTTTACTTTCAAGATATTTCCACTGTTACTACTTCTGGCCTTTTGCAAGGGGATGCTGAAGATGACTAAATGGAATAATTAATTGAGTGGGAAAGTGAAGTATCATTAACCAGTCCAGGACAGACAAAACAGCAGGATTTTTTAAACACGTGAAGAACACAGAATTCCTCAATAAATCACATTGAAAGCACTAGAACTGTGTAAATTAAACAATAAAATTAAAATTTGAGAGGAACAACTGTAATACTATATCTTTTTTTTTTTTTAATAACAAAAAAAAGTTTTACTTAATTAAGTGATGAGGACTTCACCTGTTTCATGGTAGGCTTCTTCCCAGCATTTCTCTTTGGGGTTAAAAAAGGATTACAAGTTTTAGAAGAAAATTGCTTTTGAATGCTTGGTTATTCAGAGCTTTATCAGTCAGCCCTGACAACATCTGTTCATAACAACTTGCCTTTTCTTTGAAATGACTTGCAGCTGTCATATGTCATCCAAAGAAGAGAAAAAGTCATTTTATATGCTAGCAGGCTGCCAATATTTACATCCATTTTGCCTCTGCAGTATCTTTTTTTTCCCAAATATAAATGACGCTTTTTGCAAGGGACTGCAGATTTCAAATTCTCAGACAAAAATGAGAAGGGCAGGACAACATCTTGCTTCAATTTTTTTTTTTTTTTTTTTTTTTTTTTTTTTTTTTTTTTGCAATCCAGAGGCAAAAGAACAGAGTATGCATGTGCACAAACACAAAAGAGATCACTGTCAGATATAAAACCTTATTTTTCACAGGTTCATTTGTGAATGTTTTCTTTCCAGAAGAGAAAGTTTCCTGTACTGAGCATTGGTTCATAGACTATCGAGGATCACAGTCCTCCCCAGCTGATCTCTGGTACCACACAACACAATAATTTCCCTGTGATACTCTCCAGGGACTCTGGTACAATGGGAGCCTGAAAGAGTTTAGGATTGAGAGCTAGCCAGCAGTCCAAAAGATTTGGATTCACTCAGCAATCACTAGCTCTTTCAATTTTCCTAATTTTTTAAATACCACTTTTTAAATCAGAAGTAAATTGTATCACTCTCTCATGATCAGAAACCTTTACTTTGTCTGCATGAGTGCCCCTGGTTTGTGAAGAGCTTTCATCACAAGTTTAATATTATTTAATGAACGGGTTCAAGCAGAAAGAATGAAAGTAATTTAGAATTAAATGGGGAACAGGAGTGCAAAGATCCCAGTGAACATTTTCAACAGTAAGAAGTTCTGATCTTACGATTCAAATCAAAGCTAGACCCTTGCAACTTAGTCACTCAAATGCACTTGAACATGGCCTGCAGATGACAAAAGGCAATGTAAAATCAGTTGGCGTTTAATTGGCTAAAAACACAAATAATCTCCAAACATATTTCCCGTATTTTTCTTTAAGAATTTGCATCTGTCCCTTTGAATCTAATTATCTGTACCAGAGAGACAGGAACAAAATGTTTCTTAAATATTGGGAAAACATGTAAACAAATGAAAATAAATGTCAGGAAGTTTATTCTGATAAAACTATAATAGACTTTTATCTTTGCAAACAAAAAACTAATCTGCATATGGTAGTTTGTTTTCTCTGTGAGACAGGAACTACAAAAAACACAGTTTAGTGCAATGGGAAGCCTCCATTCATAGCTCTACAGTTTCATGAAGATGAAGATTACTACTGACAGTAGTGATAGACTTGCGTATCAATAACTTTGTCATTCAGCTCTTCTCTTGTCCCATCTGTCCCCAGACAAACGTTCACATGGGTACAAGATGCAATATACAGGATCAAGATGTAAAATGCAGCTGGTTCTGTAGAGAGTAGGTAGTACATTCAATTTAAATTTTTTTTTGCCTTGCTTGCTGATTTGTCTTCTCATTGTTTAGGAAAGAGCTTATTATTCTATTTCAAACTCTAATCTAAGAGAAATAATAAAAAAATGCACTCTGAAAAAAACTCTGCTGTTTCCACAGAAATTTTTTAGCAACAAAATCTCAAAGAGGCAAGCAATTGCAGAAGAGATCTTCAGTTCAGAGTACTTTTCAGAATTTTATGTGGCATATGTCATCCTTTAACATATAGAGAGGAAAGTAGGTCCTCAACGTTTGGAATGATAAAGAAGGGAAGATTTCACTTACTTCTTTTGGCAATTTCATCAACATATCTTTGCAGCGCTGCACGCACATCACCGCTTTCTGAAAATCCCCTTGAGCAACTGCCTGAGAAAGCAGCAGAGCGTGCCAACAAACTGTTAGTGTGCAACTGGTCTTTAAAATTCACTAAAATCCTCATTCTTTAAAATAGGACTTCGGTTTTTCACGGGCAGTAAAGCTAGGTTTGGGATTAGGTATCTGTCCTTACAGTGCTATTACAATTCTGTCTACTTTTCCACATTGCCAGATGATAAAGAGATCCAGAAAAACTGCAGTCCTTGGGTAGTGTGCAAAGGCCAGAGACACAGGACAAGATCATTCACGTGTTAAGATGATACAAGAACTCAGCAAAATGTATACCTCTTCTCCTCTTGTTTCCACGATCAAATTAAAAATATGGGCCATTGCTTTGTCCTGTTTAGGGTAGCTCCTGAGAATTTTGGAGACAGAACATCCCTGCTAGATAATGAGGTCAGTGGTGTGACCAACAAGTGCAAGAAACTACATTCTTTGTATTTGCACTCCTGTGTCTGTAATACTCTGTAGGATTGAGAGTATCCTCAGACACTTCAGAAGGAAAAGCAATTCCTCTCAAAACTTAGAATTCCTAAATTACATACTTTAAATTACAGTTATTTACCTTGTTCTCCAGTCAAGCACAGGACACTGTTGGAACTGACCCGTGTATGATTCATACAGGCACTTGTTTATTTTATAAACAGCTATGATAGCCAAATCACAAAGCAACAAATCTGAACTAGAAGATATAAACACCACTGCAAGAATGACTGCAATAAATGCGGGAAATTAAAAATCATTAAATGATTTTGCAACACTGAATGCAAACGTGAGATCTGCTATCTTATATCTAAGTGAAAGAAATCTATCCCTCAGCAAGTCCTCAATGCCAAGCATTCAGGTATCTAATAACTGGGTGAGAGTTTCCCCCTATAGCTCTAGTGACTTATAGGGAAAGCTGAGGACACATACTGATTCAGCTTGGTAAGAGAGTACTTTGAAAAGGCTTTTCTCCACATCAGCTCTGTGCACTTGAATATCTGCTTCACCATCGCTCCCCTTCCGTAACATCGCGTACAGCTTCTCTATACTCTGGAAAACAAAGCGCAGGCGTCACCCATGGAACTTACAAATAGGGGTGTATGTAAGAAACCAAAACTGGGAAAGAACTTACACTCATGGCATTCTCTAGAAATCCGTCTGCAAGACCAGCTTTTCCAATATCTATCCATCCTTTCCCAGTTTTCGTAAGCATCTGAAGGAGGAAATGGTAAGTCCTTTGTGAAAAAGCAGTCACTTTCAAGAAAGGCAATGTAAGACCTCATCTCGTTGTCACATATACCTAACACAGGACAAAGGTATTTCAGCTCTGCAATTTCTGACCAGCAACTCTCACTTCTGAATGAACACTCAGATATAGCATAAGACTTACGGTGGCCTACTAGACAATATTATAAGATACTGAAATAAGGTCATGTCCTGCTCATATCATATTTTACCCTACGAGAAGATGTGATGCTAACCACACTGTCCAGACATTCCTAGCTCCAATGGCTCAGCAAGGTATCCCTGTAAGACATAGGTCCCACTTCAGCATGTACTTTGTTTTCTTAAAAGAGAAAAAATGGGATCATCAATCTTATCTTTGTCATGAGGAGAGTCAGCAATACTCCAGCCAAAACACCGGCTATCTTTCCAGAACTAGATGTATATTTCACTCCATTTCCAAAGAAAATGTAATAAGATTTGAAGACTTCCCTGGGGGATCAACAATATTTCATTACTCACCCATAATTAGTCTTACCAAAATCTGTCTTCGAATAGTTCCCTCCGGAGGATCGCTGCCCTCACAGAGGCAAATCAGTCTGCAGGCAACAAACCGCACTGCAAGAAAACAGTGCGGGCATTCATAAGTTTCCTTTTCTCTACTTCTTTATTTTTTTTACAGGAAGTCAAGCCCTGCCATATCTGAAAGACTATCTGGCATTTTAAATCACAAGACAGAAAAATCTGAAACTTCAGGAGTCAAAGCAATCTGAATTTTAGCCAAGATGGTTAAAATTGCTTTTCAGACAGTAAGAAAAAAAATATATTCTCATTAAAATACCTATTAAACTATTTGGAGAGAGTTTAAGTTAAATACATGGTATTCAAAGATTTAATTACATTGCAGGTGCTTACAGTAACATTTCTTGAAAGCCTCAAAATAGCCTTCAGCAAAATAAGGAAATGAAGTTTAATAATCTTTACAGTTTCAAAGTAAAAAGCAAAAACATTTTCAGGCCTTCCTTAGACATCAGGGATGGAAACACTTGATGTACTTTAAACAGCCTCTCCCTGGCCCTTCAGCAGTGATCTGAGAACATCACGCTCTACTTTGTGTCAACTTACCCTTTTCCCTTTACCTGGTATAATTTATATGATGCAGATTACACATCATTTCGACTATAACCCCTCAAGACAAGAATGTAGGCCTGACACTGCAATCCCACAGAACCACAGAAAGAACACACTGAGGGAAAAGACCAAAAGCTCCTTTCTGCTTTCCCCCAGCCCTGCTCCTGGCCCAAGAGAACCCACCAGCTGTGCACCTGGCTAAAGCAGGTCAGCAAAAAGAGGACTTAGAATGTTTCTGCATGTAAACATGGATGAGATATTTTCATTAAAAAAGCAATCTCACTTGATATAAATTAAGTGACCAACAGTCTAAAATTTATATCTGTGTTATTTCCATACATTTTTAGATTCGAACCACAGTATCAGAAGGCAAATTACAGCTTCCTTTGGTCACATCACCTCTTTACTGGTGCTCTGGCATGGAAAGGGGAGCGATAAGAATGCCTACACCGATTCTGTGCCACAAGAAGATAAGTGTTACATCAGGATGCTGCTTCTTGAACTGCTTATATGAGCCCACCGGTACATTTTTCTCTTTCTAGACCACGTCTACAGAGGCTCAAACAAATCTACAGCACTACTTGTGTGCCTGCCAGCAGGGAGTGTTTGGTTTCCATGCTACAGCACACAGAGCAGCCTTAGGAAGGTACAGAACATACGCACGTTTGGCTCTTTGCTCATCACTGATAACAGCACCCGTGTGTTTGGTCACAGTCCAGTTCCACAAGCTGACTGCACTCTCTTCAACCTGAAGAGAAGAATTCCACTCAATTAAATTTTGTCCTGGATGTGGATCCAATTGAAATTTACTACTGAAAAAGAAGCATCTTTCATGTGTTTCACGGGAATGGCCTCTCCAAGTGTTTGCAGAACTCCCATTTACACCAGAGTCAAAGGTGTGAGTTTTCCATAAAACTGTCACAGGATCCCACAGGGGCATGTTGGACAGTGACCTGAAAACAGGCCTGCTCAATGGATGTAGCATTTCTTCACCTAAAATCTGAAGGGGTTGGAAAAGAACTCTAAGAATCTTATCACATTTGAGAACGATCTGTAGTAAGGCTTCACCTCTTTTGCACATCAAAAAGAACACTAAGTAGCTTAATTACTTTAAATACCTACACTGGGAAACTTTGGATATTAGCAAACAAAGAACAAAGGTTACTGACTACATACTCTTGTTCAAAAGATACAGCACTACACAAAGGCAATAAGCAGCTTTAGCAACCCACCCTGAGGGGCTGCACTTTCCATTTTATTCTACTTTTCATGACAGATCTTGCCTATCTAGGAGAGAGTTCATAGCCCCTCTTATTGAAGTGGCCAGATTACAAATTAATGGTTTCTCCTTTCTTCAAAAATAATTTAGCCCAACTGATTCAGGAAGAACTGAAGGATACCACTTTTATGCTCCTGTATTTCTTTACATGCTGTACTATTGACACTTTCTGTTACAACACTTGCTAACTTATCTTGCTCCTTGTTGCAATTTTAGGACTTCCAAAATCAGTGTTCCTTAGCTGATAATTGCTACTTGTCTATTGAAAATATAATTTTAGAGGAAGAAGTTGGACGATATCTCAGCTGGTCTTCTTCCTTATTTTAGATTCGTACTCCTCTAGGAGAAATGAACAGAAGGAAAAACCAAACATTCCAAACAACCACCTGATAAACTTTTACAAGGACTGAAAATGAGTACCTCCAATATCATGTTGCGTACTGGAATATTGTTTACCAGGCAGCTAAAATTCCATGCCTGCCTGTTTTCTTCTTCCTTGGGTTAGCTGCTGTCACTATGGGAATCCATAGACAAGGTGAGAAAGACCTCTCCTCTGATCCAGTACCAAACTCTTAGTGCATCAGTGCTCTCTGCTTGCGTTTTTACTTGAAATTACAACTAGATACTACTAGTAGTTTGAAATAATACATACCTTAACATCATAAGTAACCAGTACTTTTTCCCATTATTATCATAGAATGGTTTGGGTTGGCAGTGACCTTAAAAGACCACCCAGTTCCAACACCTTTCACCAGACCAGGTTGCTCCAAGCCCTGTCCAACCTGGCCTTGGACACTTCCAGGGACGAGGCAGCCACAGCTTCTCTGGACACCCTGTGCCAGGGCCTCCCCCCGGCTCCCCACAGTATCTTACTACTATCTAAACTAAGTCAACCTTCTTTCAATGTAAAGCCTTTTCCCCTTTTCCTGTTACTTCAAGCCCTTGCCCAAAGTTCTTCTCCAGCGTTCTCGGAACCCCTTCAGGCACTAAAGGTGCTGTCAGGTCTCCCCAGAGCCTTCTCTTCTGGCTGAACTCCATCTGTCTTTCCCAGCAGAGGTGCTCCAGCCCTTCAATCACCCTCATGGCTTCCTCCAGCAGGTCCACAACCTCCTGATGTTGGTGACCTCAGACCTGAACACAGTATCCAGGTGGGGTCTCATGAGAGCAGAGTCAATGACACGCACGCTTTTACATTCGAGATCATTTCACATTGGCTTTTTAAAATAACATTTCCCACTTTATTTTGGACTTTCACGCTACCGGAGCAAATGACGAAGAAGTGAACTCTTTTCTTTACATTTCAGTAGTGCTACACTTTTAGCTTCACCGCCGAGGGTGGGAAGCAGCAACAGTTTACGGAGCTGCAGCACCAACCTGGGCCAGGGCTGTGGGCTGCGAAGCACATGCACCCCCCCTTTCTTCAGACAGGCTGGGAGCGGGGGGCTCTCCCTCCGCCACCTTCCCATCCTCTCCAGCGATGCTCTCCGCCGCCTGGAACAGCTCCTCCGTGAGGGCAGCGATGCGGGACGGCGCCTCTTCCCTCAGCAGCTCCTGCACCAGCGCTGTAAGACAGGAGGACAGCGGGTCGCGCCGCACGGCCCAGCATCAGCCGCCAGGGGCGGCGCTTACCGGGAAGGGAGAGCCCACGACCCGCGGCACCTCGCACGACCCGCGGCCCCGCCATGGCCCCTCAGAGGCGGCAGCGCCCCCGCACTGCGCGTGCGCGCCCCAGCCCAGCGCTCCCGGCGGGCTCCCGCGCCGCCGATTGGCTGCCCGGCGGCTTCGCCCCGCCCCCGCCCGAGCGGCGGCGGCCGCGGCCAATGGCGCGGGCGGGCGGCGCCGGGGCGGTGCCTCCGCTCGCCGCGTCCGGCGCGCGGCCGTTCTGGAAGGATCGCGGCGGCGCGGCCCGGGCGGGCGCGATGTCGGGGCTGCTGCACACCACGCTCAGCGGGCTCAACAGCGACTCGTACTGCGAGATCAGCCAGTACCGCGACCAGCACTTCCGGGTGCGCCCGGCGCGGCGGGTGGCGGGGCCCGGCCCGGGCGGGGAGGGCTGAGGCCGGGGCAAGGCCGTGCGAGAAACCGGGCAGCGGGAGGGCACGGGGCGGTAGGAGCGGGACGGCGAGCGCGCTGAGCCCGCGGCATGCGCCTCTGTGCCCGCAGGGTAGCAGGCAGCTGCAGGAGAAATCGCTGAAGATTTCCTCCACGCTGTACGTCGGCAATCTGTCCTTCTACACCACCGAGGAGCAGATCCAGGAGCTCTTCTCCAAGTGCGGAGATGTCAAGAGGATTGTCATGGGTCTGGACAAGATAAAGAAAACCCCCTGTGGCTTCTGCTTCGTAGAGTATCCTTTCTGGTTCCCCTTTGTCAGTGCGGATGTGGCTGGCACCTGTGGTTCCTCTGCACTGCAGGTGTGTCTGTACTGCTGCTGGAAAGGTGATAGCCAGGCGCTTCCTACCAGGCACATCCCGTCCATCCCTGCGCCTTCCTCACTGCACCCTGGCACTGACTGTGTAGTGGTGACAAGTGCCACCAGGGCTGTAGTGTCTGGAGGCGGCAGAGAGCCCCTTTAATTCATTAATTTCCGTAATGGTTTTAGGGCCAGAATGAGCGCTGTTACAGTCACCAGTCTGACATCTTCCATGTCCAGAGCACATGTTTACTTTCTCATCTCAGCTGCGCACCTGGAGGAAGTAGCTGGATAAGGCGTGGGGGCGTTTTCAAGCAGAGGGTACATGCTTATACAGGTTGTGCCAGGAGCTGTCTGTGCAAAGCTCTCCTGTGAAGCCTGCTCCTTTTGTTCTATTTCAGTCAAGTTTTACATAGTACAAAAAGGCATATTACTGATTTCTTGCCCTTAGCAAGGCTTTAATGTCTTGTTCCATTGTCTTGTCTGTGCAAGTACTAACATTAAAGTACAGAATCCTTTCTGAGCCTTAGCTGGTTTTAGCTTGGATTTACACGAGTGCAGTTTCAGATCCCATAGAGAAGAGCGGGAAGAGCAGAAAAAGCTGGAAGGCAGTGTGGGGCGGGGGGGGAGTTCTGCTTCTCAAATACAATACTTCCCTGTTTTTTTTTTTTTCCCCTGTACCCAAGAGAAAGCACACTTAGTTGTCCTTACAGAGTGCCCCAGGTACTACACGAGAGCAGATGCTGAGCACGCCATGAGGTTTATCAACGGCACGCGGCTGGACGACCGCATCATCCGCACGGACTGGGATGCAGGGTTTAAGGAGGGGCGACAGTATGGGAGAGGAAAGACCGGAGGACAGGTAAAGGCAATGCCACTTCATCCCTGGATTTGATCCTCTAAGACTCTGTGTACTTACTTGCTGGTTTTGTCTCAGGGAGAACAATGTGCAGACAGTAAAGGCCTGATAATGAAGTTTACTCGCTCCCAGGTTGTTTCGGTAATTGACACCTGGTGTTAAAGGCTGGAAATAGAACTTAAAGCCACTTCTGTCTAGGAGTCCAAACTTCCTGCAATGCAAGCAGAATGTTCCCTAATCCAAGCTAGTACCCTTGAAATGATCCAGAGTTTGAGTAGAGGGAAGCAGTGTGGCTGCCAGGCCAATCTCATAACACAGCAGTTTCCCCAAGGGCAAAGATGAGGTTTAGATGAGAAAAAGTGTTCTGAAGGCCAAGCCTGGCAGTTCAAAAGGGTGTACTGAAAAGGTGAACAAAAATATTTTGGGGTCTTCTTTGCTTCTTACCTGAAAAAATCTCAACAATCAGATATATATCCCTTTTGGTCATTTTCACCACTATTACCACATTTCTGGTGGATTAGTTGAAGAGATCTCAGACAAGTTGAAGTGCTTCTAATCTGAACTTCAGTTCCCCACCAACTGAACAAGGAGGGGATGATGATTCTGGAGTCTAGCAGGGGGCAGGCAGTGCTGGCTATTAATAATTAATACACGTGTTGTTGCTGTGCCCCAGGTGCGAGATGAATACCGGACAGACTACGACGTGGGAAGAGGTGGCTTTGGCAAGATCATTCAGATGCAGAAGGCAAATCACCAGCCTGCAATCTATTAATTGCCTCGTGGTTCCTAGCTCACAGAGGGCTCTGTCCTTCCAGAGCTAGCCCTGTTCTCACATTTGGGATCAGGGTATGGAGTGAGATCCAAGTTCCAGCAAAAGGTGACTCTCCTTAGACTGTGGATATACACATGTTTTCGTTCTCCCTCCTTTCTGAGCTAGAGAGGATGTTCTGTGCTGATACAGGGCAGCAAGGGGAAAAAAATGGACAGCTCTGCAGGATTTTGGGCAAGAAGAAATGCAGCATGTCACACACATCTTAGGCTATGACATACTCTTCATGTTGCACTTAAGCAGGTGGCTTCCTCCAAGCTGCAGCTGCAGCTGTGGTTGCTTTCAAATGGAACTTTTAAAAAAAGCTTACCACCATTGGAGCCCTCCAGGTGCCTGGGCAGCTAGTGAGGATGCACAAGAGATTCAGTTTTCTAATTTATAACCTCACCTGCTTAATAAACAGTATTACTGTTTGAAGTAATACTGTGAATACTGAACTTCACTTGAGAGAGAAGTGGACAAGGTCTTACCCACCTGGAGGTGCTTGTCTGCACATCTAGCCCTTGGGCTGGTCAGGGCCTGCAGAGCATTTCTCTTTGTGATGCCCCCAGTGCTGCCTGGCTTTTCAGATCCTCGCTGTTCAGTGTGATTTTGTTAAAAGTTTCTGTTAATTTTTTTTAAATAAATAGTTGTATTGGGTCTGACTGAGCTTAAGGTAATTTTACCCCTAGCAGCCCTCGTAGAGCTGTGTTTTGTATTGGTAGCTAGGAAGGTGTTGATAAAACACCAGTGCTTTGGCTATTGTTGAACAATGTTCCCACAGCATCAAGGCTGTCTCTAACATTCCCACCTCACCAGCAGGCTGGGGTGGGGGCAAGATCTTGGGATATTCCAGACCATATGGCATCTGCTCAGTGGTAATAGCTAAGAGAAGGGAGATGGGGGGCATTCCTTGTTAAAACATCTGTCTTCTGGAGCAGCTGCTCTGTGTACTGAAGCTGTGCTTCCCGGGAAGTGGCCGGACATCTCCTGCTGGTTGAAAGTAGAGAATAAATATTTAGTTTTTCTTTGCTCCCACACGCAGCCTTGCTTTTGCTTTATTAAACTGGCTTTATCTTGGCCCACAAATTCCATTCCCATCTTCCTTTCTCCCTGCCCTCCTCCCACTTAGGAGGGGAGTGAGGGAGCAGCTTGGTGGGTACCTGGTGTCCAGGCAGGGTCAGCCCACCACAGTTTGGTGCCCAGCGTGGGGCCCGAGGCAATGGCTGTTCTGTGCCAAGTGTGCTTTAGCCATAGTAGTTACTAGGTAGGCAGCTCCTGTTGGGTCACGGTGTTTCTGGCTGCATTTCTTATCTCTTTACTTTGCTGGGCTTTGGGAACATGTTAGTACAAACCATGGCTGTGTGCTTTGGCCTGGCACTGATGGCCTTGCTCTGCTGGGGGAGCTGCCTTGTGGAGAGGATCCCATTTCCCACTCCCACCTGGTGTGGGTGGCTTTATTGTTCCTGCTCAGCCTTACGTGAGATGTTTAATACTACTAATTAACACAGTAGACATATCATGGGGTCTGTGTAATCTGATGTCACCCTAATGTAAGAGAAAACAGTTTTTTGGGTGAGTCAATACTGAAATGTGCCCTGAGGCAGCTGGTCCGTGGGTGGCAGGATTTGGGCAAGTGCCTGGGCTAGTTATCACCTCTCATAGCCTGGGACTACACCTGAACAGGCAAGTAACCCTGGCAAACTGACATGCCAACTGACAGAAGGTGCCTACCCCAGTGAAAACCAGCAGCTTCTGGCACTGTACTGGGGCTTGGCATGTGCCTGCAAAGCCACAGTTCAGGGCTGTCAGAGGTCTGTGTTTAACTGAGGGACCCCAGCCACCTCTGAGAGTAACTTGATTGAGACTGGGGACTAACTCCATCTGAGGTGGTAGTAGAGATAGGGGCCCAAACAAGAACAGCTAGAGTTGCCCCAGTTGTGGAAAAAGCCCAGTGGACAATGGGTCTGTATCACCACTTGTTAGGGGAGGAGGGAGAAGAAGGGTTCCATCAAGAAGCTGGTCCTTGAGAAAAGAAAATGCAGGAAGGAGTGAGGGAATTCAGACAAGAAGCAGAAACCACCCAGTCTAACCTCGTCAGAACTTTTGGAACGTGCAAAGATTACGGCCACCAGGTATGTGGAATCCTTACTGGCTGCTCTGATACTGGCATAACGGGGCCCAAGGTCAGCAGGAAGATAGGGAAGCCCAACAGCTATTCAGTCCTTAGGAACAAAATAAGGGATGTCACCATGTGCCTGTGGATGTAATGAAGACACCAACTATGTCTCCACCAGCTAACAGGGAGACCCCTAGCTTTCCTAGGCTTTGGGGAAAGTGCACGTTCCAGCTTGTGAACCCTCTCCATGGAGTAACCTAGATGAACCACAGAGTGAGCTGGGTTGGAAGGGACCTTAAAGACCAGCTAGTTCCAAGCACCTTGCCATGGGTAGGGACAGCCCTTGGAGGAGGAAGGTGACACAAGTGGCTTGGTGGGCACCTGGTATCGAGCCATGGTCAACCCACTCCAACAGCAAGTCCTGCAGCAGCTGGAGTTTGTGTGTCAGAACCACTTTCTCTATGACACAAACTGGGGAGGGCTGGGGGACACATCTATTGGTGTCTTAAAGCTGCTGTCACTTGTAAACATGGAGATGGACACTAGGAGGGTGCACGAGTCTCACCATGGTTCTCTGCACTTCTGTCTTGCTGGCTTTTCCTCTCCTGCTGTGCAATGGCTCATGGTTGATGGCAAAAACGAGTTGCTTATGCTCTGAATCAGACCAGTCCTCGTGTTTCAGCAGTTCTAGAAAATTCAGGAGAATTTTCCCTGTCCTGTCACCTGTGCACAACTGGAGTAGCCTATAAAACATAACAAGTGCTCAGTGGTCACTTCAGAGAGGAAGGGGCCAAGAACGCCCTTCCCTGTGTTTCTTTTAAGACGAGCATGGCCAGCGCTCTCTAGCCTGTTCTTATGTCCAAACAAGAGATGAGAAGAGATGTAAAATCCTTTCTGATCTGTCCCCAAGAACCTCTCAGCTAGGGCAAGTAATTCCATTGAACAAGTTAAAGTCTGTCTGTAAATTTGGTTTGTATTATGTAAACAATAGCAGCTGCTCCCTGCCCAGTAATGTGTCATGATTTTTCATGCATTATCTTGTCCAGGATGATAGAAACTGTTGCACACCTATGTGCAGACCAGGCAGTTTAAATTAATTTAACGCTCACATTACCCCGAAGTCTTGATAACTGAGCTGGTAGGGGTGTTACATTTAGTTTGTCAAAATGTCTCCTACCTGTTTGTTTTGCAAGTCAGGTTGCTGTGCCTGTACAACTGCCACAGGTCTTGAAGGAGCTGCATGTTTATTCTTCAGCGGGTTTAAAAAATGTCAGCATTGACCAGCCTGCGATGCAGGCTGCCCCTGAGATGCAGTGAAATGGAACAGGACATTGACTTAAAAATGGAAAAATAAGAGCAGTCATCTGTCCAGCCTTGCAAAGCACAAACAGTGTGAGGTCCTGTGTAGAGAATATGGATTAGAATAATTGCTTGGGTAAACACATCGGGAAAATGGGAAAGCTTAAGGAGGACAGGAGAATGTAACAGCCTTAAAACTATGATTAGCAAAGAAATCTCTTGTGTGTGAGGTCAGGAAGCCAGCACAGCTGTGCAGCCTTGGGCCATCCTGGTGGCGGCAGAGAAGCCGTAGCTCATCAGGAAGTGACCACACTGATGGAAAACTACCCACGTGCACCATGAATGTGGCACTTGCACTGCCTGTGCTGCCTCTGCCACCTCCTCTCTGCACCACTCGCTCACAGGCTCACTTCCAGCACAGTGAGCTCTGGGTGCCGCTGGGGTACGGCTGTCTCCTAAGGGAGAAGCTCCAGGTGACATCCTGCTGGGTGCAGGCATCAGCACAGCGTGCTGGCAGCTCCAGGACAGACTGTGAGAGGAGCCACCCTTTGGCTAGTTGCAGTGTGGACTGGGGGACAGGGGCAGGAACCAGGGCACCAGCTGCAGCACTGGGAGGAAGGGAGAGTAAGGGAAGAGCAACCACGTGGCAGCAACTCCTCATGCCAGAGCTGCAAAGGCAAAGCGAGGTGAGCATTAAGCCTGTGTGTTTAGAGAGCTGGCCACCTGCCACAGCTCAAGGCAAGAGGATTATTGGATGCACACAGGCTCCTCACAGCTACTGGGTCATGTGAGCTTAAGCTCACCACAGAGAACAGAAGGGTTGGGGCCTGCCTGGAGCCAGGTGAGTAAGGAGTGATAAGAATCTCACACATCACCAGCTTTGATTTCTTGGAGCCCTTCTGGACTGTGAGGGCTTACAGCACAGCCCAGTGCTGCTGCAGAAGTATCAGGAGCTGATACCAGTTTGCTCTGTTACAGCAATGACCTGCCTGGAGTTAATTCACTGGATTCCAGGACTCGGGCCCTGCTGATGGATTCATCCCACTCAGCAGCCGCTGCAGCTCCGCTCCACCGGTAGGGAAGGGGATCTGACAGTGCTCAGATTTACAGGGAACAAGATGGCACATTAACTCCTCACATTGAAGCATTTGATGTCACAGAACAGACTTGCCAGCCTATTTTAATTCCCAGGCGGATCAAAATTTAATCTGCTGCTACATCTCCGCCTGCCAGGGCCTGTTGTGGCCAGGGAGCAGTGCAGGGGCAGACTCTGCAGCTGCAGCTCTCCCTCCAGAGCTCAGCAGCACAGCCCCCATCTCCATCCTGCCCCCAGCCTGCATGGCCACACTCACGGCCTCTTGGCAGCACCTGGTGTCCAGAGAGCTGCTTTGAAGGGTCCACCAGGAAAGCCCCGTGTCCCCCAAAACCAGCTGGATATGAAGTTATGAATGCCATGGGATGTGGTGGAGCCAGATGGGGAGGGAGGCTGGCAGTCACCCACTCTCTGCACCCCCAACACCCCAACCCACCAGCACGGCATCCCTGGCATGACCCCAGAGCACATTGTCACCAGCCAGTGGCCACAGAAAGGCTCCCCAGCCACCTGCCTGCTCAGCATGGCTTGGGCCAGACTCAACAGCCCTCCAGCTTCCCTTTCAGTGCAAGGGGGAATGGCAACAAGGAAATCACAAATCAAGCCTGGGGAGGAAACGACCCAACTGTCAGGGCAAGCCACATGCAGCCGTGTGGGGCTGGTTGCTTCCTTCCCCATAAGGGTGGGTGATCACGGGCCTCTCAACAGCAAAGCCAGGCTCTGCTTTTTGCTGATTTTCTCAAACCACAAAATGGCCCCTTCCAGACTGGTACAGGAGGGAAACCCACCCTGTGGCCCCCAGCCCCTGACAGGCTTCACCAGGAACGAGCTTCTCTCCCAGGCTCTGCAGGATGGAGCCCGGGCTGCTGTCAGAGCAGGCTGCTGGGGCACCACCTACAGCAGTGGGAACAGATGGTTTGTGCAGAGAGCACGCACTGAGGCTCTGGCTGGGTGTTGTTCACCACCAGCTGGTGTGCTGAGAGGTGCAGTAACCTCAGCACAGCCTGGGAGAGGCAGAGGTGCTGCTCAGCAGAGGCTGTGGTGCCATCCCTGGCAGCCCTGCTAGCCTGCACCGAGAGGGAGGCAGGGACCCCCAGAGGGTGCAGAGCTGGGGCAGCCTCCAGAGGCAAGGACAGGGTGCCTGGCCCAGAGCCTGGGGGGGATGGGGCTGCTGTACCCATGGCTCAGTGGCACTGACCCCCCAGCCCACCACACCACGGACTGGTGGCTGCCAGACAGCTGCTTTCCCTGCTGAGCTGCCATGGTGGGAGCTGTCCAGAGCTTCCAGAAACCTCTGCCAGGACTCTGCCAGCCCCAGTGGATGCCCAGGATGGAATGCAAAGTTCAGTGGGATGGCCTGTAACCAGGCAGGGATGTGCCCATGGGCACAAACAGACCCACACACAAACATGGGCATGGATGTGCACACATGTATGGGGGACACAAACACAAATAAAGGCACGGGGGGCTGCAGCAGTGCCAAGCCAGGGGGTGACAGCTGCAGCTGTATCACAGGCCCATTGCCCTCTAGCCTTGGGTAGCAGCACCCAAAAGTGGGTGAATGAGCAGAGGGCAGGCTCAGGGCTCAGCAGGGACCCATGTGCTGCCTCTGGCCAGAAGACACCCTTGAGGTGGGGTGGTGAAACCAGCATGGCACACCGGGGCACCAGCCTGACCTGGAGGGCTGGCAGCACCCAGTCACCTGTGCCTGGGGGCTGGAGCCTGAGGCTCTGGCAGGGCACCACAGCCTGGGACACTGGGGCAGTGAGTGCCAGTCCTGGGGCCAGAGCAGGAGCCACAGCTCCTTTTACTGTAGGGACAGCTCTGGGAGAGGGCTCACGGCCCCAGCACAGGGGCTAAGCAGAGCTGATGGTGTGGGTACCTCACCACTGACCGTGCAGTGACCCTGCACTACTGCCAATGAACAGCAAGAGATACCAAAACCAAGCACCAAATCCATCTGCTTTAAATTAGGGGTTTTTTGGATACTTATGTCATGTCTGATTTAGACCAGACCAAAATCTGGAAAATCATCTTTTCTCATGGATGTAGCCCAGCTTCTTGTCAGGCTTCCTCTGCAGGCCATTGCTGGCACCTCCAGGAAGCATCATTTCCAAGGCCTTTACTGCGTCCTCTGCTCTAGAACTCGGTGACACAGTCCCTGCCTGCACATGGCCTGAAAGGCAGGACCATGGCAGACTGCTGTCCTGCCCCCCAGGTACCAGCAGCACTGGCTGGAGCTGGTTTGAAGCACTGCTTCACAGCTCCTGGCTCACAGCGAGGACTGCGGGCTCCAACCAGCAGGTTTTGGGCAGGGATGTCACCCAGCACAGCTGGGACCAAGCACTGTTCTGCACTGGCACCCAGCCCAGTGGCATGCAGGGTCCTGCCAAGGGGCCCATGACCACAGGCCCTTAGCAGAATATGCAGCAAAACAAACAGAAAAAAAAAGCACGTTAAAACATTTAATTTAATAGATTTAAAAATTCACTTTAAAATTATAGAAAAGCAGATGAGGTTGGACATAAGTATAGTTACACTGAGGACATCTCACAGACACTTGAGCAAGATATTTGTATCAAACAGCATGGTCAGGGCAGTAGCAGTTTGCTAGCAGTACCAAAACAAGTTTCAGTGAGCCTTCCTGCAGAGCTCCAGCATGGCTGCCATGTACAAGCCTGGCACTTGGAAAGCAGGGAGGAGGTGGTGAACAGAGCCACATGAGAGGTGGAATACGGCTGCACCATCATGTGGGGCCTCATGTGCACAAGGAAAAACACTTCCATGGCTGGAGGGCTGTGCTGATGTCAGTGCCCCTCTGCGGGACTGGAGGAGGGCAGCGACCAGCCCTGGGCACTCCCATCCAGCCTGGGCATTTTCCTGGGAGGGGGAGGCAGCACATGACCCAGCTCTGCAGTCCTGACTCTGTGTTTTGCCAGTGGGTAGGGTCAGAGACACAGACACCAAATGTAGGAATAGTGGAATCCCTATCCTGTAATTTCCATACTGTTTTAAGTCCTCAGTTTCCTCTAATTGGACTGCCAGTTACCTGTCCACAGAGTTCCCAGTCATTCTCCTACATAATACACCCTGTGACTATAGTCACTCAAGCTTCACAACATCCAAGCAGCTTGAGAACATTTCATGCTTTGGTACCATATGGATTGTCTGCTGTTGGTGGAGGTAGTTGGTAAGCTAATTGTTTTGTAATCATCCAAACCTTAACATACTATGCAATTATCAGAACAAGAAGCAAAAGGATTAGCATCAATAAAAAAACACCAGGGTGAAGCACTCAGTTGAGAATTCTGGTACCTGTAGGCATCCATCCAAAAACAATGTCCCACCATCCGTGTTCTCCATCTTTCTTCACCTGTTCCATCACATTGTCACAGCAAAGGTCACAGCACATGTCACAGTTGAGACAGCCACAATACACAGAAACATACCATTTCAGAAGGCTTCAACCCATACAGAGTAACACCAGGCCACCTCAGAAGGCTGCAAGCACCCACCCTTCCTGTTCTTCAGCCCAGCCTTTTATACCCTCATGTTCATGCATGGCTCTGTGTGCCCTCTGCTCCCTTTGGTGGTTGCTCAGTGCCCCTGGGCACTCCATGGCTCATTGCTGCCAATGCTGCTCACCTGCTCCTCACAGCTGTGCCCACTGGGGATGAGGCTGGGCCACAGCCCCATCCCAGTGACCCAAACTGTGCCACACACAGCCCCATCCCAGTGACACAAACTGTGCCACACACAGCCCCATCCCAGTGACACAAACTGTGCCACACACAGCCCCATCCCAGTGACACAAACTGTGCCACACACAGCCCCAGTGACACAAACTGTGTGCCACACACAGCCCCATCCCAGTGACACAAACTGTGCCACACACAGCCCCAGTGCCAGTGACACAAACTGTGCCACACACAGCCCCAGTGACACAAACTGTGCCACACACAGCCCCAGTGACACAAACTGTGCCACACACAGCCCCAGTGACACAAACTGTGTGCCACACACAGCCCCATCCCAGTGACACAAACTGTGCCACACACAGCCCCATCCCAGTGACACAAACTGTGCCACACACAGCCCCATCCCAGTGACACAAACTGTGCCACACACAGCCCCATCCCAGTGACACAAACTGTGTGCCACACACAGCCCCATCCCAGTGACACAAACTGTGCCACACACAGCCCCATCCCAGTGACACAAACTGTGCCACACACAGCCCCATCCCAGTGACACAAACTGTGCCACACACAGCCCCATCCCAGTGACACAAACTGTGCCACACACAGCCCCATCCCAGTGACAAAAACTGTGTGCTTACATCACATGATGGATTTCTGCCATGCCATGATGGACAGCAATCAAAGCCTTTTATCCATTCTCCTGGGCTTGTTTCAGCAAGCCTCAGGTCTGTGTGTTGGAACAGTACCTTTACCAGTTCATACCAATGGCAGTAACTGCAAGTCTTGAATCAGGGTATAGTTAGATTCCAAAAATTGACAGGATATAACAGGAGGTAAAAAACTAAAAATCTTCATTTAAAAATAGAAATAAAAAATAAATAACTAAAATCATGTCATTACAATAAAGTTACAGGTACAAATATTGGAGTGACTGGTTGTATCTTCAGTAACGTTATCTACAAATACAAAATACAAGAGACTCTTGTGCATCTCGTTGTACACAGTCTCACAAAGTGTACCGCTGACTTTCAGATCTTGGCCATTAATTTTCTGCAGGGTATTTAGTATTACATCCAAAGCAGCCAAAGCTAACAAATTAGTATTGTGAATGTTATTCCAAAATGCATCCTGCACAGAAGAATCCAAACTCAAACTAAAAACTTAGAGTCCCCCGAGTTATCCCTGATACTCCTAGATCATGCAAGCACACCATCCAGGAGAAAAGAGGTTCCCCTGGTTTTTCCTAAACTGTTCAAATATTTCATTTACTTCATGCTGAGTATAATATTCTATGAGTATCCCTCCTGACCATTAGGATCTAATAACACTTTCATCTCCATGCTGGTCTCACATCTACAAATTCATCTCAGGAACCAACCTCATCAGAATCCACAGAATCCCAAACATCTCCATTCCGTTTATCAGGATCCCACTGCACACCTGCCTCTGCAATCACTGCATGCATTTTCTTGTGATTGACTTGCCCCCTCCTTTCCTTATACTGAGCTACTCTAACTGCAGCCTTCTCAGCAAATCTGGTAAATCCAACTTATCAGCAAGCAGCTTATTTTGGCCTTTTAGCATTAAAATTTGATTCTGCAACTCACATCTGTTGGTCTGTGTTAGAACATTTCAACAACTGTTCCTTTTGTTGGTGTTTTGTTTGATATACTGTTAACAAAATCCATCCCTGCCTTTCCAAATCCACAAGTTCTTTTCTTTTTTCAGTATGCAATTTTTGGATGCATTTCAATATATCCAGCAGTTCAACTTCTTTTAACTGACTTCCCCATTGCTCACATGGTCCTCCAACCATAGCCCACTTGAGGACCAGGGAACTGTATGGAAGGTCTTCCCATCTGGGAATTTTGGACAGGACTGATTACTTTCATTTAGATTTTAAAAGCAAATTGTTCTGACCCTGCTGACTACACTGATTTTGTTTTGCTGGTGAGTAGGGTCAGAGACGCAGACACCAACTTAAGGAACAGTGGCATTTACTGTGATGGAAAACTGCAAAGAATCACAAAAGGATAAGCTAAGCAAAGCACCTAACCATGAGCAAAGAATTACAAAGGGACAAGCTAAGCAATGCTAATCATTGCTAGGAAAGAATGTCTACAGTGATTAAGATACCTCACCAGTTACCCCAACGATGATGCATCATCCAAGCCCGAGAGACATCAGCTCTGTGGGGAAGCCAAGGACTGGAGAACCACGCCAGGAACTGGAACTCCTGCAGTGCCTCCTCCTTTGCAGGCCACGAGGCTCCCCCACTTTGCTGTGACAGTGGTCCGGTTTTTACACTGCTAAACAAACCAGCTGAGATAATTTCTACTTTCATTTTCCTGTCAGCTTTCTCCCAAAGCCTGGCCAGGGCTCAAGGAGGATCCAAGGGAATTGTCTTTGATCCTATACCTAATTAGGCCAGATGTGGCCTTATCCTGTTTCTAGATACAGAAAGGTGAACATGTTTTGCCAATAAGTAAGTACATATAACAATACTTTGTTAATTAGTGGAAACGTACAACATTTGGTTGGAATGTTCATCCTAGGTCAGCTTTGGCTCAGGGCCTGCTGTTCAGACCTTAGTACTTCACTCTGGGACTCAGTCTCTGCAGGAGAGAGGATGGATGATCTTGTCCCGAAGTGGCAAAGAGGTCCATGAAGCACAGGCCCCCAGGCTCTCAGATCGCAGCAGCCCCGGGGCTGAGGTCCAGTCCAGGATGGTGCAGAGGTTTTTCTACTGTGGCACAGGCTTTTTCTGCATTTTTCCCTTCCACGCTGTTCCAAATCCCATAGGTGAAGTAAATAATAAAACCTAAAAGCAGGACATTTTCCATAATGAAGTGTGGAATGGTGGGTTGTCAGCACTAACAGATCCCCAGGAGGGACCTGGCACCGCACTCCCCAGCACAGGACACCTACCCACAACCATGCAGACTGCAAACCGCGCCCAGGTGCCCGCACTCAGCTGTACCATCAGCAGGATGTTAATGAAGGTGCTGAAGATTGGCAGGAGTGGGAGGAAAGGTACCTGCAAGGGACAAGAAGCGCTGTGTCAGCTGTGCCTTGAGGGACCAGGCTGGGCTCGAGGATGCTACTGGCCAATGGGAGGACCCCCTCCCTGCCGCAGCCCAGAGCACCCAGGCACTTCCACACTGAGGATTGCACCTCAGAGAGACACGTTCCAGGGCCTGGGCTTTCCTGGTGACTGCCTGGCAGGAAGCCCCAGCAGACCCTGCAATGCCCAGATCCTGAGGGAGTCCAGGGCTTTGCAGACACCAAGATGCAGGGGGCTGCACTCACTTTGAAGTTTAACCGTGCACTGCTCTGCGGCTGCCTCCAAATGATGATGGTGAAAACGAGCAGAGCCACGAGGAGCAGCACCAGAGCCACAACACAGCCCACATTGGCATCCTTCAGCGCAACCACATTGAGGGTCAGGACCACGCAGATGACTGTGATCAGTATGGCTGCAAGAGAGGAGGCAGTCGGGGGACTGCACGGCACAGGGCCTCCCTGGGGCCCTGAGCCTCACCAACAGCTGTGCGGAGGCACCCACTCCTCTTGGTCAGGTCCAGCGTGCACTGTCCCTAACACCCACCCCAAAGCCTTAGGAAAGTGCTTTGCTGGAGACACTTTCCAGACCAGCAAGCTGCAGGGAGCCTGCGTTTGGCTGGGCTTGGACCCAGCTCTGACACTTACCCAGACCTGGCTGAGCCACCCCATTCTGGCTGTACAATGGAGCCACTGACAGATGGATCAAACCTCGCTGGCTGAGCCCAAGCACTCCCAAGGGGCTGGGGACTGCCCTTGCTGGTGGCCAGCGTGGGTCAGGCTCATCACAGGGATCTCCCGTGATCACCAGCACATCCCCAACTTAGCACTCGTGCCCTCCAACAATGCCTGTGCACCCCAAACCACAACTGTACCCTGCACTTGGCACCCTGCTTAGGGTTCAGCGCCCGCGGGCACTGCCAACAGCGACTGACAACCCGGCCCCTCTCTCTGCCTGGCATGCTCTCCATCCCTTCCCAGCTCTAGAGACACGCCAAAACACTCCAGCCCCTGGCAGGAGGGGACAGCAGCCTCCGGTTCCCACTCACTCACTCACCAATGACCGCCACGCAGACATAGACAATGCGCCCCGAGAGCACAGTGGGGGTGTCCCCAGGCGGGTTGAAGAGCATGGCCAGGGATGTCGTCTCTTTGTGCTGGGCGCTGGCAGCAGTGATGGCTGGGTTCATGATCACTCTCTCCTCCTCATTCCCATTCAGCTCCAGCATTTCCATGGCCTTCGGGGAGTTTGGCTGCCTGGGCTGGTACCTGAGCAGGTAAGACAAGCTTGCAGCAGAGCCCAAGCAACTTCCTAGCCCAAGGGAACAGTGGGCAGCACCTTCATATCCCTGCTGCTCCAGCAGTGGCTCCGCAATAGCCACTCCAAGGATATGCCCAGAGACACACACAGGCTCTAGTCAGCAGCCTCCATCTTGGGGGCTTGACACTTCCCCAGGATGCATGCCCCTGGAAAAAAGCTGTGGCTACAAGCCCCCAGGACGATGTAAGGAACATCTACCCTGGAGTGGATGTTCAAAAACGAGGAGTCACGCACCGGAGGATGAGCACGCACACCGCCACCAGGGAGTAGGCCAGCAGCGTGCCGATCGACATGAGGTCCACCAGGTCCTTCAGGTCAAGCAGGAGGGCAAACACCGCTGCAACGAGGACATGCAGCATGAGCACAGCTCCAGACCACCACAGGGCTGGGTGTGAGGAGGCGGCCAGGAGCCTTACCTGCGAAGAACCCCGAGACAAAGGTGGCGATCAGAGGGGTCTTTCTGCCGCTGTGGATCCGGGAGAGGAACTTGAAGAGCAGCCCGTCCTCTGCCATGGCATGGATCACTCGGGGCATGGGAAACATGGAGCCCAGCAAGCTGTCGTGGGGAGAGATTAGGCAAGCTGCCCACATCCACCACCCACAAGGGGAAGGGACCAGCTCTGTGCCTGGAGCAGGACAGCAACTGGACAGAGCAAACCCCCGGCCCAGCCAGATTAATGCTGTCGGTCCCTGTGCTGTACCCCAAGCAGTGGCAGGAATAGAGCCAGTCCTACCTGGTGGAGAGGGCACAGAGTGAGCCAATGGCGACGGCGTAGCGGGCGGGCTCCCAGCCAACCGCCTTGAAAGCCTCAGGCAGAGGGCTGTTCTTGTTCAGGAGGAAGTAGGGCACCATGAGAGTTAGGGATGCAGAAACCCCAAAATAAGCCACAAAGCAGATGAGGAGGGACACGATGATGCCAATGGGAATCGAGCGCTGTGGGTTCCTGGCTTCCTCCCCTGTCCAGACACAAGAGGCCACATGTGCCCCACTCCATTGCACAGCCACGGGGCAAGTACTCCCAGGGGATGAGCCAGAGCAGGGACTTTCCATGGCAGCACAGGACTGGGAAGCAGCAAGCAGGGGCTGTTGGAGAGGAGGGGCCCTGGCCATGCTGCTGCTGCACTGGCAGAAAGGATGGAGCTGCCTGGAAGCCTGGGCTTGCAGAGCCCCTGGCCAAGCCAGCCCTTCCCCCCTCACCAGCAGCTCCCTCTCCCTACAGAACCTGTTGAGTGGAGGTCATCCTTGAATGTGTGCCTTGGTTTTGCAAAGGTGTGCTGCACCAGGCTCCCAGCAAGGGGCTCGGCAGCAGGAAAGGAGGAGGCTGCTGGGCAGCCCCTGGAGGCAGGGTGGCACAGGCAAGGTCAGGCAGAACAGCCTGTACCAGCCACCCGCTAAGTAGATTTCTGGGGTAATGAGAGGAAATTAAGAGAGCTGCCTGTGCTCCAGGAAGCAGCAGTTTTGCATGAACTTAGTCATTCGGAAAAAGGCTGCTTGAGGCTGGGAAGTAACTAGGAGGCACCAGAAATTCCCAGCACTGCTGCAGGCTTGGCTCAGCAGTCAAAAGGCTCCCCGCTGCTCTGGGAGCTGGCTGTGCAGGCAGGGTGCAGTCCTGCTCCCACCATGTGGTGTAATGAGCCACTTTTCCTGGGGCAGGGTGGGCTCTGAGTCCTTTCATCTGGCCCAGCTGAAGAGACAGACTCCACAGGGAAATCTCCCAGGAGGGGTGAGGCCAGCTGTTTTCCCACACCATGCAGCATCCTCCCCCAGCCGCTGGCTGTGCGGGGGAAATGCCCGTGCCACCCTCACCCAAGGCAGTACCTGTGGTGGCAATGCAGTCAAAGCCCACGAAGGCATAGAAACAGGTGGCAGCGCCGGTCAGCATCCCTTCCAGTCCAAAGGGGAAAAACCCACCAGAGCCAAAAGCTTTTTTCCTGGGAGAAATGCAGGAGGGCAGCTGCCGTGAGGAGCAGGGACATCAGGGCCTATGCCTGCCCTATCCCGGCCTGGCGCAGTTGCTCTACTTACATGTCATCCGGTGGGTCTGGCAGTGAGCAGTTGACACAATTCTCCTCCGAAAGCTGCCAGTTCTCGATGTCTCCCTTGATGAAGCCAGCAATGATAACAAAGCTCAGCACCAACAGGTTCACCGCCGTGAAGATTTTGTTCACAAGCGCAGATTCGCTGACACCAAAAGCCAGCAGTACTGTGGGGACAGAAGAGGTGAGTGAAGAGCCATCAGGCTCCCATGCCATCAGCCATGGTACCATGGAGCCACTCTCCTGCACACCCACCAGTAAGCAGCAAAATCAGAATCAAGGCAAAGAAGTCTGGATGCTCGGCCAGCACTCCTGGCAGGTGCATCGGGATCTTGTTGGCGAAGAAGGTGGAGATGTGGTTGCCGATGAGGTTGTCAAATGTTGCACTCCAGGCTCGAGCCACGCTGGCTGTACCTGGTTGACAGTAAATCCGTGCATTAGTCTGAGCCCAGGGCAGATGGGCACCAGCCACCCGCACCTGGGCACCCACCTCCCCTGCTGATCCCACCCCGCACCCTGCCCCCACAGCTTCCAGCAGGAGGCTGCCCCCAGCAGCCCCCCGTGCTGCCAGCACGAGGCTGGAAGGAGCCCCACACATGCTGCCTGGCCTCGTACCTATCACGTAGGAGAGAATGAGGTTCCACCCGGCTATAAAAGCCCAGATCTCACCAACGGTAACGTAGCTGTAGAGGTACGCAGAGCCAGCCTTGGGGACGCGGGCCCCAAACTCCGCATAGCAGAGTCCAGCCAGCACAGAGGAGAAAGCAGCCACCAGGAAGCAGAGGACGATGGAGGGACCAGCCATCTCCTTGGCTACCTCCCCAGCCAGCACATACACACCAGCCCCTAGCGTGCTGCCCACGCCCAGGGATACAAGGTCCAGTGTGGAGAGGCAACGAGCAAAATGTGTGTCTTCGGAGCTCAGGTCCACCGTGCGCCGGCGGATCAGCTTCTTCCCAAAACCGGTCATTTTTTCCCCCAACATCTCGTCTTCTCCTCAGTGAAGCTCAGCTGGTCAAAAGCCCTGCACGAAAAGGGAAATGTGAAGCTCAGTGTCCTTCAGGCAGCAGGACTTGGTACTGTGGCAAGGTAGGCAGTGATGGCCACAGGAGCCTGCTCCCAGCTCACTCATCGGCACCACACCCCTGCCACGCTGGTTGGCCAGAGACCATGGTGATGGCACCCTCCAAGGCACTGTGGGGCTGCACACACCCTGCCTGCACAGCCCTTGCACCACGACAGTGAGTCAGGGATGAACCCAGTCAGTCCGTGGTGGGAAATGCTCATTGCTCAAGCCCTGTGTGGTCTCAACCATAGAGCTCATAGGCACGTCCCCAAGCTTGCCCACTGTTTCCCAGGCTTGACAGTATGGAGATCCTTCAGTCCTAACTCGACTGCGGGCACATTTCTCCAGCCTGGCACATGGGTGTGCACAGCAGCAATGATTCCTCCAGCACAGGATTTAGCAGGCCGGGCTGACTCACTGGATGCAGCCGTTCCTTTGTTGCTTTTGGCATCTGCACCACATTCTCTATAGGGATGCATAATACACAGCATGGGTGCAAACCCCTTGTCTGCTAAGCAGTCTGCCAGCTCTACAGGCTGCAATCACTCCGAATGTGTGACATCCCCACTCCTCTTGCTCACAGCAGCCACCTATCCCCAAAAAGCTCTGAAGATGAGAAGGCGAGGCGCGGCTCTGCCGGCAGGAGTGCAGCTGATGTGAAGCAGGCATCCAGCACAGAGGAAGGAAAGTGGTTCCCAATGCCCATGCCCACAGCTGGCACCCCTGCCCGCTGAACCACCCACCCGCCAGTGTATTCTCCCTGACGGCTTCTCCCTTCACCGAGAAAGCGAGAACACTCCATGCAGGTGCCCAGGACCGCGTGCCCCACTACATGCATCAGCCTAAGCACACAAGGATAACTTTGTGACCATTTCCATAGATGATTATCAGGATCACAGTGACAGCCACCAACTCGGCTGTTTCCCCATAACCAGCAAACCATCCTGCTTCTTGACAGATCTCCTGCCGTGCTGGCACATCTGGCATTCAGCCTTGACCCCAAGTGCAACAAGTACCCCAGCACTAGCACTACCCTCCTCAACCACTACGTCCCACCGCGGAGCCCGGCGATGCCGCGGGCACGGCAGAATCCCAGCGCGGCCCCGCGGCAGCACCGGCCACGTGCCACGGGCACCGGCAGCTGATGCAACAGCGGCACCGGCTGCGCCCGGCCCCTCCGGTCCGGCGGCAGCGCCCGCCATCACTCACCGGCGGCGCGGCGCGGCTCGGCTCGGCTCGGCTCGCCCCCGTGCGAGCCCCTCGAGGTGAACGCAGCTCCGCTCCCCGCCGCGGCCGAGAGCAGAGAGAGGGGCGAGTCCCGCCCCCGGTGCACTAGTACCGACGGGGGGCGGGAACGGGCGTTCAGCAGCTTTCACCCAGAGCCCCAGGGGCGGAGGCGGAGAGCAGCTAGAGCCGAGCGGGCATTGGAGGGGATTGGAGCGGGCGTTCCTCCCAGCTCCACCCGCGCCCGGCTTCCCGCGCTCCTTTTGGAAATATAAATTCCAGAGACAAACGGCAGCGGGGCGAGGCGCGGCTCGGCCGGCGGCAACTCCGAGACCAGGGCGAGGCACCTTGCTCCCTCGGGAAAGGCCACGGAGGGTCCCCCGAGTCCAGATGTGCCGTGAGAACCGAGCCTGCCCCGGCCCAGCCCCGCCGCGGCTGGGAGCGGGGCGAGGAGGCGAGGCCAGCCCGGCTACAGGGGCTGCGAGCGGAGCTTAGCCCGCGGCTTGTGACCCTGCCCCGACCTCCGCATGCTCCGCTACAGCCCCCTCAGTTCTGGGAGCAGCAGGCAGCTCTAAGTGATGGGGAACGCCAGTCCTGGGAGAACTGCTCGGCAGGCAGGAGAGAGGCAGGGCCAGCGCCATCCTCGCCAGCAGGCAGGCTGGGACCCGCCCGTCAGCAGGCAGCGCCTGATGCAATCCTGTGCTCGCGTGTCGTGAGCGCCCGTTCACAGCGGTAGCTCACAGGGAGGTAAGCCAGCCCCTCGCTGGCATCACTGGCAATGCCCTGCCCCGGCGCCGCTATCGAGGCAAAAAGCTTTTCAGTCGCTTGCAGAGCGGAGGGAAGCAGAGCAGGCGGGACCGCTACGCAGCTGCCTCCCCCGCATCCTCCGGCGGGGCAAACATCGGGAATAGGGGGTGACGGAAAGACCAGCTCACGCTTCTAACTGGCAGTGACGCAAGCTCTGCCCCCGCTTCTCAGAATCGAGGAACTGCAGTTCCGCAACCTCCCTTTCCTCCCTGACCCCACGATGAAGTAAGTTCAAGGGGCAGATTCCAGCATTTCTGTTACCACTCAGACACCTCCCACTCCTTGCAGGGCTGCCAGCTGTGGGCAAGGACCCACCTGGGCAGCACCATCGCCGAGAATGTTCTCAGGCAGGAGAGGCAGCACCACGGGCACAGCAGGACTTCAAGCAGGGTCACCCTGTCCCAGACAAGCAGACGCTGTGAGGGGGCAGATGACATTATTTCCCTATTATCAGAAACCTTCTTGCAACATCAGGCGTTGGGAGGTCATTTCCAGAAAGGAGCAGCATCAGGACACCAGAACATGTCTCCAGCTCCCAGACCTCACATGCAGCTCCACATGTGCCTTCCCCTTGTCCCATCCTCACCCCCTAGTCTTACTGCTCCCCACCTCCCATCATCCAGGGCCCTGATCCAGTAGCACAGGCCAAGGGCTGGGAGCAGGCAGAGGCATGGAACAAGCCAAGTGCATGTCTCAACGGGAGCAGCAGGAAGGCAAATAGTGGCAAGGCACACATGGCAGCATCAAAGGAGGGTAGGAGATGGCTCCAGCCCATACAGGGGGCCAGAAGCCCTGCAGAAACAGATCCACATCAGTCCTTGGATGCCCCCACCACCTTCCACAACTGAAACATTAGAGTATTTCAGATTGGAAGGGACCCATAATGACCATCGAGTCCAGCTTCATCCACGAGTGCCTCTCTGTTTACAAATAGCAGGGCATTTTTTCGAGTCAACTCCCTTAGTACCTGCACCAAGAATTTATCTTCACCATGCATGTAACAGGGAACATACAGCACGCAGCTCTCACACACACAGCAACTCTCTGATGCAGATTGTCCCAGCACTGGAGCTGCCCCAGCAACCAAGTGCCACACAGGGCTGGGAGGCAGCCAGCACAGCTTCCCCTGCACCACCCCTGCGCACAGTCCACGGCAGTGCCCCAGGGAGCAGTGTGGACTACCTGGGAATGCACATTCTAAGGCAGCCAGGAACACCACTGTCCTAAGGTGACTTTATGGTGCTTGTATCCCAAATCGTGTGTTCTGTTTATGCCTGATACTATGTTCTGTGCCTTCAGGACTGACTCTGAAAGTGAAGGATTGTTTTGCCTTGTTATCAGCCAGGTCACCTCCCCCCATGGTCTGTGTCTAGGAGAGGCTTGGCTTGCTTGCTTTTGCTTATTAGTTAGTTTAGCTAGGCAGTCCAATTTTTACCCTGGACTGTTTCTTTTTCCCTTCCCTTTCCTGAATATCACCTGGACCTGGGAAACATCAAGAAACACCGAGAGTCTGCATTTTTGTGACCTGCAGCAGCCATCCCCAATGCCAGAGACTGATAGCTGGGCAACCACTCCCAGGGGAGACTTTCTGAATTTGTCATCTCTTCAGAACGGTGAAAGAGTTTTGTCATCTGGTGTTGTTTTTTTGTATTGGGGAGTGTTTTCCTTGTTAAATAAACAGGTTTTTTTTCTACTTCTCTCTGAGGAAATTCTTCCTGAACCAGGTAGGGGAGGGGTCGTGGGGGGTTTGCTTTCTGGGGGCTCCTTCCAGAGGTCTTCTCCCAAATTTGCCCTAATCTAGGACAACCACCCAGAAATAACAGGAGCAGGAACAGGCCAGCCTTCCCAGCCCAACCTCAGGGCACTGCCAGCACCAGGGCACTCTCCAGTGCCTCACCCAAACACAAGGCAGTGCAAGAAGGTGCCTGCATCAACTGACCACAGAGAGAAGGCAGCAGAGCAGGGCTCCCAGCGCCGGCCTGCAGGGACAGTGAGGGACTGCACTGAGTCCCAAGCACTGCTTCCCACCACATTCCCCCCAGTTATAGTAAAAACACAGCCCCCTGGCTCAGGGAGGAAATGCTGATGTCTGGCTCCAGATCAGAAGGCTGAAGGATAGCTGTATTACAACTACATTATATTACTATATATACTATATTAAAAAGTATATTATGTACTCTTTAAAGAGATACTATACTATTCTTCATACTTCTTACGTATCTAACAAAACTCGTGACTCTGCTGAGCGTCCAAGCCACATCTGGATCCGATTGGTCATTGACCCCAGACAACCTTCACCGGAATCCAATCCAGCAATCACTTCACGTAAACAATCTCCATACCACATTGCACGTGGGGAAAACAAAGGAGCAGAGATAAATATCGTTTTCTCTTCTTCTGTCCGTGCTTCTCCAAGAAATCCTGAGAGACAGAATTATGTCTCTCTGTCCAGAGAATGTGAATGTCACACGCAGTCACTGATAATAAAACAGTAGTAAATAGCCACAGGCTGTGGAAGTCTAATGTGCCGTCAGCCAGCATTGGCTTTTCCCACATCCAATGTGAAGGTGGTCTAAAGAAGAAACCTGCCCATACAGCTGCCTACCACCACCACACATCCAAGCCTTCCACCTGGAAGCATCAGTTTTGTCCAGAAATGCTTCCCCAGAGTCACACCGTAGCTCCATCCACCAGCACCCAGCTCCTTCTTGTAACAGACCTCAAATCTCTGGCTGAGCAAAACCAGACATAGCCAAGCACAGACCTGCCCTGTTCGATCAGTGGGCAGCACTGAGCACTGCCTCTACCAAAGCAGACCACAAGCACCACTGCAAAAGCCACCTTTATTTTACATACAAGGAGTTGAAAATTAATTCATTCAAGAGCTCTGCAAATATCACTCACCCAGAGGCTCTGTCCCCATGTCCCAGCTGTCAGTCTCTCCCCAGGTCACCACCGTTGAACACTGCTGCATCTTTCAGACAGATTCCTGTCTGAAAATAGGAATCTTTCCTGTCAGGAAGCAACAGCAACATCAAAGCAGTAATGCTTCTGGCACTCAGCACCTGACCCCTGGGAAAGGCCATGAGCTGTATCCCTTCCACCTCGCAGCCCACAAGGGATCACTGGAGCATCCCTGCAGCTTGCCCAGAAGCAAGGGCTCACCACAGCGAGGGAACACACCTGCTGCTCTGAGCTGAGCCTGCAAGGAGGAGATTGTCTGCTGATAGGCTGCACACTGGGCAATCTTGTCAGCTGCAGACAGGAGGCAAGAAGGTGTGTGCTCAGCCCATCCTAAATACTTCACACCCAGACTCTCTAGGGCAGCAGCTGAGATCCTGCTCTACCCCCTAAACATGAAGCCAGCTCCACTCCCGTGGAGCTGCAGGTCCTGGGCTCCAGGTACAAGCAGGGGATGTCACCTGGACTGCAGGCGTCCTGCAGTCCTCAGAACACGTACCAAGCTCACCCTTCGCTTGTTCCAGCTCTTTCTTCACATGCTTGAGTTCCTGGGACAGCTGATCACCTGCAGACTGGCAAGAGCAGGGGGCAAGTGTGATGCAGGGAGTTGCACCCCCACCACAACACAGCCACAGCACAGCTCATCCTCTGGAGGAGCACTGCAGCCCATCCAACACTCCAAGCCCAGCACCCTGGGGACCACTGCCAGGGCACATCCATCACAGGAGCCGTGCCTGGCAAAGGAGCCGCTGTAGCGAGCGTCTGCCAGCACCTGTAGGAAACAAGAATGCCTTTGGCTGGCTGCAGCCACAAAATGAAGAGCCCTAAAACTGCTGGAAAATGCATACACTTATTTTGTAGGTAGGAGATTTCCTAACTTGGAGATTCATCTTGCAGGCTCTGCACACCCCATCCTGGGGCCATGTCCTACATGGCAGGACATATAAAAGTGACAACACAAGCCACAGGAAGTTTGAGTTTTTCAAAAGGCCCTTAGAAAATCTAACTGGACAGAAGCCTGCAGGCCCCTGAGCATAGAGAGGTGGTAAAGCCATACAAATAATGCCCATGGTCTTGTGTAAGCCCCAGAGAAAGGATAAAACAGCTCAAGTGCCAGCCAGAAATTGGCATGTCCAGATCTCATCATCTCCTACCTCTGGCATAGCTGGCCCAAGCCAGAGACTCAGCAGTGCTCCATGGTGACAGGACACAGCTGGCTCATACCTGCTCAGCAGGGACTGTATCTTCACACCCTGAAGTCAGGCCAGGGGCCAACTCTCTGGACAAAGAGGACTCCGCACACACCCATGTCTGGTCATTTATACCTGTGAAGAGAGGTGCCAGCACTGGAAACCTGCCATCCTCAGTTGCTCTTCAACCTGGCCACAGAGCTGCTCCCGATCAGGGAAGGACAGAACCTGTCCAAGACAGTCAGAAGTCTCCCAGCACTTCCAGCCCAACAGCTGCTGCTGGCTTGGCCTGTATGGGCGCTGCTGGGAGAAAGTGTTCCTGCATGGCCTTGCTCCCAGCAGCTCTGGGCTCCTGCTAGGAGTCTGCTCTCACAGGAAGGTCAGGCAGCTGCCCGGGCAGGGTGGGACAGGCTGTCACAGCAGAGTGGGGAGAGCCTCCTCGCCTCCCCTCCCTCTGCAGGGCTGCCCAGCTGCAGTTCCTGTGAAGGCAGCACCCCCTGCCTGCAGCACAGGCTGGAGCACCCTCAGCCAGGACCACACCTGAGCCAGAGCTCATTTGGGGAGCAGCACTGCCCCCCATAAGCAGCTGCCTGTGTTTCTCCACACCCCCCACAACACAAAGCAATAATCTACACCTCCGTACTGTTCACCTGCTCCCAAGACAATGCTTGCTGCAACCAGCCTTTCTTTGCTCTCACCATTTTCCTTCAGCTTTTGGGTCCTACTGCACACCAGCTCCTGTTAGTTGATCTTGAAGTGAGACCCAGGAAGGGAAAAGAAAAAGCATCAACCCCTGCTAAGAGAGTGCCCTGACTGACCACAGCCACTCCCTCTCCTGCGAACGAGCCTCGAGCACCAGATTTGTTCAGAATCTTTGCTAGATGCCTCTCCAGGAAAAGAGAGAAAGGACTTCACCTAGCCTCGCTTGCTCTGCACTTCACCTCCCCTCCTCTGACGTCCCAGTTTGAGAAGCAGGATGCTACATCTGTGTAGCAGCTGTTTTCTGGGCAGTTTTCCTTATCTCCTGTTAATGGGCCCATCAATGTCTTGCCACGGGACTCAGAGATAACTCCCTCCAGGAGCCCTTTCTGTTTAACAGGTGATCAAGGACCCACCCATGACTCAGAATGACATCAGCCCGTCGTGAGATGCTCCACCCAGGGGAAAAGAGCTAAGCATCCCCACCTAGTAATATTCTGGGCTTTGGGACAGAGCAGGCAGCCTTCCCACAGGTTTCCAAGAGGAACAGCTGGGGTTTTCCACTGGACCGACTACACCTTTTCCACAGGATCACTGCTCCAACAGAACCACATCTGCAACTCCAGCAGGACTGCAGCCACTCCAATTTGGACTGCTACCAACATGCTGGCCAAAGGGGCATCAGGTTGTATTCTGACTCTGTCGTTTTTTTTTTGTTGTTTTTTTGTTTTTTTTTTTAATTATTGTATGGATTTTGTTTCTTTCCCTTTTCTAAAAAACTGTATTTCTGACTTGGTGTCTCTCACTGGTTTTGCTTTCAAACCAGAACATCTGAGTCCAAGCACGTGCAGTCGCCCCCCCCAGTCCTTTCCCCAGGATCAGCTTTGACCCTGCAGCCAGGACCTGAACGTTCTTCCCACGGCAGCAGCGTCCCTCTCCCACGACTCTGCAGCCTCTGAGGCTTCTGCCAAGACTCACCTTTATCGAGGCAAAAACGCTTGGATGGAATCACTTTTTCTGGAGGCCGCAGTGAGGAGCGGGAAGCCATGGTAGGAATTTCCGTAGAGAGCCTTGAGGAGGGCTGTTTACGACTCCCAACCTTGGCAGCAGCTGTAGTGGACAGTAAACACAGAGGCCGCTATTCCCAAGCAGCTCCACTGCACCTTCTTCAGGCAGCCCGGGGCTCAGCCAGGCTGCCTACCCTAGGCGCACAGGCACCAGTACGCTGTGACCCCACAACACCACGGGATGAAGGCTTCAAAGTCAACAGGCTGCCAGCCCACACAGGCTGGAGGCCAGACAGTGTTAACACACCCCTGGGGGTATGAGAATATTTCCTAGGCTCGTACCTTGCCGCTCACATGGACTCTCCACTGTCCCCAGCCAGGCTGCAGCCCAAGCCCTTCCCCTGCTCCCTTCTCGGTGCAGCACCCTAACCCAGGTGCTCCCTGCTTCGCGTGACGCAACTGGCAGGTGCAGAATTACTTTCCATCGCTCTCTCCTGGGGGGCGAGTTTGAGAAGTCTGGGAAGCAGTGCCTGCTGCGAAGCCCCGCTGGCACGTTGAAGCCTAGACCTGGCAGGCGATGTCAGCTTCAGCCTGGTCCCTGGGTATTGAAAATGCAGGTGAACCCAGTGGGAAGAAATGATGATGTCTGACTCCAGTTCAGAAGGCTGAATGATTTCTTTGTTATAACTATACTATAATACTTTAATAGACTATTTAAAGGAGATACTAAAACTGTGAACCTACTTTTTCTAACTACCATATCTAACTTACAACTCGTGACCCTCTCTGAGAGTCCAGACACAGGTGTGTTGGATTGGCCATCAGGCTCAAACAATCCTCACCAGAATCCAACCAAACAATCACCCCAGGTAAACAATTCTCCAAACACATTCCACATGGGAAAAGCAAGGAGCAGAAACAGAAATTTTCTCTTTCTTCTCTCTGTGCTCCTCTATGAAAAAAATCCTGAGAGAGAGAAGAATGTGCCTGTCACACCTGGGGGAGAGAGAGGGTTCTGCAGCGCCGGGCGGGCGGTGTCCGTGCCGGGGCTCCCCACCGTGACCCCGCTTACCTGGGCGCCGGAGGAGCCGCGTTTCCCGGGCACCGCGCCCTGTGCCAGCCGCGGGGAGCTGCGGCCCCGGTGAGGCCCGTGTGCGGGGGAGAGCGAGCCTGGCGCGGGAGGCACCCGGGCTCCTTTGGGGCCGGGGCCGGGCCAGGGGCAGCAGCGACCTCGCAATCGCCCGCGCTCGAGTCTCGGACCCGCCCGCAGCTCGGGAGCGGCAGCGGCGTGGAGGTGGTGGGTCCGGCGGGCCGGGGCCGCAGCCCGCTGAGCTCCCCCGGGCCCGGCGAGGACTCCGCGGCCGCCCCGAGGCGCAGGCTGGCGGCGACGGCGCGACGCTCTTCCTCGAAGAAGCTGAAGTAAAGCGGGGTGGACGGCGAGTTCAGGTGCGGGACGTCCTGCAGGTCAGGGCAGTCTAGCGAGCCGGACCCGGCCCGCGGCTCCGGCAGCCACATCGCGCCTGGGAACCGCCGGGGAGAGGCACGGAGAACCGGAGAGCCCCGCCCGTGCCCGCCCTGTTCTGGCCGCTCTCCCGCCCCGCCCGGGTCCGTCCTCTCCCGGCCGTTCCGCCGCCCCACAGGTGCCCCGCTGTCCCGGCAGCTCTGCCGCCCCCTCGCCGGTGCTCGCTGTCTCCCCGCTGTTCCCCCGTCCCGGTAGCCCCCAGGACCAGGCAGACAATTGGCTTCACAGTGGTTTAATGCGAACGGCACCGGGACGTTACACTGGACAGGGTGCAGATAACTGGATGGATGGCAGCCCCGCGCGGGGCAGGGGAAGGAGCCGCGCCCGAGCGCGACTGGCGGCAGCGGGAAGCGGGGACCGAGCCCCTCCGAGGCCGCGGCCGCCTCCACCGGCACCAGGCTCCGCGCTGCCCCACGGCCCTTCTGGGCCGAGCCAGCCCCCGGAGCAGCTCCTTCGCGCTTTCAGCGACTTCTCCCCAGGAGCCACCTCTCGCCCAGCAGTACCAGTTCCTCACCAGAAAACAGAGGAGAGTAGGGAGGGCCTCGGGGACTGTGCCTGGCAGGAACGGGAAGGCATCCACTGTAGGCCGGTGCTCCAAGAAAGGCTCAACTGTGCCACAACAACGTGACCAAGCACTTATAAACCAGCCAGCCTAGACCTGCAGAGCCCCCAAGCTGAGGCCCAACCTCACTCATCACAGCTGCGGCAGCTGGGGGAGCCTCCACAGGACACTTCTGCTGCAGCAGGTCACAGCCTCATTGTCCCCTGGAGCTCTGAACACTTCCCTGACCAGTCGTATGTTCTCACTTTCACACAAGTGACTGCCTAGCTCACTGCAGAACAGGGGAGAACACACAGAGCCACTGCCACTTCTCCTGCTTCATAAGCTATGTCTAACCTAGGACTGACTGCCCATTTTCTGCTGTCCCTTTCTGGAGAGGCGGCCTCACTCCGGGCCCCACTGCTGGGCTCCTCCAGTGGCAGCCAGCACAGATGCATCCTACAGCTGCTCCTACCAGCTCTCTCTTGCTGCTCCTCCTCAGCCAGACAGTCTGCTCCTCCTGGCTGCTGGGGCCCAGGATAAGGTCACTAGGCTCAGCAGAGCAGGGTGCTGCAGGCAACACCAGCCCAGCAGCCCATGCTACAGCAGGCTGTGGTGTTTCTTAAACTCTGCACCGATGCATCACAGCACATGTGGCTACAGCCCAGACTATCCCATCCTCCACGTGCCAAATGGCCCAAAAAGAGCATCATGAGAGCACATGGGATGGAAACCCCTTGAGCTGCCAGCAGCACCTTAGAAAGGAGGGGGCACGAATACACCAAATAGGTCTGTAATGCAGGAGGCTGATAGCGAGGTTTGAGTAGGTGTTGGGTCTCAGCACTTCCAGACAGTGAAGAATGGGGGTTTCATGCAGGGTGAATGGGGTGGATGACAGACTGACACAGCCAGGCACCTACTCACTGGTTTGGATAAACCTTACTAAAACTCTAATACCTGATATAATCACTGACCAACATGACAACTGCTATTCTTCAAAGTGTCCTGCAGAGATGCTTGGGGCTGCACAGACAAGGGAGTGAAGGTCATCTCATATCTTCCTGTACAGGGAGAGAGGCAGCTCCTACACCAGAATACCATTAGCAAGTTCCTGCTCCACACCTATCCACATCTGCCCCTAGAGGTGGGACAACACACTCAATTGCATAAATCTTCACATCTTTAGGCCACGACCACAGCCCAGTAGAACAAACTGCTGCCAGTTACAAAAGAGGAAAATACTGAACAAACTGGGAGGTTCAAGAGAGGAAAAGCTGGTTCAGAGAAGACAGATTTAGTGTAAAAATAAATGTCATTTTTGCAGGAGGGAGGGTGGAATGGAGGAAGACAGTGCCAGGTGCTCCTACTGGCGCACTTTCCCTGGGACGTAATTCCTATCAATAGTCTCCTCTTGCAGGAACATATGTAAGCAGCGCTCGTTCTGTGCCAGTGGGTGTCCAGCAATTCTGGAAGAAAATCAGATGTGGAGGTTAGCACAGCTGCCTCCAAAACCCCCATGCCTCTGATATGTGCAGGAGGGAGTCAGGCAGCCAGCTCAGCACAGCTGCACCGTGCTCAGCCCAAGGCCATGCATCGCTCTGCAACAGGACCAGTAAGAGGTGCCTGAGCACAGGCTGCTCCCTTCCAGGCCGTGCCCTGAACCAACAGTACCACGCTGGCGGGTCTCTGTAGCAGAGCTGTTCTGCTAATACTCACTACACTCTCAGGAGAGAGCACAAAGCACAACCCCCACTTAGGGCAGGACTTGTCCCAGTTCCAGTTTCATTACATGGCTGCAGGCACCACCCTCGAGCACTGGCACCTGCCAGAAGCAGGTCAAGACTCAAGACTCTCTCACAGTCAACCCACGGCCTAGCAACAGCTAAAAAGGCAGCACACAGCAAAGCCAGGACATCAAACTTACTTGTTAATAAACTGTTCTAGGCCCTGTCTCCGCTCCTCAATGAAAGACTCCTCAAAGATGCCTTCATCTCCTCGGAAGGGAAGCTGTCGTTTCAAAGCTTTTCCAGGCAGTGGTGGCACTACAATCTGAAAGCACAGAATCACCCCATGAGCAGAAGAGCCACCTGCAAGCAGATAACCTTTGCTGTCTGATGCTCATCTCCAGTGCCATCACATGGATAGAGCAGAAGGTGCCCACTGTCAGAGACTGGCTAAGTTTCATGTCTCTGAGCATTCTGGGATGCTTGGCAAGTGCCTGTGTGTATGTCTGGGAGGGGCAGATCAGCTCTTGTGAAGGCGAGACAGTGAAACGCTCCACCCCCCCAAGGCCAGCATCTCAGGCGGGGCAGAGCTGTTCATCAATCACACCCCGTGGGCAGTGCTAACCCAGCCCCTGAGCGACCAGAAGCTGCACCTTGGGAGGAGGCCACAAAGGCCCTGGGGCTTAAAAGCCCCCATCAGGGAGTTCTCTGGCCCCTGCATTCTCCTGGGGTTTCCACCTCACCCATGCTGGAACCCTAGGAGTTGGTAGCTATGTGTGCTTTTCTCTATCTTTTCTGTCTTTCTCTCTCTTCTAATTGTCTTTTCATGGAACTTTTTTGGTAACATAGCAACTTAAGGTTTTAAAGGTTTCACAGTTAAGTAGGATAAGTTTATGCTAAGCTAATAGTAAATTAATGCTAAGTAATGTTATAATAAGTGTTTTCTAAGTGTATTTACTGCTTTGCCAAAATTACTTAATTTTCTCTATTTTTGCCAGTAAACTTTTGTGCATTTGTGACCTCTTGAGAATATCTGGTTTGGATTTCTCCTTGAACCAAAGCAGAGTAAAGTAACCTCAGTTTAATCCCTGGATTTAAATGTCTGGGGTGCAACATCCACCACCACAACCTCAGTTTAATCCCTGGATTTAAATGTCTGGGGTGCAACATCCACCACCACAGCCTCACTTCTGGGAGTCTCAAAGATTATTGCTGCAACTGTTCCCACACCCTGGCTTAAGGAATAGGGAGGTCTGAGCCAGGCCTCACCTTACTGTCTCGTTCCAGCTCATTCTTCAGCCACTCAAAGTCGCTGTATCGTCTCCTCACACACGACTCCTTCAATTTGAAGATGGGGAGGTTTGTCTGTAACGAAGCAAAGCAGTTTATCTGCAGGTTGCTCTGGAAGCCACACATGTAACTGAAACCTGAAGCTGCAGTGAGAAAAATCAAACCTCCTGAGGACGCATGATGGGAACACTCAACTTCCTTATTCAGGACAGCACAAACACCAAAATCCTTCAGATCCATGCAAGCCAGTCTACTCCGTGCCAGCCATTCCCTCTCCCTTGAGTGACCATTTCTGGAACATGCCCCCTTCCCAGGGGCACACACTGGAACAAGTGCTGACAATACGATTGTCAGGAGAATGATTTCCCCCCCCACACCAAGTTTACTCCATTTTGAAGTGATCTACAAGAGAGTTTCGCAGCAGCCTGCAGAGCAAAAGAATATCTGACCTGACACTGGCATCTCCGTGGAAGAACTAACTGAGGAAATCTTGCCCTAGCAACTGTTCAAGGCCAGACCTTATCTACAGTCTTCTCCCAAAACAGAGCACCTACCCTAACAGGCTTTTCGTGCCCATCTTGTGTCACTGGAGAATGGTGCAGCAATTCCTCACATTTCTCCCCTGACACCAGAGTCCAGCAAATGACAACTGCATTAACTTTACCTTTACCCCATCAACACAGCCTGAATCGTTCCAGGAACTGAGGTAGCAAAACCTTCTGACAGACAGCACTCAGATATTACTGCCGCACAATTAACTGTGTTATTATGAGGTCTGTGAAATAAACCCAGCTGCTTTCAGAGCATCTCTGCAGGTTTCAGTGGGTCTAAGAGGTTCCCATTGCCACCTGCAGGCTGATGGGAGTCAAGCACCAGGAGAAAAAAGCAAACACCAGTTCTTCTGAAAGGCGGAGGAGACGAAGCAGTTAAATCACGCTATAAGCAAAAGTGAAACCAGCACCACAACACATGCTAAAGGGACCTTGTTTTAGGGGAAGCTCAGTTTTACTTTTCCCATCTGTCAGACGCAGAGCTGTGAAGGGGTCCCCGCTTCAGCTCGTTTAAGGCCCAGTGAAGAGAACTCTTGCTCAGCCTGCTATGCACGCTCCCAGCTCATGGGCTCTTGGTAGAGCAGCCAGCATGCAGTGTGAGCAGGTCCCGGGTTACTGCCGCCCAGCTCTCCGCCTCAGCTAAGCAGCTCCTGCTCAGTAACCCTGCTCAGCAACCACCCAGCGGGGCTCTACAGAGGGAACGCACGCAGGAGCCTGCTGAGGCAGCGCGTCCCCGTCCGTGCGCGCCCCAGCCCCGCCGGCTGCCGAGCGAGCCCATCAGCTCTGACCTTGAGTCTCGCAGGCTGCTCGCCCCAGCCCGGCGCTGCCCGGCGCTTCGCCTCCTTCCGCCCCCCCCGCCGCTCAACAGCGGCACCGCTCCGGCCCTACCCGGCCGCCGTCCCTCGGCCACCGCGTCCCGAGCGCTGCCGCCCCTCCCCGGGCCGCACACCGGGCAGCCCAGCCCCGCAGGCCCGACGGGGGCCGCACCCGCATGCGGAGCTCGTAGCTGGTGTATCTGGCGCGGCCCATGCCCACGGTCTGTGGGTTGAAGATGTCGATCTCGAGGAAGTTGCTGGGCGGCCCGTACGCGTCCGTGAGGTCCTGCGGTTTCGCGTTGAGGCGCCGGGTGTCCGCCACCGCCGCCTCCGACATGGTGGTGGTGCCGCCGCCCCGCCCGGCTCGCCCCGCCTGCTACCGCAGCCCGCCCCGCCCGCGCATAGCAGCACGGCGCCCGCCCGCCGCCTACATAAACCGACAGCTATCCAGGGTTCGGGGCCCTTCGGCCGCCACCCCGCCCGCACGCCGCGGCACGAAGCCCGCACAGCGCCTGCATAAAGCGCTAGTTATCCAGGGTTCGGGGCTGCTCCGCTACAGCCGTGACAGCGCCGCCGTGCGGCCGCGCCCTGCATAAGCGCAGAGGGTATTCAGCCCGCGGGGCTCGCTCGGCCGGCCCCGGAACCTGCATGGCAGGCTTGCTCCCGTCGCCGGTCCCGCCCGCGGCCGGGCCCCCCGCGGGACAGGGCAGAGCCCGAAGCGGAGGCGGCCGCCTGGAAACCGGGACGCGGGGCCAAGAAACATTACACAGGGACTGCAACACACGGCGTCTGGAACATAGCCAGCCCCGGATGCTGCACAGCGCGGGGAGCGCGGGGCCCCGGAACATGGTTGCCGCAGCTCTGACGGGCAGATCGGGACGCAGACCCGTCACGCCTTTACGCCAGGGAGTGTCCCGGAAATAGGCTCTCATCCGTGACGGGATGGCGGAGGGAGCAGCGCTCTCGGCCCGACCCGGAGTGCCGCGGCATGCTCTGAGGCGGGCGGAGGAGCTGCGACCGCCTCGGGGCTGCTACCGCCACGCCACTATCGCCTCTCTGCCATCGTAGGGGGACGAGGCCCGCACTGGGCCTGGCAGGTTATGTAAGCGCGGCCCGCCGGGAGCTGTAGGCACATCAACGCACCGCCTGCCACGCTCGCCCGTACTGGGACGCGCCCCGCCTTCCGCCGCAGGGGGAGCTGGGTGCCGTAGTCCGCTGACCGCGCCTGGCTGCCTGCTAACGCCCCAGCGGGACTACCGCTCCCGGCGTGCCCCGCGCGCGCAGGCGCGGGGAGCGGCGCTGCTCCCTGGTAAACACAGCAGCGCGGCGGCGGGCCCGGGGCGCACAAAGGGGTGGCGGGTCCGACACTCCCGGCGGGGCTAAGGCGGCGCCCATGGCGGAGCCGGCTGGGGCCGCGGCGTCGCCGGACATCGATCCTGACTTTGAGCCTCAGAGCCGCCCGCGCTCCTGCACCTGGCCGTTGCCGCGGCCCGAGGCGGAGACGGGCGGCGCGGCCGGCGCGGCGGAGGAGGGCGCAGGCGGCGCGGCGGCGGGGCCCGGCCGGGCCGAGGGGGCGCGGGCGGGCGGCGCGGCGGCGCGGAAGGGCGGCTCCCGGCGCAATGCCTGGGGCAGCCAGTCCTACGCCGAGCTCATCAGCCAGGCTATCGAGAGCGCCCCCGAGAAGCGGCTAACGCTGGCGCAGATCTACGAGTGGATGGTGCGCTCCGTCCCCTACTTCAAGGACAAGGGTGACAGCAACAGCTCCGCTGGCTGGAAGGTGCGTGACGGGCCGCGGCCGGGGGGGGGGACGGACCTTGTGTGCCGGGGCCAGGCCGGGCGAGGAGCGGCTGCGGAGGCGCCTCCCCGGTGCGCCGAGCCGCCCCGCCGCCCGCTCCACGCTCACCTGTTGCTGCTGCTCGTGTGCAGTCAGGGCGGCGGTGCCAGCGCTGCGGGGCCTGGGCTTCAGCTCTGCTGAAAGCTCCGGCGCCTTCTCACACCCAGCCCTGCGTGCAGCCGGAGCAGCTGCTGGGCATGGTTGTGGCATGACCCTGCGAGGCTGCCCCCTGCGCTCGTCGCCTTTAGGAGCTTTTCCAGGAGAGAAGGGAGAGTCGTTCAACAGGCTGTGTCCAAGGTTCCGTGCAGGGTAAAGCCTCGGCCGGAGGGTTTTTAATCGCAAGGCCGCAGTTCTTCGTCACGTGACTGTGTTAAAGCGCAATATAAATAACTGTGTCATAGCAGGCGTGCTCGGCTTTCAAGAAGGTCTCTTGAAAAAGGGTCCTGTTTCCAGAACCGTCATGGGGGCCTCTGCTGCAGTTTGGAAAAGGGAAAGCAATATTCTGCTCTGAAGCCTCAGCAGTGTCTCTCTCGTTCTGGAAACAGGTGTGTGCAGGGCTGTGTTAAAAGAGCTCCAGACTGTTTCAGTTCTCTGCCTGTGGCGACTTTGTGCTCCCTTATTTTTAATCTAAAGAATTCCAGCAAAGAAAAAGGGAAATGTAAGAGCTAGCTTGCAAAATAGCCCCTCAGCCTGTCCTGATGTATCGGAGCAGACGCCACGGAGACTGGACTCTGAAGAGTGTGATCTGTTGCTCTCTCACTACAGCCTGGAATTACACTCTTGTTTGCAGTATTTATTAGCAGCTCATCCGTGCTGCAGTTCTGCAGGAGGTTCAGCCAGCACGGTTTGGGGCTTTGGGCATCCGTGACTCCAGCCACGTGCTCCTCTGCTTGTCTGACTGAGCAGTAGGTGAGGACAGAGAGTTAATTTCAGAGAGTAAATAAATAAATAAATGTCTGTTTCTGGTAGCTTGGCTTTCAGCTGGCTCAGCTCTCTGAAGTGGCACACCACGTGGTGGTGTGAGTGCAAACATTCTCTCCAGAGAGTAGAAGCTTGGTGAGAGGGATGCAGCTGTCACAGCTTGGGCTGGCACATGTCAATACAAAACTTATCACCTTTCCCATTTATCACTCACTGACAGTTCCTAGAGAGTGCATCTAGTTTAACTAATACGGATTTTTTTCTGTTCTTTGTATGTGTAGGTTGAATTCTGCATACTAAGTTCTGATTTGGGACAGTGCTTGGGTTTTGGTGTTCTTAGTGAAGAAAGATAGTTCTTGTTTCCTCAGGCTGGGGCTTCTCTCTTGGTCCTGCTGCTCCTGCATGCAGTCATGTTAATTTAACAGAACTGGTGTGTTTTCTTGTCAGGAATATGTTTGAGTATCTGTTTGGTAGTAGTGCCTGAGATTAAAGCTCAGTGTGCTTTCTGAAATGCTCCCCAGATACTGTGGTGAAGGTGGAGTATAGTGAGATGTCCTGCTGGACTGGATGCTGGAATAAGTACACTTCTGGCTTAATCCACTATGGCTTTTCTTTTGTTATATCCATTCATGTGTAATGGGACCATCAGTCTTTGGTTTTACTCTGTGTTTTAATAATGTGTCACTTTTGGGACATGTACCAGTAGATTTAAATTCGGGAAGTTCACTTTGAGAATTTGTGCATACTCGAGAATGAGGTTCCTGGTCAGATGCTGTCGTAGCTTTTCTGTGATTGACTTTTTAGTGTGGTCTTTCAGCCTGGGAACAGACTAATTCTGGCTTTAGAAGAAGAAAAAGAAATTTCTTGCCAAGAAAGATGAGGGCGGGCAGAACAACAACAACTGTGGTGGGACTCAGCCTGTCTTATGATTAGGGCAGTTTAAAGCTCTTGACTTTAACCAGCAAACAGAAAATCATGATAGAAATACAATACATTTTCTTTCATGCTTACTCGCAAAATCCAGTTGGCAGAGCTTGGCAGGACGTGTGACCATGGAAGTTACTTTTGTTACGTGGGTTTGCAAGAGGTTTTGTTTGTTTTACTGACATTAGTCTGTTTGCATTCAGATCCCTTAAGTGAAGAGAAGTCAGACATTTACAGTTTTACAGATGGGGAGTCAGTCAAGTCAGTTCAATTTGACTTTTGTGGACTTGAAGCAAAATTAATAGGTGCATATTTAAGACAAACTGGATAAACAAAAGGCATGTCTTCACTTGAGGAATGGACATGTCTGTTTTGTTTTGTTTTGTTTTTTTTTTTTGCTTTATTCTTGTTATTTTTAGAGCTGTGAAGCTCTGTTTGCATGTTTTGGGGGTTTTTAATCTGTAAAGTAAAAGAAAAACTTACTGCCTTAGAAAAACTTATTGTCTTAGCTTTAGTGATTTCTCAATTTGAATGATTTTGCATAAAGGCAATAAATGTGAAGCTGCTGTTAAAGATCGCTGTATCATTTTGATGCCTGTTAAGATGGTTGGTACAGCTCTGGAGTTCTGGCATTTCTGTCTCGTTTGGACAGAGCCAAACTGATAATACATTTTATTTGTATGTAGTGCAGTTAAATAGAGAATTTTGATTAAGTAATTAAAAGCAATGTGTCTTTAAAAACTCTTAATCTACTTTAGTTACTATAAACCCTATAAACTCATTGTTGTTTCCTGATTAATTTAGAGCTGCCCTACTCCACTGTACAATTGGGGGAAGTGCAGCTGTTGCAGATTGCCAGGGTGTAACCTCCATGAATTCTGGAAGACTCTTGTGTTTTCAAGGAAGATGGTGTTGGCTGTTCCTAAAGTGCTTCGAGCACTTTTTAAAGGACAGATTTGCCGTGTGTGCAGTCTGTCCTTTCCCTGCAGGAATTCAGTTGAAGTGAAGAATTAACCAGTCTGCAAGGCACAAGTGTCCTTGTAGGGTGTGTTGTGGGGCTTCTTGATAATCCTTCCCTGGGTGCTCTGCAGGATAGTCTGGGTATCTGTGGGTACGAGGATAATTCCTTTTGGTTTTGAGATTACTTGCAAGAGGAAGGTGTTGAGGGTTTTGAGTAAAGTGCATAAACCCTGCAGAGAAGCAGTTTGCACTGGTTTTTACATCCATGAGTATGAGCAAATTTGACACAGTGAGGAACAATATGAAGGACTCATCATTCTTAGTGAAACAAACTGTGTATTCTCCCCAAGCTCTTGTCTTTTCCTTTGTAGGAACAGAATAAATTTTAAAGCTGTCCTTTTCACCCTCCAAAAGTGTGTCACTGAAACAAAAATCAGATGTCTCCTATGTATCTATGTATGCAACATAAAGAACAAATTACTCTGCACTATTACACTAATTATGGGGAGCTGATGTCATATCTCTGCCTCCTGGTACTCCCTATTTATTTCAAATGTGTGCACGGATATACACAACATATGTACGCTCATACACATAGATATGTACATATATGTGTGTGTGTGTACATATATGCAACAGCTCAAGGAGCTGTATTATGAATTAAAAATTACCAAGTGTTCTGTTTATCTAAAACAGATGTCTAGCTCTTAATCTTTGTTAAAGTGGGCAGCATTTTCCATTCCAGCCTTGGGTTATGTGTGTATTGCATGTAGTTGATATTAAATGTTGACCAGATGGATCAGGAGACCTGGCTGAGAGCTCAGCCAGAGTCACTTCAGTGGCTTTCAGTGCCAGCTCCGATGGACCCCAGCCTCTCCCAGAACTGTGGATATCAGATCTCCTGGCAGAACACGTGCAGAGCTCCCTCAGGTTGGAGCAGCTGCTCATCCTGTGGCCCCCTGAAGCTCCTCCATGAAAGAGAATAGGCCAGCAGACAAAAGGAACCCTGTCCATCTTTTGGACTATTTCTGCTGTGCTGCGGCTGGTAGATTCTGCCAGGCTATCTTTATGCCTTGCAAATAAATTCCAGTTCAGTAGATACAAAATCGTGTGAACATTAGTTTTGGCAAAGTTGAAAAGATTATTATTTATTGGTGTGCTGACTATCAGTCAGACAACTTTTTTAGTTTTTTCTAAAGTCAGATCTGCAAATAAGCAATGATAAATTCCTAAAATAGGCACATTTGCTGTTTCTTTATAGCTGCTGGTATGTCCCTGTATCATTTAAGATTATTTCTTTTTGCTCAGATTCGTCAAAACCTTAGGTTCTTAACTTGAACCGCTAAGGGGCCAAATCATTATCAGGAGAACTTTCTTTAATTTCACTAAGAATCCCTTTACCTGGGTGGGAACATCTGGTGGCAGTGCTGGGTTTACTTTGACTTTTGGTAATGATAATTGCAAGATACAGGATTACAGAATGGTTTGAGTTGGAAGAGACCTTAAAGATCATCTCATTCTATGTCCCTGCTGTGGGCAGGGATGCCTTCTAATAGACCAGGTTTGCTTCAAGCCACATCCAGCCTGGCCTTGAACACTTCCAGGGATGGGACAGGCACAGCTTCTCTGGGTAACCTGTGCCAGGGCCTCACCACCCTCACTGGGAAGAATTGCTTAATATCCAATCTAAACCTGCTCTCAAGTTTGAAGCCATTCACTCTTGTCCTATCACTCTACACCCTTGTTAACAGTTCCCCTCCTGATTCCTTGTAGGATTCTCCTTTAGGTACTGAAAGGTTGCAGTGGTTTGAGAAGATGATCAGAATATTTCCCTGTGTTTCCTCACTGAGCCAAAACTGAATGGATGCCATAAACCAAAAGGATACGTAGAACTTCAGCTCAGATACTTGGCTCTGAGCAAAGTGTAATTCTGCCCAACCTTCAGCCTGGGGCAGGTTTGTGCATAGGTGAGGCACAGTGTGGAGTCTGGGGGTGTGTCTGCTGCACAGAGCCACTGACCTCAGTCTCTGAAGAAAGGCTGCTTTCTGTGACTGTCTTGAGAAAGCCTGTAGTATTTATTCCTAGGTTCATGTGCCTGAAAGGATACAATTCCCCATTAAATATTCTGACACTAAAAATGAAGAAGTATGTGTCCTAAACTGAATTGGAATAGCGATGTCATTGCTGTCATCACTGATACATCATTTAAGTCCACCTGCTCTTTAATGGTTTTGTAGGTGCTGCTCACTGTTAGTTTTGGTTTATTTTGGTTTCTTGGCATTTGCTTCCTTGCAAAGGGGAGGGAGGGTCTGGCTGTTTGAATCCAGTATAGCTGAGGGTGGGTGGAAACTGCTGGACTCTTGCCATTACCTCATGTGGCCCAAAGGCATTCCTGATGTGCTTAGTCCTGGCTGCAGGGAGATGTTCCCTGTCCCAGCTGCTGACAGCCTAACTGGGTTTGCTTAAAGCAGGGGGGAAACAAAGAACAGAAGCTAAATGAGGGTTGTTCAGATGCCATACTGAGGAGTCCATGATGGAAACCTGGTGAACACAGGTGGATGTTGTCCATCATCTTTCTCTTACTGTATTTTACCTTTTAATCCCAGTAGTCCTTTAATGGCCTGGCCACAGCGTGTAGTCTGGCATGGGTGAGGTGGGAGGAAGGCAGCTAGGCATGGCAAGGTGCTGTGAATGGGAGAATGTCAGAGTGCTGGGTGTGGAAAATGAGAGGCTGGTGGCAGTGCATAGAAGTAGGGCAGTAGTGCAAATGTGGGGTCACCAGGTGTCCTGTATTCCAGGTGAAAAAAAATGGATGAGTACTCAGCTGTGAAGAGGGCCAACCATCACAATGTAGCAACTTATATTTAACCCTGCTTGAAGTGACACTAATAGGCCTTTCTTGTTGTAATGCACTGAAGAAGCATGAAATACGAGAAAAAAATTTTTAAGCCTTGTTGAGTGTTGTTGTTCCCCTCAGAAGTCGGGAAAAGCTTGTCTTTTGATGAAAATTCATCTACTTCATACAATGCCAGTCAAATTACTTGAAGATTTTGCTGCTACTCTTCCCTGCTCCTTGCCGTTTTTTTCTGGAAGGCTGCTTTGCTGAATAATTATTCCTTGCAGCACAGCTCAGTTTTCCAGGCAGTCCTCCGAGAAGGCTGTTCCTGGGCTGCTGGTATTGCTTGTTCCAACAAGTTTCTTCTGCTCTATCTAATCCTAAACAGCTTTTGTTGTGTATGCCTGCCTGTCTTGTAAATCACCTCAGTCCTTGCCTTTTAGAGAGCTATGGTCTTCTTCTTCTGGCCTCCCACTGAAAGATTACAGAAAGGAAAATGTTCTTCCTAAGATAGAGATCCCCATCTGCTGAGCTTGATGTCTGTGCTCATGTGTGCTTTCTGGAAGGGGATTGCTGGGAAAGTGTTTCAACTCCCTGGCTCTGGAGCAGTTGTTTACTTGTTGGTGCAAAATCTCTACAAGGAAGACTTTTTCCTGAAGCCTTTGGAGCCAAGTGGCTGAGACAGGCACTGACAAATACAGCAGGCGAAGTGTTCTCCCCTTGAAGCCTCCCAAGAATGCCATGGCAAATGATAATTCAGCACAGTTACAGGCCTGGCAGTGGAACACGGCCCTGCACTGGGATGAGACCAAGTTCTTTGTATGCCTCCAAGGCAGTGAGAGTGTATTACAGGCAGCTGCAGTGATTGCATACATTTTCTTTTTTTTTTTTTTTTTCCCTTCTGTCACTCATCCTTTAGAGAGTGAAATCTGATCTTCTGTGGTTTGTAGTTTAAACTACATGATGTTTCCTGGGAGAATGGCCAGGAAAGGAAGGAAACCACTGTGTCTCCTGGAAGGGTAGCTGCTCTGTCTTGTCTTTCTGAGCATAGCTTGTGCTTGGTCCTGAGTGCTCTGCTAGCATAAGCCATGCACCACTGCTGCATGGATGAGCTCTTCTGGGCAGGGCACAAGAGCCTCCTTCTGATCCTGTAAATTTCAGGTTTATGGTAGGGAACCTCAGCTGTACCTACAAAGCTGTCCAGCCCCCTGGGAAGGTTGTCAGTGGCCTTTAGTCTTCTGTATTCACTTCAGCCGAGCATTTTCCATGGTATCTGTGGCAGCTGCCCATGAGGCTGACTGAGCAGGACAATGTCTTGCTTGTGCTACCAGCTCCTGTGGTAATTCCCTGATGTGAGACCAAAGCACTGTTTGGTGCTGGGGGGGATCCACAGCAGCACTAATATTGGTGCTGGGGCAGACCTGTTTTGATGGTGAGAAGAGCTTCTGTCCTTTAACTGTGGCCAGGAGATTTTATCAAAGAAGACTTAATGTTCGGGTAACTAAGATTTAGGGAATAGTTTGCATAAGCTCCTAGCCACACTTCTGTGGCTAGTCCATATATCCTAGTTTGAAGACACAGTGGTTATGACCTAGGGAATGGTTCACCCTTCAGTGTACAATAAATGTCTCTAGCCAAACTTGATTTTTTTGCATACTATCTGTGCTTAATTTCAGACTGGTTTTGTCTGAATGTGGTTTGCAGGAATCATCTTTGATCTATGATGGATTTAGAGACACAGGCTGGCTTTTTTTTTTTTTTTTTTTGTGGCAATGCTTATCATGCAGCCCTAAGTACCACTATAAGATACCTAAATAAATAGCAATATCCTCCCCTAACTAGTGGCTGAAGATATTCCTAAGGATTTGAAGGATTCCTGCTTGCACCTCTTCTTCAGGTCATGCTTCTTTATGATCAAAGAGTTGCAGAGTCAAGACCTTGTGTGTTTTGCAGATGCTTAGACCAGCTGGGAGCCTCCCACACTGCTGAAGTTGCACATCTAAAACGTTAATGTCATCTGTATGTTTCTGGTGTGGGTTGCTTAACATTGAGAAAGGAAATATGTCAGGGTTGCCCGGGTGACTGCACTCTGTCATTTCCTCTTCTGTCAGGTCTGACTTGCAGTTCTGTGATTATTTTAGCATAATTGATCTGTCCCTGGGTTTCTCAGTGAGACTGGAGGATGCCCTCCATGTGTTAGGTGTATTGAATAGCAGGTGCATTCTGGTGCTGTCCTGCAGCACCCGGGCCGGGGGGTGTGTGGGTGCAGGTGGAGTTTGAGACACTCTGGGCTCCAGCCTGCAGCCTTGCAGGCAAGCTGGGTCCTGCAGGTGAGTTAGGGCTCGGGGCACTGTGCTGCAGTGCTGAGCTGTCTCCATTGGCTGCAGGAGAGCTGCAAAGCGATAACTTAGGCATTGCGATTTAGGTAACACTTAACCCTGTTGAAAGAAACATTCCTTTTTTTTCCTCTGCCTCCAACTACAGCTATGTGGTGCTTGACCCCTGCGGTGAGGTAGTTCAAAAAACAGAGATAAAAGAGGCAGGAAAAGTAGTTTCCAAGGAAGGATAAGGCTGCTTTCCAGTTTGGTTTGCTCTCTGAACTGGCTTATAATGTCACAGATGCTTGTGTTACGGAAGGATGAGAGTTTGAAGATGAGGAAGGAAGGAGTGGTACAGCAATTATCTGTTTCTACAGCTTTTCCATTATGTCAGTTCAGCAGTAACATGTAAAATCACTTTGAGACTGTTTTAGAAAAGGTACCAGACTTCATTATGCTCATGTGAATCCTATTCTTATTCCAAGATGTCTTATTTCAAGCTGCTTTTCAGCCAGAAATTAGTTACACAAATTGTCTCTTACGATACTCAAGATGCCATCATGAGTTCACAGGCTACTTTCAGCAGAATAAATGAAGAATTAGTGACAACTTAGTGGTTCTTATTGCTGCAGCAGTGTGCATTTACTTGGGAAAAGGGGTGGGATTCTTTGGAAATGAAAGCAGCAGCCTTGCAGGAGACAGTGCGCCAGTCTGGATTACTTGTTTCAACACTAGAAGGAAAGGAAAACTTTGCTTAGAGAAGATGCCAGGCAGGACTATTGTACAGCTATTACTGTGAACAGCTCAAGTAATAAAACTGTATAAGAGCATCGACTGACACATGTTCCATCAGGCTCTGGCTCTGCAGTCACTCTCCAATTAAGAACATGTGTATTCTTTGATACTGGTTGCAGCATGCAGCCAGTCTTCTCCAAATCCTCAACAGCCAAAGGTTAAAATGAAAGCTAAGCCAGGATGATTCTCAGATCCCCTTCAACCTCTGTAAAATCTTTCCACTTTGCCTGTATTGTTTATCTGTCTGCATCTACTTTTTTCTAGGATAGTACTTTTGGTGAGGTGGCCAAAATTAGCATGGGGAGGACTTTTCCGAGAGGAAAAGGGTGGGGAGGGGGAAAGCAGCAGACAGGAAAGAACTGTGTTGAGAGTTGGTGGAAAAATATAAAAGCACAATTAATTTGTTCAGAATTAAGAGAGTATGCATGAAAACTGAAGGTTGTTATATAACTTAGTTAATATGAAAAAGATGTTGTGCTTGGACCCCTGTTGTGTTTCCAATGCAGCACCTTTTAATGATTTGTAATTTGGCCATCTGAACAAATTAAGTGCAGATTATCAAATAAATTCATAGGCCTCAAGGGGAATTTGTGGAGGATCTGTTCGAACAATGAGATTGTTGCTTCCTGATTCTAAAATACTGGGGTGTTCATCAGTTCAGGATGAAAATTGAGTTTGATGCTGGTGTACAGACATGTTAGCTTTTGTAGTTTTCAGCAAAGCTAAACCAAAAGGAGGGAGCTGGGAGAGGCAAGGAATGTGTGTCTTACCCAGCAGAAAGATGGGAGAGGCTAAAACTGGCATGTACTGTGTGGGAGTGCAGTATCCACTGAACATCTTACCCTGTCAGGAACATGCACCAAGGAAAGCACACAGCCTCCTTGCAGAGGGAGCCTGGCAGTCTCCAGGATTCTAGGACTCTTGTTCCTTGAAGTTTCTCTCCCATTTCTCCAGTTTTGGGGTGGAGATGTTAATGGGTGCACTGAATAGAAGCGTTTTGCTATTTCTCTTCACCCAGTCTGTTGGATACTGTTATGCTCTGCTTGAATCTGACTGAAAACTGGCCATATAAACATAAAAAAAAAATTAGCCAGGCTTATGCTGGGTAAAGGGGATGACAAAAGTGTGTGAACAGCAATAGCTCAAATTCAGGTAGGCTTATGTTGAAATTGCAGGTTGTGTTTTAGAACTCGTTTACTTGCTCTGTGATATGCCTAATTTTTTGCAGATTCTGCATGGTCTTTAAAGTTCTTTTGTGTTAATATTTTGCTGGCTGAAAGCTGCTAGTTGTCATGGTAGCTTCACCCTTGATATTGCAGTGAAACATGGCACTGCTTGCTAGTGCTGCAAAGCATGTTCAGACAGAAATAGCAGGTTTTTATGGATAGCTTTTTGTTATAACTTTCTTCTCTGGATACTGTCTGAATGTGTTTAAGCTTGTGTGGTTTCTAGGTGGGAGGTGGGTCAACTGTCAGGTCCTCACTTTTTCTGGGTTTTCATTCTTTTTTTTTTTTTTTTCAGAACTCTATTCGACATAACCTGTCCCTGCACAGCAAGTTTATTAAAGTCCATAATGAAGCCACAGGGAAGAGCTCTTGGTGGATGCTCAATCCTGAGGGTGGCAAAAGTGGAAAAGCACCAAGGAGAAGAGCTGCCTCCATGGACAACAGCAGCAAACTTGCAAAAGTCAGAGGTAAAGCATCTAGGAAGAAGCCTTCTCTCCAGTCTGCTCCAGAATCCTCTGCTGACAGTCCTGGCTCCCAATTTCCAAAGTGGCCTGGGAGCCCATCCTCAAGAAGCAATGAGGACTCTGATGTGTGGAACACCTTCCGGCCTCGAACCAGTTCCAATGCAAGCACCATCAGTGCCAGGCTTTCTCCTATCCTGACAGAGCAGGATGACCTCCATGATGAAGAGCTGCTTCCTTCTCTGGTGTACTCCAGTGCATCCAGCAACGTTCCACCAACTGTGACTGAGGAGCTCGAGCTCATCGATGGCTTAAATTTGATGTCTCCCAGCTCATCTGTGCTATCTACCCAGCAATCTGCCTCGAGTGGTCAGATCCAGAGAGATTCCAGCTTTTCCTTGCAGAGCCCAAATGCGGCTGGTCAGACTTTTGGCAACTCCCTTTTTAACCCTGTTGATATTTCACTGCAAAGCTCTGTCAGCCATTTCTCTGCCCCTCAGACCTTGGAAGCTCTTCTGACACCCAGCTCTCCACCTCCAAGGGATGTCATGATGACTCAGGTGGATCCAGTTCTCCCACAGACTGGTAACAGGATGAGCAGCCGAACTCTTCTGCTTCTGGGTGGACAAGCTGCCCAGAGTAAGATGAGCTCAGGCAATCCACGAGGAAAGCCTGCAGAGCTGCAGGCAGAACCAGTTGGTGCCAGTGTTTTGCCATCAACGCTTCCCATAGTGACATCTCCTCAAAACACTGCCAGCATCACCAGCTTGAAGGCTCCAGTTTCTGCAACAACTGCCCAGTCAGTCCAGCTGGGCAGTCCAGTGCTCCTTTCATCTGCCAGCCCTGCTTCCCTGGGATTGAACCAGGACAGGCTGCCCACTGACCTGGACATTGACATGTACATGGAGAACCTTGAATGTGATATGGATTACATAATCAACAGTGAACTCATGGATGGAGGACTGGACTTCAATTTTGAACCTATTCTGCCTACTCCCAGCTATCCCAGCACCTCACAGGCCTCCAACCATACCTGGGTACCAAGTTAACTTCAGGAGCACAAAAAGGTAGGTGTAGTTGTGTAAAATGCTACCAACAGCCCTGTCTAGGATGGTTCCTGTGCCCAACTCTGCAGCAGTTAAAGGAACCTCTTTGAAAGCATGGTAAAAAGCTTTTGGAAGAGTTGTGCTCCCTTTTAGGAGGAGAAAAAACTGTTTAAAGGTAGGTGGATTTAACTTACTTAACACAATAGTGTGTTTTTTGAAATAGAGCAGCAACCTGAATGAAACTCCTGTTGTCTCCTGTCACCCAAGATGGCTCCATCACAGGACATCAGGCAGTGCCTACTGCTCTACAGCTGACATGAGAGCATGTGCTGATTCCATGAATAAAGACATCCACTGGTATATACAGAAAGGTTGAACTGAGCCAAGCACATACCGTGTTTCTATCCAGGTTATTATTATCCCTGCAGAATTCTCTAGGATGTGTAGTAGCAAAGCATGCCCGTGTCATGGCTGTCTGCTTTGGTCTGCGTGTGGCAGGTCACAGTCACTCTTATCACACCTCCTGCCTTGCCCTTACCTGGGATAGTGTCTGTAAAGTCAGGTAAGCTGGCTCAGCAGCATTAACTACCGAATTGCTTCCCATTGTTAGAATTAGGGAAATTAGGGAACAGGAGTCTGCAGTGTGGATGGAGGTGGAAGGAAGAAGGATGTGTTAGTGCTATCCCATGTACTGCAAAGCTGCCTCTTCAGCAATTTGTCATATTTGCACAGATAGAGTCAGTTTGGCAAATAGTGTATATGACGACAAGACTTAAAATATCTTGTTGAGGCAGTGACACCGTGACTTGAAACACTTAAACCAGAGGAAGTGGAAGAATTAGAGAACTGGAGCTGAAGGCCTGCTTTGCGCTTGGAACTCAGCTGATGGAAAGTGGACAGGCTGGAGCATAGGCTGGATATTGGTTGGAAAGTGGAAGCCTTGCCAAAAATATTTCCTTTTTAGGAGGCAGATATGGTATTTGTTAGTGTTGCAAATTCAACTGCTAATAGTGTCCAGCTGAGCGGGCAGAAGTAAGGGCAAAATGCAGATACTGCTTCAGCTGTGGGAAGCCCTTGAGCTTCAAAAATCATGGGGACAGAAATTGTCATCTTCTTGACCTTAATGCTCCTTCCTAGGCACCTGAGTAACTTGGAGGTGGTTTGGACCAGGTGACCTCTGTCAGTGCAGCCACTCTCTACAAGTGTCTTTGGTCTAGACAGAGTAAAATGCTGTCCTTTGAGCTGGTGTTACTTAAACTGTGTGAACATATTGATGCACCGCTATATATTGAGGTTTTAAACACAATTCAACTCCCCTTTATTCCAAGTCACATCCCACTGCTTAGGATGTCATTTCTTGGTAGTGTTCTTCTGTTTGTACCTAACAGATCTCTTTATTGTAGGGAGAGGAGGATCAGTCAGGATTTTCTGTTTTCTTATGGGACTTTTTATAGTGATGTGTGTTAACTTTGCATTTGCTGAATTACTGAATGTCTTAATTTAAAGATCTTTGGGTGAAATACAGAAATTCAGTTTCGATTTCAAAGAAAAATTTGGTTGACAAAACTATGGTGTCCTGCTGTGTTAGGACTGTTTGTGATTTAGTGACAGCGGCTGTGGCTTTTTGAGCAGTGTTTCCACTGGATATTGTTCTGAGCTGTTGTGTTGTTGATTTTGTTTGTTTGTTTGGGTTTGCTTTTTTGTTTTTATGCCATGCTAGGGCAGGCCGTTATATTTGTGGACTTTTCAAGGATGAAATATCTTTCACAGAAGTGTTTTCAAAACATAGGAAAGCGGTCCTGCACTCCTGGGCCAGGTAGACAAGACCTCTTTTTAAAGCATACCAGGTATAGATTATTTTTTAGGAGTGTAAAGCAGAGAAGCTGAGGAATTATTTATCAAAGGATAGGATCTAGTACTGTTGAAAATGTGGATATAATCAAGTGCTTAAGAGGGAGAACAGGAGCTCTTGAAAGCAGGGTATGTGTCTTGTTCCATTTTATATTCTATGTGAATTGCTTAATCAAAACAGAGGAGCTACTGATGTTAAAACCCCTGGATTTTCTTTGTTCCACACATGAAGTTGAGGTGATCCTTTCTGGGAAATGTGCTGGGCACGAAGGAGTGAGATCTGGAACAAGTTCTGAGCCACTATTGTGTTTGAGCAGAAAGCGTAGCTCCCATGTGCCTCGGTGCTCTGCTCACAGCAGTGCTGCCCCAGGAGGAGAGGCCACACCCTATCAGTGTGCTTTGCTTCAAGGCTTTTATTCTGTCCTTAGACTATGTTTGCCTTTTCTGAATTTTGCAAAGCTTTTCTGTTTTGCCTGTATCCTGGAGTCCATGGAATGGGATGAGGAGGAGCTTTTTCCCCAAAGGAGAGCAAGTATTGTGCAAAAGGCTGCCCAGACAGAGGTGAATCGGGTTTCTAGCAAAGGGGGAGCAGGGCACATGTGGAGAGAAATAGGAGTGTTCCTGGGAAAGAAGGCAGAATGTTTTCTCAACGAGTTACAAAACCAAGTGAGCTGCAGACATCATTGTCTGTAAGGAGGTCAAGACTGTGCCAGTTGTCCCTTACTGCAGCGAGTTCTAGGATCCCTGTTTGCAAATCACTGTTCAGGGAAAGCTGTATATTGCTCTGGTGTGGCAGGCATTTTTCCTTTCATATCCTTTCTATTACTGTGCTTTTCTCTATGTTAAATTCACATTGGCAAAAGCTGGTCTTAAGTGATCACTAACATAAAGCTGTTCTGAGTAGTTCCTGTGGGCTTAACTGGTGGCCTTCTAGGTCAGTTATGGGTGTAATGCTGAGCAAAAGCTGTTTATCAGTTAATCACAGTGATCACATTCTGATTTGAGCAGCCAGAATGAAAGTGAGCTGGGGAAATATTTCTCTTTGTAGACAAGAGGATATCTTAAGGAAAGAGTACTTAAATCTTATCTGCAGCACTTGGGAAGATAGGAGCTAGTTGGTGTTACCCTTGGTGCTCAAAGCTCCCATGATTTTATCCTCTTCTTGCAAGTTAAATGCCAAAGAGTTTGTCCACAGCTTCACCAGGAGTCTGTTTGAACCCTGCCTGTGTTTCTTTGCATGGAGATTAGAGATCAAACACTGAAACTTTGTCTCTGCCCAGCAGTGATGCAGCACCCACAAACTAAGCTATTAGCCACAGAGGAAGACAGGATAGAAATAGAACTGCCTTTTTTTGTAAAGTGCTATCATTTTTATCTCATTGGTGAGTGTAAAATCCATTTACTATTTTGGTGAATATTAGTTAATTATTGCTAGTTATTCAGTTAGACTCCCTATAGCTTCACAGTCTGGAGAACTCTTTATCCCTTGCCCAGTTTGGTCTGGATTAATGCTTTTCTTGCTCTGTCGAATTCCCTTTGCTCCAAACGTTGGATTTTTGTCTGACAGAACATAAATAAATAAAACCCTCATAAACTTGCAATTTTCCAAAGCAGCCCATTGCTCTGGCTTCTGTTTTAATTTACTGTCTTTTCTTGTTCGGGGCTGATTCCCTCTTGTAGTTTTTGGTTTTTTGTTTTTTTTTTTTTCCTTTTCACGGGTTTATTTCATGCTCATTGTTACTGAATGCAGCTGATGGGATGCCCTACATTTATCCTGTTGTTTTGCCTTTCAAAGTGGATCCTATACCTACAGTGGTGGTTTTACGTCAGTGTCCTAAGTCAGCTTAGACTTATTCCAAGGCTTGTTTGAATGAGTTGTGACAGCTTTATTGAGGTGAGGCAGAAGATCTGAGAAGAGATCTTGAGACTTTTGGGGGATTGAGTTATCTAAAAATGTGTAATTATTTGGAAGGTAGAGACAGGATTTCTCTAAGTGGGTGAGCATAAACAGTTTGTGTGTGAGCTTTAAAAGTCTCTTTTTCAGTCTTTTCCCTGCCAATTAGTATTTATGGTTGTTTAAGGTGAAGAGTAATTTTCCTCTTCCCTGCTACTTTCCTGCAATGCCTCTGGGGTTGGCAAAGTCCTTCTTTAAACATCCTTATCTTGCAGAGCTTTGTTGGTGCTGTCAGCTTACCGGAGGAATACTTACTGCTGACCTTTCTGTCTCAGTCATACTCTGAAGCTTGGAGCTGAGCAATTGCATCCTCCACTTGACTCTCTGTTGATCAAGGTCTCTTGTGGTCTGTTGGGTCTGTAGGGGCAGATTGGTAGTAATTAACTCCTTATCTATGCATCCAGGATTCCCACTGAAGCAGAGCTCTAACCAGTCACTCTTATTTTTCTTCTTCCTAGTGTCCTTCAGGGTTCTGACTTCACTTCCCACCCCAGCAGAGAAAAGAATGGAGCATGTTGGATTCAGTTTCCCTGCACATCATGCCTTGGGCAGAAGGGGCTGCCCATCTGGGAAGAAGGGGCAACCTGGATCTGGCTGCAACAGGAAGAGTTTAAAAATAGTAATCCTGTTATGTGCCATGGCTCTTCCTACAAACCCGACCCTGCCTTGGACCACCTGGAGAAACCCATGTCCAAAGAGGAGCCCTGGTAAAAACCTCAGCCAGAAGACTCTGTGCCAGGCAATAGTGTTTTCCTGTGTGATGAGTTGGGTGTGCTGGAGGAATCTCTCACTGGCTGTCCTCTCTCTGCCACGGCAGAAAGTCTCCCAGTGCCTCAGACTGGTGGAGGGCTGGCTCTGTTCTTGCTTGGCTTGCCTCACGGGGCAAAGTGGTTGGACTCTCTGATTAAGCCACCAGACGTGCACTTGGTATCCCACAGACTCGCAGAGGAATTGGTGGGAGCCTGCTGGGAGAAGCCCTGTGGGAGAAGGGTGTGCTGTTTCAGGGGTTGGTTTCAGTGTGCCTATCACTGGAGCATCCATCACTGTTCTGCAGGGAAGGGTGGTTGTCGTGGTATAGAAGGCTTCCAATTGTCCCCCTGGTTGGAACAGGAGGACACTGAGTTTTTCACTGTGCCAACTGAGCCCCATTGAATCAGAAGCATGTTTTGAGAAGTCCCTATGCTGTCCTCAGCACTTTCCTGATACACCAGGCTGCTGTAAAATAAGCACAGGTGCTAGTAGCTGCTTTCTGGGACTTAAAAACATTGTTTTGGGTTTGTTTTTGATCTGTCTTGCTACAGCAGCAAAATGGAAAGCCTGGGTGTGGCCTTAACAGAGCCCTGGTTGCTTTTCAGAAGGGCATTTTCTATAGATGAAATATTTTTTTACTAATCTGGGAACTTTCTACAGTGAACATGAAGCCAATGTAATGTGTGTCCCTATTATGCATCTCTCCATCTGAGAAGGTAACAGTGACAGACTCTTTTTCAGAGCTGTATTAGGAACAAACACATTTGATGTCTGATGATGTATATGATTGAGGGGAAGGAATTGGCAGGTCCCCGTGGTTTCAAACCACTGTGGGGAAGAGTTGTACATTATTGTAATCTATATGTAAAAGTAGGTGCAAATTACATAGAAGCTTTTCTAAATCTTTTTAAATATATATTATATATTTTAATTGAAGAACGAGATTATTGGATAAAAAGAAACAAAACACATTTGCTGCATCTGTCCCCTTCATACCAGATAACACTACAGTATGGGATGGGGCAGGCCTAAGGCATTTTGGGCCAAGAAGCTGAAAATGCTGGGAAAGTGGAAAGGACACGGCCCTGTAACTGAGGAATGGCTGCTCTCCCCAGAAGAGGCAGAGGGAAGGTGCCTGGCAGGGCAGTCAGCCACAGCTGCTCAGGCTGGGCATTCCTGCCAAGCCAAGAGCACAATGGAGGGAATGCTAATCATTAACAGTGCTCCTTCTCAGCTAATCCCTGAGTGACTGGCCTGCAGCTGATCCACAGGACAGATTCCCTAGTCTGCTGAGGAGATGGTGTGGACTGGATGGTGCTAGATCTGCTGACACTCTGCATAGCCCTTATGGAGGGCATGATCAGTTGTATTTGGTAGCTCACTTTGGTTTCTGAGGGTTTTTGTTTTCTTACTGAAGCTTCTGCTGCTGCTGGGGAACTTGAAGCCTGTAGGCTCACCCTCAGGGGTCCACCTGGGATCCTGTTCTGTCTCTGTATTCTTGCAGAGCAGAAATTAGGGGTCAAAAGACAAATTCAGAGCATTAGTGGCATCTTGCTGTCACTGTTTTGGTGTTTGCAGTGGCAGGATCGGTGGGAGGCATGGTGCTTTCATGGTCTTCCGGTAGCTTTGGTCTGGCAGAAAGACTCTCCAGTCCTTTTTGAAGGTGGCTTCAGTTCAGAAAGTTTCTATTATGCAGCTACACTGTTTCACCAGCTCGTCTGCTCTGTTTTCATTTTCATTTGAGTGGAGATTGGAACAGGAATGATTGCCTTGTTACCTCCAACAAGGAGTCTACAAAAGTCTTATCTACAGCATGCTATGCCATCAAAGCCTTGAATAGTTCAATAACCTTTGTTTTGGAGGCTGCCTTCATGGCAGACCTCCCAGTGATGTTTCAAATTTACCCACAATCTACATGTCTGGCCACGCCTCATTGTAACAAATAAACAAAAAAGCAGCTCCTAAACTGGGATCCCAGGTTTGCACATTTGAGGCACGGATGAACATTCTCATTGGAGTTACTTCATTACACAAGTGGATAGATACCCTTCCACAACACCTGATGGCATGTGCCACGCATAAGAATCAGCCATTCTGAGCTGTAGTGAACAGACTGGAGAGATTTATGTTATTTGGCACATAATATGCTACCTTGTTAGCTTGAGTCCTGAAGGGAACTTGATCCAATGATGTGCAGAGCAAGTTGAATGGCTGCCTGTGATTCACAGCCATGTAGCAAAGGACGAGACACCAGTATGTGTGGTCATGTTAAATGTGAGTCTCTGGCTCATTTCCCATGAAAATGGGACCCAAAGCAATAGCAAAGACAGTATTAGTACCCAGTGGTTCAGAGCAGAAGTGCACGGTGAGCTGTGTTGGGCTGGGTTATCTGTGGGAAAGGGGCGCTGTGTGCAGGCTGTTACAAAGCGTCCCTTGAGTGGCGGCCCTGGGAGCTGGCCTGATCTCTGCCTGCAGGCACATCTGGCACAACCTCAGCTGCTTCGTGTCCTTGGCCAGATCCTGCTGAAGGAGGTGCAACACCAGGGCTCATCGTGGTTAGTGCTCTAGTGTGAGTTCAGAGAGGACCCTGTCCTTTGAGTAAGGGATAGAGCACATAACCTATTTTTTCCCACATTCCCCTGGCCATACTTCTGGAGATAGCACTGGAGATGGGGGCACCTCTGGAGTAACAGGCTCCTAGCAGTGACATTTCTGCCTTGCTGCAGTCTGTACAGGTGCTTTGTGTCTCTTCAGCACAGCAGGAGCTGTCAGTGGCTGAAGAAGCTTGAGAGTGCACTAGTGCTGAGAATGGTGTTCAGAAGACCCGTGGAGTGCTCAATAAACCATGAATGTAACGTTGCAGGCTCAAGCAAGCAACTTATCTTCTTTTTTTTTGGGTTTAGCAGGATAGCTTGTATTGTGGGCACAGAGGGCAGTGATGTAGAGAATTTGGGAGATCTACAGACACTTCATTTTCATAAACCTTGAGCTTTTTTAGCCTGAGATACTTCCTCATAGGACACAGGATACTCTGCAGTTCCTAAACTGCTGCTTGCAGAAAGGCTCTACCTGGCAAGGGGTTGCTCAGTACTTGTCCAGTTTTTTGTATTCTTGCCCAAAGCGTTTGCTACTTGCTGCTACTGGAGCCCAGATAATGTCTTGGTGGCTCTTCATGCTGCATTAGCACCACAGGCCCCATACTTTGGGCTAGTTTTTGCTCTAGTGAAGGATTGGGGATTTTGAGACCAGCTGTGAGTGGGGTGAGACGGGAAGGGGCCAGTGACATGGGGAGTGGTGCTCCTGGATAAGTGCCTGAGGGGAGTGGGCAAGGGCCTCTTGGCATGAAGCATTACTTTATGCTGTGTTCCTTGTCCTCACTGAGCTCAGGCAACAAGTTTCTCCATCTTCAGAGGATCAAATGCCATCTTACACAGCATTGAAGCCACCATGCAGCTCAGGGCCACAGAGGATTCAGGTAACTAGGCCCATAGAGCTTAGTATGAGGCAGACTTGTTGCTTTTATTTACTCTTGGGTTTAGCAAATTGCTTGAACTTTCTTTATAATTTAAGCATATTTTACTTCAAAGCATGTACTTCCAGCTTCATATGAGAGCTTGGAAAATTGGAATCTTCTGGGAGCCCTTAATTTTCCTTGCTGGTGTGTCTAAAAACATGTCATCGCTATCCTGTGCTGCTTTAAAAACAGCAGTCAGATCATCCTGATGAGAGGAATGAGGCATTCCAGAGCCTGGATGTATTCATAAACAAGAGTCATAATAGAAGCAAGTAGCACTAATCAGCTTTTCCAAAAGAAATGCCTAGAAAGCTTTTATGTAGATAAGAATTTATTAATTTTCTTACTTAGTTGCTTATTTATAGCCACGTTCAAATGCTTCAGGGCTAGCCTTGCTCCAGGATTGAGTAACCTGTGTCTGGTGCCATGGGTTGGAGTGCCTTGGGAGTGGTGTCCTGGACTGTCAACAAAATGTGAAAGGGACATGAGCATGAACAGAGAATAGCTTAGGGCTTGCCTCAGTTGCATGTCTAATGAAAAAGATGTTCTGATTAATGTGGGGAAAAGCAAGCAGGGGTGACTTCTGAAGCCTGAAAGATCTGTCCATGTGAAGGTTTGGAGCATGAGCTAACCCATCACCACACTTACTTGTCCTTCAGGAAAGGGATCCCCTCTCTTCCACTGGCGTGTGTCTCTCGCTGCACCCTGACATGTCTGTAGCTGATGGAAAGCCGTATCTGATGGAATCAAAATCACTCCTAATACTGTGGTGTGAAGCAGGGAGCAAAGGCAGCAGAAGCTGAAGGTGTAAGAGCTGACAGTTACTTTTATGGTTCTTTGGCTGAGGCAGTGTTATGGTGTGTGGGAGAAGGGGATGTTCTGGGACACAAAAAGAGCCCTCGTTGCTTTTTCAGAAGGGCAGTGGTGTGGGACTGGTGGTGTGGGGCTCCCCAGGGTGTCTTGAGAGGTTTGGCTATGTAGAAGACAGGTTATTGTCCTGAAAGCAGCTGCCTTCATATGGCACTGGGGTGGTTCTGTGAAATGGTGCTTCCAGCACAGTGGAGTCTTCACCTGGTGCAGTCCCAGGAAAGGTTTCTGCATTGCTAGCACAGATGTCTGCTGCACCACTACCTGACATCGTTTCCACCACATCCCCTGTGCACTCTTCCACCTATTTCTCACAATAATTTTTTTTTTTAAATAAACCTCTGCTTTTGTTTGCTCTCTGTAGCAGTGTAACTTCTGAACCATTACAGGCTTTGTTACCATCTGTGCTAGCAAGACTGTAGAGTGTGCTAGACTAGGGGGGAATGTTTGAAAAATAAAAACCTGTAATACTCTGCTCTGTGTCTCATCCAGTTTGTTTTGTTCTTATGGCAAGGGCCAGCTATTTTTCCTTACCCTTGTCTTCTTTCCTCTGCCATCCTCACCTGTTAGGGCCCCCACCAGTGGAATGCCCTGTAATTGCCCAGAGGAAGAAGGGTTGCAGTGTGACCACTCACAAAGTCTCTGGTGTGCTCTGCAGTGTGTAGAGCCCCTTGTTACAACTTGCTGGCAGTGCATGGGGCTCCATGGGGTGCCAAGCCTTAAAACTGACCCTGGGGGAGTTTTAAATCCTGCAGGTCCAGTCCAGAGTTGGTTAGCCCCTTCATTTCTTGCCTTTCTAGACCTCAGTGCTAAAGGTGACTCTGTTTTGTATAGCTGCATTCAAATATCTTTGTGTGTCAGCAGCAGTGGTGGCAGGTAAGGAAGGAGAGAAAAACGAGGGAAGGAGTGTAGACTGTGGATTCCACTGGCCAGGTTAGACACACAGAGGGCAAGTTTGGGATATTCTAACACTGCTGAGGGTAAAGACTCATTTGTGAAATTGCACAATGTGTGTACAGCCAGAAAATTTTCATTCAAAGCCTTGGATACTCAGTATATTATTTTTGAATGCTGTTTTTCACTACAGTTAATGCAAATAACTAAATAACTCTAAGGGGCTCTTAAGGCTCCTGCTTCAAGATTTAACACAGTTTACAAAAATGGGGAATTAGGAGGAGATCCTTAGTGGAACTCTCTGTCCCTCATCTGTTCCTTGGGTACTTAGGGCTTCTTGCAGGCATGTAATGATGGGTGCTGTTGGAGACACAAAATGCCCAAGATCTTGCAGCTGATTGGATCAAAGTGAATGTATTCAAAACTTGCCTCATAACAGGGTACCATGCATTTGCCCAGTAGCCATTAACGCTTCTTTTACCTCTTTGAGCACTGGCCTGTGCCATATTTAAGCATTGCCAAGGAGAACAAAGTGGGACCTGAATGCCTTGGCTCAGGGTTGCTTTTGATGCGTGTGACTGTCTTCAGTAGTCACCAAGAGTCCTGCTGTGTTCTGTGCTTTTAATGCATTGTGTTTGCACCTTTCTTGCAGTCTTGGAGACCTTGTAGCTCTCCCAGCGTGTCACCATAAGTATTTTGGCCTATGGGTAGTTGCCCACAGAGCAGCAGTACGTGAAGCCAGTGCAAAAACAGCTTTTCTGCTCAGCTGGGTTTCTGGCCACAGTCCTGCTTTGCCTCCATCCCCGCTGGTTGATGAATACCTGTGTGCCACCAGTGATGGGCCCACGTGTGGAAGCACAGTGGGGAAGGCTGCTGCCCTACTGCATGTGTCCTTTGTGGTGGGGCTGGTGTAGGAGGAAGGAGGGCTGGGGCACAGGTAGGTGCACACTGCTTTCTCCCAAGCTATCCTCAGCTCGTGTATTTCCCCTTCTTAGCTGTGGTAAGAGTGGCAGCCAGAGGCCTGACTCTGAACGGGTTGTAGGAGCTGTAGCAGTGCCATTGCTGCAGTGTGACTTGGTGTTGTCCATGGGCTAGGACACACCATTCCTCTCACCGTGCAGCTTGGGAATGGCTCAGCTGATACAAAAGCAGTCCTGGCTGCACCTGCCAGCACTTCTTTCTGCTACAGGCTTTGCAAGAAACTCAGTTCCTGCTTTGGGCATGTGCCTGCATCCTCCCCTGGGTAATCCCTGGTACAGTCACAGTGTCCCAGCTCCCACGTGCAGGATATCCTGGAAGGTTCCTGCAGAGGTGAGGCAGTCTGTACTCTGGCAGTTCTTCCAGCCACAGAGCAACAGGGAGGAATATCCTGGCCCAAGCACGTGAAGGATGGCAGGGGCCACTAGGACAGGGACCCAGGCATTGAAATTGCCAGACTTGTGGCATGCTGTGTGTGACTGCCTGCAGTCTCTAGTGGCCTTGCCAGCAGCTCTGCTCTTTTCAGCTCAGGCTCGAGAGAGCGTGGAGCCCTTCATCTTACTGGTGTGGCTGGCCCCAGCCCCTGCAAGGCCAGCCCTTAGTGCAGGTGTAGAGGTGAGGTAGAAGGGAGCCAGCCTCACATCACCTGGGACAGGCAGCCCCTCACCCCCAGCCAGAGCCATGCTGTCACTGCCCTGTCCCTTTCCTGGCCAGCACGGGGTGGTGGTGGGAGGTGAGGGTGCTGCTGCTGGCAGCAGGCTGGGAGCCAGCCCCGGGCTGCCCAGCACTGCAGGTGTGCTGCCAGCGCTGAGCCCTGTGGGGAGCTGGCTGCTGTGGCTCGCCCCAGCCCTGCAGGGGATAGAGCTGCTGGTGCAGGGGCAGCAGGGAGACTGGCAAGCAGCTAGCCTGACAGTGAGCAGTACACCCAGCTGCCTGATCTCTGCCCAGCCCTCGCTGGGGCTGAGTGATAGTACAGCAGTCAGTCCTAGCACGGGCTAGCCAAGCCTGGTGGCAGCTGTCCCAGCACCAGTCATGCTTGTACTGGGGTCACTGTTCCAGCACCAGGACTGACTCAGCTGGTACCACCCAGCACCACTTCTCCTGGCATTTTACTGCCCAGGCACCAGCTTGGCCCAGTACAAGCTGGCCTAGCCCCAGTGGAGGGAAAGCACCAGGAGCACGAATCAGGAAGAAGTTGATTCTGGTTCCTGGCCTTTCTCACTGAGCGTCTGCTTGGGAGTGTGAGGAAAATGCTTCTTCTTCAGCTGCAGAAGCAGTACCCCCACCTTGGCCACCTGTGATCAGGTACTAGCCAGCTCCTTCCTTTGGCACACTCCACTCCTCCTTGTTGGAATGCCACAGCCCCTTAAAAAACTTCCCTCTTTTCCTACTGAATGTGCAGCGCTGCAGCAGTTGCTTATCTGAGCGTGGCAAGAGGATATACCTGAGCTGAACAGGATAGGTGTAGCCTCAGTGACCAGCTGCTGGCCATGAACCAGAGCTGTCAGTGCATGACCCCAGCATGGCTGAGAATGTTGGGTTTTCTGGCACTTGGGCCATCTCAGTGCTGTGGTCAGCCAGACATTGCTGTCCTACCTTCACAGCAACCATGCAAGTTTGGATCCCCTTCCCGACATCTGGCAGAAATAAAGCACACATCCATGTCAAACATAATATATTTATAGCAAAAATAGGCTTTTTCTGTAGCTTCCATACACAAGGTTTTCTCCCTGTATATTTACGCAGTAAACAGGTCGACTGAAGCAGCGTGCACTGGCTGACTTGACAGCTGGCCTTGCTTCAGGCTCCCACTTTACAACGGGGTGGCTTCATTCCCCTTTTGTGGCTGCTCTCTGGAGCCTGCACTGGTGCCCTTGTACCTCTCCAGCCAGGGGTTGTGGCACAGGCAGGGAGCCGCCCGGGGAGATGGGGGGAATGGTGGTGTAGCCCCCCAGGGAGAGGGCAAGGCTGGTGGACAGGCTGCCTCCCTTCAAATGGGGCAGTCCCAGGAGTGCCCCCCAACCCACATTCAAGGAAAAGCTTCCTGTAGCTTGCCTGTGCTGACCACAGGCTCCTCCACCACGCTGTTAAGCAAGTGACTGGGCACAGAACCTCAGCCCTCTCACGGTGGTAAGAAGATACAGACCACAGTAACAAGCCTCCCTTGTTCCTCCTGCCTCTCTGGTGATGGGAAGCAGAGGAGGGGCTTAGGACTGCCAAAGTCCCCAGCAGAAACCTCCAGTGCCTGAACACTGTCAAAGGCCTTCTCGTCCTGCCGTCGGAGAAAGCGAAGCACGAGGATGCTCTGCCAGCAAGCGCTTCACAGTTTGGAGATTGCTGGGTCATCTCTTGTCCATCCCAGAAGGGTTTGGCACATAGACCTAAAGGATATAACATGTAGGCAGCAAGAACATCCCCTTGCTGTCCTCGGGAAGGGCCCTTGCTAGGAGCCAGCACTTCTTGCTGCCTAACCCTGCAACTCAGAACACTGCAACACACCTACATGCTGCCCGCACTGTTCCCAAGTGAGACACCACCCCGATGAGGACAGGTGCCCAAGCGTGGCTTTGCAAGCAGAGCAGCCACTGCAGCACAGGGAAGGAAGCCAGTTCTCCCCCTCTGCCCTTCCTGTGCCACTGAAGCTCCCACAGCACCCAGGCAAGGAGTATCCCTCTAATCTGGCCCCAGTTCCCTCCCCCTTCCCTCTCCCCCATGTTTTTGGCAGTCCTCCTTGGACATGTTCAAGTCTCCAGCATCTCAGCAGCACGGACTTGCCTCACAGTTTGGTAATTGCACATAACAGGGCCACTCAGTGACCCCCACAAGGCCGGGGGCGGGGGGAACCAACAAAAAGGAACAATACAGTCAAGTAAACTAAATCAAGAAATCCCTCGCCGTCGGTCCCAGCACGATGGGTCTCGCACGAGTTCAGGGAGAGAGGGGCTGCCTGGCTCTGCCGCAGCACAGCTCCAGCCTCTAGGAGATCATGTACTGGGTGATGGCCTGCAACGCGTACAGCAGCTCTGCCTGCATCCGGGCTTCCAGGATGAGCAGGTTCACGTGCACCTGGGGAGACAGCGAGAGAGGCTCAGGCAGCCGAAGTGTGCTGTGCTCAGCAGCGCAAGCAACTGCCCACCTGGGCAAGCGAGTCTTTCGTCATCAAAATGCCACCAATTTTTCCAGCTCAGGCAGCTCCCCTTTTCCCCTCCTCCCGAGTCCTGTAGGCTGTAGCTGCTTCCCAGAGCTTCGTGCCAGGGAGTTCCCTGCATACTTGGCACCAGCATTACAGGCTGGCAGCGGCACAGTCCCTGACACCCACAGCAGCTGCTCCTGTGAGTTACAGCTTGACAGAAGGCTCGCCAAGAAGCACTCACCACTGGGGTAATGACTTTGGAGATGCCTGTGCTGCTGGTGCCCCTGGTCTAGTCACAATGGGCAGCCCCATGCCACACTAAGCCCAGCTCCGTACAAACAGCCAGTTTCCATTCCTCCCTTCCTCCCCACCTGCCTCAGACTGGTTTGGTGGCTCAAAGATCTCCCGTACTCCCCTCAAAACACCTCAGCCTATAGCCCCTGCCCACTCCCAGCCCCACCACAGCCAAAGCCAGGGGCCAGCTCTCCCACCTTTTCACTGTGCTTGAACTGCTTCCAGAACCTGTCAAACATTTCTGAGTTTGTCTTCTCTGGGTAGCAGGTTACAGTTTTAATGTAAACTTTGAGCATTCGCTCCAGGAGCTGATTCACTTCTGCATAGTCATAATCATCGTACCTGTGGGGAGCACAGGGGTGAGTCACGGCCAGCACCTTGCCTGTGGCCTGCCTGGGGCATGGCACAGTCACAGGGCAGGGGGGCACATGGCAACAGCCACCAGGCACTGAAACCCTGCCCCAGATGCCCCTGCCCAGGACGGAGCAGTTGAGAATCTCTCCCCTGCCTGTCTCGACATCCAGGCAGGTGATTTACCTCTGTCCCTTCTCCGTGCTCATCTGCATGACAGACTGAGTGCCCTACCCTCCTCCCGCCCGGGTCAGCTCAGTTTTCTCCCCTGGACCGTGAGGTTGGTTTCCCTACCTAATGCCAAACATGCAGTGGATGTAGTTCCAGATGCCCCGCTTGAAAACAGAGGGTTCACAGCCCTGCCGCTTGGCCATGGCACTGCTTTGCAGACCATCCACCATCCTAAACTTCTCGTCCAGGAGATGCCCAATGTCAGAGTAGAGCCGGTTGACCAGTGAGAAGCCGTGGTCTTCCCAGGAGTAATCCTGTTGAGCACAGCAAGAGGATTTTGCAATTGCAAAAAGGAGCTTGGAGCATGTTCCCAGGAAGAAGGGCTGGAGACCTCAGGAAGCAGAAGAATTCAGTGAATATGCCCTGGAGGTGGCTCTGCCCAAACCACAACATTCCTTATCAAGCAGCTTTTGAATTATTTTTACCCTTGCCTCCATGAGGGCCATGTGAAAAAAATCATCAACCCTTGGGGAAAGGGAAAGAAGTCACCTTGGGGAAAGAAGTCACCTCCCTCTTCCTTGGGGAAAGAAGTCACCTCCCTCTTCCCAGCCCTAGTGGTGCAGGGTCAGTCTGCATGGGCAACTCTGCCACTATTTATAGGAGGGGAGGGGAGCTTGAGCTGCTGCCCACCAAGAGAGCAGGAGTCTTACCTGGACTCTGAATACTTGCGTCTGATCCTCGTCGCGCCGGGCAAAGTCTTGGTATCCAAAGTCAGGGTCCTGCATGTAGCATGCAAGGTTGGTGGCACCGGTGACTTCCCCATCAGTATCTGCAAGAGGGGAGAGCCCTGCGGCTGGGTCAGAGCAGTGCTCAGCTGCCCTGTTCCCAGCCACATCAGGCATTGAAAGCCAGCCCTTGTCCTGCCCCACATGCATCCCAAGAGCCCCTCTGAACCACACATAATGGAAAACGTAAGGCATAGAGGAGCAACAAACACGCAGGTGTGCCATATGAACTCCCACCCTGCACACCCACCTCTGCTCCCTGCCCCTCACCTTCCTCTCGGTCCTGCTGCAGTAGCCTCATCTCATCCCTGCCCTCAGTCTCCACATGGATCCGCTGCATGCGTTCCCGGAGGGAATCCAGCTCCATGCAGGAGTCCAGGGACTGCACAGACACAGGCTTGGGGGTGAGGGCAGTGGTCCCAGCAGCACCCCCCCGTCCCCTGCACACCCACCCTCGGGAGCTCACCCGCTTGCGGTTGATGCGCAGCAGCTCCTGGCCGTAGCTGTTGCCGGCAGTGGCCTCGCAGAAGCACTGGTTCCCAAGTGACAATGGCTTCAGTGAGCCGCGGCCCATCAGCCCCTCGTCCTGCTCGCAGCCACAGCCGAAGACAAAGCTGGCAAGCGCGTGGCAGTGTGCCAGGAGGACAACGGCGTGCACCAGCTCCGCCAGTGACCAGCTCCACTCGCTGATCTTCAGCAGCTTCTGCAGAACATGGACAGACCAGCAGTGCGACACGGGTAGGTGGGCAGGGTGCTGGCAGCCCCTGGGGATGCTGCCGTTCCCACTGCCATCATGGTCCCTGGCTGATAGCCCTTCCCAGTACCTCAATGTGCTCCTTGGTGATGAGCCACGGCCGGTGCGCCAGGATCTTGTTGATCTCGTTGAGGTTGCGGAGTTTGGGGGGGATGAATTCGAGGCCACGCAGCCACTGGGGGTCGCCCCCTGCCCGCAGGAACTGCAGCACATGCAGGTTCACCAGGTACCGGCACTGGTGCCGGGCCGCTGCCTGCAAAAACAGCACATCAGCATCCGTGCACTTCCCCAGCAGGACAGGCATCGCACACCCACCTCTCGCTCAGCCTCCATATGACATGGTGATTTTGGTCCCTGATGAGAAGCCCACGGCACAGGCTATCTGCTGGAGGTTAAGGAGAGCCTCACAGGGCTGAGCAGAGCCCCCCGTCCCCTCTGGCAGCTCCCAGCAGGGCTCACCATGATGGCGATGTAGTGCCGGCAGTCAAAGGGCAGAGGGCCGTCCATGTGCATCAGGTAGTGCTGTGTCTTGAGGAAGCTGTCGAGGTACTGTGGGTGGTAGCCCATCTGCTGGGTCACGGCCTCCAGCCGCCCTCGGCTTGCCAGCACCTTCACAAAGAGGAACTGGGGGCACTCAGGGTCGCTGTTGGACATCTTCACTACCTGCAGGAAACATGCTCTGCTTAGCTCTCCCCAGAGCAGCCCCTGCTGCAGCAGCACACTCCAGCTAAGCCCAGGCTCTACAAGAGGCAGAGATCCCTCTCCCAGCTTGGTGCTGCCAGAGGGACACTCACGGCTATCAGGCAGAGCACTGCTCAGTGACACAGGTAGCAGGAGGACAGGTAGCAAGACACACAGGTTGGTCTGTGGGAGAAGGCTCTGCACGGTGAGTGGAAGCAAAGGGCAAACCAGGAATGATGTTCCTTGTAGTGTGCAAGGGCAGATCAGGAGAAAACACAGCACAAAATACATTCCAGAATGGAGCAGCCCATCTGCCGGCATGGAGACCTCCTTCCCAGTACCAAGATGTGAGAGAGCTGTGGAAATGGCAGAGGGGGTCCCAGGCTCCTGCCCTAGCAAGCCAAGAGGCAGACCATGTCCTGAGACCTTCCCTGTGATCAGGAGCACACAGAAGAGCTCCCCACGTGTTGCCCAAGCAGACAGCATGGGAGTGGGTCCTGCAGCACAGAGCACAGCTCCGTGCCCACCAGAGAAAACACAGATGGGCAACTCGGCAAGGGGGGCCCAAACACTCCCAGCAATGCCCATGCCAGCCTTGCACCAGGGCCCCAGTCCAGCACAGCTCCAGCCCCTCCTAAGAGGGTGGTGGGAACAGAGAGCAGGGATGCTGGAAAGGCGCCCAGGCAGCTGCCGTGCTCCATCGACCGTGTTGCCCCAATTCCCACCCGACAGCGTGGTCTGCACCTGCAGCCTGCCCACCCCGAGGTACGGGTACAGCAGGTGCTGACCCTTGTCACACGGGAAGTCACAGCTCCTGCTCACATGTGGGAGCCCAGGCAGCGCCCTTGGATGCAAAGGACGCATCTCTTCCCCCAGGCCTGAACAGAAATCTCTCCAGTGAAATTCTGGCCCTGCTGACACCACTGTCTTGTTCCTTCCGCCTGTCTCTCCAGTGCAGTCACCCAAAGGCTGGTGACTGGAGCATGGCAGCAATGGTGGCATAGGAGAAAACCAGGAGCACTTCTGCAAACCACCAAAGCTACAGGGCTGCGTGGCAGAGCAGCCAGGGGTGAGGGGCAGACAGAGCAGGGGTGAGCTGTGTGGCAGCACAGAGCAGTTGCACCCACACAGGCAGTGCAGGAAGCAGCTCGGGCTATTTTCCACCATCCTGCACTTCTGGTGGAAACACCATCGCTCAAGTGTCAAGAGATTTACTTGACATTTAGAGTGTCCACTTCCTCTCCTAAAAGGGGTCCACAAAACCCCAAAACTCAAATTAAAATGGAAAGATGAAAAGTACCAGCTTCTCTGATCGACAGGAGAAGATGAAAGCCAGCAGTGATCTGCAAAAGCCCCCTACAAAGTCCCTCTCCCTGGGGAAGTGAGATGCTGTGAGGACACCCAAGGGGCTACAGCCCCTGGTATTCTCCTGGAGGGCTGAGGTGGAGGAGCCAAGGGCCCTTCCACTCCCCCCCGGGGAAAGGTGGTCCCCATGGCTCAGCCTTTAGCGCTGCCAGCTCTCCTCACTCCACTTGTCCAGGTGGTGATGGAGCAAGCAACCAGGCAGATATGTCTTTGAAGGAGTTGATGAAGAACTGGGAGATGAAGGTGCAGAACAGCCACCTCCTCAGCTCTTAGCCCCTGGCCAGGCTAAACTGCCCACTCCAAAGGCACCAGCTCAGCCGAGGGTGTCTCCTACCGGCAGCCCCTGCCACACTCCCACAGTTCTGCCTCCCCAGCCTCTCGCACTGGCCCCAGTGCCACCTTCCTCATCCTCCTCGGCCACAGCCCTCCTCCTCCTCCTCCCGGAGTGCACCCACTCGCACTCCCGAGCTGCGGGAGCATCGCCTGCCTCGCCAGGGGAACCTTCGTGTGTCCGAGCCCCCTGAACTCTTATCAGGCACCTAAACTGTGTACCCACCACCAACCTCGTCCCCTCCCCGCTCGGCGGACCCCCGGGAGAACGGTGCCCCGGTGCTCCCGGCCGGCAGCCGTGAACACATAAAGAAGGCAGGAGGTTGAAGAAGCCCGGACAGCGCCGGGATGTGCGGGAGAGGGCCCGGCGGACCCCGCCGCGCCTCTCCGCCCGGCCGGGGCTCATCCCTTCGCCCGGCGAGACCGCGGCTCCGTCGGTACCGGTGGCTCCTCCGATATATTCGCTGGACACGGCGCCGCGGCAGCACCTCTCGCCCGGCCCTTGTGCCTGGGTATTCGAGAGGACGGGGGAAGTAGGAGTGCCTGTGGCAGGGGCCCCTACGGCGGTGCCGGCGGTCGGTACCCGGGGCCGGTACCCCGGGCCCCATTGTGCGGGCGGCGGCGGCAGCGCCCCCGGTGAGCGGCGCGGGCAGCGCAGGCGAAGAGAGAAAAACAAGTTTGATTGGCAGTGATGGAGCCACGGCGCCTCCCGCATCCCGCACAAAGGGGACGGGGACGCCACCGCCGCACCGGGACCGGCACCGGCAGCAGGAGCAGGACCAAGATCAAGACCAAGCCGCCGGGCGCGGCATCGTGAGAGCGCAGCCTCGCCGGCCCCGCGCACCGCTAGCGGGCAGCGGGAATGCCCCGGCCTGCTGGTGCCGCAGCCGTGCCCGGCCTGGTGGCGGCGAGCAGGGCGAAGCCCGGTGCTCCTGTACGGGCTCCAGTGGTGGCGGCGGGGCGGGTCCTACCTGCCCCGGCAGCCGCTGGCATCGGCTTCCTCGGGGGTGCTCCACGCTCTGGGGACACACGATCATGGTGAGCCCGTGCCGTGCCGTGCCGTGCCGTGCCGAGCCGAGCCGAGCCGAGCCGAGCCGAGCCGAGCGCAGTCCCGGTGCCCGGTGCCCGGTGCCGGTGCCCCCGCCCGGTGCGGCCGGCGGCAGCGCAGAGCCGGCACCGCGGCAGGCAGGGGGGCGGGCCCGGCTGCGCCAATCGCTGCCGCCAGGGGGCGGCCGCCGCCGCACCACGTGGGCAGGGCCGGAAAGTTACCGGGGCCGGGCGCGCAGGCCCCGCCCCCGCCGGGGTGGGCGGGGCCCGGGCTGCCCCGCCGCTGGGGGGCGCTGCGGCCGCTCCCGGGCACCGCGGGGCGCGGAGGGGAGCAAGGCCCGGGACCCCGGCCCGGGACCGGCGGAGCTCGGGCACGGCTGTCTGAGGGCCCGGCTGTCTGAGGGCCCGGCTGTCCAAGGGTACGGCTGTCTGAGGGCACGGCAGTGCCAGGACCCGGCTGTCTGAGGGCACGGCTGTCTGAGGGCACGGCGGTGCCCCGGCACGGCTGTCCGAGGGCACGGCTGTCTGAGGGCACGGCTGTCTGAGGGCACGGCTGAGGGTCCCATTCTTCTCCCAAGCAAGCAGTGATACGATGTGCTCTTATGTGCCTCTGCCAGGGAATGTTGAGGTTGGACACAAGGAGGAATTTCTTCCCAGAAAGGGTGGTCAGACATTGGATTAGACTGCTCAGGTGGGCGGTGGAGTCGGTGAAGCTGGAGGAGTTTAAGGAACTGGTTGACATGGTGGTGTTCGGACGGAGGTTGGACTCGATGATCTCCAGCGTTTTCTCCAGCATAACTGAATCTGGGGTTCTGTAAGAGCAGCTGCAGGGGGCTGCAGTCAGAGCTGGCCAGAAAGGTCTGGTCACCTGCAGGGACAGCAGCGGTGGCTTTGGGCTGCAGGTGGCCCCAGAAGCGGTTGGACAGCCCAGAGCAGAGCCCATTGCCCAGTGAGGTCACAGCACACTGCCCAGGTGTGCAGAGAGCCCCATGAGACAGCCGGGACGGGGCTCACCACCCACGAGCTTGATGTTGATCGATGAAACATATTGCCACTGTGAGCCCGGGAGGGCACAGCTGGGACAGTAGGACTGGCCCCTGTCTCACTGTGTGCGAGAGGTCGGAGGTGCTCAGGCGTTGGGCCTCCAGCGGTGCTTCCCCCAGACCCTGCAGAATGAGCCTGGGCAAACCCTTGGCGGGCAGAGCTTTACTGCCACGGGAAACGAGACACAGGCGAAGGAGCAGCGAGGCCTGGGGGGAATGGCCAGGATGACACAGTGGCTTGCCATCGGAGCCAGCACAGGCAGGACACAGGAACAACCACAAAACCATGGATGAAAGGCAAAGAGGAAATTTATTTTCATTACCTCACCAACTGCAGGACCCCCGGAGCAGCACCCAGGCAGAGGCACATGAGCAGGGATGCAGGCACTGTGGATCTTGGTCCACCCTAAAGGATCACTGAACCTGCTGTTTTTGCCTGTTTATCAAGGATTTGTGCAGTTGTGGTTTACCACTGTGATTTGATCTTTCCCACGGCAGGCCAGGAATCTCAAGCATGTTAAATAAGGTGCCACTAAGTCTATCACAGGCCTGTGTTATCTAAACATAGCAGTTCTACTTACTGAATACACAAAGCTAAACAACGATGAGTATGGTATATGTGTTTTTCCTACATCAGCTGCAAGGCACTTGAGCATATTTACAATCTTTCTTGCCTATCTTTCCTTACTTTTCCACACTTGGCCCCCCTGGGACTCCTCATCCTGTGTGTCCCCACCAGTTGGCTGGTGGCTCCTGCCTGCTCAGCTGCAGCTGCCCACTCACCAGGACACGGCCCGGGGTGTGCTTGTGGGCACCTCGGAGCAGGGAGGGGCAGGAAACAAGACCCGGGGTCCAGGGCATTTGGCAGAGCCATGGTAGGAGCGAGGAGCAGGGCCTGAGGAGCAGTCAGGTTCGGGCAGCAAAGCTGTGGAGAATGGGGCATGCAGGGGTGCAGGAGTGTGTCACGCTCTCCCGTAGCTGTTCTGGTAGGGGCTGAGCTCACTGGGGGTGGCTGGGGGCCCAGGCATTGGCGGTGGTGCATGATTGCTGCTGTCCCAGAGGGGCTCGTGGCTCTCCTTGGGTGGCAGCTCAGTCACATAGCAGATGCTCTCGCTGTAGTTGGGCTTGAAGCTCTCCACAACATCTTTGGGGACTCCAGTCCATTCCTCCAGGGAGCAGAGCGGGGTGAGAGGAGCAGCCATCCAGCCCAGCCCCTACCCCACGCCGCTGGGGTGAGCCCAGGGCAGGGCTGCCTGCACTGCCTTACCTGGAAATTGCCATTGTGGGTGATGAACAGCTCATCAAAATTCTTGCTGGGGTTGGGAATTCGGGGCATCAGGATGACCCACACCCTGTGCAGGAGAGGCGTGTTAGAGGGAAGAGCCCCAGTGCTGCGGCGCCCAGTCAGCTCCCGCACTCACCTTTCCATGCGCACCAGCAGGATGACAAGGACCAGCAGGAGCAGGCAGGAGGCGATGGGGACCAAGACCGTGCGGATCCCAAACCAGTAGAGCTGTTCCTCCGTGCCTGGAAAGAGCGGGGGTGACACTGATCCCCAGACAGCACACCACCAAGGCAGTGGGGTGGGCCTGCAGGTGGTCCTTCGTGGGTGGCTCACGGCAGGGCTCAGCTGGGAAAAGAGCATGGAGAAGGAGCCTGTCCCCAAGCCCTGCCATCCTGTCACCATAACTAGCTGGTGACCCTGCCCTGGCCCAGCCATGCCTTCCAGTGCTAAGAAGCCCCTGGCAAAAGTCAGCAGGTCCCACTGGCGGGGTGTGTTTTGCTTCCAGAAGTGCAAAGGGTGCTGCTGCTAGCAGCCCACATGCCCAAATGGGTCTTGTCCCTACAGCTGCTGCCTCAGGCCATTCTCTGCTTGCTTAGCCATCTCTCGCCTGCTGAGCCCTGCCATGCTCCAGTCCATCCTCTCCCACTGCAGCCCTCAGAACATACCCTTACTGGTGGAGTTGCTGCCCCAGATGACAGGAGCGCTCCACTCGCTCCAGAACTGCGTTCTGCCACAGTATTTGTTGACCTTGCTGCGCACATAGAAGGTGTAGGACTTCTCATAGTCCACGCTGGGTAAGGAGAAGACATCTCCGCTCACCGAGAGCTCCTGCAGAGACACGAGCCCTGTGCTGCTGGCTGGGATCACCTTGGAGGCTGGCGTGCAGCTCACCCACCCCCGGGCACAGCCACAGAGGCGCTGTGCGCAGGGCTCTCACCATCCAGCTGGTGTCCTTGTTGCTCTTGTACTTGACAGCGTGCTCCAGGCACTTGTCTTTGGGGTACGGGGAGGCCCAGGTCAGCTGCAGCTGATTGTTGCTCATGTTGTGGATGGTCAGGTTGACAGGTGCCTCTGGTTTCACTGCAAGGGACGGGTAATGCCCAGTGAGGGCTGGCCCCATGGCCAGGGCCCTGCTGCCAGCCGGGAGCTCCCAGGGGAGCTCTGATAACCCACAGCCCTGCAGAGGAGAGGGGGGGTCCCCCCACCACTCTGTACCCAGGTCCTGCAGCTCCATGCGCTTGCTGGGGATCTCCAGGGTCTTGCCACCAACGCTGGCATTGATGAGAACGTGGAAAGGCTGGAACTGGATGAGCTCATTCTGCTTGAAGTGGCAGCCGACCCTGACACCCTGGTCCTGCAGGTAGTGCTTGCACTCCACCTCCTTGTCAGACATGTTCTTGTACCTGTGCCACAGTGGGTTACCAGGACTCCCCAAGGCCTCACATGCCCCAGCCCTCTCCAGGACACCTCTCCCCTGCACATCCCATTCTGCTCGCTCTGGACACAGAGCTTGCCCCACCCCGGGTGTGGGGAGGAGGAGGGGCCTGATGCCAGGACCAGCAAAGCTGGCAGCAGCCCCCCTGCACAGGGACCCACTGCTGGACCCACTGTAGGACTGGCCATAGGGCAGGGGCACCTACCAGTAGAAGAGGGAGTAGTTGACTGTGGGCATCTCTCTGTTCCCCCACGTGCAGTTCATGTACTCCTCATTGAAGAGAACACACTCCACCCCTGCAAGCAACAGACAATGCTGGGCACGGCAGCGGTGGGTGGCTGTGCCAAGGCCCAGGGCCGCACCGGAGAGACGTGGCACGTGCCAGATCCCCCCGTATCCCTGTGAGCCTCCCTCTGTGTCAACCAAACAAACTCATCAGCCAGCACTGCAGGGGCAGGAGAAAGCCAGAGTCGAGCTTTCCTGGGTTGTAATGTAACGCAATGGAGCAAACAGGCTGTTCCTACACAGATGGAGAAACAGTGGAGATGGAGGGCACCTTCCCGCCAGCCCAGGAGGTCCAGGGATACAGAGGGGCTTTTTCCACAGAAAGCTGTTGTTCTACTGACAGCCAGACAAGGAGTGGATTTTTTTCTCAGGAAACAGTGGCTGGGACGAGAGTGCCAGGTGGAAAGAAAAGCCTCTGTGTCCTGTCACCTTGCTCTGCACAGCACTACTGAGGTGACCAGGAAGGAAAGGGCAGCTGGTGCAGATCCACCGACCAACCTGGCCAGCACCCACAGGTAGCACAGACCAATAGGATTTGCCAGTAGAGCGACAGAGCACTGCAGGACTAGTAGCCAGGGGGCTGGTGGGGGCAGAAACGCTCCAGCACCGCAGTGGGCACAAGGACACCCCAGCAGGGCTCCCTGCCCGACCCTCCTGGCAGCCCCACTGCAAGGGGCCACGTAGGTGCCGCAGGTCCTGGGCCACGTCAGGGGGCCCCGGGCCCCTGGTGTGTGCCACAACAGCACGCCAGCCCACAGAGTCCCACATCCTGTCCTTGCCCGCCATCACTGCGGAGCTCCATTCCCCAGCCCCAGCCACAGAAGGGGCCCGTGGCCTTCCCGTGTGCCCCCTTACCTGGGTGGCCGTGGGCAGCAGCGGGGTAGGGACCTGGCCCGCAGAGGAGGAGGAGGGCAGGCACGAGGAAGGTGCCAGGAGCTGCCATGGAGGCTGCTGACGGGGGACGCGTGCGAACAGCCTCAGCCAGGGCTGCCGCTTCCGCACCACACGGCTTCCTGCCCCACGGCACCGCCTGCTGCGGGGCCCACCCTACCTGCTGCCCCACGGGCCGCCTGATGGGCACCATGGCTCGCTCCATGGGGTCCCACAGCTCATCCCAGCGGGACCCCATGGCTCATCCCAGCAGGACCCCATGGCTCATCCCAGTGGGACCCCATGGCTCATCCCAGCGGGACCCCATAGCTCATCCCAGTGGAACTCCATGGCTCATCCCACTAGGATACCACAGCTAACCCACTGGGACTCCACGGCACATTCCCACTGGCACCCCATGGCTCATCCCACCGGGACTGTGTCACCCTCCCTGCCCAGTTCCCACGCCTCACACCTCTTGGACCTCCCAATTCATCCTGCCGTGTTCCCACGGCTAATGCTGTAGGGATCACCGCCAGGGGCACGGCTGGGATGGGGATCCCAACGCCCAGCCCGCCTGGATCCCTGGGAGCATCACCGGCAGGCACCGAGGGGGTCGGAGGGGGTGGCTGCAGGGAGCGTCACAGCGGGGCTTGTGTGTGTGCGACAGTCCGGCCGGTGTCCGCGGGGGCTGCTGCCGGTGCGGTGATGGCCGGGCTCCCGGAGGTGCCCCGGTTTGGGGGCCGGCGAGCAGCCCGGCCCGGGGGCGAGCGGGGCCGGTGTGGAGCGATCGTGCGCGGACACGCCGCCGGCCCGGCGCCTCCGCCGGGGGGCGCGCGCGCCCCTCGGGCCGCCTCGTCCCTCCTCGACACTTTCCGGCTTCGCTCGGAGCGGGCTCAGGCCGCCCCGGCACTGCTCGGGACTCTCCGGCGGCGCTCAGCTCTTTTTGTCCTCGCTCGTCCCTGCTTCGGCGACGCTCGGCTCTCTCCGTTCACTCTCGGATCTCTCCGTCTGCGCTCGGCACTCTTCGTATTTCCTCGGTGCGGTCACAGCGCTACTCGGGTTTCTCCGTCAATTTTCGCCATTCTTCGGCAACACTCGGGCCTTTCCGGTGACGCTCGGGACTCTCCGTCCCCCTTCGGTCCGGCTTCGGCGGCGCCCACCTGCCCCGGCGCAGCGCGCAGCGCGCAGGCGCGGGCGGCCCCGGCGGCCCTTGTTGTGGCCCGGCCGCCCCCGCCCGGCCGGCCCGCCATGGCGGCCTTCGGCGTCCTCAGCTACGAGCACCGCCCGCTCAAGCGCCCGCGCCTCGGCCCGCCTGACGTGTACCCGCAGGACCCCAAGCAGAAGGAGGTGCGCGGGCCGGGCGTGTTGTGGGGGGGGACCCGGGCTGCGGGACCGCTGTGCCGGGACCGGACCTGAGAAAGCGCCGGGTTAGCGGCGCGAGGGCCGGGAGCGACGTCCCGCCGGGACCCCGGGGCTGGGGGGCGCTGGCCGGGCCGGGGGAGCCGCGGTCTCCGTGTCCCAGCAGCGGCCTGGGCGGTGCCTGGTAGCGAGGGCTGGGGGCGGTCGGGGGAGCAGCCGGGCCTCGCCTGGTTCAGCCCCCGCGGTGCGGACAGAAGCTGCGGCGACGGGCGCGGAGAGGCCGTGCCGGGCCCTGCTGACCGGCCTTCCCCCGCAGGATGAGCTGACTGCGCTGAATGTCAAGCAAGGCTTCAACAACCAACCGGCGGTCTCTGGGGATGAGCACGGCAGTGCCAAAAATGTCAATTTCAACCCGGCGAAGGTGAGGGACGTCCCGACGGTCGAGGGCAGGTTTGGCAGGGCAGGTGGCTGGATCCTGGACAGTCCTGGGTCTCGTTCCTTCCCTGTGTCAAGAACTAGGCGATCTTTGCCTTTTGTATCAGTGTTTTTAAGACTTCACCCTCCGTTTCTGTAGAATCCAAGGCCTGCATTCATTTAGAACTGTGTTCCACCTCTGAAAGAGCGGGTTCTTGTCTGGCTCAGTGCATCTTAGGGGCAGGTCTGTGTCTGCAGTCTTCATTAAACCAGCATCTAGGACTCCTTGAATTCCGCAATTAAGGCACAAGGCTTGATAGTAGGAGAGAGAAACTTCTTATTGGTTTGGTTCCATGATGGCCGTGGTAAAAGGAAAGTACGGTTTCATGAAACATCTGGAAATTTAAAAATGGGAGTTATATAATAGACTTCAACTCCATTTTTCCAGTCTCTGAAATCAAGATGTTGACTTCCTGACAAAACAACTAGTAATGACCTGGATTGGAAGGCAGTCAATAAGCACAGGATATTTGTTTTCCTTGGCTGACTTCTGTAGGACGAGCCTTCTGTCTGTTTTGACAAATATTTTTAAAGAGTTGTGTCCATCTCAACTTGAGTCCCTGCTTGCTTATTGGATGAGTTGTCTAGACACATTCATCTCTGCAAGTATAGCAAAGGAGTTATTGGCAGTTACTTTGTGTTTCAAAAGCTGTTAATGGTGAGACTCCTGGTAGGAATGATAAATGGTATTTTAAGTACACTGATCTGGTTTTTGACCTCGGAAATGTAATAAATCCTTTTTTTTTTTTCCTTCTCCTCCAGATCAGCTCAAATTTTAGCAGTATCATTGCAGAAAAGCTACGGTGCAACACCCTGCCTGACACGGGGAGACGGAAACCCCAGGTCAATCAGAAGGATAACTTTTGGCTGGTAACAGCACGTTCTCAGAGTGCCATAAACAACTGGTTCACAGATCTGGCTGGAACTAAGCCTCTTACTCATCTTGCTAAGAAGGTATGTTACAGGAGAGGCAGCCTAGCAGGGCAGAGAATTTAATCTGTGCTTGTTTCTGGAGGTTTTCTGAAGGTCTTTACTGTTTGGAGAAGTTCCTTGTCTATACATCTTGTGAAGTTTTCAGCTTGAAGAGTGGATGTAGGATTTGTAGTGGAAGTGTAGGATGTAGGATGACTATAGTCATGCACACTTTGAGATCTGCTCTCCTGGCTGTTATTTTAAAGTGTGTTCAGCTTTACCTTTTGGCTTGTAGGACATCACTGATTTATTTTAAGGTTCCATTGTTTTCAGAAGAGCTGCCACTGTTGCCTTTGGTCTGTTGTTTAGATTAGGACATTTCTGTTGTGGAGGGTTTCTCAAGTTCTCAAAAGTCATAGTGAGAATTACTGCAAATAAAATCACCTAAATGACTTCCCAGACTTGGGAAGTGAGGTGTTTCTGCTTTTCAGCAGAGGAGGGTACATGTGCTATCACTCAGTCTTGGCCAGGCTACAGTATTTCTATGCCCTGGAGTCTAGGGGTAGATATTTACCTTATAGCTGTGAATTCTGTAGAGTATGACATTTTATCAGGTGCCTAGGTTTGGAAAGACAGGCGTCTGCTAAGGAAGGCAGGAGCCTCCTCTGAAATGGAAAAAATGTAGACCTCCCTCCCTCCAAATTGTTATAAATTTGAAATTAAGGGGGGGTTCTCAGGTAAAAATATGGGAGCAGGAATAACAGTTCTTTATTAAGGAAGAAAATAAAAAAATAAAATAAACAATGCAGTGAACCAAAACAACACTGACAGAGTCAGAATACAGCCTGACACCCTGTTAGTCAGGGTGTTGGTGGCAGTCCAATGGGAATTGTGGCTGCAGTCCTCCTGGAGTGTCAGGTGTGCTTCTGTTGGAGCAGTGATCCTCTAGGAAAGGGTGTAATCTTCCTTTGAAGACCCAGTGGAAGAGGCAGCTGTTCCTCTGGGAAATACAGTGCAGGAAAAGCCGTGCTGGTGTTCCAGAAACTCAAGATTATACCCAGGTAGGAATGCTTGGCTCCTCCCTCTGGGCAGAGCATCTCCCAGTGGGATGTTCCAGTTCTTATCAGTCCTGCAGTGACATTCAATAGCCCATTATCAGCAGATGTCTCCCCTGAGAGAGGATGGGCTGTGCAAGAGATAAGGAAAACTGCCCACTTACCAGAAGACAACTGCCACACAGATGGCAAATGGAAACATCTTGCCTTTCAGTCTGGGACATCAGGCATGGTAGCAATGGAGATAGCTCTCTCTCAGTGGAAGCCTACAAACAAGGTGCTTGTTAATCTGGCATGCACTGTGGAAAAAAACATAACTCCTAGTTGCAAAATGGTCTGAGTCAGTCCTGGGGGGAAAATAAAGTAATCAGATTTTCCCAGAATCTGACTCTTCATAAACTTAGTCCTTCTTTGTGTTTTGACTATCAGTTTCCTGAGGTCATGGTGAAAGCTTGAACCTTTCATGGTTTTCCCCTGTTTTCCTGCTATGAGCTCCATCCCTTTTCATGAACTTAGATGTGAAAGACCAACTGTCAGTAGCCAAGTAGTCTGACTTTCAGGCATCAGAGAGTAACTGGGAAGAATGTAGGAAACGTAGCAGGTAAATGAACATCAGTAATTCAGGGACTTGAAGGTACCTGCCAAATGGACCTGTTTTTTGTGAATTTTTTTCATTCCTCTGTGAAAACACACATACTTTTGCTCTCCAGAGTGTTGTGTGGAAATGAGCCCCACAGCTGCACTTTTCCCTATGATGTGTTATTGCTTTCTGGTTTATAGTCCTGCAGTCTCATGATTTCACTGGTATCCTCCTATGTTATATCTTGAATTTTGAATCTTGGATTAATGAATTCCTTCCTACTAGGTACTCAGTTCCCGGATTCTCGCAGTCTTCTGTTGAATATTCATGATATTTTGAGACTTCTGTAACCCCTTGGTTTCATATACAAAGCGAAGAGTCCTATCTTCACTTTGCATGGCAGATACTCTGTCCTGAGTCTGTATCTTTCATAGCTCTTTATGTGCTCTCTGGAGGATAACCTCCAAGATGTTTGCAGGATTCAGGGCATGGATTTACAGTGTTGTAATTACGTTTTTTGTGTTCTTTCAATTTGATTTGTTTCTGTTTGTACTGAAATGCAACTGTTGCTTTCTGACCACAAGTGAATTTTGGCAGTGCTTGGTTCAGTTTTCCCTCTCTATTTTATTACAGGTGCCCATCTTTAGCAAGAAGGAAGAGGTCTTTGGTTATTTGGCAAAATACACTGTTCCAGTAATGAGAGCAGCATGGCTCATCAAAATGACTTGTGCCTATTATGCTGCCATCACGGAAACAAAGGTGAAAAAGCGTCATGTCATTGATCCCTTCATTGGTAAGCACTCTGTGTGCAGCACTGGGTTTGTCCATCACAGCTGTTTCCTTCTAAACCTGCTCTTGATTAGTAAGAGGTAGCCTGGAAATCCAAATAAACTTGTTTCCTGCTATTAAATCCTTAGGTTCTGATGTGAGTAACTGTCTGAACAGCAGGCCCACCTGTAAAAGTATACTGAAAAATAAGTCTTAGCAGCCATAAATGCTTCCTGGGAGTCTTACTTTTTCCCTGTTAAGTTCTACTGAGCTCCTTTGCTGCTTTACCTGTTTTTTACTTACCATATAAAGATTGTAAAGTAGAAATTTAGTGATGACTGATTAGCTACTTCCCAAGTGAATATGTACATTTCTCAGACAATTTTGGTATGTTACTCCCTGTCTGTGTTTCCAGTTTCATTAAGCATTACTGGGTAACATCCTTTGCATCCTGGCCTGCTCCAGATTGCTGTGGTCTAGAAGAGTTCCCCCGACTGTGTTCTGTTTTTTTTGGCTTTCTGCCTATGCACCACCCTGGTTCTTTCCTGCTTATCTTCGCCACAGTGCTCACTGCTAACTTGTTTTCTCCAGAATGGACACAGATCATCACCAAGTACCTGTCAGAGCAGCTGCAGAAAATTGCAGAGTTCTACAGACAGCTCCCAGGGCAAGGCTGTGGTTCACCATCAGGACCGATGCCCCAAGAGGTGGAACAGGCTTTGAAGCAGTGGGACTACAATGAGAAACTGGCTATGTTCATGTTCCAGGTGAGGGACTGGCAGGGGCTGCTGGGTCGATGTGAGCAGAGGAGGGCAAGGCGAGTGGATGCCAAGTGATTTATTTCTGCAAGATGCTCTCTATCCTAGTGAACAGACCACTAGGACTAGGTGCAATTCTGAGCTCAGTAATAGGACAGGGGTAGCATACAACTGTGAAAACCTCCAGGGTTATTTCCACTGTTGGAGTGCAAGTGCAAGCTGCTGCTGCTCTGCCTTGCCTTAGTGGAGGTTACTTCAACTTTCATCCATTTGCTCTGCTTTTATCTGTGTGCAGGATGGCATGTTGGACCGGCATGAATTCCTGACGTGGGTTCTCGAATGCTTTGAGAAGATACGGTCAGGAGAAGATGAATTTCTGAAAATGCTCCTTCCTTTGCTGCTAAGGGTGAGAAAAACACTCTTAACTTGTTTTAGGAAAGTGCTGACTTCTGCTTTGCCATCCCCTTCCTATTGCCTAAGGGGATAATGAGTTGTTTTGCACCAAGAACACCAGGGAGTGTCCCTATAAGCATCCTTCTTAGCTCATGGAAGGATGTCTTTTTAGTCCGGCAGTTTTCCAGTTTTTATTCTCCTTTACCCATTTTCCCTGCACTGGACTTGGTAATCCCTGCCCGTGCCAGAGCTGTGATAGTTCCACTGATTATGTGCCAGTACATGGAAACATGGAAACTGCTTCTCTCTTTCCTTCCTTCTCTCTTTCCTTCCTTCTCTCTTTCCTTCCTTCTCTCTTTCCTTCCTTCTCTCTTTCCTTCCTTCTCTCTTTCCTTCCTTCTCTCTTTCCTTCCTTCTCTCTTTCCTTCCTTCTCTCTTTTCGCTCCTCTCTTTTCGCTCCTCTCTTTTCGCTCCTCTCCTCTCCTTCTTTCTTTCTGTCTCTTGCAACAGATTCTGGGCAAATCTTTGAAGCTCTGGGTAGGCTGGGTGTGGGTACATTTTTATACATTAAGTCATTGCCAGAGAGCATTTCAAGGGTTTTTCTGATGCTTAGTAGTCAGTGAGTGATCCGTGGTGCTAAGGAACTCTCTGTAAAAAGGAACTGCCTCTTCAAGGCAGTGTCACACAGTGCAGTGCATTGGGAAGGTCGGGGTTTTCTCATGTGCTCCTTGTGACACGGATGTTTGCCCCCCCTTCCATCTTCCCTGCAGTACTCTGGAGAGTTTGTGCAGTCTGCGTACCTGTCCAGACGTCTGGCCTACTTCTGCACCCGCAGGCTTGCTATGCAGCTGGACGGTGCCGGTGGGCACCCGCCGCACATCCTGTCTGCCCAGACAGGGAATGCTCTTCCTTCAACTCCCACCCCTCAGCCAGCTGCAGGGAATCCTCCCCCCAGCCCTTTCAGCGACTTACTACTGTGCCCCCAGCACCGGCCAGTGGTGTATGGGCTCAGCTGCATCCTTCAGGTAGGTTTAAGTAATGGTGATTCCGAGGTCAGCAGGGACAATTTGTGTGCCATCACAGAAAAATTATTACAGCCTGAGTCAGCAGTAAGTACAGAAATATCAAACCATTATTATCTTTGCTGATGTGTTACAGAGCTTTTGTGAGACAGTGCTGTAGCAGTGCCCTTGACTGACTTGCATAAGAAAAATGAGTTGAAATAGAGCCTTTTGCTCTACTCACAGGTGTCTCGCATAGCTGGGAAAGCCTTATAAAAGAAGGGATGAGAAAGAAAGAAAGGGTTATTTCCCATGTGTATATCAATAGCAGGTTTTCATCCAGGAGAGGAAATTATGCCAGAAATGAAAGTGCTTTGTAATTTTGTCAACTCTTAAAAACAAACATCCCCTCATCAGAAAAAAAAAGTTCCCACAGAATAAAAATAAAACAACCCACAACCAAACAGCACACACAAGAAATAGACCCCACTTTAGGGAAGAATGTAGTGGTTTAGGAGTGGTAGCAGGCTGTGCTAGGTGGGATTGATTAAACGTTACATTGCAATAAAAGGGCAAAGTTGCCAACGCCTTACTGATAGATGTTTGAAGAACAGGTGCTGTTGTGACATTGTGGGGTTCAGTCCTTACTGTCCTGTGTCAGGAGAGGCAAGTTCTGTTCAGTGTGTGCATTTGTTCATTATTGTGTTTTTCTCCTTCAAGAGGAGAGTGACTAGGTGAGGTGGGTCCATGCAGGAGTGGAGATCATTTCTTCCAGGGGAGAAAAGACTTGTTAAAGCAGAGAAGGTTCCAGAGAGTGCAGGATACAGCAGGAGTTGGAGAGGAAGAGAGCACAAAATTGTGAATCTGCTGCTCAAGAGAGAAACTTGAGATGAAGGAGCCCTGGCAGGATCAAGAAGCAGTCAGCCAGCTCTCAGAGAAAAAGAAAATTCCTATAGTACAGTTGGCTAAAAGTAAGGATCTTTATAGAAGCAGGGGTTAAAGAGCCATGTAGGGTTATAAATAAACCCTTTGCATTCTTATTAAGTCTTGTTTGCTTTCTGTTGAAGTTTAGAGGGTTTTTTTTCTATTTTCTATGTGATAAAACATGTCTCTAATATAAAAGTCTTGTATTTGGGGAGCTTACTTTAGGGAAAATAGATGAGCATATCTACCTCAAAGGTTTGTCTGATTTGGAGTTCAGACAAAAAGTTTAAACAGTTGACATTGGTAAATGATAGTCTGATCTTTAGTATGTCTCAGTGGAAACAGGTGCATTTCTAAGAATTTCCATAATTCCAAGAATGTACATAATTAACCTTTGCTGAAATGTTCTCAAGATAAACCGATTCTTTGGTTTGAGGGTCTAAAACAGCTTTGTGAGCCAGAAAATGTAGGGGAATATCATAGGAATTGTTTAGTGAAGTTTTGTCTGTGTTTATGTGAGTGTACAAGATCATAAAATAATGAGAATGCATATACCATGGTATTGTTACTATAATAATCAGACTAATGATTATCAAACAAAATGGTTTAATTAATTTAGGTCTGTTATCTCATATTTCTTCTCAGACTTTACGTGCAGTTGTAAGTCACTAATGTAAATGCTGCTTCTGGACCATGAGGGTTGGATTGTGCGTTGGGGGTGTGAGTTTGTATGATCCAAAGGGTTTTTCAGAGCTTAATACAAAAGAAAAAAACCCAACCCACCCAGACAGTAAATATGCTGTATAGAGGCTAATGAGTGCCTGGGCAATATGATAAAGTAGTGGTTAGTTCTGTAGAAATGTAACTTAATTGTTTTGGCCTTTATTTGCTCAGTGACATTGGCTTTTCTGTCTGTTGCAGAGTATCATTTTGTGTTGCCCGAGTGCCCTTGTGTGGCATTATTCCTTGACTGATAGCAGGATAAAGACTGGCTCTCCATTGGACCACCTGCCTATAGCCCCATCCAACTTGCCCATGCCAGGGGGGAATTCAGCCTTTACACAGCAGGTGAGCAGCCTTCAGAAAAGGGAGCTCTTGTGGTTTGGGATAACAGCTGTATCTTAGCTCTTTCAGAATTTTCTTTTCATGTTGTGTGATAAGCAGATCTGGAAGTACTGTCTCAATCCCTGGGAATTAAGTGTCTCATTCTGCTATAAGCCAGATAGTGATGTCCTTGGAAGATGGGCAAAATCTAACTTTAAATAGAATTGCTGTCAATCTCTTTGTTTTCTAATAATTTTGTTCACAGGACTTCTAAGGCATCCTTTTGTATGTTTACACAAGTCCATTGTTTCTAGGTTCGGGCAAAGCTGCGTGAAATTGAACAGCAGATAAAGGAACGTGGCCAGGCTGTGGAGGTTCGCTGGTCATTTGACAAGTGCCAAGAAACCACAGCAGGTAACTTGCTGTAGGTTAAAGTTTCTTTCCCCCTGATCCATGTGCTACTCTGACAAAACTTCTGTCTGGCTATTCTTTTTGATTTTTTCCTATTTACTACTGGTTGTATTTACTGTCAGCAGTAAGATATGGCTCTTCTTTTTTTGCAGAGCAAAATCTTACAGGGGTCGATTTCTTTAGGTATAGGGGGAGTTTCTGTTACTAGGAGCTGAAAATATTTACCAAGGAACTATACTCTTGTCTGTGTGCCATGCTTTCTCCTAAAATCTCCTGTTGGCCCCAGTGAGAGTCAGGGTATTAAGATGGGTGGACCCCTGCCTTACTGGTACAGCTTTCCTTGGGTAGTGAGCCCAAGCCAGTGAGCTCACAGAAACTTCTTATAGAATTGTGGAATGGTCTGGGTTGGAAGAGACCTTAAAAATCAAGTGGTCTCAATTCTCCTGCCATGGGCAGGGACACCTTCCCCTAGATCTGGTTGCTCAGGACCAATCCAGCCTGGCCTTGAACACTTCCAGGAATATGGAGCATCCACAACCTCTCTGGGCAACCTGTGCCACTCTTTCATCACCCTCACAGGGAAGAATTTCTTCTTAACATCTAGTCTGAGTCTCTTCTCTCTCAGTTTAAAACCATTCCCCTTTGTCCTGCCCTTGTAAAAAGTTTCTCTCAAGATTTCTTGTAAGCCTGCCTTAGTGTGATAGGTGACAGATCCTTTTCAGGCTGAACAATCCCAACTGTTCCAGCCTTTCCTCCTAGGAGAGGTGTTCCGTGCCTCTGATCACCTTCATGGCCTCCTCTGGACTCGCTCCAGCAGGTCCATGTCCTTCCTGTGCTGAGGACCCCAGAGCTGGAGGCAGGTGGGGTCTGACCAGAGCGGAGCACAGGGGCAAAATCCCCTCCCTCTTTCCCCTGCTGCCCACAGGGCTTTGGCTGCAGTCCAGGACACACTTGGCTTTCTGGACTGTGAGTGCCCATGGCTGGGTCCTGTCCAGCCTCTCATCCCCCAGCATCCCTGAGTCCTTCTCTGCAGGGCTGCTCTCAATCTGTTCATCCCCCATCCCGGATCAATACTGGGGTTGCCCTGCCCCAGGTACAGCACTTTGTACTTGGCCTTGTTGAACCTCATGAGATTCCCATGGGCCACTGCTGGAGCTTGTCCAGGTCCCTGTGGATGTCATCCATCCTTCAGGACTATCAACCAAACCACTCGGCTTGGTGTCATCTACAGACTTGCTGTGGGTGCACTTGATCTGTGTGTCTGTCACCACTCATCACTGATGTCCATTGGGACTTTGAGCCTTTGGCCACTGCCATCTGGATGTGACTGTCCAACCAGTTTCTCATACACTGAACAGTCCAGCATGCCTAGTGCTGTGTAGGCCCTCACATTGTCAGAAAAAACACTATTTTGACAGCAACACCAGCCGTGGAGCCATGTATTAATAGACTGGGCCCATCTGTTTCTTCCAATGTCGTTGTCTGTAACTGGAAGGATAGAAGAGAAAACAATCTCTGTTCCAGAATCCCTTTCTAATGGTCAGTTCCAAGGTCCTGAAGTCCTTTTTGATTGTCTTTGGATTACACTCGCGACTTCATCTCCTTCTCTGTGGGAGACCAGTACAGTCTGAGGGGTGGACCAGGCTAGGAAGTTTCACAATTTCATGTCCTTAACCTGGGCACCAGGAATGCAAACAGACTTCCCTTAAAGAAGGGTCCATCTGGCAATTGGATAAAGGGTCCAAACCCTTTCTTCCACTTAGAAGAGAATCACCTACAGCTACAACCCATCTTTTCTTCCTTGTGGAGCTGGTCTTGATATGAAATGTAGGCCTTTCTGACCTTAGCTGACCTTGGCAACACATCTGGTGTTGCTCTAGAGTCTGTTGTACCAGGTGCCAAATACACATTTTTCTCCTCTGTTCTCTTCTAGGTTTCACTATTGGCCGTGTATTGCATACCTTAGAAGTTCTGGACAGTCACAGCTTTGAAAGATCTGACTTCAGCAACTCTTTGGATTCCTTGTATAACAGGATATTTGGGCTGGGTCCAACCAAAGACAGTCATGAGGTGCTCTGGGACTTGGCTGCTGGGCCCTGGTCTTGAATTTGGCTGTGTTCTTGTTTATAACCACACTGTTATTGTCCTGTGTCTGCAGAGAGCTGACTAGGTAGTGGCCTTTGGCCAAGAGACATGATCTCCATTGAAAAGGATTGCATGCAGCTCTGCTAGGGAGGTACTAAAATGATAGGGGGGGTTCTGTGCTCTAGAAAGTCCAACAAATACATGTAAGCTTGAGAGAATTCACTGATGAAAGATGTCAGTCTGCATGCCACACTGGTGCTAAGGACTCGTTATGTCAGTATTAGCCTGGTCACATTTTGGGCTGGCTGCTGATTCCTGGGACCTCACAGTCCAGGTTCCTTTTAGCCTGGGAGTTGATGTATTTCTGATGTGTAGGGCCATAGTGCATCCACTACTGCATTGGTTCCTCTAGAGGAGTGGCAGGACTGGCTGTTCATATACTTTGTATGAGGGTGTCGAGAAGTTGTGTAATCACTCAGTGCTGTGATTAGCACTCTATAGATGTGCTGCTGGAAGAGAGATGATTTTCTGAAGCAGTCAGTCTGAAGATTTGTCAGGGGCTGTGGACCTCGCGTTGCAAAATGGAGTCAAAGCAGGAGGGCTCTAGCTTGATATCTGTCCTCCCTGTTAGGAGGAGGGGAATGTAGCAGTCTTCAGGCTCTATTCTATGGGGAGTAGACCCACTGTTATATCTGCTTCCCTCTTCTGCTTGGCTCAGGTTCTCACTGCAGTGCTTCTGTCCCCCCAGATCTCCCCAGACGATGACGCAGTGGTGGCCTTGCTGTGTGAGTGGGCTGTCAGCTACAAACGCTCTGGGCGCCACAGGGCCATGGTCGTGGCCAAACTCCTGGAGAAGCGTCAAGCAGAGATCGAGGCTGAGGTAGGTCCTTATTCCTGGAAGGTTGGGACCAGGAAAGGAGAGCAGAAATTACCTAACTCGTATTACACCGACAGACAAAGGCTGATCAGCACAGTTGCCTCTTGTCACTGGTGCTGCTAATTATGGCATTTGCGCCATCTGACCCAATGTAGGTCATAAATGAGCCTGTGGGATGGTGCATATCCCATTTCTTGGATACATTTGAGGACAGCTGGTTGCAGTGCAGAAGTGCTGACATACTTGGAGGCTGTGCAGTAGCTTACAGAAACTTTTGTGGTGGCTTGCTTATAAGAGCAAGATAGAAAAATTCTCTTGAAGATTTCTTTTTTGAGATATATGGATAGGAAGTTTCTCCTCTGTGTCAGCAGTCAGTACTTTTTTCTGTTTCTGCAGAGATGTGGGGACTCTGAAGTCGTGGATGAGAAGGGCTCCATCTCCTCGGGCTCTCTGTCAGCAGCCAGTGCTCCTGTCTTTCAGGATGTCCTTATGCAGTTCCTTGACACTCAAGCTCCTATGCTAAGTATGTAAATGAGAACTTGTGATCTCTCAGTTTCTAGCTTTCCCTCTCTTGCAAACTTTGAATTTGTGTGCAGTTCTCTTGTGTGTAGGTATTGGGTGTATCTAAATTCTCTATCTGGCTTCCTTGCAACTCGGAGCTTATCTTGGAGAGGGAGGAAAAGCAGCTTGCAGGGCCAGATGACAGAAAGATGATACAGAGGGACTTCTGTTAACAGAGCATTGGCCAAGGATAAATGAGTTTAATCAGGAATTACTTCAGGCTGGGAACTAAAGGGAGGTTTTTAACTGGTGACAGAGCTCTGTCTCTGATGGGAAGTTCTGCAAACAGGTTAAGGGGGATAGGATAACAGGTCTGAACGATGCAGGCAGCTGTTTGTACACCCAGGAATAGCACTTCTAGGCTAAAGTCCAGTGCCTCTGGGCTGTGACACTGGAGAGATTTTGACTTACTTAATTGCTAATTTTTGAAACTGGAGTTTCTGCTTTTAGTCCCTGCTGTAATCTCAGAACTGTGTATCAGTCACTGTGTGGAAATCTCAGGAAATGCTTTCCCTTGCCCTAGGTTAGGAGGCTGGTGTTGCTTAGAGTGGTGCAGAACTACTCAGATAGCCCTGATTGTCTGTGTTGTCCTTTCAGCTGATCCTGGGAAGGAAAATGAGAAGGTGGAGTTCTTTAATCTGGTGCTACTGTTCTGTGAGCTAATCCGACATGATGTCTTCTCCCACAACATCTACATGTGCACGCTCATCTCCCGGGGTGATCTCGCCATGGATTCTCATGGGCCTCGCCCTCCCTCACCCTTTGATGACCCTGCTGAGGAACATGACAGGAAAGAGGCAGAAGGAAGCAGTGGCATCAAGCTGGAGGTGAGAGCATGAGCACCATGGCCCTCCTGTACATCTCTGTGTTGTGCTTGCCTGTTTTACCAGTTTTGCAGCCTCCTTGCTGTTGCCTGCTGGAGAATGTACCACTGACTCCTGGTCTTCCTTCCCCCAATTTATTTCCTTAGCGTTTCAATTTAAGGTTATGTTCTAAATGACTGGAAAGGACCTGCAGATTGCAGAAGGGTGGATAGGAAAATCTTGCTCGATACAGAGCAGCATATCATGAGGTACTGTGCTGTGTGAGGCCTGTCCATAATATTTGAGGTGTATCAGGCTCCAACTTGCCAGGCACCATGGGTGTGGTGGCATACTGCTGTCACTGTCCAACATGGACGTCAATGTAGTCAACAAATATTCTCTTGTTCCCTGATGCATCACTGAGATGTAAAGCTACTCTGTCTGTTCCCAGGACACAGGTCTGTCAGAGCCCATGGACATTGACCACAACCCCAGCATGCTCTTTGATGACATGGAAAAGACAGACTTTTCGGTACGTTCCAGCATTTCCTGTTACTCAGTAAGTAGGGTCAGTGTGTTGTAGTGAACCCAGGAGCAGCATGTGCCTTGCTTTTGTGTATCTCCTGGAAGTGGCTGGGTTGGAAGGCAGTTCACATTGCAAAAGGCCCATATAACCTATTTATGTAGCTTGGTGTTCATCAAAGCAGAGTGAGTCCCAGTTGTTCCTGGGACCTCTTATGCTCTGGCTACTGCCAGCCCAGTGTTTGGGCAGGGTAGGAAGTGGGCTGCTTGGAAGTGGATGGGAAATGAATGACCATGATAGCATCAGATTGGGAGTGACCAGTTGCAGAAGTTTTTTTGATCCTGGGAGAAGACACTAGTCTGCTTTCATCCTTCCGTGTGGCCTTCATTACTATTTCAGGTTTACAGTTCTTCATATCTGTGGACATAGTTCATGGTAGCAGAACACTTTGAAGCACTTAGCAGTAAAATTAACTCGTGGTGCTTGAAAAATCCCTGAGTACCTACGTCTATCCAGCTATCTCTGACCTTTTAAAGTACATGTCAGGCAAGTGTGATGTAAAGCTATATGCTTTCCCAGGATCCTCACTTCTGTGGAAGGGGCTGTTTCCAAAATGCTAAGCCATTAATTTATTACTTCTACTGTGTTATTTCCTCTTGTGTTTAACTTAATATACAACACGGGCCAGAAGCAAAAACAGGAATAGTGTCTTGGCACATTATCTTGGTTTTTGCCTTAAGAACTGGCTGTTTTTCCAACCCTTCATTTTCCTCCTCCTTTTTAGGCCTGAGCAGAAGTACGTTCCTTCAGCAATCTTTACTGTTGCATGACCATGTTACCTAACAACATTTTCTTGTTCTTATGTCTCCCCAGATGTTTTCTCCACCAATGCATTGTGAATCTAAAGCCAGCCCTTCCCCTGAAAAACCAGATCCTGAAAAGGAAGCAAAGACTCTGCTGAAGGATAAGTCTGTGGAAGGAATGCTAGCATCGCTATATGACCAGCCTCGGCACATCCAGTATGCAACACACTTCCCTATTCCTCAGGTACAAGACCTGCTCCTATGTGCTCCCCTCTTGCTGCCCTTGTCATGAGGCTGCTGTCTCTCCCTACTGTGGCTGGCTAAGGAGCAGTCCTGCTTTTCTGGATGGCTCTTTGCTTACTCCCAGAGAAGCTTCTGAGATGAAGGTTTTCTTTTTCTTTCAGAGATGCAGATGTGAAACAAGATTAAAACATTCAGCCTTGTAGTTGCTAATGCAGTTGTCTCTTTTGGTTCTCCAGGAGGAGTCATGCAGTCATGAGTGTAACCAAAGGCTGGTAGTTCTTTTTGGGGTTGGAAAACAACGGGATGATGCTCGGCATACAATCAAGAAAATAACCAAAGACATTCTAAAAGTCTTAAACAGAAAGAGCACTGCAGAGACAGGTTAGTAGAGCTTGAGACACTCCTTTTTGAAGTAAGAGCATCTTTCCAGTTGGCTGATTCCCTTGTCTGTTGTCTCACAGTGAAAGGATTTTACGCAATCTACAAGATCTGGTAAGAGGCACTAGTGAATGAGTCTGGAATGGTGCTCTGTTTTCAAACATACTAACCAGCAAGTAAGACAATTGGTTTCCTGCTGGCAATGTCTGTTTAATTAACTTGTCTTCAGAAGAGAATTGAGTCATATAAGGGTCAGAGTGAGACCCTGGCCAAACCTTTGGCTTTTTATATTTTATTCTATTTATTCTTGCATTCAGATCCTTGTACAAGAAGCAGAAAACACTTTGCCAATGTGTATTTGGCAAAGACTTTACTAAATGTATTGTTCCGTTACTCTTCAGGCATGTACTAAATGCGTAGGATAGGAAATTTGGATAGCTGGGTCAAAATCAACAGAAAGCATCTGATGTCCAACAGCTGAGAATCTGGCTACATTTTTTCTTTCTTAGTCTGATGCTTGAAAGGCAACTTAACATGTGGTGAAAGGATGATGCTTTAAAATATGGAGTGCTCTGACAAATAAACTTTTGTGGCTGAGCATCTTCAGTCCAGAATGCCTGTTCTCATCAGAGAATAGGTATCTTTCCAAATCAAGACAGAAGGATACTCCAAGGAGTACTTTCATTTGGGATAAACTTGATGTTTGCCCTACTGTCATTCTTAGGTTAGGGATTCCTTTTTTTTTTTTTAATTAAAGATAGTCCTTATCAACTTAAGGTCTAGGACTCAGGCTTTTTGCCTGTGCTTCATGACAGGGGCTGATCTTGCTGGGGAACTGTCAGAAGCTGATGTTTAAATCCTCTAGTGAGGAAAGCAGAAAAATACTGTTTTCTGATGTGTTCAACTTTGGTAGGTGGGGAGGAAGGCCAGAAGAGGAAAAAGAGCAAGCCAGAAGCATTCCCAACAGCTGAAGATATCTTTGCAAAGTTCCAGCACCTTTCTCACTTTGATCAGCACCAAGTGACATCTCAGGTATGAAAATTTGAAGACTGCTGTCCTTCTTGGGCCCTGACTGTATCCATTTGTATTACTGAGAGCAGCTTCCTGGAAGGAGATGAGCCTGCTGAGGGACTTCTGGAGGGGAAGATAGACTCTGTGTTGTCTTGCACTTGCAGGTATCTCGTAATGTCTTGGAACAGATCACCAGCTTTGCTTTGGGAATGTCATACCACCTGCCTCTGGTGCAGCATGTGCAGTTCATATTTGACTTGATGGAGTATTCACTCAATATCAGTGGTCTTATCGACTTTGCCATCCAGGTAAGAGCAGAATGCTCAGGTGCTCCCTGGGGAGGGGTTTGTCCACCTGAGAGGCAGCAGATCTGTGCTGTGATAGTTGTTGGCCTGCTCTGGTCATCGCTGGGGACGCTCTGACCAGTGCCATGGAGGTGGTCAGATTATAATGGTCATTGTGATACTTCTGGGCTGCAGCTATTAGGAATAGGTTGTCTGCGGCAGATAGTCTTGCATGTTCTGTTCTGAGGATTATTCTTCCAAGGCTTTGGGCTTGTTTCCAAAGGACTTGCATTGCATCTCTGTCCCTGGTTGCAGCAGGACCTTGTTCTGAGTGAGAAGGGGGTTGTCTGTCCCTGGCACCTTGCCTACCTTGCTCCCCTGGAAAGATCCTTGGCACATGGCAGCTCAAGCTGCCTTCTGGATCCTGCTAAAATCCTGTTGCTGTTTCTGCAGCCTGTACCAGGTGTCTCCTGAAGCCTAGCTGATGGAATTGTGGCTGTTAGCCTGGAAAGGATATCAGAGTGAGACTTAATGCAGGACAGAACTACCAATAAGCTGCTTAAAACTGCCTGTGGCCATATCACAATTACCCTCTGATACCTAAGCCCTGACAGCCCCTTGTACTGCCTGAGACATTTTGCCAACTGTTCTGGGGTGCATCCCTAAGCAGAAAGTGCCTGGCAGTGCCTTTCCTGGCAGGTCCTGTAGGCTGTGGGTTTGGTGTGCCTCCTCCCTTTCTGACCATACCTTACCCCTGTGGCTGTTGAAGGGTTTTTCTGTCATTGGGTGCAGTTGCTGAATGAACTGAGCGTGGTGGAGGCAGAGCTGCTGTTGAAATCCTCCGACCTTGTTGGCAGCTATACTACCAGCTTGTGCCTGTGCATCGTGGCTGTGCTGCGGCACTACCACTCCTGCCTTATCCTGAACCAGGACCAGATGGCTCAGGTCTTTGAAGGGTAAGGGCATCTCCCCCTCTCTGTGTGTAAGGAAGCAGTGTGTGTGCTGGGGGTTCCTAAGGGGTATGGACTATATCCTTCCTAAAAGGCAGCTACTTGGTGCCTGAGGGCTCAGCTCACTTTTTTTTTTTGTCTCTCTGCAGTCTGTGTGGGGTGGTGAAACATGGCATGAACCGCTCAGATGGCTCCTCAGCAGAGCGCTGTATCCTGGCCTATCTCTATGACCTGTATACCTCCTGCAGTCACCTCAAAAGTAAATTTGGGGAGCTCTTTAGGTGAGTCTGATGCAGCTGAGGTGCAGTGGGTACTGCCCACTATAGCACCTTGAGTTCAACTTTGCTTTTGATCTTGTTTGATGGGATTGCTCCTAAGAAATTCCTTGTTTGGAAAGGAATGGAGAACAGAGCAAGGAGCATCATTAGGCCCCTCTTTATGTCATGGTACAACTGTGCCTTGTGGTTTGGGGCAGCAAACTCTAAAGAGTGTATAGTGGATTTAGGCCCAAAGGAGGGTGAGTGGATAAATTACCATAGGTTTCAAATTACTTACAAGGAGCTGAGTCTCCCCCCCGCCCCTGAATAGGAGTACTGATAGAAATTTTGTAAACTTCTGGTTGATGTGGAAAATAAACTGAATGTTCAACAAGTCTTAGAATGCAAGCACAGAAAGGAATGAATAGAAAATAACAAATTTGTTGGTCTTTATTGGTACACAGGGATCTTGAGTTTCAACGTGTTCTTTCCCAGAGAGGGTTTGCCTTTGCTCACTAGAGTTCAGTGGCCGCTTAGTTTTTTGTGTCCTAACCACTCTTCTGTCCTGTTTAGTGACTTCTGCTCCAAGGTGAAGAACACAATCTATTGCAATGTTGAGCCATCTGACTCCAACATGCTATGGGAACCAGAGTTCATGATTGACACCATTGAAAATCCATCTGCACATAACTTTACGTACACCAACCTGGGCAAGAGCCTCAATGAGAACCCAGCCAATCGCTACAGTTTTGTCTGTAATGCACTGATGCATGTGTGTGTGGGACACCACGATCCTGACAGGTGAGAGGCAGAGCTTTCATGGTTCTACTGAGAAAGTACATTCTTTAGGTGAGGGTAAGAAACCAGTGGCCATATCTTGGCTGTACTGGGGTGTGAAGAAGGGGAAGCCAAGGCTGGGGTCCTTTAGAAAATCACTGACCTGATGGCATGCATGAGTAGCAAAGCTGACCCTCTGCTTTTTTCATTATTTATTTAACAGGGTGAACGACATTGCTATCCTGTGTGCTGAGCTAACTGGCTACTGCAAGTCTCTAAGTGCCGAGTGGCTGGGTGTGCTCAAAGCTTTGTGCTGTTCCTCCAATAATGGGACCTGTGGCTTCAATGATCTCCTCTGCAATGTTGATGCAAGTGCAAATATTCAAAAGGGGAAAAGGAATTGAAGCAGGAGTGGAGGGATCCCTTGGGAGAAGGCAAAAGTGAACAAGGGATGGAGGCTTTGTCTTCTGAGGGCAGGGAAAAGGCTTTGAATGCCAGGGGCTGCCATTGGTGTTTGTTGCAGCCTGGGCAGACCATGGACACTGACCAGGTGTTATGGGCCCTTCTGCCATCCAGCTCCTAGGAATTGCTGACAGAGGCAATGAGGTAGAAGCTGTTTGGATCACTGGCTGATCTCCTCTCTTTCAGGTCAGTGACTTATCTTTCCATGATTCCTTGGCCACCTTTGTTGCCATTCTCATTGCCCGGCAGTGCTTGCTGCTGGAGGACCTGATTCGCTGTGCTGCTATCCCCTCACTCCTCAATGCTGGTAAGTGCATCCCTGCACAAACCTGTCTTACTCTCAGTTCTGACCCAAACACTTGTGCTTAATGTATACTTGGTGAACTCTAGAGTTGTGAAACATGCCTCTAATACTTCTTTTATACTTAATAACTGAATGTGGTGCTTTAGAGAATTTTGGGCCTTTTGATTTCTGTCAAAAAGTGGTTGTGCTAAGGTTTTTCACCGCCCTGCTCTCTTGAGTTTGCGTACAAGCTGAAATAAACATGGGGAGCTGTTATCAGCCTCACTGTGTGACCATTGTACTCAGCTCTGAACTCCAGAAGTATGCCTCCCACTGATAATAATGTTCAGCTTAGCATTTTGGCTAGAGCAGCCGGCTGGGCTTACAGCACCTGTGCCACTGCCTTACTCTGCCACCAGCCTTCCTATTTCTGCTCTGGAGATTGTAGCATCCAGACTCTTGACAGGGTGAAGTTGGAAAGATGGAGCAAGCAGAATGCAGTGCATGTCGCTGGGGATAATACTGAGGGATTTGTTTGCTTGCATGTTAACTGCTGCTCATGCTCCATATTTGTAAATACTGTAAGGCTGCTGCAGCTTCTCGGCTGGCTGCTCCAGGGCAGCACACTGTGAATAGCTTTTGGATTGAGAGTCAGCTGTCCTGGTGCTTAAGAAATCTCAGTTGTCTCTTTTCTTTACATAGCCTGCAGTGAACAGGACTCAGAACCAGGAGCACGTCTGACCTGCCGGATTTTACTCCATCTGTTTAAGACTCCACAGCTGAACCCATGCCAGCAAGATGGCAGTAAGTGAATGAACCTAGAGCCTTTCTTTATTGTCAAAGTACTAAGGCTCTTGCACACCAAGGAGAGATATGAGACCTTATGGTTAGAGATCGTAACCTGCTTGCTTTGAATAAAGCAGGCAAAGCCTGATGCACTTTCTTCATAGGACAAAGAACAGTGTCCTTCCATTTATGTCACTCCATGGTAGCCAGGCACTGGGGAGAAGGTTCTTGGAGGCAGAAAACCAGACAGTAGAGGTGGCCTTGCTGTCACTAAGCCATTAGAGTAACGATCACTTCTTCTTTTGTGTCTTGAGCTTTGTATAGCCTCATAACTTGGTGCCAGAAGCTGCTGTTTTACAGCACTCCCTTTTTGTGTGATGATGGAAACATTCCAGGAAGCTCTGTTCTTGGCTTCTCACCAGTATCCTGATAGCTCAGATTTCTAAATCCAGCTTGTATTTTAGGTCTAGGGTACTGTTGGAGCTTGGAGTTCATGACACAGGCTCTGCACCCCATTTGGATTTCATGGTTCAGTTGTCACAATGTGATTGGCACTATGCTTCTTGAAACTTAATTAAATGGGCCCCATGTTACAGTTAGGAAAGGAACTGGCCTCGGGATTCTCTGAGCTGGATTTTATGGTACTTGCTGGCACTGGCATAATTCAGGCAGCTCTGGAGCCCTTGCCTTTCTCTCTTGCTAAGTATTGCCTTTCGCCTTTGTCCTCTTTGCAGACAAACCCACTGTGGGAATCCGCTCTTCCTGTGACCGTCACTTACTGGCAGCTTCCCAAAATCGTATTGTGGATGGAGCAGTCTTTGCAGTGCTGAAGGCTGTCTTTGTTCTGGGTGTGTACCTGTGTTAGCCTCAACATATAACCATGCTTTTCAGGGGAGTGGGAGAACAGCACTGTATTGTTTGTGTTGGCTGTGCATAAGGCCAGAGGAGATCTGTTCTGGTGGATATGTGATGTGTCTGTAGCTGTAAACATGCTTTGAGTCTCCTGGCTGCAGAGAGGTCACTGATCACGGGGAGAGTTTACAGAATCTCAGGATGTTTTTTGAGTCAGACTTTGTGGTTAGAGTTGTTGGATAACACTTGTGCTTTCCTTTTAGGAGATGCAGAGCTGAAAGGCTCTGGCTTTTCCCACCCGGGAGGTGTTGATGATCTCATGGATGATGAGCTGGGCACCAGGAAGGCTGGTGGCCGGGTAGTAACTGTAGAAACAGCCAGCTTGGATATTTATGCCAAGTATGTACTGAGGAGTATATGTCAACAGGTGAGTCTGTCCCATCTCTAGGTGTGTCCTTATCCCTTCTGCAGACAGTTACATCTCACACGCCTTTCTTCAGGTTGGGTTTGGCAGGTATTTCTTGGAAAGATCAGTGAAGAACCTGCAATGCTTCTGTCATGTGACAGTACTGAGGATTGCTCACTGCTAGCAAAACACAGACACAAGCAGTGCTCAAGAATTAGGTGTTGCAGTATGCAGGGACTGCATCCCCTTTGCTTTGGCAACAGCACAGGGCTCCTGTCCAAGGAGGGGAGTGCTGGGAGTGGTAAGCTGAGATGTGTGCTGAAGGCAAAGAACAAGAATGACAGACAGATGGTTTATTAAAACGATAAATGGTGTCTTTCAGGATGCTGCCTAAGTGTTGCTTGCAGCTAGGCTGTTAATGTATCCCTGGGCTTTGCATTACTCTGATTAGTTAATTAAAACAATGACAACAAAAGCCTTTTGCTTAGCCTAATCTGACAGCACCAGTATTTCTATTCCTTTGTGGAAAATTGACTCTTGAGGAGCTGAAACCTGGCTAATAATGTTGCAGAGCAGAGTGGCCATGCTGTATGAAAATGGATGTTGAAAGGTATCCTTAGCCTCGGTTATAAGTTTATTCTCTCAGCAGGAAAGATGTGGTGTTACAATCTGAAACCTGTTTTTTATATTACTAATGTGTAAACCCACAATTAGTGCTGTGTGTTGTCCTCATGCTATTGTTTATTAATTGGCTGACTGCATAGCAATGTTACCAGCTTACCAAAAAGGAATTGGAACCACCTATTTTTAAATATAAATTCAACATTCTTGATATCACTGGAACCTGACTGTAGCATTTACAGAAGTAGATATTCCCTTGCTGATCAAAGTCTATATAGGAAGGACAAAGTCTATATAGGAAGCAAGTGGAGGTGTTTGTGCACAGCAGGGAGTAGCAGTGTCAGGTATCACTGCTCATACCAGCTGTTGGCAGCACTGATTATGTAGAAGTAAGCGTTCCGGCAAACACCCGTGAGTTACCACCACCAAATTGTGCCAGAGCTCCTGCAGGCTTCCTGCAGCTGTAAAGGGCTGATAAAATGCTGTGTTTAATATTAGCACCTCTTCTGTGAGCAGTGAACTGGCACTATCAATGCCCTAAATTGTAGGTTGTGGTTTCTCAGTCTCAGGTATATATTTTATAATAGATTTCATTGTGAGGGGATTAGGAAAAGGAACAGATTATAATTAAAGGTTTTTTTGATAGAATCATAGAATGGTTTGGGTTGGAATGGATCTTAAAGATCATGAGCCGGGCCACCTTCACTATTTCAAGTTGCTCAGGGCCCTATCCAACTTGGCCTTAAACACTCCCAGGGATGGGGCATCCACAAGTTCTCTGGGCAACCTGTTCCAGTGCCCACCTTTCAAACCTGTCCAAGTCCCTCTGGATGGCATCCCTTCCCCTCCAGCTTGTCTTTCATTTGTCTTTATACCAATAAAGTGGATTGAAAATGAAGTCTGAGTTCTTGTAAGAAGCTGAGCAAATGATAAAAAGAGTCTTCCCAAGGAAATGTGTATTACTTAGGCAAGAAAGAGAAGATTATTATCAAGATATTGTGATGTAGCAACACTGAAGGGGGAAATGCAATGGGCAGTGGAGAGATCAAGACATCTCATGTGCAAACTTAATCTGGAATGAAGATAATGATCTAGGCTGGGTTTCACAAGGATTTCAAACCAGTGTTTTGACCCTTTCAGTCTTTGTGCTTCGGTGCTTAGTTTGCTACCCACTGCTGAAGGGTCTTTCCAGCTTTCTAGGCATAGCATAATGAACTGGATCCTCATCTCTTCTTTTGTTGTCACTTCTCAGTGGAACAATTCTCTGATCAGGCTTCCTCTGCAGATGCAGAAGTGCTTATACAGCAGTCCTCTGTTGATTTTAATTTAATGAATTTGCCTAATTTTAAGTATGAAAAATTTCTGCACTAACAAATGCTGCAGGTTAACTATAAATTGGGTGAAGTACCTACCTCATGTTTGGAAATTGCTGCCCTTATTATTAGCATACATTTAGGGAGCATCAACTGAAATCAAGAGGCTGACAATAATAGTTTTCTGTCTACCTTCTCATAATATGTGACTTTATAAGGGGCTTGCATCCAGTCAGTCACTTTCCTTTCCAGAGTCTGAGAAGTTAAGTAATTGGTTTTTACTAAGTTTGGCAGTGTGTTTTCCGTCACTATTTGAGAATTAAGGTGTGTGCTTTTCCCCAAGACATGATCTGGTTTAGTGCTAGCTGCAACCCTGAGTTACCTAACTTAGGACAGTTCCAGAGCTTTGTTGTGCTGGAAATAGACTGAACAATTTTAAGTGATCCCTTCTGATCTTCTGAGCCCAAGTGGCAGTGTTGAGGAAGCCTGGACACGGTAGTGACTGTGTACTGTTAAATCACACCAATATCTTCTCAAAAGAAAGAGCAACTACTGTGTTTCATTACTGCTGACTTGTCAAAGTTTGTTTCCTCTGTTCTGATTACTGTGCTGTGCCTGACGCCTGCTGAATGAGGATAGTACAGTTCATGAAGAGAAATGATTATCAGGCATAACTGCATACTAATAAGGCTTTTATGATTTTGCTGTGTTCCGTGCATCTCTCTAAGACTGAAAGCAGGGGTGTTGGTTTGGAATCAGACATCAGTTTGACTGTGCTGACTCTGCCTTCGTCTTGCAGGAGTGGGTAGGAGAACGATGTCTGAAGTCTCTCTGTGAAGACAGCAATGACTTGCAGGATCCTGTCCTGAGCAGCACACAGGCCCAGAGACTGATGCAGCTGATTTGTTATCCACACCGGCTCCTGGACAATGAGGAGGGAGAAAATCCTCAGCGGCAAAGGATTAAACGCATCTTACAGGTGCAGGCTGCTGGCAGAATCTGAGTGTCCTAGTAATCACCTCGTGTAAATGCAGCCCTCTGAGGGTCTGACACTCGTTATGGTGGGACCTGAGGGTGTGGGTTGGTGTAGTCTGAACTGAGATAAGGAATTACGTGAAGTGTGTATGTGTGTGCATTACAGAATTTGGACCAGTGGACCATGAGGCAGTCCTCGCTGGAGCTGCAGCTCATGATCAAACAGACAGCAAGCAATGTGAGTTTCTGCTCAGAGGGGATCATACAGGGGAGGATGAAGTGGCTGCTTGTGAGTCAGTGGGGAGGTGGCCTGGCATAAGTGGAGATAGGGAGAAAGTAAACAGTGAGGGAGCCAGGCTGTGGAGGCCAGGCACAAGAAGGAAGCAATGAGTCTGAGACCCCAGAAGCAGCAGCCATGGCAAAGTTAGCAAACTGAGTTTGTACCGAGTTGAAATGTGGAAGCAGTAGGTGCTCTCAGAGAAGGACTTGACTGTCTTTTTCTTCCTTACATCCAGGAGATGAACTCCTTGTTAGAAAACATAGCCAAGGCCACCATTGAGGTATTCCAGCAGTCAGCAGAGACCAGCTCTGCTAGCTGTACTGGTAATGGAGTCAACAATATCAGTAGCTCGACAAGTGCTACACCTGCCAGCAACAAATCCAAACCTATCCTCAGGTAGGTGTAGAACCAGCATGCAGCATTCCTGTAGACAACTCTTAAATTGCATTGCAAACAGCTTTCCTCTCCTGTGTTGTCACAGCTCCCTGGAGAGATCAGGAGTGTGGCTGGTGGCCCCTCTGATTGCCAAGCTTCCAACATCAGTGCAGGGCCACGTGCTGAAAGCTGCTGGAGAAGAGTTGGAGAAAGGACAGCATTTAGGGTCATCATCCCGCAAAGAGCGGGACCGCCAGAAACAGAAGAGGTGAGTCCAGGGGAAAGGGCAGGCAGTGTTTGCTGTGCTGCTCCCCCAGCCTGGCAGTACAGCTCCTTCTCTGTTCTCTCACAGTATGTCCCTCCTGAGCCAGCAGCCGTTTTTGTCACTGGTGCTGACATGCTTGAAAGGTCAGGATGAGCAGCGGGAAGGCCTTCTCACCTCTCTGTACAGTCAGGTCCAGCAGGTAGGGGTCTTGTTTCTCCCCTCACTTTCCTCAGGAGCTTGCTCCTCCAGCAGACAGGCTCGGGAGCATGGCCTCAGGATGTTGCTTGTCTTACCCTCTTTGGTATAGGGAGCTTGAGCTGACCATTTCTGAGTCACCAGACAGTGAATGGTACAAGCTGCTCTCTCTAAGCTTCAGCATACAGCTGGTGAGGTTTGTCCTCTCTTCTGTATTTCTTAGATTGTTACAAATTGGCGAGAAGATCAGTACCAAGATGACTGCAAAGCCAAGCAGCTGATGCATGAGGCCTTGAAACTGCGGCTGAATTTGGTGAGCAGTTGAAGAAAAAGAGCTTAACCATCTGGGGTGAAGAGTTGTCTGCCTTTTTTTCCTTTGGAACAAGCACACACTGCAGGGTCTATATATGTCCTGAGGCAAGGAAGTAGGAGAGACACTTGTGCTGCTTCTTGGTCTTGGGCCCTGAGTAGGACAGGGTGCATAAATAAACTCCCTTGCTCTGTTTCAGATTTCAGGATGAAATCCAGAGACTTGGTCTCTTTTGTAGATGTGCCTTCCCCTTTGAATGCCTTTGCAGCCCACAGCACTACTACTTGCATCTGAGGTTTGGCCGCTGAGAGCAGTCTCCCTCCGCTCTCAGTAGGAATTAAGCTCCTTTAAACTCTGGTTTAAGCTCCTTTCTCACTTCAAAATCGCACTGTTTTTTGATGTCCTTGTGACTAAATTCCCTTTCTCTGCCAGGTGGGAGGAATGTTCGACACAGTCCAACGCAGCACACAACAGACAACTGAATGGGCTGTGCTTCTCCTGGACATCATCAGCAGTGGCACTGTGGACATGCAGTCAAACAAGTAACTTGGAGTTCGACTTCTGCTCTATACACTTCCCAAGGGAGGCAGTTGTTAGCATGGCTCTGTTTCTCAGCTGGCTGTTTCTCTAGATGACCTGTCAGAAGTGACAGCTGAAAGAGGCTTCAGAATAATAGCAGGCTGCAACTTAGATCCTGATAGCCATATTCAGAACAAACTTGGCTTTCCAGATGCAGAGAGATATCAGAGGAGTCCAGTCTTAATCTGTGATACTGCACCTAACTCAAGTGGGAGTAAAACTCAAGTGTGGTATATAAGGAAGGAAAATGAGGATTAGTGGGGGAGGTTATTCTGAAGACTGACACTTCTAAATGTGGGTGGAAGTCTTGACAATCTAATAGTGTTTAGTGTTGCAGCGATGGCAGAGGCTTTTTATCAGCTTTTCAGGTGACTGACCTTTCTGCTCTCACCAACAGTGAGCTCTTCACCACCGTGCTGGACATGCTGAGTGTTCTCATCAATGGCACCCTGGCTGCTGATATGTCCAGCATCTCTCAGGGCAGCATGGAGGAGAACAAGCGGGCATACATGAATCTTGTCAAGAAACTCAGGGTGAGGGACACCAGGCCCTGTATGGGGACCATAGCATGTTGTGTTGTGGTTGTTCAGCTATGCAGATTTACCTGTGTCTCATGAACAGTGCCAGTCCTGTTTCTGCTGTTTAGATGAAGTAGTGAGGGTGGCCCCTATGACTCTGTAGGCCTGAAGGGTGTAAAGGTGAGAAGTAATGCAGGGATGATGGAGGCCAAAACCAGAAGAGGCATAGGTGGGTTTTAGATGGTTTTTCCTGAAAAATTCTTCAAGTCCTCTTTGTTCCACTTGTGCAGAAGGAGCTGGGGGACCGTCAGTCTGACAGCCTGGAGAAAGTGCGGCAGCTACTACCGCTTCCCAAGCAGACCCGAGATGTCATCACCTGTGAACCTCAGGGATCCCTCATTGACACTAAAGGCAATAAAATAGCTGGCTTTGATTCCATCTTCAAGAAGGAGGTAAATGAAGCATTTTTGTCTGTATCACAGCTCCTGAGTGCAGGTGTCACCTTGTCCTCTGATGCCTTAAGTTTGCACAGCTTGGCAGGCATCTGTATGCAGTGCCTCATTCCCTGCTTTATTCCCTGTTTCTCTTCCTTGAAGTGGCTGGCTGCACACATAACCATGTCCAAAAAGGGCAAAGCTGGGGTGTTAATGCTTGGTGATAGCATGCTGCTGTGACCTGAGATGTTAACTAAATTTGGGAGTTGTATTTATGGTTATATGAAGTGTAAAGAGAAACAGATAATCCCTGTCACCTAACTTAATGGCAGAGCCAATGTGCAGGAGGCAGACAAAGATGGAATGAAGGAGACTAGACAGTTGATGAAGGCTTTTAGAAATGACTGCTTTGCCACCTGGAGGAGCAAGGACCATTAGCAAGGACTCAGACTGTTTACTGAGAGATCTGGATTAAAGCCTGACGAAAGCACAGGGTTACCTGTACCCTCATAGGAGCAACAACAGGGACTTCAAGGTTCCTATCTCTTTTGCTTTAAAGGGTTTGCAAGTCTCTACAAAGCAGAAGATTTCTCCCTGGGATCTTTTTGAGGGTTTGAAGCACTCAGCCCCGCTCTCCTGGGGATGGTTTGGGACAGTCCGGGTGGATCGCAAGGTGTCCAGGTTTGAGGAGCAGCAGAGGCTTCTTCTGTATCACACACACCTGAAACCCAAGCCCCGCAGTTACTACCTGGAGCCTTTGCCACTGCCCCCCGAAGAGGAAGAGCCTCCTACACCTGTGGCTTTAGAGCCAGAGAAGAAAACTGCTGAACCAGCCAAGGCTGATAAAACAAGCTCCAATCCTGCCACCTCCACCGAGGAACGCAAGAAAAAACAGAGCAAAACCAAGAAACGCAACCAGTCTGCCAGCAAAACTGAGGTAATGGAGTGTCCAGCAGCTCTGGATGTCCCATGTCCACCATTCCTAGTCACAAAACACTCCCTAGAGTCTTCCTGAGGAGCCTGAGAGTGGTGTTATTGTGAAGATGTGATGTGTTTTCCTCTCAGCTGGGAGTACTGGGGCTTTATCCTGCTCTTTCTAGCTTGGGGCAAGGCAAGCACTTTCTTAATCCCTGATGGGAAGAAAGGAGTCGGGCCAGCTCAGATGACATGCTTGGCTTCCTCCTGTGGACTTTTCAACCCTTTAATAGTCTTCCTCCATTCATGAATTCCCAGTGCACACTGATCTTTCTTACTGCTTTGTCTTTGCAGGACTTTGTGTTGGGCCCTAGCCGAGGGGTTTCATATGGAGTTGGCATGCCTACAGATCTCTTGCATCACCAATCAGGAAGCACCATGTCAAGGCTGGCATATGGGCAATCACCAGTGGGTCTCTATGCCCAGAATCAGCCTCTTCCAGCAGGTAGGTGCACTGGAGAGCCAAGAATATTTCACCTCTTTGGGAACCTTTTCTGTGAGATGGTCCTGTGCAGGACCCTTCACTTTCTCCTTTTGCCTGTCACGTCTAGGTACAATGATGAACGGTCATTCTGGAGCTATGAGGTGCAGCAATAGCCATGACTGCTCTGCCTGTTTCTCTTCCTCTTGCAGGTGGCCCTCGCCTGGATACATCCTACAGGCCCGTACGCATGCCACTGGGAAAACTGGTTCAGAGTCGCCCTCCCTACAGTGGTGTGCTGCCTCCAGGGATGGGGAGCATGATGGGCATTGATCCCTCCTACAAGCCAGCAGTATACAGGCAACAGCCTCCAGTGTCCCAAGGACAGATACTGAGGCAGCAGCTGCAAGCAAAGTTGGTAAGTGAGAGCTGTGCTCTTGCTGTTGCTGACTCCACAGTATAGCATGGCCAGGCTGTTTGATGCTGTCCTTTTTACCCAGAACTGCCCAACTCTGTATCTGCTCTTGAAATACACTGTTTCTTGTGTCTGTTCCTCTCATGCCACCTGCTTTGTGGGCCCGTGTCACTAACAGCTGGAGGAGCTTGTCACGGGGTGACCCCTGGGGAATGAGAGGTGCATGTCCTAGCTGGGGCGGGCAGGTTTTTTAGTGGCCTATTTGTCCCAGGTCAGGGTGAGACAGAAGTCTTGAGCATGTGCCTGCTGTACAGCAATCTCATAGGTTATGCAATGAAGCCACGGTGAAGTCTGGTTTAGTGGCAGCTGCTGAGAAGAGAGCAGCAGTGTTCCTGCCCTTTGGAGATGTTGGAAAAAGCGCTTCTCTCTTGCCTTCCAGCAGGGCCAGGGCATAATGGGCCAGCAGCCTGTGCGCCAAATGGCTCCAACCCCGTCTTATGGAGCACTGCAGCCCTCCCAGGTAAGTGGCAGTGACTGCAGGCAGGGCTGGAATCTGGCTTCGGCAAAGGGCAGCAGCTTTGTTCTTGCTGCTAAACCCTGAAAGCTCTCGGCTCCTCTCCCTAATGAGCTTCCTTGTGACACTATTTACAGGAGGCTGATCTCCTATGTTCTGTATTCCTTTTCACCCTGTGACTAAAAAAGGCCTTTTTGTTTCATTTCAGGGTTACACTCCTTATGTCTCCCACATAGGCCTTCAGCAGCACCCCTCTCAATCAGGCACGATGGTACCTCCTACCTATTCTGGTCAGCCCTATCAGAATTCCCACCCCAGCTCTAATGCTGCTCTAGTGGATCCTGTTAGACAGATGCAGCAGAGACCGAGTGGCTACGTGCACCAGCAGGCCCCTGGCTATGGGCACACCTTGGCCAACACACAGAGGTACCTCCTGCCCTATGGGATGTTAATAAGCTCTTTTCATTAAGGGTTTCCCTGTTCTGCACACACAACTCTAGCAGCAGACTGTGAAAACCCTGTTCTCCCATGCTGTACTTTGCTTCCTCGGAGAAACATCTTTATCCAGCTTTCTATCCAGGGAAGAAACAGAGAGATAGGATGAAACTTGGAAATGCTAGTTGTAGGCAGGAAACTGTTACTAGCCAGAGAAAGATGGCATAGAAAAGTATGAAGAAAAATTACATGGGAAAGTCACAGTTTTTTGTTTTAAATCTAACCAGCATATTGCCATCAAAGGGCTAAATCTGAGATTTCCATTGTTCTTGAGCAGGCATAAATCCAGCAGGAAAGCCATGCAGAACAGTGGCATGATGACTGTTACTTAGGGCTTCTAGAAAAGCAGGTTGTATTAAGCCCTTGAGAGGCCCTTGTGTCCCTCACCTTTCTGCAGAGACAGCATGGATTGCAGGGGGCTGTTTGGGCTGTCCCATTGATGTCAGAAGTTGTGTTTGGATTAAAGAAAGCTGGTTGCCTGTGAATCCTTTACACCGTGAGCTTGTCCTTTCCTCTTGCAGGTTTCCTCATCAGTCAATACAGCAGACCCCCATGATGAGTGGGATGAACCATTTGGGTCCACAGGGAGTCCCCTCAGGAATTCGACCCAGCCAGATCCTTCCTGACCAACAGCAGCAGCAGTACCTGAGGCAGCAGCAGCAACAACAGATGCTGAGGGTGAGTGGTTGCTGACAGGAGGAAGGCTGCTGGAGCAGGAGGAGGCTTGCCCAGTGCTGCTTACCTCTGCCTCTCTGTGTCAGGAAGGATGTCACTCTGTTGGAGGCTGTCTGTGGTAATTTGCTAGGCAGTTCTCCCTTCCTTAGAGCTGGCCACTCTAGATAGAGATTCCTGCTTCACTGCCTTGTGCCAGTCACCTACCATGAGCTAAAAGTCTGTTCAGTCCTCTGGCCTGTGTCCCACTTCTTCCTGCTCCAACTGAGCCAGTAGATTGTGCAGAAAGTTAGCTGTTGTGCAAGTGTGGCAGGAGCTAGAAACGAAGTGAAAAGCCCCCTGTCCACAAAAGAGCAAGAAAGTTGTTCAGGATCATCTTTAGGGGCATATCTGTATTTCTCAAGATCAAAATAAGCATTGGTTACAGTTTTCCATTGGCAAAAAATCTGGCATGAATCAGTCCATGTACTCTTATTTCTTACAGCAGATGGTGAAAAATGATCCAAAGCCAAGTGTTAGACCCAGCTCTCTAGGTTCAAAGAAGATCACAAGGCATGAGTCAACAGACATGAGTACTCCATGGATTTGCATTATGACCTTATGAATATTAAATTCTTACATGAAATAAAGATATATTTCTAGAAATTATAGAAATGTATTGAATTGTCAGAGGAACGAACACAAATAGTTTAATTGGTGAATCCAATACCTTATGACAAGGCCTAGCAAACCTGTGGAATATGGGGAGACTTTACATGGCACAGAGTGCTGAGTCTTTTTGTTCAGAGAGTGGCCTGAACGAGACAGTGGTTCCTGCAGAGAGCTGCAGTCAGCAGTATCTGAGAATTGCTGCCTTGCACTGGACAAGAGAACTGCCTCTGGCCTGGTCAGCAGCTTTTAGTCCTTTTGATAAGTAGCACCCCCTGACTATTCACTTTGAGTTTCTTTTAGCATTCTCCATCACTCATATTTAGAAGAACATGCCTCAGACAAATTGCTAACACTTCTCCTAGCTCAGTAACTTCATGTATACCTTCAGCTTTTAGCTGACTTTGCTTGGTTGCTTAAAAAACCCACAAAGGTGGAGTGCCCAAGCTATCCCATTAGTGGGACTCCTGCTGTGTTACCTGAGGTGTGCCTGGTGCTGGAGCTGACTTTCGTGATGCAGTGGCTTGTGGAAAGGATGGGTGGCCTTTTGATTTGTCTTACATGGGTTGGTAGGCAGCTGCTGCAAGAAGGTAGGACTTGAAGCTGGTGTCCTGGCTCATTTAGTCAGTCACCTGCTCTCCTGTGTAGCCAGGTTGCAGCACCCATGTCAGGAACCTGTGACCAAACTGGTGTAAGTTGGAAGGCTGTTCTAGAAACTCACTCCCTTTGAATTTGAATCCTTGATCCGTGGAATCCTTGATCCAATGTGTTCATGACTGGTTCTTGTATGAATTATTATTGTCCACTGTGTTCTGTTTACTGGCTGTCCTTTCTCACTGTTATTTGCCCAATGTACGTTACTGGGGAGCACTTGCAGCTTCCAAAGGTCAGGGTTTTCTAACCTTCTTTCATAAGACACTGTTCCTTCTCCTGATTGTATTTTTCTTTGTTTTTGAGTCTGCTGGAGGTTTGAACTTTGTCCTTTTGAGCCAGTGATTGGAACTGTACCTACCATCACCATGTTTAGTTTCTTATGATAACATTAGTATTTTTTTATTTCTGCTAGGAATATTTTTTTTTAATCTAGAGAGTTAAAAACTGCATTGACAGATGGGAGAATTGTTTGAAAATTAGGAGAAATGAAAAACCTTGAGATTTCTGGGTATGTTCTGACTCCAACACACTGAATATTCTTCTCAGCATAACTAATTCTGTAAACATTTGGTCTTGAGCACTGAATCCAGTTTTATCCACATCCTTTTATTGAAGTGTAACACCAGCTGTTATGAGTGGCAGGGAAGGACAGCAAGATAGATTGAAGAATTGGGGGACATGACTGAGAAGGAAGGGCTGAAATAGCTGGATGTGTTGTATTAGAGAGACAAAGACAACAGGAGAAATAAGTCTCCAATTTTTTTATCTTAAAAAGAAAGGAAAAAAACCCTTATCTCTTCTTATCCCTAGGCTGTAGGACCAGAAATGGCCTTAAAACACAACACATGAAATTCAGGGTAGAGATTAGGGGAAACTCCAGTAGTAGGAGTAGCTGACCTGGAGTGGATTGTGTAAGGAGATTATAGGAGCTCTGATGCTACCTCTGAAAAGAATCTGAGAATGAGACAGGCAAATACTCATTATTCATTATTGCTGATCTTAACCAGGAGGCAAAAGATGAATCAGGCAGCCTTTTGAGCCCTTGGTTTTCTATTCTTGCACCTTGTTTGCTCCTAGTAATGACCAGTAGACTCAGAGTTCTCTTCCTGTCATCTGTCATTACCACATCTTGCAGAAAACTTTGTTGCTGTCCCTGTATTTCTTGCCACTTCTCAGCCTGGGGTGGAGTCCTGGTGAAATCTGAGTAATTTAGGTACCTGTAAGGAAAATGGTGCATGAGGTGTTTTTACTCCATGGAACATCATTCCTCCTTAAGCCCTCGGTGTGCCCCGGTGCTGTGTGCGTTGCCCTGATGGTCCCTTCTCTTTTGTCTTCACAGCAGCAGCAGCAGCAACAGCAGCAGCAGCAACAACAGCAGCAGCAGCAGCAGCAGCAGCAGCCCCAGCAACCGCAGCCCCAGCCCCAGCAGCAGCCCCAGGTGTCCACAGTGCCTCAGCCACAGGCGCAGGGCCAGCCCCCGGGGCTGGGGATGCAGGCTCTTCCCCCCCAGCAGCCCATTGTGAGTGTTCCCTCGGAGGCACAGGGACGTGACAGTCCAGCACAGATCCAGCAGTGCATCTCCCCCCTTTCTCCCTCCCTGAGCTTCCCAGGGCCTGTGTGAATGCTGAGGCTGCCAGCCAGGTGGTGTGGCTATAACTGTGCTTCTCTCTTTACAGTTCCAGCGCCAGGGCCTTCAGCAGACACAGCAGCAGCAGCAAACAGCTGCTCTGGTTCGACAGCTTCAGCAGCAGCTTTCCAGTAAGCCTGAGTGTTCTTGATCCTGTTGCTAGTCTCCTCCCTGCTGTTTCCTATTGGAGGTACTCTGGTGTAGAGAAGCGAGGCCGGGCCAGACGACTGTCTGTCTGAGGGCATAAATTACACTGGGCAGGGAGGTGGCATCAGGACTTAGAGCTACCAGCCCAAGGGGGCACAGCAGCAGGGAGGGCAGTGCTTGCCAGCTTGTCAACAACCTTCCAGACCTTCCTCCTGCTGTCTGCAGAGGGAAGAGGGAGCTGAGTCTTCATAGGGAAGGCCACACAGCTTTCCTGAAAGGATCCAGTGTGCAGCTTTAAAATAATCTAGGGGTATTTTCTCTGCTGCAGGTGACCTCTGAGGGGCACAGGGAGGCTGTAATCCTGGAGTAGTCGCTTGGTGGGTGACCCAGAGACTCTGTGGTCATGTTGTGAGCCAGACAAGACTTCTTGGAGGCAGGAGGAATACTCTAGGAAGTGTAGCTGCATGCTTGCTGTGTTTGTGGTGGTCACAGCAGGGTAATGGCATAGATGTTTTTCAGTCTGGCACTGTGTTCCTATAGTCTGTATTGAATTACTGGCTGGAGGATCACAATACAGAATTCAGGGTCTATGCTGTTCCCTTCTGAATTGCCTGCTGTCACTGTCTTCTGTCACCTTACTGGCTTTTCTGCTGTAAAAATGGCAGAAATGCTATGAAAATGCTGAGAGATGGACAGCTCAGTTGATAGTTTTTTTGTTTTATTTTGCACTGAGAGTGAGACTGCCAGATCTGGTAATGTGTGGAGTGGGGGGACTTGGAAACTGTGCTTATACTTGTTCCTGATGGAAAAATTCTTAGTCCTTGTGGCCAAAAACCTCCCTAAACCAGGTTTTAATGTGCTAAGCTTCGCACTAGCCTGATTCACAAACAATAAGTCTGTGCCAAAGGATCTCAGCTGGGAGATTCAAATATGGGAAGACCTTGTATAAGAATCTGAATACAGCAAAACAGCCATATTTTTGTAGCCTTTCTGTACAGCAAATGGAGCTGTTGTATCTGGAATACATGTGTGGGTCCCATGCAGCCTTGTGTCAGCATTCAGCTTCCATGCTGCCTCCTTGGGTTTGCATCACCTCCCCCTGCAAGCATCTGGAGTTCTCATTTGTAGTGTCAGGGATGGAGTGGAATGCAGGAAGGTAAACCAAAACCAGCCTGCATAGGAGGGGGACAAGAGTGTTTTGGGCCCAGGATAGGCTGCCTTAGGATACACTCATCTCCTTTTACTTTAGTGGCTTAGGGTCACATATGCTGATGTCGATGTTCAGGAAAAAGAATGACAGAATTTTATGTATTGGACAGTACTCATAGATACTGTGAGCACTGTAAATCACAAAACAGCAGTCCCAGCAGTTGGAAGTTCTCAAGGTTCTTGAATGTAACTTTACCATGTTTCCTGCCTTTGTGCCATCTGGAAGTCCTTTGGGCCTGTACAGAGATACTCACAGGAAGCCAGGGAAATTTTCTCTGAAACCTTTGGTTTCTGGGAGTGCTTTAGGATGAGTGACACTAGGTAGCTCAGCAGCTTGTATGGAAGCAGAAATGGTGTCATTTTATAGAGCTGACTTTCTTTCAAAATCAAAAACAATTAATCCATAAACTCATCCTCCCAGCTACTTGCCACCTTTCAGGGCTTTCTTATGGTCCTCCAATTCCACCTTGAGGGATGGAGAGATTTTCCCTGGAAACTTCAGGATCAGGGCAAGAATATAACTCTCTCTTCCTGAAAGAATGAGAGATCCTGGCTGTGCTGCTGCTCAAGGGCTCAGGCAGATCTGCAGCACAGGGAGTACCATAGTGGTTATATTTTCCTTCTCATGGCCTGTGACACTCCTCATGCTGCACTGGTGATGGGGGAGGGGAACCTCTTTTCTGAACTAGACTTTGTGACTCTTTAACTCTGTCTTGACCTCAACAGATACACAGACACAGCAGAACAACAACCCATTTGGACGCTACTGACCTGTGGCACTTCAGCCTGATTCAGGAGGGAGACATCACTGTGGATGGATACAGCCTCTTCAGCCTGACCCACACTCTGGGGCAGCCCCCACCCTGTGTCCTTGTGCCCCCAGTGCTGCTGCTATCTGTCCCACAGGGAGATGCCAGGAGGAGCATTTTATTGTACAGAGAAAGTGTTTTTACTATCCAATTTCTACAAATGTTTATGGAGATCCCTTGTGGCTGATAGTCTCCCTTCCCACTTTGGTTTCAGTTTTTACTCAGTTTTTAGTATTTTTGTTAAAATAATGATTAAGACATTGTAAAATTTTGTACTTTATTTATACCAGATGAACTCCATACTGCAGACATTCTCGGATGAATACAGAGAGCTTACTTTGCAAACTGAGTGTGTATTCAGAGCCTGCCTTTCCTCCTCAGCACTCCTCCCAGTACAGCCCAGCAGCACCCTCCACACATGGTCTTCATCTCTTCCTCAATAGAACTAATGTCTGCATTTTTAGCTTTTGTGAAGGCTAAACCGTTTTGTTTGGGAAGGAAAGCTCTTCCCTGTTTATTTCATAAGCTGATGTTCACATACTTGCAAAGGTTTGTGCAAGCTTTATAGGATTTTTATGTTGATTAAGGGCTTTACTGGTAGTCCTGTTGGAAGCTGAAGGTCCCACAAGGTTGCATGCTCCACCAGGACAGCAGTATAAAGCGAAGAGGGACTTCTATTGCAGGGTAGTTCTGAGCTCTAACGAGCCCAGCTTCCCCCACCACAGCACTTACAGAGGTGCTCAAGCTCCTTACCTCTGCAGTCTAGGAGGAGCTGCAGACTGAGTGCACTCACAGTGCTGCTTCTTGCTTCTCGTCACAGCAAGGTTTGGCTGATAAGCACCAAGGCTCCTCTGTTAGCTCTTTCCTGACAGCCAGGGTGCTTTCTCTGCATGGGAAATGTGCATTCTGAACTTCTGCCCTGCTTAGTGCAGCCTGCTGGCATGAGGTCTGATCTTGGTGCTTGCTACTCCTGCTGTCTGTTGAAGCTGGAAGCCACCAGCACCTCTCTTCTCTCTTGGGTTCTTCATCAGGAGTTGAGCCTGTGGTCCCTGCGATAGCTTTGCTTGACCAGCCTCTTCCCTCTGTCCCGTTTGTGTGGGATAGGGTGAGACCACCAGGACTCAGCAAGGAGCTGCAGCTGATCTTCGTTTGAGGGCAAATAGTTCTGGAGGGTGGGCCGCTGCATGAAGGCAAGCTCAGGGGACTGTGAGGGGTGGCATTGCCCCTTGTTCTCCTTGATGGGCCAGTGTCTGCTGTCCCAAGAACTGGAGCTTGAGCCCTTTCTTCCTTGGGAGCACATGTGAAGCTGCTCTCTGGGCTTGCTTGGGCACTACACCCTCTGCCCTGCTTGTCCCCAAACACCTGCACCTATGCCAGGCTCTTGTCGTGTGGCTGCAGCACCATTGGAAGGTGTTGCTGGCTGGGCCTGATGAAAGGGACTCGTTTGTTCATGAGGGCAGGGGTTTGCTCCCTCTGTGCATCCCTGCTTGTCCCCTTCCACGCGGATCAGGCTGGGCCACAGCCCTGTCGCCTCCCCCTGCCCCGGCGGCTCTGACTGCCGGCAGCCCGTGCTCGGTGACCCAGAGCTGGAAGCCCTGCTCCTGGCCACGGCTGTGTTCAGGCCGCCCTTGCTCGGAGGGACCGGCGGCTGCCGCAGGAGGACTCTGCTGCCCTCATCTTGCCGGGGGGGGCGGACACGGAGGGGCCACTGCCCGGGGACACTGGGCACTGTCTCTGCCCACAGTATGCCCCTCTTCCTCGTGTGTACGGTCATGGCTGGCGGCCCCCTCCTCTGCCGGCCCTGGGCGGCAGCCGAGCCTGCGCCAAGCGGCATCTTGGATGCTCCTTCTGCATCGCTGCCGCGCCGGAGGTGGGAGGCGGGAGGGGGGCGGCTCTGCAGCAGCCGGAGCGGGCCAGGAGGCAGCACAGCCGTGCTGGCTGGACAGGGCTGCGGTGGGTGACCCTTGCACAGCAGCTGTGGTGACACGGGAGTGCTGCCGTGCGAGAACACCGAGAGTCGGGTGCTGAGCTGCTGTGAGCTCTGAGCGAGGGATCTGGTGAAAGCACCCCAGGAGCCACCTGGGGTGAAAGGGGATAACTTGTCCCTTCCTGCCACGGGACTCTCCATTGCATGGCCCAGCAACAGGGCTGGCCCTACTCTTCCTCTGGAAAAAGGCTTCTCGCAGCTGTGTCAGCTGCTTGGCAGGCAAGGTCTGTGTGGGATGAGCAGCACTCCAAAGCTCTCTTGTGGTGACAGACGCCGCGCTGTCACAGTGTCCAAGATCCCACACATCCCTCGGTGGCTGCCCAGAGGTTTCCAGTGGGTGCAGGAGGTTCCAGGGGACGTGGGGACCAGTGCAAGACTTGGTCACGGCGCAGGGCTGTCCGGGGAGCTGTGCTCTGCCTGGCCTGGCTGCGTGCCTTGCAGCTGCTGTGCTGCACATTAGCACTGAGCCGCGGCCGTTTTAAGCAGGTCTGACAGCTTCCAGCCCTTCTGCTCCTTCTCCGAGTCGTGGCTAAACGCTGCTTGTGACAGAGCCAGAGGCAAGTGGGGGCATTTTAATACACATTGCCCATTGAGTAATGCACACAGCTGCCCTGCTTCGGCCACCAGTCTAGGGAGGGGGTGGTGCCGGGGTGGGCCTGTTTGATGCTGAGCTCCCTGAAGGCGATGCCACACCTGGGCTATGCCCAGCATCTGAGGAGAAGCCCGAGATTGCAGCAAATCTTGATGCACTGGGGGGGACGGATGGGCTGAAGCAGGCTCTGCCCTACACACCCACCCCACCCGGCAGCCTGGCACAGAGGGTCCCCATGGACCGTACCCTGGGCAAAGGTGGCTTGTGAGGCACTGTCAGAACTGGTGTTGTGCGAGAAAATCGATCACTGCTCAGTCAAGCAGCTGAAGCTGGGCGTGGAGCAGCTGTGTGAGTACCCAGCTCACCTGCAGTGCTCGTGGTGGGGAGTGGGCCATGGGGCACCACTGCAGCCGTGCTTCATGAGCCCATCCTGGACTGGTCTTGTTGGGCAGCGGGACCCAGGGAGCTGTGCCTGACGCTCTGCCTGCTGCAGGGCAGCTCAGCGTTGGTCCAGGGCCCCCTTCAAGATGCTTCTCAGGGCTAAGGAACCCTGGTAAGGTTGTACATCGATGCCAGGTACTGCTGGACCGTGTTGCCTGCTGAATGGCATAGTGGGTGGCAGCTTGCAGCTCACCCTCTATACATATATATAGATATACACACATATATATATATATATATATAAAATAGGGTGAGCTATATTGGTATGCCCTATATACATCCTGTGTATAACAGTCTAGCAACAAAATCAGTCAAGCTGCTGACCACCCATAAGCAGTCCCTGGGAGAGGTACCAGGGCAGGAGAAGCAGGAAAGCTCTGCCCTGCTCTGCAGCAGCAGCTGGAAGGCACTGGAGCAGGTGAAGCCCAACCTGCACTGGGGTGCAGGGATCTCCCTGCCACTGCACATTCACAGATTCAGTGTAGGTGCCAGAGGTGTGTGGGAGAGTTGAAATTAATTGCTGCCCTTCAGATGCTGCCATGCAAACATCTTAAACAGGAAACGGTGCCTGCTCTGTGGAGGCATTGCAGCTGATGCTACCTTGGCAATGGCAGAGGGAGGCAGCAATCAGATACATCCATCAAGACCCAGATCCATGCCCTGTTTCAAATGATTTCTATAATCCCATCAGGCAAGACTGAAACATTGCTATGGGCAGCGGCAGGCTGTAGGAGAGGCAGCTCCTGACAGGAGGCCATGAGTGGGAGGGGAAAATACCCCCATGCTGGGAAGGGGAATGACAGAGGTGCTGGGTCCTGCTGTGCCGTGCTGCTGGGAGCCTGTGGGCGGTTGTTGACACTGGAGCCCGGTGCGTGGCGGGGCTGGCCCGGGCCCCAAGGCTGAGCCTGGGCTGGGGCACCCCATACTGAACACCTGCCGAATCCTCCCCTAGACTCGCTGGGCACTGCGGAGCAGTACGAGAGGCGGGGACCGCTCCCTCGGCTGTGGGGAAATGTGCCGGGGCTGAAGGATTGTTCCGGCTGCTGTGGCATGTGCCGGAGCAGCACGGCCCGGGGCTACGCGAGGGTGGAAAGGGACCCTTGCAGAGTGACTGGCGCAGGCACAGGCTGCAGTGGGGCAGGATTCTGTATGCACAGGACAGACAGTGCGGGATGCCCGGGGCCGTGCCGGGATGCCCCTACAGATGGGATCCTTTACTGGGATGTTGCGGGGTGCCCCAGGCTGTGCAGGTGTTCCGGTCGGGAAGGCGGGGGCGACCCCCTCCGCCCAGGGCCCATAGCAGGGCAGTGCCGGTGCCGCGAGCAGGGCAGGTCTGGGGGGCCTGGGGGACACCGGGGGTGCAGGAGCGGCCGGTGCCGGTACCCGGAGGGCGCGGTACCGGACTGCGAGGCGGGTGCGGCATCCCCTCGGCGCGGCGGCCGGGGAGGTGCAGGCGCCGGGCCGCGCGGTACCGGGCCCGGCCGGCGCGGCGGCGGCGGCGGGGCTGTGGGATGCCCGATCCGGGCGGTCGCGGTGCCGGTGCCGGGCAGCGGTGGCCGGGCAGCGCGGCGGCAGCGAAGGGGTGCCGCGGAGCGGCCCCTCCCCAGCCCGCCTCCGCCGTGCACGCGCCGCGCGCTCCCGGTGCGGGGTCGGGCCGGACCGAGCGGAGCGCGGGACAGCCGCCGCCGCCACCGGCATGGCCCAGCCGCGCCGCCGCGCCCGACGGTGAGTGCGCCCGCCCCGCCCCGCACGGACCGGCACGGCGCGGCACGGCCCGCGGCGCCTCGGGATGGGGAGGGCGGCCGGACCGGCCCCGCGGCGCGGCGCTGGGGGGGGGGGGGGTGGCCGCCGCTCCGGCCGCGGGGCTCTCGGGGCGGGGGGTGGTCCCGGTTCGGGTCGCGGTTCTGGAGTCGGGCGTCGGCGTGGGGCGCGGCGGGGCGGGGGTTAACGGGTGGGGCCGAGCGCGGCGGCGGCGGCGGCGGCGGCGGCGGGTAACGGCGAGGGTTAAGGGGGCCGGATGAGCGGCCGCGGCGAGCCGGCGGGTTGCCATGGCGACGTGCTGAAAGGGGGATTGTGCGCCCGCCTCAGCTGCGCGGCCCGCATCCCGGCCCCCGCCCCGCATCCGCCGGGCCGCCCGGTCCCGCCCGGCCCGGCCCGTCGGACCCAGCAGAGAGCGGGGAGCAGGGCCCTCCGGGCTGGAGCGCTCTCGCTCCAGGGGATTGGGATGCTCCCCGGGGCTGCGGGGTGTCTGTGGTGTGCCGTAGGTGCCGAGGGTACTGCTGTAGGTCCTGGGGGTGGGTTACTTGGGGTGCAAGGATGCTCCTGGTGCTGACAGGCATGAGGCTGCTGGTGTGAGCATCCCTGGGTCAAGGGCAGGCAGGAGATCCCCTTGGCTCAGTTTATTTGGCATTGCATTAGGAGTGACTTTAGGCATTGGGCTTCTGGAGTGAAAGGACATTCCCTGTTTCCCTCTTGGGCCAGGGACGGAGTCGGAGGCAGGCTTGCTGTCAAACAGCTGGCCATACTCATCCCTGAGCGGGGCAGCAGGCCAGACATCCATTCATCCATCTGCCCACCCGTCCCTGCGTGGGGTGGTGGGTGCGGGGGGTGCTGGTGGCCTCAGCGGTGCACGCTGTGGCTGGAGTTATTAGCACTGTTCACCAGAGCTTGACTCCGTTGTGCTCGAAGCCATGGAGGAGGACAAGGGGGTGGGTGATGGTCAGTTTTGGGATCTGTCAGCAGCAAGGGAGAGAAATGGTGAGGGACCTGAGGCCTTTGTCCAGCCAGTCAGTTTCTGGACCTCACTCTCCTAAATGGTGACACCTCCTTATGCCTCTACCGGCAGCCTTTCCCAAGGCCACAGACCTCCCTTAGGGAGGTGGCTCTGACATGACATCCCTGAAAGGCTGGGATTTTCGTTCCATCCTTTGAGAGTGCCTCATCTGATGCTGCTGCTGGCTCTGCCCCAGGTGATGGCAGAGCCAGCTCCCCACAAGCTCCTGTTGTGGCCATGCTTTGTGTCAGCCTGGTGGGACCTTCCTTCCTCGGCAAACCAGGGTCCTCTGTGGAACTGGGAGCATCTGCCAGCTGGGTAAGGAGTGGATGTGTCCTCAGAGAGGGAGCTGCTGGTTGCCAAGGCAGGAGTCACTCTTAGCTCTGGGAAACGCCTGTGCCAGGCGTGCACCCCAGCACCCATGCCAGCACCTGGTGCAGGGCTGGGCACCCTGAGGTCCCCACTGGAACCAGACCTCTGCCTGCTCTGCAGCCTGCAGGTGGCCGCCACCAGAGCTGGTGTCTGCAAAATGGTTAAAGGCTGACATTTAGAGGTCACACTTTTAGCACTGTGCATGTGTTTGCTTCATTTGCATTTGCAGTTAGCCGGGCTCGAGGCTTTGCCACTCGCATGTGCAGTTGCCATGGTTACGTGTGCAGTCGGGATGTGGAGTTTGGTTGGACACCTGCAAACACGCAGCTCTCAACCTCCAGAGCACAAACAGAAGCTGCCAAGGTGCAGGGCAGCCCTCAGACATGGGCCTGAGGGCCCTGCACAGTGCTGGGCTGAGGAAATGGGAGCTGCAGTGCCCATCTTGGCAGGGTCTGCATGGTGCTGCCTTGCACAGCCTCCAATTGCCCACACTCAACAGCAGCGAGCATCTAGGGCAGCCTTGTTAGAGAGGAGGACTGAGCCCATGCCAAGGGGGTTGCCCTGCATTTTTCATCTGGGGCTGTTTCTTTTCCAGAGCCCGTGTAGAGGCTTTTGTCCCAAAGGGCTGGAAGGAAGGTGCTCAAGAGCAGAGAGGGTGAGGGCAGCCAGAACCTGGGAGTCACGAGTGGAGCTGCTGAGCAGGCTGCCCAGGGACAGGGGCCTGCCAAAGCTTCAGGAGGCAGCGTGAGAATTGGCAGGGCACTCTGCTGAGGCTCCCGATGTGGTGGCTGTGTCTGTCCTGGCTCTCTGTGGGGGCTGCTCGGGGTGCTCACGTCCAACACAGACAGGGATTTTTTTTTTCAGGTGTCTTTTGATCAGCATCACGTCTGCCAGCAAAAGCAAGGAGACCTGCCAAAATCCTCTGGCAGGTCCACGTTGGCCTTTGTGTCAAGGGAGGAGTGTTTTAGGACAGCTGATAAGAAAGGGACCTTGAGGTCATCAAGTCTCTAAGCTCCATATAAGCAATTCCCAAACAGCATCAGCTCAGCCAGCTCCTAAACCCCCCAGCCACAGCGAGTCTGCTGCCTCCCAAGCAATTTGCTGCCATCTTCCTGTATCCTTCCTTCTAGAAGCTATTTCTTTGCAGCAGGCAGGGGAGAAAGGAAGCTCTCTCAGCTGTCCAGGAGCTACTGTGGCCTCAGACAGAGCAGTGTGGAAGTGTCCATGCTGCGCTGGTGGCAGCTGGAGGGATCCAGTAACAGTAGAAGGGTGGAAGGATGGTGGGAAGTGGCAGGAATGGGGACATGGAGTGTGTGCCTGTGCAACAAGTTGTGGAGCTGCAGAGGAGCCTGTGGAATCTCAGAGCGGAGCACAGAGGGGCTGTGTGTCTGCCATCCTGGGGCTGTGCACCAAGTGCAGAGGGATGGGGCAGGCACAGCTTGGCTCTGTCCTTAGAACTCCCAGTGCCACTGGGATGGGAGTTACGGGCTCTCTGTGGGATCCCAGACAGAGATTGCTCTGCTGGTGGTCTGTGCTTGTTGGCTGCCGCTGACAGTGCTTTGAAAGGCAGCCGAGGGCGTTGTGGCTCTGGGTCGGCACAGAGGGGACGTGGTCACGGGCAGCACAGGGCACCTCAGCAGGAGGAGACAGGTTGAATCCTGGTACCAGGGCACTGAGGAGAGCTGGGTCTGAGGACTGAGCTGAGCTGAGCTGGGTGGTGCTGGATGGGGGACTGAATGTTCTGGTGGTCTCCTACCGTGATAGTCCCCAGAGCTGGGGGCAGGGAGCAGGCTGTGAGCAGCACTGTGTGCTGCTGCCCTCAGCAGGATTCTGCTGTGGGTGTGAGGGGAATGAATAAATGGTCCTGCAATTGCCAGAGCTGCCAGTTTGAACCCACATCATTCAGACCCTGGAGCGAGTCTGACTGAGAGGAAATGGGGATGAAGAGGGAGCAGTGCAAAGACATGGGTGCTTCTGGCTGCAGCTGCCAGGTCCTGTCTGGTTTGTGTAGCTCCTGGAAATTTTCCCTGGATGGGAGGTTATGTGCAGTTTGGAGGCTTGTCTGGTCTCAGAAGTCATGTGGTATTGCAGTCCATGATGAGACCTGCGTTCCTGCTAAGTCTCGAAGTTGTGTGTGGAAACTCTGCTCTTGCAGTGTATTCCTTTTGCCACGTTGTCTGCCTGACAGCAGGGACAGCACGTGGCAGGGGCCTTCTGTGAGCAAGACTTTGTTCTGGGGAGCGCTGTTTGGGATGAGACCACCTTGGCAAGGAGCTCAGAGGATTGTTGGTAAAGAAGCCTTGTTCCTGACACTGCAAAATGCAGAACAGTGGAGTAACATCTGTTATTTTCAAACTGCATCTCGGTGCAAGCATATCCTGTAAGGTGCCTGGCAAGCAGAGTTGAAACTTTGCCTGGTGGCCAGATGCTCTGATCGTGCCAGCAGAGCAGGTGGCAAAGTTTGGGAAAGGTTGCAGAGAGAGCATGTTACAGGGCTTGTACAGTGCATGAGCCTTGTTTGGGTCTGGGCCTGGGCTGCTGAGGGCGAGGATGGCTGGGCAGTTTGGTCAGGAGGCTTCTGAGATGGGGCTGGGGAGGCGACTGCTGAGAATGCCCTTTTGTGATGATCAGGGGCTGCAGGGGCTTGGCCTTCATCGAGCAGTTGGTGCTGCTCTAAAGGAGTGGGAGACGATGCCCAAGTCTGTGACGTGGCCAAAATGTCTGCGTGGCACTCCTGGTGGAGGTGATTGTGTCCATGTCCTGCTGTTGGCATCCAGTGCTAAAGGAGTTGTGAAGGTGAATGTGTGAGTCCAACTGCCTCCATGTCTTTTTTCTGCCCTCACACAACTCCAGGCACCACTGAGCGACTTGAGGACTCATGGGACAGTGATAGAGGAGAAGGGGACAGGGGTTGCTCTGTTTCTCTGTCTCTAGAGCTGCCTGTGGGGAGCTCAGGAGAGATGTGTGAGTGTTGAGATCATTGTGCAGCCAAATGCCTGGAAGTTGCAGCAGAGTTGGTCAGAGGTCTGGTGACCTCTCTGCAAAAAAAAAAAAAAAAAAAAGGCTAAATAAAGCAGGGTTTTTCAGACTGGAAAAGAAACAACAGAAGATGGATAAGATGTGTCTACAGGAGGCCAGGAGAGAAGCAATAGAGGTTAACTGTTCATTGTTTATTTTCATACAAGTACAAGGTCACATCAAATTAAGCTCTCAGGAGGTGCCAGGCAGGAGGAGGGGTATTGTCTCTTACAGATGTGCTATCAAATCACAGAAGTCCTCAGGACAAGGTGTCATGAACAGCAAAACCTTGCATTAGTTTTGGGAGAAATGGGATGATATCAAGAAGGACAAGAGGTTCCCTCAGAACTAATAAATACACTGAGATCCACCCACGGCTTGGGCAGCTGCTGAGCTGTGAATTGCTTATGCTTCTGACTGCTTGCAAGTACACAGAGCAAGGTGGACTTTTGGTCTGCTCTGTTATTTTCATAACATTCTGCCCACCAGAGAGTGTGGAGCCAGGAGGGAGCACTGGGCTTTGGTAAAGAAGGATGGGTTTATCCCCATTCAGTCCTGTTACTTAGCTTGGCACAGGGTGATAGATGCCTGCTCAGTCCTGCTTCCTCACTGAGAGCATGGGATGCTTTCCCCACATGATGGAGGTGCACCTGCTGGGAGATACAGGGCCTGTGCTAAGCACCAAGCCATGGCTTCACAGGACCCTTTGCTGGAGACCTCCGACAGCCTTTTGTCTACTGATCAGGTACTAATTCAGTTGGTTTGAAAATGAATGGCAATATCCCTTCCTGCTGTGTTCCCTGACAGCTCTGGTTCCCTGGGCACAGGGACACGCTGGCAGCAGAGCTAGAGTCTCATCTTGGAGCTGTCCCAATTCCCTGCACATGATAGATACTGTGGGATCACCAGGGATCTGATCTTCATCTCCCCCTCCTCCAATCCCCTGTCTCTGCCTGTTCTCATACACATCAGTGTCAGTTTTGTTCCTGGTTTTATCCTCAAATGAGAAAAGACTCGTGTCCTGCTACCTGTTGAGGTCCAGTTCAGCTTTACCTTGGTGAATGTGGGATGCCAAAAGGCTGTTCCCCAGCTCCTGAGCAGTCCAGAGGCATGCAAGGGCAACAGGAAGATGTGATCCTTGGTTTGGGAGTGGTTGGCTTCTTGTGGGAGAAGTAGACTTGGAGAGGAGGATGCAGTGATGAGCTGGGGATCCAGCAGTCCCCCGTGGGTTTTGGCCTGTGGCAGCAGTGTGAGGTCAAGTGAGGCTGTTGCTTATGAAGAGGATGCTGTTTCTCATCCTTACTAATTCCAAGAGGACTGAGGGAAGTGTCCAGCCAGCAGCACAAAGGTGTCCTTGCAACTACAAACCAAAATTTCCCTTGGATAGCAGCTGTCCTGTGCCTTAAGAAAGAAAGAGTCTCTGTTCCTGTCCCGTCTTTTTGGTCTCTGTTGCCACTGGGGTCTCTGGATGAGAATCTGAGATTGCAGATTTGGGCAGGGAGCTGCTGTACTTTGATACTCACCACTTTAAGAGAAGTCAATTGGTTTCCTACTCTTTGTAACAAAAATCTCCTCCCGTGCCCGCCGGGAGCGATGCTTCCAAGTGGGCATCTGCTGAGGCAGAGCCGTGCTCAGGGACCTCTGAGGAGCAGCAGGGAGCACGAGAGCCGTCTTGGCACTTGAACTTGACTTTCCTTGGCATGGTTGGTCCTTGCAGCATGCCTGTCTGTCCTGCTTCATTCTGGTCTGCTCCCTCTGTCGAGACAGGGCATCCCCAGGCTGCCTGATTTGCTCTGGTCCAGCTTATTTCCTAACACGAGGTGGTATTTGCAGTAAAACACATTAAAGGATTTTTTTTTTGCCAGAGGTTTTAGTCTCTCTGCTTTTTTGTGCTCGAAGATAGAAAGTATGGGAGGATAAATTTACAAGGGAAAATATAAAATACACTTTGGATTAAATTTGAATGGGTTTCCTTTCTAGCTGCTGGCTTGCCTGACCTACAGTCTCTAGCGAGCCCTGGCTGCATGAGCAGGACTTTGTGGAGCTGCTGTGGCTGCAGGCTCCAGTCCAGGGTGCTTCCATGGTCTTCTGCTTAGTCACGCCAGCTTTGGTTTTGGTTTGGGAGCATGAGCAGCTGAGGGCCTTGTTGAGGGCAGGCTCCCCTCTTCAGGAAGCTGCTCCTCTTAGCTGGGTGGAGGCTGTCGTGGGCCTGGGCTGCACCATGGGCTGCGCCCTACGCCTGGGCTGGCTGAGGTCCTTCGGAGGTGACACACACCACACCTGTCCGGGCTACCAGCTGTGCACACGACCTGTGCTAGTGGTGGTCTCCGGCTGTGACAGCTGTATGAACTCTTTAGGTTGCTTACTGGAGCACATACCAAATCCGTGCGTTTCCAGAATTCCTGGGAAAGCCTGTAGGGTTTCTGGGGAAACCGGTAACTCTGGGATGGGCTTTTCCCTCGTTCAGCTGCAGATGGGCGGTTTTGGACGCTGTGTCGTGCCAGCAGCACACGGGGGTGGCCCTTGTGCCAGGGGCCCCGGGGGTCCCCTCGCCCCGACGCTGCCCCGAGCGCGGCAGCTCCGCCGTGAGCCGACGCCTGCCGCGCCTGTCGGGGCTGTGCCGGGAGCTCCCGCGGAGCTCCAGCCGTGATCCCGGCGCTCGGCAGCGGGGTGGGGCGAGCGGGCAGGCAGATGTGGAGAGGGGGAGGGTGGCTCCTCTAGCACCTGTGCCTTACTGGGGAGCGTGCGGGTGTGAAATTCAATTTGTAGATAAGCCGTGGCTGGCGAGGAGCACGGGCCACAGTGTGCGCCGGGGCCAGGCGGTGTCTGGGAGCAGCGCGGCCGGCATGCACAGCATGTCCTGCCTGCCAGCTCTTGCGGAGGCTGACGTCAGCCTGGAGGAGCGGTGGCTGCTGCAGGATGTGGCTGCTTGACGCTGTGTCATGTTGGCTCTGGGTGTGCGGCCCCGGCTCCCGCGGGAGCTCAGCCAAGAGGTGCTGCCCTGGGATGGTGTCCCCTGCCCTGCGGGGGCGCGGAGCGCGGTGCAGCCGGCAGGGAAAGGGACCCGGTGCCCTCTGCCACCGACGGCCTGCAGGGTGGTGGTGTGGACGGAGGAGTCCATGGTGCTTCCTTCCAGCAGCAATGGCATTTTCCCGCCCCCACATCTGGATCTTTCGGACGTTTCCAGTGAAACCGGCTCGCTGGTGCGAGCAGAGGGAACGTGCATTGCAGCATTAGCAAATGCAGCTTGCGCTGATCCGTGCTCTGTCGTACCTGTGCTTTGGTCACTGCTCCCCATCTCCTGCCCTAGGTCTGGGTATCCCACTCCCTGCTTCTCTGAGAGCAGCCTTCTGCTGCAGATGAAGAGTCCAGTGCTGTGAGGAGGGGATCGTGGTCTCCCAGGCCAGCCACAGAGAGCTGGGACTAATTGTGCCCCCGGGCAAGCTGCGGTGTCACGGAGCAGTGGGTCACTGCTGGTGCCAGTAGACTCAAAGGGACATTTGCAATATGGTCAGAAAATCATGTCTGATCTTTGGTCAGGGCCACTCACACTAACATAAAACTCAGCATCTAGAGTCCAGTGGGATGCGCTGGGGCACACAGCAGGGCAATGGGCTGGAGTTCAGCTGGGGCATCTCTCTGGCAGGACAGGACAGGACAGGACAGGACCTGCAGCTCTCCCAGCTGTGGGAAACTCAGGAGCATGGGGTGGCACAACCCTGCATCCCAGGCTCTGGGCACCTGTGTTTGTGCAGAGCCTGTCTGGTGTTTCACCTGGCAGTAGGGACTATTGTAACAAGGTGGAGGTGGTGTGGACAATGAGCTCAGATGTCTCCTGGGACGGCTTTCCTGGGCAAAGACCCCGCAGTGAGGAAACAACTTGGTGCTGGACTGCAATGCTTGGCTTTTCCTGCGCCCTGAGGGAACACAGGTGGCTCTGCTGCCTGCACTGTGGCCCTCATGGGTGGCTCTCTTGGGATGGCCCACACCATCCCTTGCACAGGCATGTGCTCTCCTCACAGAGGAGATATGACTGTCTTGCTCCACAGGCTTGGTGTTTCATGGTACAAGACAAGGTGATGGTAACACCTGGTGCACAAAGATGGTTCTTGTACACTGCCACACAACTTGTAACCTTATCTCTTCACAAGAAAACTTATTGTGTCATGTTTCAGCTTCTGTGCAAAAGTTAGTTCCTGCTTGTCTTCAGTTATTTCCTTCATCTTTGTTCTTTGTCCTGGGTTTTATTACCTTTATCCCAGATTATTTCCATGACCTGTTTCACAATTCTGCTCTGCAAAACCTTTCTGAGCTGATAAAAAGTGGAGTGATGTTAGGCAGAAATGGGTGGTTGGAGCAGATGTTGGTAAAAAAACAGTCCTTTACTGGCTCTGCTGCTGAAACCAGAGGCTCCAAAGCCACTGTCTGGATTTCAACCCTTGATAAGTGGATTTGGCTTCCTGCTTTGAGTCAGTAAAAATGAAACATTGACAATTTGTTCTGGATGAAGCTGTTCCCATTCAGAACACTCTTGGATTTTGTTGCCCACCCTCCCTAATCACATTTGCAGGAAGTCCATGTATTTTAAGCTGCAGTCGGTTCCTCTCTGCCCAGCCCACCTCCTTACATTTATAGAGCCTCCCCCAGTCCACGCTAGTCCATGGAAAGCATTGGCTGTGCACACACTCACCCTGCCTGCAGCCACTGATGCTTTCTGAGCTTTTCTTGGAGCTTGTGTGAGATGTCTTGAGCAGTTCTAGCACAGGTGGTGGTGTGGGCAGGACATGGTGCAAGTTGCCTGTGGCCCATTTGCTGTGGGAGCTTCATGTCCTTTGTATGGCTGGGTGCCCAGAAAGGATCTTGAGAGGCTGGGGTATGAGAGAGTTTTGGGCAAGGACATTGCATCAGCAGCTTGGTTTCCTACTTGCCTCTTAGTTTCAGGTATTTCAGAAATGGGGGTGTCATTGAGCCAGCCTCTTTGTGTTGCCAAAGTCTCCTTTCTTTATTAGACTTCAAACCTGCTTTTGCTAACATAAGAAATATGAATGTGTTTGGACTTGGACTTTCAGAAGCTGATTGATAAGAGCCTTGTGCTTGTGTCATTGTTCCCTAACACCGTTCAGTCATAATGATCCATGTTAACTTTAAAAATGGCCCCTGTTAGCCATGGTAGTTTCCAGGGCAATTATTTAGGAGAGGAAGCATCACTCTGGCAGATGTGAGGGGGATGGTGCTGAGCAGGTGGGGTAATGTCAACATGTGGCTTCCTGAAGCTGGAGAAGGAAGTGAGGGGAATGCTGCTGGTGGAGTCAGCTCTCTCTTCGCTGGGTGAGATTTGCACTTGGGCTGTTAGCTGTGGAGTGTTGATCACAGATTTGAGGGAGATTATATTGCCTTAGAGTAGGTGCCTGATGCTTGTTTGTGATGTGTGGGAGAGTGAGCAAGTTGTCTTGGCATGAACTGTGTGCTGGTGCCAAGGGCTTGCTGAAAGCAGATTGTCTGTCAGCTCACTCCTGAGTGCTCGTCTGGAAGTTCCAGGGCTCTGTGGATGCACTTTTGCATTGTCAGTCACGTGCCTGCACAAAGCCAGAGGTGGGGCAATTCTAATATTTATTTGTGAAGCACTGCTAGAATGGAATAGAATAGAATAGAATAGAATAGAATAGAATAGAATAGAATAGAATAGAATAGAATAGAATAGAATAGAATAGAATAGAATAGAATAGAATAGAATAGAATAGAATAGAATAGAATAGAATGATTTCAGTTGGAAGGGACCTACAATGATCATCCACCCAACTGCCTGGCCCACTCAGGGCTGACCCAAAATTAAAGCATGTGGTTAAGGGCGTTGTCCAAATGCCTCTTAAACACTGACATGCTTGAGGCATCGACCACCTCTCTAGGAAGCCTGTTCCAGTGTTTGACCACCCTCTGGCTAAACAAATGCTTCTTAACGCCCAGTGCAAACCTTCCCCGGCACAGCTTTGAACCGTTCCCTCACGTGCTATCGCTGGGTACCAGGGAGGAGAGCTCAGCACCTCCCTCTCCACTTCTCTGCTCAGGAAGCTGTCAGGAGCTCGAGGTGGCCCCTCCGCTGGTGCCGGAGCTGCGGTTTGCGAGGTGCCGGCGGGGCCGGTGCCGGGCGGTGCTGACGGGACAGCTCCCGCGGGCTGCGGGGAAGTCTCGGCCTCGCCCGGGGCTCCGGGAACCGCCCCGGCTCCGCCACGCCGTCCCTCCTCACCGACACAGAGCTATGGCACATGCAGATGCTGCCGGCCGCGGGGAGTCCCGGCGCTCCGGGATCCTCCGGGCTGAGTCAGGCGCTTCCTCCGCTGCCGGCGGTTCGGGCTGGGGAGCGAGTGAGTGTGGGTTCAGCTGTGCTCGGAGGGTGCTTCTCCTTGACCCCTGCCCCTGCAGGTGAGTGTTTGTACGTTGAAGCAGCAAATAGCAAGGTGAGGGAGAGAAAAACTGCCACTGTGTCTTCATGCTGGGTTCAGGAAAGCTATCATGTGAGATAATCCAGATTATTTCTACCCAGAACGTGGCAATAAATAGCCTGCTTCCAGCAGCTATCCCTGAGCCACGTGGGAACCCGTCAGTCCACCGAGGGGCTGCTGCCACTGCCTTCTTCCTGTCCTGGCAGAGCCTTCTGCTCACACAGCAGCTGTGGGCTGTGCCATGTGGCCCTGTCTCAGCTTTTCACCAGGCTCCTGGGAAGCAGTGAGTGGGAAGGTCATTCAAAATCTCGAACTAACTCAATGTGAGCGTGTAGCCCACTCCAAAAATCTCCAGGCTTTCAAGCACAGTTGTCCTTGGATCCTCTATAGTGGTCACCTTCTTCTTGCATCAGCAGTATTGGGTGCTGACCCCAACACTGTCCCTGCTGCAGTGCTCACAGGCTGTCCTTCAGCAGCATCACCAGTCACAGCTCAGTGACACTGAGAAACTTCCTGCATTTTTTGAGCTCTCGATGCTAAACAAGAGTTGGAAATGATCCAGGTTATCTCACCTGCTGGGTAGCGTGTCTTCTGGAGCCGGGCATCGAGCGGTGTGCTGACATTCAACACCAGAAATGTCTGGAAAGGCTGAAACGTGGGCAAGGGAAAGGTCTGCTTTGCCCCTGGTGTCCTTCCCAAGGTGAGCTTGGCTCCTTCCTGGAGAACTCATTAAAGGCTCTGGAGCAAACGGTGACAGGCCATATTGCAGTGGGAGGCCTTTGGCACCACAGCAGAAGTGGCTCTTGAAATTGTCTGTTTCTAGGGATTTTGAGTAACATTCTTCGGTTATGAATGGAAGCTCTCGAGGATCTTGGCATGTGTCTGGGAGTTGTCAAAGAGCTTCTGTCCCACATATGTTCTTGCAGCGTTGAGGAACTTAACTGACACTTCTCACGTGGTCCCTCATCCTCTCCCCAGGGCAAAGGATGTGCAGTGGAGTGTCTCATAGGCTTCTGACGTTCAGCTTAAAATATTGGTGGTTCTGTGGGTAGGAGCTAGGAAAGGCAAGGCATAGGGACATATCTCGATGCAAACGAGGGTGAGGTTTGTAACTATTTTCCTTCTGTCCCATTGGAGTGACTGTGGTGCCTCCATACGGGGGAGCTGCAGATGTGCCTCAGGACGAGAGTGAGCTGGGAAACACTGGACTCTGGGAGAGCCCTCTGCAGAGTGGAGAATGGATGTTTTGGCCTCCATGGCGCTGGCAAGCCTCCTGAGTGCTCTGCTCTGCAGCCTAAATGCTGAAGGGTTCGTGGCCAGGGTGACTGTGTATACCCAGATGGTGGCAAATGCTGAATGAATGAGGGCAGGGGCAGAGCTGCCAGCTAGGGTAATGAGAAGTGTAGGAGACTGGGCTGGAGGGGCTGCTGGGAGTCACTTGGTCCATCCATCTGCCATGTAGCACCCTTTGCAGGTAGCCATGGAGTGCTTTAACTTTCCCTGGTGTGCACTTAACTTTTCTTTCTTAATACGGATGTGTCTCCTACCTAGCACAAAAGGGCAGAGTGTTCTGAACTTTTTTGCAGTGGCCTTTGCATGTTATAAAACTGTGCCCTGTGACTTTTCTTGTCTAGACTAATCCAAATCTTCCAGACGTTTCTCCAAAGCTTTTTGATGATCTTGCTGGTCTCCCATGGCCAAATCTTTTGGGGAATGAACTTGTCTCTGGACAAAACAGTAAAATTACTTGGTGTGTCTTTATGAGCTGAAAGGAGAGTAATTACTTCATGTGTAAGCTGGCCTTTCACACATCCTCCTGTAGGTGCCTTTTTTTGTGGCAATGATATGCTGGCTCACGTTCAGTTTGTACTCACCTGTGTAGCCCTCGTGACCATTATGGCAGAACTGCTGCTGTCTCTCCTTCCGTGGCCTCTTTGTGCAGTTTTTTTGCCTCCCGATGCCTTACAGCCCTGCCCATCATCTCTCAGCCCTTTTCCCAGTCTGTCAGGAGCATGTCAAACTCCCACCCTGGCCTCTAAAGTGCTGGTGTGTCACATGCAGATTTTGAAACGTACTCTGTTCTGTCATTTATGTCATTCATGGAAAAGCAGAGCAACAGCAGCAGCAGGGCAGACCTTTCTGAACCCCTACATGTCCTTTTCAGTGTAACTGTGAGCCATCTATCACTGTTCACCAGCTCTGTGATGGACCTGGGAAATGCCCCCACAGTGCTCTGGGACCAGGAAACGTCTGCCTTTGGCATGGATGGGTAACCTGGGATGAGACCTGCAGGCTTAGGGATGCTCTTGAGGGACTGCTGGGACACAGGGACACAAGCACATCGGTCCAGTTGTGCTGCAGCTTCTCTGCTCCCCAGGGTTTCCTGTGGGCTTTCTGCAGTATTGTAGGCAGGGTGGGATGGGGCTGCCTGAGAGCTGGGATTGCTGCCCAGCAGAGGAGAGGAGATGCCAGGTGGGGAGTGGGTCTGGCAGGTGCGGCTGCCTGAGAGCTCCTGGAGCACAGGCTGGTGGAAAGGTTTGGAGCTCGGCTGGAGAAGAGAAGGCAGAAGTTTCTCATGCTGCTTGCCGGGTGCATGTTTGTTCTGAGGTGCATGGGCTGGCCCTCAGCAAAGTACAGCCGGGTCAGATGGTGAGCAGAACTGCACGAGGCACGGTGGCTGGAGGATGCAATGGGACATCCTGCCTGCTTGCTGTTGGAAGGAGATCATCCATCCGTGCCAGCTGGGTGCTTTGAGGTCTCCATCTGTCCTGGCTCTGAACCTCATGGGACACAGAGCCACATGAGTGTAATGAGCTTGGGCTTGGTGCTTCAGGGCAGGAGGCTGGGCCCCGCTGAAGGGTCCAATACGGGAGCAGCCTGGCTGCTCGCATCTCCTCGGCCTCCTGCCAGAGGAGGTGTGGATCCGGCTTGTCTGGCTGCTGTCGAGATGCCTGAATATGCATCTGCCACTGCCAGAGAGGCTTCCAGAGGATCCCACCCGCCCAGGTTTCCATGGAGAGCGTCTCTTTGTTGAGGAGGAAGTGTCTGGCAGACAGCGTGGCCGTGGAAATACCTATAGAGCATTTGTTTTGCAAAGCACATGAATAACATCCCCAACAGCTAGCAGCCTCACTTCCTCTGCTCACCCACCAGCGGCCTGGCAGAGCGACCTGGGATGCCTGCGGTGTCTTTATGCTCCCAGTTTCTCACTGCATGCTTGTCTGAGCATTCCCAGTTTGGCTGTGTCTGCCCAGCCCAGCCCAGTTTCATTTCTGGTTGGCAGGCATGGCTCCTGGCAGGCAGCGGCCCATCTTCGCTGGGGGACACATTTGGCTTCCCTGCTGGAGGCAGGAGTGAGAGCTCTGTAGGCGGCAAAACTGGGAAAGTTTTTCTCCCACCTCCCATGGGATGTGAAGGGAATTGCTTCCCTGAACGAAATGTCCTTTCTCTGGTCTCCCAGTTCTTTCTCATGCTTTGAAAGACCAAGAAGCTTAAGAGCTGTTGAGGCAGCAGGCAGCAATGCAAGGCACATGCAACAACCCACAGCGGAAGGGATTAAGCTTGGGTTTTTATGGCAGCCTGTCAGCATTAAATTAAGGCTAAATTCCCATCCTAAATGTTATGTTAACATGAAGTTACATCAGAAAGCACAGAGCACAGAACAGCAATATGAAGGTATCAGATGTGTTACAGGGGTATTGCAATTACCCCAAATCAAGCATTTGAAACCCAGGGAATTTCAGATATAGGGTTTGCATGTCTTTTGGGTTTGTATTTGAAAAAAAACCAAACACAGGAAGGCTTAGAAGCATGTCACTGAGATTGTTTGGGTGCCTTTATTCTGTGCTGTGGGGACATGTGCAGGTGGAGGCAAAGAGTCTTTAAAAAGTGACGGAACCAAATGTGGAATTACAAATGTTAAAATACTGTGAGCTGTATTTGAGTGTTAAGGCATTGTGGCTCTCCAGAGTAACATTAGAGCTGCTGGGCCTTGACTGTGCATCTCCATGTCTGGACATATTTGGCTATCACTATTGCAAGTCACCTCTGTACCTCATGCTTTGTAAAACTCGTAATTGGAGACAGTTTTAAGTCCTGTAGCATCATTTTGTTTAAGTTAAGAATGCGTACTTAATTCTATCTTAGCTTAGGTTTTATTTTGTCTTCAGATTTCCTTGTTTTTTCAGAGCTGGATGAGGATTAAACAAAAACCCAGAGGAATATCATCATAGCATAATTCTGAGGAGCTGTAGCAAGAAGCTGTTTTTTGGCTGTGCTTTGTGAAAAGAGATTCCTCATTGTGTCAGGACAGGATGGTTACAGTGGGCGTGCGGAAGCTCCACGGATGCAAAGTGGGTTGTGAATTCAGCCCTGTGACTGGGCAGCTGTGTAGTGGCACTGCCTGGTGCTGTGAAATTGCTTTCCTGGAGGAGTTGGTGGAGCAGCAGCGCCCATGGCAGCAAGTGGCTGCAGCCATGAGGAAGCTCTGGAGCTGGGAAATCAGCTGGTGAACCACCACTGGCAGGGCTGTGGCATTCCTGCAGACAGAAAACGATGACGGATCAGTTGAAATGGCTCTGCAGGGAGCACTGGATGCACTATCATAGAGGTTGGAAGCTGCCTGTAGCTTCCAGTCATACAAATTAGATATGACAGTCATTAATAATTAGCTTTATCCTAACCTGTGGTACCTGAAGGAACCTAAGCAGAAGATTTACACCGGGCAGTTTGCTTTCCAGCAATGTCAGGCAGAGTGATGGGTCTGAAGCACCTTTGAGATCCTGCTTGGGAATACAGCTTTGGGGGGTCCCAGGCCAGCGCTGCACCCCTGGGATGTCGCCGTTAGGCAAAGGTCAGTTCTCTGCTGAAGGAGGAGCATTGCGGCAAGGAATATGAGATGAATGATGGTTTTCTTCCAGAGCTGCAGGCAGAACAGGGCAGCCAAGGCACTGTGCTGCAGAGGCAGCTCCAGCAGCGATGGGCAGAACTGAGCTTGGGGTCTCTGGGTGCCTCAGCTGTTTTTCTGGCCCTTGACTCAGCTTTTATTTCTTAGGCTTTGGGGGATAACGCAGCAGTGTCGTGCTCCTGCTGGTGCGTTTCTGTCGCTGCCTGGTGGGGCAGGAGGAGGTGAAGGGGAGTGATGTGCAGAGATGTAGTGCCCTCCTTTGTCTGGCATTACCTGCATTCCCTTGGCAGGCTCTGGAGAGGTGCCTGCATGCCCAGCCCTGTGAGGCCTTGCTGCTTGGGTGGGCTGAATGCAGTAACACGATTTTCTGAGATGAGTGTTTCTATTTACTGTGTTACCCTGAGGCTGCCAAGTTCTTTGGGTGTATCAGGAGGGCAGGCACAGCATGGGCCCAATTTCCTTAATGACCAGCAGTGAGTTGCCTGCACATGTGCAGTACAGATTTGAGACACCTTCTCTGGGGTTTTTGGTTGTGCTTTGTTTGGGTGGAGTTTTTTCTGTTTGTCTGTCTGGGTGGTTTGGGTTTTGTTTTTTTTTTTTTTTTTTTTTTTTTTTTTTTTTTTTTTTTTGGTGGTGGTGGTGGGGTTTTTTTCCCTGCAGATTTTCCTCATTGGGTAGAGGTGTTCTCTATTTGTGGAATCCCTGCCCAACTGAACCTCCACCAGAGCTGCAAACTCCCATCTGCATACAGCCCTTATTTTGTGCTCCAATAATTTCAAAGCAACTCTGCTCCCCTCTGAGCCTGGAAGAGATCTGCCGGGTGGGGGGGATGTCAGGATGCCCTGGGGCAAAACGGAGGTGCCTCACCACCGCCGCCGCCTCTCCCAGGGTGAGGACATGTGGCCGAGACAGGACGAGCGAGCATCCCCTGAGCCACCACCGCCTTTCCGCGGGGAGTCGGCTGAAGATCCGCCCGCCGAGGAGCGGGGCCGGCCGGCGGCTGACGCTGCTCTCGCCCGGCCGGGCTGGGAACACCGGGCAGGTGCGGCCCCCGCGGCTCCCCGTGCCCGGCTCCCCCGGGAGCGGCGGTGCTGGCGGGGGCAGCCGAGGCGGGGGGCACTTACATAAGCCCTAACTGCGCCAGGCGGTGCTGGGAGGCGAAGGGCAGAGCGCTGAGAATCCGCGGAGCCTCCAGCGAGGGCTCCCTGGCACAGGAGCTCTGCGCGCTGACACACATCCGCGGGGCCCCATCTGCAGTGCCCCCCCTTCCCCGCCGGCCCCACGGGGGCTGCCACAGCTGCTCCTCCTGATGCTGCCGGCCCAGGCGGGACGTGGGAGCGGAGCTCTGCCTCCCCGGGCTTGCCGGGGCACGGAGCGGGTGGGAGCGAGGGCAGATGCCCGCAAGCGCTCTGGCTGTTCCCCTCCTGCCCGCCCAGCACCGGGATCCTGCCTCAGATCTCACTGCTTTGGCCAGTGGAGGGGGAAGCTGATGGGGACTGTGTTGGTGGGCGAGATGGGTGCCTGGCTAGGACACGCTGGTCGAGTTTGCTGCCGTAGGAGGGGTGGTGGCACCCGAACGGGGGAGCAGTGCTGTGCTGAAGCCCAGGCAAGGAGCACAGGCTGCGCGGTGTGGGAGCACAGCCAGGAGAGGAGAGGTGCCGCTGGGGCCCTGTGCAGGGGCTGTGCTTGGCACTAGTGCTGTCCAACGGGCTCTTCACGGGGAGGGACATAGCCCTGTCCGCTTATCTTGGCACCCGTGCTCTGGGCAGCCCCTGAGCGCTGGGCACAGGCTCTGGAGGCACGGGCAGATCAAGTGTGTGTCTGCACATGCTCTGCTTGTTCAGCCCGCTTTTGCCTGCTCCCGGAGCCACCTGCCTGGGTGGTGGCAGAGTCAATGAGGACCCATGGGTGGGAGGCTCAGCCAGAGATCCCGGCTCCTTCTGCAGGTCTTCAACTCTTCCAGAGCAAGTCTGCTGTTAATTCCCTCCATCTCTCCACAGTATCAGCAGTCACCTCCGAGCTGGGACGCTGGCAGGCAGGCAGCAGCAGGCAGCTGGGAGGCTGTGAGGAGCTGGTGCCACATCTCCCCGCATCCGTGCTCCCGACTCACCCAGCAGAAGGTGTGGCTGGGCTGCACACTCCTGACTCCTGTCTCTTCTGCTCCGTCTGTTCCTGGTGGGCAAATCGGAGGCTTGGTGTGATGGGGGTGCTCTGAGACCTCGCCCCAGGAGCTTCAGGCCTGGATGTTGGTGCTGTTTCTCCCGGACAATGTGGCTGATACTCTGGAGAAGCCCTCTCTTCCCCCCTGTTCTCCAAGTGCCTGAGCTGGTGGCCAGCTGGGACCTGCGTCTCACCCTCTGGTTCCTGAGCTTTGCCTCGATGGCCGTGCAGATGGAGGGCCAGGTCTACTCGCCCACTGTCAACACGCACTATGGGAAGTTACGAGGGGTGCGCGTGCCGTTGCCCAGTGAGATCCTGGGGCCCGTGGACCAGTACCTGGGGGTTCCTTATGCCGCTCCCCCCGTCGGGGAGAAGAGATTCATGCCCCCTGAGCCACCACCATCCTGGTCAGGTATCAGGAACGCTACCCACTTCTCACCAGTCTGCCCCCAGAACATCCACAACGCTGTTCCCGAGATCATGCTGCCCATCTGGTTTACCTCCAATTTGGATATTGTGGCCACGTACATCCAGGACCCCAACGAGGACTGTCTGTACCTCAACATCTACATCCCCACGGAGGATGGTGAGTCCCCACTGGGGTGACCGCAGGAGAGCGAGGTGGGGGTCACTCCACCCCTCCCCAGCGGTGGTTGGTCTCACCTGGGTGTTGTGTTTGAAGCATGTGGTTGTGGACCCTGCAGCATGCTGTCTGTTTGTGGAAAGCTTTCTCTGGCCACGCAGCTTGCCCTCTTGCCCTCAGCTGCCATCTCTGTCTCGCGTGCTCCTGCTCCTCCACGCCTCCCGGTCCCACCCCTCCACCTCCATGGCATCGTCACGGGTTCCTCTCTTGTATTGCTAAATCTGAATCCGACTCTCTGACCGCAGATCCACAGAGTGACAAGCTGATTTGTGCTCCCCACAGGCGCCGAGTGCCAGGTTCTGTCTTGAGTTGGTTCGAGTTCGTCCTTCCTCCCTGCTTCCCACCCTCCCCAGGTCCATGCGCTAGTTGTGGGCGTGGGCTGCGGCTGGGAGGAACACTCTCTGCCTCTCCCTGGGAAGATGCTCCGGCAAGAAAGGGACCAAAGAGCCCTTTTGTGGGCCCTGGTACGGATGGGAGGTTGGGGTGCACTGGCAGACACATCGCTTGGCTGCTCCTCCGTCCGCCGGTGGGACAGCGGCAGAGCGATGAGCCTGGCGTGCTGGGGACGCACGGGGCACGGTCCTGTTGGGGTGAGGCTGAGCGGCGCTGGGTGCCTCCTTGTCTAACCTTTTCCTTTGTAGGGGATCCCACCTGAACTGTAAGTAGAGGGCAGAGGAGGCAGCGCCTGCCTGCACGCCCGCCCCAGCCTCACCGCAACAGGAGACCCCCAGGGATTTTCAGCGGGCTGGAAGGGACCCGCAGCGGGTCTGCTGCACACAGCAGAGCAGCCTGGCGGGTCAGTGGCTTCTTCCAGGCTGGCTGGCTCCACTCCTCTGTCTCTGGGGCCCGTGGAATGCATCATGCCTTCCTTCTCACCCAGCACGGCTGGCCCAGAGTTTTCCTCCCATGGCGACGCTCCTTCCCCACCTCCCGCGGTCCCAGGGGCGGTGGGAGGGTAGCAACGTGGTTGTGATTGCATGCCCACTCCCATCAGTGGAGCCTCCTGTTATTTTGTAGTCTTTTATTCATTTTACAGTAAAACGGATTTCCAAGGAATGCACCCGAAAGCCCAACAAGAAAATATGTAGGAAAGGAGGTATGTAGCAAGCCGACCGGCAGAGAGGCACAGAGAGGAAAGAGAGAGAGAGTGAGAGAGTGAGAGGGTGCCTAGCTGGCCCCTGGCCTGCAGCACTCCTCCAGCACCTCTCTGTGCTGCCACCCGGACTGTGGACCCTCCAAGCAGCCCACCTTGCCACCCCCTGCTTCCCGCTGGGAGGAGCGCCACGGATGCTCCAGCCAGCTGGGAGCACAGCTCTGGGGTCAGGTCATGAGGGTGCTCGTGTTGCTCCAGGCCTTTCAGAACAGCTTCTCCTGGGCTGAGCCTGCACTCCCACCTTCATCCCACTGGCACTGACAGCCTCCCCGACCCTGGGCATGAGTGGTAGCCTCTGATGGCAGGTAGCACTGAAATGCATCCATCCTTTAGGTTGGGTTACCCCACTGGTGGGTGTATGGACCTGCTCAGGGAAGGACCTGTGTGATGGGGGACTGCAGCCTATCCCGGGCTGAGCTTTTCCCCCGTTGCATCCCTGATGATTTTGCATCCAGAGCTCCTTGGTTAAAAGCATAAAGCCTCTCCTGGCTGTGTAAATGCTGCAGATTCTGCCCCGAGTCTTGTGCCTGCCAAGGCTGCTCCCCACTGCTCACACTCCCATGCCAGTGCCAGTCCTGCCAGTAAGGATTTGGTCTCCAGCCCATGGCACAGCAGCCTCCCTGAGCCCTGCCCCATGGGCAGCCGAGCACCTCCAGTTCAGACACATCTGCTTTGCCTTGCCTCCACTGACCTTTCCCAATTGCCCCTAAATGATCCTGTATTCCCAACCAAGTGACATGCACAAGGGAGTAGAGATGTACAAATGGTAGCTGGCTCAGTCCCGTGTCAAACACAATGCCTCACCCGTCCCTCCGCACAGCTCCCTTGCAGGCAGGGAGAGCCGACTGCTCTGTGCATCCTAAAGATGAACGTGTGGATGGTCAGGCAGCCAAGCTCTTCTGAAAGGCTCAGTACAGGGCACCTGGCCAGCGTGGGCTGCTGTCCTGGGCATCCTGCAGCAGCAGCATCCCTGCATCCCAGCCTCTGTCTCCCTGCACCCCTGGGTTTGGTGGGGCCAGTGCAGCTGGGCTTGGAGGTTTGGGGAGCGCTTTCCTCCCAGCCATTTCCCCCACTTCTGTTGTTTGGTTTCTTTGCTTTGCTTTTCCTGTTGCTGTCCTGGCTATTCACACGCCATCTCTCTGAGTGCCAAGGCTGCCCCTGAAAGGGCTGGCGCATTAGGGAGTCTCTGCACGCTGCCTCCGGAGCCGGCTGTGCCAGTGATCACCAGCCACTTCAAAGCGCTTCCTCTCCCGGCCCTCCCAGGGCTGCCAGGGCTGGCAGACCCCCACCACCCCCAGCCCTACAGCCAGGGCCAGGGAAGCAGGCTCCAAGTTACTGCCAGAGAAGGGGATGATATAGGGCATGACAAAACACCTTGGGTGCGCTCGTCTTCTGGGTTTCCCTCCCCTGGCTCCGCTCACAGGCTGGGTTTCTTTGCAGCCCATCTGCAGTTGCCTCTGGTCACCTCCCAGGGAGCTGGTGGGGGACATTCCCTTTGCCCCCCACCGGCCTCTGTTGACTCATGGACCAGAAGATCCCCAGTGCCAGCCATTTGGACATCCAGGTGTGGCGTGCCAAGAATTAAAGCACCCAGACACTGGCACTTTCCTCCAGCTCTGGCCAGGCTCTGGTAGCTGTTGGCTTGAATTAATTGAGTCACTTGTGATGAAACACAGAAGCTCCCACACTCCTCGTTGTGTATCCTAGGTTAGTAATGCTTGGGGAGAGGGTAATGTACCTGCAGTGCTCATTTCCTCAGGTTGAACATTTGAACATTGACTCATTCTGGAATAATCATGATTACTATTTCTAAGGCCACAGATGAGCAGTGATAAGCTCTCCTCTCACAGAACAGTATTTTGGTGGTTGAAAATTCCTCAGCTCCCACCTTACTGGAATTTTCATGACTTCTGCCACCCCTAAGCTCTGTGTATTTCAGAGCAGACAAAGGACTGAGAATTTATCAGTCATGCTTGTTTATCTCTGGGACAGAAAAACATCCCTGTTTTCGTGCCCAGTTATCCACAGTAATTTCCTATATGGAAATTTTCTAAATGCCAGTCCCCTCCGTACACATTGGTCCCTTCTCTGGTAGCAATGCAGGGCAGCAGTGCTTTGAGAGCAGCTAGCCATGCATGGTGCCAGGGGAGCTGACAGCACTGAGGCTCATTTGAGGCTCAGATTTTGCTGCAAAAATAGTGCTGCCCACCCAAAGACCATGTACACGCACGCACGCACAGACACACACCCTGAGAGTACAGTACCTATGTGCAAAATGCAGCTCTGCCCCGTGCTTTGTGCTGCCAACACTTCCAGCCTGTTTTTGGCTGTGGTAGATGCCAGGATGATTTTTCCTTCCCTTCCTCACCAGCCTGGGCAATCCTCGTTGCAGGGCATGAGGAGGTGGATGTCGTTTTTGGAGGGGAAAAATGTGGTTGCCCTGCACTTAGCAGCTCTTCCTGTTTTTCATTAGTGAATGCCCAAATCTCTCTGGCTGGGACTGTGAAGAGTCTGCGACATTAGAGAGACAAATGTGCAGGTCTAGCGTCTTCCTCTGCTGTGTGAGGGTGGCTGGAGCTCCCAGCAGCTCCTGGGCTCAGGAAGCACTTCGGCAGCTTCTCTGCTGCTCTCCAAGAAGCTGACTTGTCCAAGTACCAGCTGAGGCTTCCCTACAGCTGCACAAATTCTGCAGTGCTTCCTTGCTGGAAGCTTCTTCCCAGCCCCCTCAAAGCCTGCTGCTTTGCAGAGCTGGCTGTGGGCAGACCACCGCCCTGGTGCTCCGCTTCCACTCCGGGGAGCGATTTGCAAAGGTGAGGGTCGGTGTTTGTGCTGCCGGAGGCAGCAGAGCGTGAGAAGATGCAGTGCTTTTATAGAACCCGCTCAGAGATGGAGATAACTCCTCTGCGTCGCTCCAGGGCAGGGAGGGGCAGGGCAGCACCAAGGTGTGCTGCAGTCCTGGAGCAAGGGCTGATGGCTGGGAGGGCCCTCAGACACAGGTCCCAGCTGAGCTGTCCCTGCCTGTGGGGCTGTGCAGCAGCAGGTTCAACAGCTGCACCCTTCTTGACCCTGTTCTTTGTCACTACCAGAGAGGCAGCTGAGATGCTGTGGCTGGCAGCAGGTGGACCTTTGGGTGCATGCAGCCATCAGAGGCTCCTGCTCCCTGCAGCATCGCGGCTGCTTTGCAGGGTGGGTGCCCTCTCCTCCCGCTGAGGAGGGGGTGCTGGAGCTGCCTATGGGTGCTCTGAACAGACATTTGGAACTGGAAGGGTGTCATCTCAGGCTCCTGCTCTTCTCTTATCCACACCATGCTGAGAATGAAGGCTCTGAGAACTGAGGCTCCTTACCCTGCTTTATCTCTGTTTGCACTGGTGTCAGTGCTGTTGGTATGGTTTACTTAAGATAGAATAAATCCAGCATGGATGCCCGTGTTTCAGGCAAAGTGATTTTTTTTTTTTTTTACTGAACTTGAACTTAAATCTTCCTAGTGCCTCCGATAAGAGCATATGCATCCTTCCTATCGGCCTGAACAATGTCACTTTGCAGTCAGCTTAAAGTGAAGTGGCAGACAAGAGACATTCACCTCCTGGGTTAGTGGAGGGTGTTTTTGATGGGTAAGGAGAATAAGAGCCATGAGCCCTTTTAGTTTTTCCAGCTGTGAGTCCACAGGCTTAAACCCATCCTCATGAGAGTGGGTGCTGCAGGGCTCTGGGCTGGGTGTTTCTTAGAGCAGAGGAAGATCTCCTGGGTTGGGTGTCCCTGAACATGGCAGGAGCCAGTGGAAAGGGGTGAGGGAAGTGAAGCTGTGATTGCTCTCATGAGCTGTGGGGCACTGGTGGGTTGTGCTGGAGGTGAACATTGCAGCAAGAGGCAAAAAGCCCACTTGGTCACAACAGTCTGTGTTGGCTGTAACCACCCTGGCACCTTCCTGCTGATGGGTGAGGCTTGTGCTTTGCATCTGCCACACACACATGCCACTGCTGTTCCCCTTCCCCTGGCCTGCGTCACTGCACTCCTGCTTTGCTTAGCTTCCCAAGTGCTGCTTTCTGCCATCTCTTCTGCAGTGCCTGAAGCTCAGGTTGCTGGAGGCTTGTCCCAGCCATCCCTAAACTCTGCGGCAGCAGTCTCCAGCTGGATCCCTCCCTGCTCAGCCAGGACAGTTGCTCAGGTCACAGAGATGTTGTCCACTGCCCTCTTTTACAGCCTGACAAGTCCTCATAGCTAATTGCCCCATTCTCATCTGCACAGAGACTTTTTGTCCCCTGAAGGAGACCAGGCTGGAGGGCTGCAGCCTGGCCAGTCCCAGGGCTTTAACAGCACCAGGGTCTTTGGGAGTGGAAAATGATCTCCAGCTGCCTGGGGTCAGCTTCTCAACTCTGAAGTGCAGTGTGGATCAAGGCTCACTGGCTGTGGTCTTCATTAGAGAAAAATCCCTATCCCTTAGAAGTACCAAGAGGTCGGTGCATAGCACTGGTTAGCAAATACTGCATGAGTACTTTGTCATTTAAGTGCTTTCTGGGCTTGCAGCTCTTCCTAACAGTAGGTCAAGCTTGCAGCCTCCTGCAGAGAGGCTGAGTGGCTGCACAGGCCCGGCCAAGAGTGTGGCTGGGGCAGGCTGGGCAGGCGGTGTGGGAAGGATGCAGCAGGGAGATGCTGGGGCTGAGGTGCTGGGGCAAGAGATGACAGGTATGGAGGTGGTGTTGGGTGAAAAGAGAAGAGCTAAGTGAGATGCTCAGAGGATGGCTGGGTGGTGAAGCGGGAGGTGAGGGGGTGGGGCTGGAGCATGGTGGGCAGTGGGGAAAATCAAAACAGCATAGGAGACAACTGATACATCCCTGCCCTTGGCAGGAGCAGTTCTACCTCACCTCTTCTGGCAGTGTGTCCCACCTGGTCTTAAACACCTCCCCAGGCCACCTCTCTGAGTGCTTCGCTGCCCTTTCTGCCAGAGAGGTTTTCTTCTCATCCTGTCTCCTGTAGCACCAGGACTGCCTGAGAGGGACTTGCTGTTCCGCCTCACCACCTCCCAGTAGTCCTTCATGTGTTGGGATGCCTCTGCTCCCAGCATTCATGTGACCCAGCCTTCTGTAAACTTTTCAGACCTGCTGGATTTTTTGAGGTTTCCGGTTGCTACTCCACCAGACTTTCTCCAGCAGGTCATGGCTGCTTAAGGCATTCTACAAGCCTCTCACCCTGTGAGCTGCCTCACAGCCATTCCAGATCTCTTCCTCCCCCATCACAGATTCCTTGTAAATTCAAATCCCGTCCCACTCCATGCTGCCATCTCTGTTATCCACCTCCCGTGTCACCTGCAGGATGCCACTCCCAGACTGACAGTGAGCACGGCTCCCGAGTTTTGTCTTTCTGACCAGTTTTGTGCGTGGAACCCTGTAGTTCCATGCAGCCACAGGTTTGCCCCTTGCTCATGGGAGCTTTGCCGGGGGCTGTGAAAGCCCTTGCAGCGTCCACGGGGCCCGTTGGTGGTGGCAGTAGAACCCTGGGATCAGCCAGGTGCCTGGCAGGGTGTCAGAGCCCCTTGTCCCAGGGGAAAGTCACTGGGCAGTGCAGGCACTGTGTGGGTAAGTCCTGCCTGGGGGAAGCCCTGCTGTCTCCCCAGAGGTCGCCATCACCTGGGGAACTTTTTGTTGCAGGCATTAGGGAGCAGAGGACTTGCAGGTGTTGGTCTGCAGCTCTAAGGGATGAGAACACCCAGGAATTCAGAGCTCCAGAGCACAGGGATGGCACCACTTGCCTTCGTGTCTACATCGGCATGCAGTCCTTTGGAGGAGTGGGGTTTTGGCGCAGGTTTTTCAGCACCCCTGCTCCCTGCCAGCCCACAGGCCACCTCTCCTGACTCCTGCAGTTTGGGGAGTGCCAGGCTCACTGCAAGCCATCCACAGCAGCATTCCACATGGGGCTACTGGGCTGGCCCATGCCCCAGCACTGCAGGTTGGTGAAGGGACACAGAACAACTGCAAGGCGTTCAGGATGTTACAGAAACGAATATGTTTGGGAATCTGCCTTGGTCAGGTCAAGCTGATTGGTGCCTTTGAAATCCTCAGTGAAACCTGGAACTAGTCTTGTAAGGAGGGAGTTGGTGCAGGATGGAACCAGACAGCTCAGGGGAGTCGATGCCATGAGGGATCCCTGCATGTTGTGGTGGTCTCGTGCAGCGGTACCAGTGGTTTGTGGCCAGGCACAACATGGAGCCACACGTGTGGGAGTGATGGACAAGAACCTACCTGGTGGTCAGTGGCCATGCAAGGCAACCCTTGGTGTGAGGCTCTGCAAAGGACATTTGTCCCCAGGGGCAGCGGAGCTGGGAGCAGGGCTCCTGTTCCCAGCTGGCTGCTAGGACAGGGAGCCTTACCTGGAGCTGAGGGTGCACGACCAGGTGGGGGCCAGGCTGGGATGCAGGAGGATCGGCAAGTGCTCTGAGAGGCTCACCCACCACCAGCGCTGATGCTGCCACAGCCCCACTCGTGTCTTCCCTGCCAGCCCAGCCCTCCCCAGGGAGGATCTGGGAAGGGGCCCGGGTGAAGCGGCACTCTGGCACGCTCCTGGGGCAGTCCTGCCCGTGCCTGACACTGCCCTGGCTCTGGGAGAGGTGCAGTGTGAGTAGCCAGCAGTGCTGTGGGGCACAGGCGTGGCCCCGCTGTCTCTGCTATCATGCTATTTTTGAATTCTCTTTTTTTTTTTTTTTTGTGTTCTTTTTTTTTCTTTCTTTCTTTCTTTTTTTTTTGTTTTGTTTTGTTTTGTTTTATTTTTATTTCCTTTTCTTTTCCTTTTTTGTTCTGTCTCCTCATGTTTGGTCCCTAGGAGCCAGCGCTAAGAAACAGGGCGAGGACTTAGCGGATAATGACGGTGATGAAGACGAAGGTATTTCTGTGCTCGAGGCTGCCTCTGCATGACACGCAAAGCAGCTCCCTTTGCCCGCCATCCGCTGCCACCCCAGGGAGCCCTGTGTGTGTCTGTCTGCCGTGCCAGGCAGCTGCGCGGGGTGGGGGGCAGGCTGGCCGGCTGTGCAGGGCACCCAGGACCTTCCCCTCCTCCGGATGGGGGGAAAGCTCATGGGGATTTTCCGCTCCAGGAGAAGTTTGCTCCTGCTCACTTGGAGCGAGGGCAGGGAGGAAGCATGGCAGCTTGGGAGGAGAGAAGCCCTCGGGCACCTGGGCCCATTTCACCCTGAGCCCGGTCACATCCCACCTCCAGCCTCATCCCTCCAGAGTCAGTGACATGCATCTGGGAGCCAGCAACCTCCCCGTCCACCCTAGCCCGGCCCTGCCGTGGCTGTGCCAGCAGCTTGGCAGCCAACGGGCACCTGGCTGTGCACAGGAGACCCAGGGTCCAGGCCCACTTGGTTTCTGTTAGCTTCTCTCCTTCTTCACCCAGTGGAAGTGAGGTCTTGCTTGCAAGCACCAGCCAAGACAGAGCAAGTGGCCCTTCAAGCAGATGTGATTCTAGCTGTACGCCAGGACTAAGCAAGCTGCAGAATAGGCTATTTTTAGTAAAACAGGGTGGTTTGTCTGCAGGTTATGGAGTCAGCATGTTTGGCTGCAGAGATGTTATGAGGAGGTAGGAGGAAGAGTTGGCCAGGGTACAGCCCTAATGTGCTGAGGACAGTAGAGCCTCATGGTGTGCAGAAGGCCCAGGGCAGCTCGAACAAAGCCTGGCAGATGGCATTTAGGATCTAGGAAATAGATGAAAAACTTTTTCCTTGGAAGTACTAAAACCCTGTTGTGTACTCTGGCTAACCTGTGCCCCATGATCTCCTGTACCAGGGTGTAAACTGGAGCTCAGCCTAAGTGACTCGACTATGCTCAACCCACACACACCAAAATGTGCTGCAGCAGTTCGGAGCTGTTTATTTCCTGGTACATCTGTACATTGTTGCCATTCTGCTGTGAGGAGGGCCCTTCGGATGTCAGGGAGTGGGTGCAGAATGGAGGAGAAGACATGGGCACAGGCACTGGTGTTCCTGCCCCTCACATTTCAACCAGGTGGTCCTGGAGAAAATTGTCCTGGATGTAGCTGTGCCACACAAGCAATGTCTGTCCTGGAGGAGCTGCAAGCACTTTTTTTTGCTCCCCTGGTCCGTGCATTTG